>NC_136527.1:164190986-164823486 GCF_053919585.1 Euprymna scolopes | reverse complement strand
CTATGACGTCATGATTACGTAATGTGATTTGCAACTTATTGTTATCAAACTTGATTCGGTTAAACTTACGATGACCTTCACTCATTATTCCAGACTTAAACCTGCTTATTAGTCTGCCTGTTTTACATAAAATCAGCATTAAACGAACAACGATGAAAGTGTAGTACCTGTTTCTAATTTGTTTGTTCATTCCATTCATGTTTTGCGTTATCATCCTTGTAGCTAGTTCAAGAGAGGCTTTATTTGTAATGGGTTTTGTGCCCTCCTCCCATGCATTAACGCCCTCTTTGACAGAGAAGTAGTTTAATGTTGTAAAATGATGCACCGCCACCGGATCCCGGGTGTGAATATGGTCGAGAATAAAAAAGGACACAAATCAATACTTTACAATCTACTGCTCACCGTGTAACTCGATCAAACGCTCTTTTATTTACCTTACATATTGTTTCAGGGGAAGGTAACTCTTCTGGGAGTTATGTCCCTTTAATTGCAAACATTGGTCACCGGATATACGAGAAGAGAGACCCTCCCTGGACTGAACACGATAAACACTACACATTGTCTCACTGTAAATACGTTAATAAACTTCTCTTCTTTTATTTAAATCTACAGACCCTACCTGGACTGAACCGAGGCCGCCGAGATATATTATTAACATTAAGGCCGGTCAAATATGAAATGTGACGTCACATGGAAAGTTTACGTTGAAGTCATGTTGAAGTCCCGTTTGGGAACTGAGCCGTATCGAACGGCCATTTTGTTTTAGTCCTCGCTCTAATAAACACTTGTGCCAATTTGTTTGCTTTTCTTTTAAAATGCCTAGTTGTTGTTGCGTACCAGTCACTATGCAAAGGTAATTACGCAGATGGACCCAAAGTGAGTGTATTTAAATTCCCTGACGATAAGGATTTACGTGATAAATGGACAAATGCTATCAAGCGAGAACATTTCGAGCCTACAAAATCGGGTAAGTGTTGTTTACTTTTTCATTTTGTAAAAAAAAACAAAAATATTTATCTTTCGTTTTTTTTTTTCATTTGTTTAATTTAAAAAAAAAAGTAATTCTATGAAAAAAAAATTTAGAATTTTTTAACATATAATTATTTCTAATAATCAATGTTTTTATATATAATTATTTCTATTAATTAATTCTTTTATACATATATAATTATTTCTATTAATAAATTTTTTATATATAATCATTTCTAATAATTAATGTTTTATATATAATTATTTCTATTAATTAATTATATATATATATATATAATTATTTCTATTAATCATTTTTTTTATTTATAATTATTTCTATTAATTAATTTTATATATATAATTATTTCTATTAATTAATTTTTTTATATATAATTATTTCTATTAATTAATTCTATAGTTTTTTTATATCAATGAGTAAAATTAATAGAAATAATTACATATAAACAAAAATGAATAAACTTGGTGCACGTGGAATTAGTGCATTTTTAATAATATGTTTTTTTTAACATTTGCTTAATCGAATTCTATAATTTTCGTACTGTACAATTCTATAATTTTTCTGTATCAATTACAAAAATTAATAAAAACAATTCTGTATAAACAAATTTAATTAATAAATATAATTATATATAAACCAAATTATATATAAACCAAAACAATGAAATGTAGTAAGAAAATATTTTAAAACTCGACCGTATTGAATTATTCCTTTGATATATTTTTCATCATACTCTTTAAAATATGTCACGGTAACATATATTGAGCGAGTTTTAACAGTATTTTATCCGTTTTTTTTATTTATAACATCTTTTCCCACACTTACCGTGTTAAAGAGAGAATAAGACGTCATCTTGAATGTTCCAATACATCGGTAAACACTGTACGGTTTTCGAGCTGAATAAACATGTTACATTGAATAAAAACACGAAAAATATATCCAGTTAGGTAGAAAAGTAACTTATCTGCCCTTTGATAACATTTATTAGTTATATATTTGTTTTTTGACAACTTTTTCGAATCTATGTGTACAGTAATACAAACCCCAAATTCTTGATGAATATTTTTTTTAAATTTCGTTACATTAATAACATTGCAAGATTATATAAGCGTGTAGAATGATGAACATAAGAAATTTGAAATGTTGAAAACAGGTACAACTCTTTATATATATATAGATTTCTTTTAATTATATATATATATATATATATATTTATATATATATATATATATATATAAATATATATATATATATATAATATTTATACATCTATATTAAACTGGTTATTCAGAGAAGACACCATGCTATTCTTTAAATGGTATTTTGAAGTCCACGTTTTATGGTACCTTCGTTTATTGCATTGTTAAGTGAAAGTATAAAATATTCTACTTCGTTCAAATTCTGTAGAAGTACATTTAAAAGTTAACAGTCGTTTCTCTCCGATTGCGTTTGTTTTTACTATTAAAGTTAAAACAAAGTTCAACATTATCTTTCAAATTAACCACTAACAAATTCTTAATGAATATTTTTTTAAATTTCGTTACATTAATAACATTGCAAGATTATATAAGCGTGTAGAATGATGAACATAAGAAATTTGAAATGTTGAAAACAGGTACAACTCTTTATATATAGATTTCTTTTAATTATATATATATATATATATATATATATATATATATATAGCATCAATGCCACATTCTTTGAAGCCTAATCCAGTTCCACTACACAGCCACGTGACTTTATAGAAAACATATAGCAACAATGCGACATTCTGGCAAACCTAATCGAGTTCACTTACATAAAAGAGATAAACTTACATGAACACGTATGCACGTTATCTATATAAGTATATACACCAGTATATTACAATGCATGCTTTTACCTGTCCTATGGCCTACTAATATGTACAGTCGAACCATTTATATATATATACATGTGTATATATATATATACATATGTATATATATATACATATATATATATATAATATTTATACATCTATATTAAACTGGTTATTCAGAGAATACACCGTGCTATTCTTTAAATCGTATTTTGAAGTCCACGTTTTATGGTGCCTTCGTTTATTGCATTGTTAGGTGAAAGTATAAAATAGTTACAAAACACATTCTACTTCTTCATGTTAAGAATATATTTCTAAATAATAACGTTATTTCAGAACGGTACCTTCTGTGCATGAGTACAAAAAATAGTATAACTGTCTAAGAATTTTTTTGAATAGAGGTTATTAATTGTTAATCTTGAAATTTTAAGTTCTATGACTAAACATTTTTTACATTCCCATCAGTGTTTTAAATTTATTATTTTACCTAATTTAATGTTATACTCATTTACTGTATAACTTATCACTTATTTTATTTTTTTAGGTATGTGAACTGCATTTCCTTCAATGTGATATAATGCATGAAACCGCATGTTACGACCCCAAAACTGGAGTGACTCTTACTGCAAAATTAATCCACCCTTGCGGAAAGATGCAATTCCACAAGTATGTGTAACCCAACCGTCAGCATCTAACAGAGAGTCTCCCAATGCCAAAAGAATGCGGCTAGAAAATGAGGCCGTAAAACATGCTTTGGCTGAAAGCATTGCCGACGATGTGGCATATAAAAAGAATATTAAGTTTGAAAGCCTTGAAGAATTAGAAGGAAAAATTACATTTCTGGACCAGATGTATTGGACTGTAGTTAAACATGACAAAACACTCATGATATGTCACATCACGAAATCACCCAATCCCAAAATAAGTCTTTCTATAGTGATTGAGCATGATTGTTCAATACAGGTTTTCTGTAATGATGTGGAAATGCATATGATAGGGCAAGATAAAATTCCTACTCATGTAAGTGACATCATCACCTTAGAAAATGTCCTCAAAAACATGAAAAAAACTGGATATAGAGGAACACAGAACCAACCTTCCAAATGTGTTTACCTCATTGACTCTGATAATATCGTTTTTAACATTGCTCATAGATCAAACTGAAAAATATTGTGAAGCTTTAAAATTTATATGTGAGCAGTTACAACTGCTGACACAGAATAGGTTTGATTATTCTGCATAAATGTTTATATTTTGTTCACTATTTTATAACTGCTCTCCAAAATGATACAAACTTTTAAGAGACAGCAATAAACTCATCTTACACTGTCCTTCTACCATCAGGAGGTTAACTTTATCAAAATACATGGATCCTGTAGTTGAGCAACATGACAAATTCTTGATGTACATTAAGAATAAATTTAAATTGTTATCACAACAAGATGAGACAGTATCGTTACTTGTTGATGAAATTCATTTAAAGCCATACTTTGACTTTAAAGGAGGGAATATTGCTGGATCAGCATATAATACTTGTGAGGCTGCAACAAGTGCTTTTGCTTTCATGGTGAGCAGTATCTGTTCAAAATATAAAGACGTTGTGCATATTATGCCTACTAAATGCCTAAAAGCACAATCGTTATTTGAAATTCTAAAAGAAATTATAATTGGATTAGAGGAGATTGAGTTTAAAGTAATATCTGTTATAACAGATACCAATGCTATTAATAAGAAAGCCATGTCATTATTCACTTATCCACCAAGACTGTTAATAGTATATGCACATCCAGTTTTGAAGTCTCGGCCTCTTTTCTTTATATTTGATTCTGTGCACATTTTAAAGTGTATAAGAAATAACTGGCTCGGTCAAAAAGATGCCAACAAATGCATGATATTTCCTAGCTTTAATGAAATTAAACAAATGATATTTTAGAAGCCCCATTTACAACTTTGCAAGACATTCAAAAATTTGAAGCACAATCACTCTTAAAATATTGCTACAAATTAACTACAAAGGCTCTTTCACCTACAAATATAGAAAAACAAAAAGTAAATTTAGTCATACAAATTTTTAATGACTACACAATTCAGGGATTGTTAACCTTAGGTAAAGAGAAAAATATATCTAAATTTGAAAAAGTTGCAGAATACATAAATATTATTAATACTTGGTGGACAATATTAAATGTAAAAACACCATTTAAAGGCCATCGACTTAATAAAATTATTTTTTCACTGTAAAGTTTCGTTTATGGCAGACGAACGAACAAATGTCCGCTATAGTTTCGGTAAAATAAAAATAAACACGTGTATTAATAAAAATAATAATAAATTTTTACTTACCATCCATAATTTTGTCTCGCAATGAAAAGAGAAACATCTCGTTTCTATGTGAGTGTTGACCAACATAAATTGTACTGAGTCATGCTTGCACCGGTTTTGGCAGTCACGGAGATCCAACAAAATTATTTCAGCGCGTATGGTCCACCGTAGTCTAAAGGCAGCAAACGTTATCAAATGGGATCGAAGAACTGATATTTTTAACACAAAGGGCACAATATTTATCGATTTTTTTTTGTATCGATTCTTCAAAGAATTCCCTGTTTAATAATGGTCATGCATTATTCGGCTCGCTAAAAAAAATTATTAATTTATTTATCAAAGATTTTAAAATGGCTTTTTTCGTATAAATATTAAAATTTTTTTTTTTTTTGCTTAGCTTAAATTAATTATTTTACTTAACATATTCACCGAATTTCACACTCCAAAACTCAAAAGCGGGATAATTAAACACAATCAAAGTTCTGATATTCAGACGTCAAAATAAGGTATGTAAACAAGTGTGTTTTTTTATCTATAATCCTGTCCCTTACAACAACGGAATATGTTTTGTTTAGTTTCAGATGATTATTTTAAGCATATTTTGTACCCCTCAAAACAAGGGGGGTTGTAAGCAAATATATATATATATATATATATATATATATAAATCGTTTATGAAAAATAAGTACACTGTTATAAAGTTCATTCTTATCTTAATAATCGCTGAAAATTTCGTATTGATTGAATAATTACCTGATTTTTGGTAGATTTTTAAAAAGACGGTCCGTCAAAAAGTACTTACCTGCCCCCTAGTTTTGGCGGTGCTTAATATAAACCAAATTATATATAAACCAAAACAATGAAATGTAGTAAGAAAATATTTTAAAACTCGACCGTATTGAATTATTCCTTTGATATATTTTTCACCATACTCTTTAAAATTTAGGAATGATTGTATACGTTTTTAACGTATTAAATTCTTTCAAACAAGTGTTCTATACAATTGTAACCAAATCAAACTTTATTGCTGTACTAAAATCCTATGAAGGTAAAAAAAAAAATCGGTTTAAATTCTGTAGAAGTACATTTAAAAGTTAACAGTCGTTTCTCTCCGATTGCGTTTATTTTTACTATTAAAATTAAAACAAAGTTCAACATTATCTTAAACATTAATCACTAACAAATTCTTGATGAATATTTTTTTTAATTTCGTTACATTAATAACATTGCAAGATTATATAAACGTGTAGAATGATGAACATAAGACATTTGAAATGTTGAAAACAGGTACAACTCTTTATATATAGATTTTTTTTAATTATATATATATATATATATATATATATATATATATATATATATATATATATATATATACAATATTTATTATGACACTATATATACATATTTCAAGGTCGTACCATTGGTTTCGATACACCGAAAACAGTAATAATATACTGTGGAAAATCGGTATAATCTCTTCGGCGACAAAGAAAAATCTGAAACTAATGCAAAATGAACGAACATAGAAGAAACGCTAGACGAGCGTTTAAGACTCAGAATTTCATATTTAAAAAAATATCGTTTAAAACCGACGTTGATAGATTATGATTATAGAAGAAAGAAAGGAAGAATGTGTGTGTGTGTGTGTGTGTGTGTGTGTGTGTGTGTGCATGCATAGCGGGGAAGGGGGTGCGATGGAAAACTCTCTAAAAAAATATAAAGGTCCTGTTAAAGCCATATTAATAAATAAAAGTAGAACAATTAACGGTAATAAATAATGAGAAAGGCATGAATATATTGATATGATTTATAAAAAATTTAAAATTATTTAAATTAATTAAATTAAATTAAATAAGGATAAAGATAAATAAGGTAAATTTAATAAATAAATAAAAAATAAGAACTTTAAAAGAATTTAAAAAATTTTTTTAAAAATATTAATATTTTAATTATGAGAGAATAATAGTGAATGGAGAAATTTAAGATAATTAAAATAATTAAAGGAAATTAATAAATATTAAAAGACTATACAACTATCAGATGCGAAGGTTGTGGGGGGGGGGGAAGGGGAATAGTTTCTCTATAAAGGTTATCCTTATTATTGGGGGGGTTTTATGGTAAAGTTAAGGATATTAGGTGGTGAGAAAGGTTGAGATATGAGTAGAAGAGAGTTGGTTTGGAGATTAGAATGAGAGGTGAATGTGGAATTTAGGTGTCTATACGTGAATAGGGTGTCTTTGTGTAAATAGGGTGTGTGATAGTAAGGAGGTAAGGTGGCGAGGAATGTTGAGGTATGATTATAAGAGAGATGGTTTGAGGTTTAGAGTGAGAGGTGAATGTGGTATTTAGGTGTCTATGTGTGAATTAGGAGTCTTTGTGTAAATGGAGTGTGAATCGGTTAAGTTATGCTGTTGTTAGGCCATTTGGCGAGGAGGAATTTTCTTTTGTGGGGACATTGTCTGAAGATTTCGTTTTTAATATTCATACAGGCTATGGATGGGTTATTGATAGCCTGAAGGATCCTAAATTTTTCAGTAGTGCAAAGTGAGCAGGTCTTGGAGGTTGGGTCGTAAGATTTTTTAATATCCATGATTGACCATTTTATTTTATATGGAGTATTAGATTCTTTAAGCGACCAAATCTTGGTGGCTAAAGATGTGTCAAATTTCTTTTGGGGATATTTGAAAGTGGAGTTATGTGCATACAGCCTCTGCTTGAAGGTACCCTGAGTCATTCCAATGTAGATTTCTTCTTTACCTGGGTTATTTTCAGGAATGACTTTGGCCTGGTAAACGATAGATTTGATTGTGCAGCCTCCCCCCAGAGGACAGGTATCTCCTCCCCTGCATGAGCAGCGAGGGTTAGGGGGGTTAATAGGGATTGGGGGTTTAGATGTCAGGATAGAGCCGACTGAGGGAGAGCAGGAATAGCCAGTTTTGATGGTGTTTCTATTAAAGATTTTATGGAGTTTGTTTGTGGGTGGAAAATGCTTATCTATTAGAAAAGCATTGCCGACGATGTATTATATATATAATATTTATACATCTATATTAAACTGCTTCTTCAGAGAAGATACCATGCTATTCTTTAAATAGTATTTTGAAGTCCACGTTTTATGGTACCTTCGTTTATTGCATTGTTAGGTGAAAGTATAAAATAGTTACAAAACACATTCTACTTCTTCATGTTAAGAATATATTTCTAAATAATAACGTTATTTCAGAACGGTACCTTCTGTGCATAAGTACAAAAAATAGTATAACTGTCTAAGAATTTTTTAAAAATAGAGGTTATTAATTGTTAATCTTGAAATTTTAAGTTCTATGACTAAACATTTTTTACATTCCCATCAGTGTTTTAAATTTATTATTTTACCTAATTTAATGCTATACTCATTTACTGTATAACTTATCACTTATTTATTATTTTTTTAGGTATGTGAACTGCATTTCCTTCAATGTGATATAATGCATGAAACCTCATGTTACGACCCCAAAACTGGAGTGACTCTTACTGCAAAATTAATCCACCCTTGCGGAAAGATGCAATTCCACAAGTATGTGTAACCCAACCGTCAGCATCTAACAGAGAGTCTCATAATGCCAAAAGAATGCGGCTAGAAAATGAGGCCGTAAAACATGCTTTGGCTGAAAGCATTGCCGACGATGTGGCATATAAAAAGAATATTAAGTTTGAAAGCCTTGAAGAATTAGAAGGAAAAATTACATTTCTGGACCAGATGTATTGGACTGTAGTTAAACATGACAAAACACTCATGATATGTCACATCACGAAATCACCCAATCCCAAAATAAGTCTTTCTATAGTGATTGAGCATGATTGCTCAATACAGGTTTTCTGTAATGATGTGGAAATGCATATGATAGGACAAAATAAAATTCCTACTCATGTAAGTGACATCATCACCTTAGAAAATATCCTCAAAAACATGAAAAAACTGGATATAGAGGAACACAGAACCAACCTTCCAAATGTATTAACCTCATTGACTCTGATAATATCGTTTTTAACATTGCTCATAGATCAAACTGAAAAATATTGTGAAGTATTAAAATTTTTATGCGAGCAGTTACAACTGCTGACACAGAATAGGTTTGATTATTCTGCAGAAATGTTTATATTTTGTTCACTATTTTATAACTGCTCTCCAAAATGATACAAACTTTTAAGAGACAGCAATAAACTCATCTTACACTGTCCTTCTACCATCAGGAGGTTAACTTTATCAAAATACATGGATCCTGTAGTTGAGCAACATGACAAATTCTTGATGTACATTAAGAATAAATTTAAATTGTTATCACAACAAGATGAGACAGTATCGTTACTTGTTGATGAAATTCATTTAAAGCCATACTTTGACTTTAAAGGAGGGAATATTGCTGGATCAGCATATAATACTTGTGAGGCTGCAACAAGTGCTTTTGCTTTCATGGTGAGCAGTATCTGTTCAAAATATAAAGACGTTGTGCATATTATGCCTACTAAATGCCTAAAAGCACAATCGTTATTTGAAATTCTAAAAGAAATTATAATTGGATTAGATTGGGTTTAAAGTAATATCTGTTATAACAGATAGCAATGCTATTAATAAGTAAGCCATGTCATTATTCACTTATCCACCAAGACTGTCAATAGTATATGCACATCCAGTTTTGAAGTCTCGGCCTCTTTTCTTTATATTTGATTATGTGCACATTTTAAAGTGCATAAGAAATGATTGGCTCGGTCAAAAAGATGCCAACAAATGCATGATATTTCCTAGCTTTAATGAAATCAAACAAATGATATTTTAGAAGCCCCATTTACAACTTTGCAAAACATTAAAAAATTTGAAGCACAATCACTCTTAAAATATTGCTACAAATTAACTAAGAGGCCCTTTCACCTACAAATCTAGAAAAACAAAATGTAACATGTTTATTCAGCTCGAAAAACATACAGTGTTTACCGATGTATTGGAAAATTCAGAATGGCCCCCGACTTTCTCTTTAACACAGTAAGTTTAGGAAAAGGTGTTATGAATAATAAACTAGACAAAATACTTTTAAAAACCCACCGAATATATGTCAAGCTATGCCACAGTAATATATATTGAACGAGTTTCTAACAGTATTTTGTCTAGTTTTATATTTATAGCACCTTTTCCCAAACTTACCGTGTTAAAGGGAGAGTCGCGTGCCATTTTGAATTTTCCAATACATCGGTAAACACAGCATGTTTTTCGAGCTAAATAAATATGTTACATTGAATAAAAACACAAAAAATATATCCAGTTATTTAGAAAAGTAACTTATCTTGCCTTTGATAACATTTATTTGTTATATATTTGTTTTTTGACAACTTTTTCGAATCTATGTGTACAGTAATACAAACCCAATTTTTTTTTATTCAACATAAGTAAAAATAAGTTGTTTTAGCTGTTTTGCATTTCACATTTGTAAAAGAATACAAGAAAACTAAAGTTCAAGCCAAATTGAAATTGAATTTTTTTTTTACGTTTGAACAAAAAATAATTATCAAAGCAAAAACAGTCGTGTTCTCGTCTAGTAAGTTTTTTTTTATTCAAGAAAATAAAAGGTATTCCTTAAAAAAAAACTCCTCCCCCCTAAAAACAAACAAACAAACAAACAAACACGGTTAATATATATATATCTATATAAGAAAATAAAACATAACGAAAAAAAAATGGTCAGTTGTCAATTTGGTTTCATTTCGTTTTCTGGTACGTTCGATCTGACTTTTTGATCACCCGTCTGGTCGGCCATATTAGATATTCATCGTTAGTTATTTAGACGAGACATACACATTTTAATCATGATTTTCCCTAGTTCAAATGGGTGCAGTAAATAAACTTTTAACTCGAAATGACCCCTAATGTACTAATGTATAAGACACAGAAAAGAAACATTTATAATGCGTACACAGCTTTATTTTCTCATATAATCACCATACGCTCTCAATCGATTTTACCTGCATGTTATATGTAATTTAATTCTAAGATGGATAAGTATCGAAAATTTTACGAAAATCTGTGACCATTAGCTGATTTTTGCTAAATTTATTAAATACGGGTATTTTTTCACGTTCGGGATGTCCACTACATGGGAACGTTATTTTAAAGCGCCAATTATGTAAACACGATTTTCGTCTCGCAATTTCATTATTTTCGTTAGATAATTTTTTTTTTAATTATCACTGGTTTATTTTGTCTATCTTTTAAATGGTACAAAAGTTATACTGATAATATTAATGTATAATAAAGTTACATCGTGTTACATACAGGATAATTCTGTAGTGAATTTTGGCAGTCCCTATCGGTCTTGGTTGTGGTAACTGATTTTGAGACCTCTTTTTAATATTTGGATTGTGCAGATGGACTAGAAAAACGTACCATTAACATCGTAACACCGGCTATAATTGCCGACTTAAATACTTTATGGAATAACCGTGATGATACTCTTCGTTGATCTGGTCCCTATGCGCAAGAGAACTGCTAATAATTTTAACAACATACAAAAATAATGTAAATGCAAGACAAAAATCGTTCCTGTGTGTTGATGTTTTTGAAGCCATAGACATACTCAATTTTAAGAAATCTAAAAAAAGCATGCATCCTCTACATTTGTTATGCATTTTTGGTACCGGGTTATTTGTGAATATTGTTTTCAGGTAAAATTCAAGTTTCACCCTATTTTTTTAATACTGACAGGCCCTCCCCTTCCAAAGGTTTAAATCGCATTGGAAATAAAAAAAACAATATTATTTCAGCACGGTACCAAAAATACATATGTACCCAAAGTTGTATTCTACACCGTTCAACGTTTATAATATTAAAAAAAAGAACATGTATTCATTGTAAAACTTCGGATCTTCTTCAGTTTTTAGTAGATTTTTCCGTGATTCTCGGTAGGCAACGTCCGGGGAACGATGGAAACCGGCAGATTATACAGACTGCGCAAAGAGAAACGAATACGAGCCAACAGGCGATAAAAATAGTAAGAAAAATGTAAAGGAATTATTTTAATAATAATAATAATAATATATATATATATATATATATATATATATATATATATATATATATATATATATAAAGGGCAGAGTATCATTGTGTCAACGTATTATAAACAACCTCAACCTCCCATATTAAGAACGGCTTTCGGAATAAACACCACCAACAACAGAAGCCGCTCCTAACACAGAGAGGTTGGACTGTGTTCCTTTCGAAAGCCGTTCTTAACATGGGGAGGTTGGATGTGTTTATACTACGTAAGAAAAATAGAAATAACTTTGCATACACAAGCAAAACAAAAGAATATTTATTGCGGACTTATTCTCATCTTTATTGGTTGTTGTTTCACGACGTTTCGCCCAACTATTCCTCTGGCCTTCGTCAGGTGGTAACCGCGACGAATAGAAACGTCGAATCTCTTAACTGCATTCTCAGCAATCCCTGCCATCTGTAGTTGTCGTCTCACCACGTTTTGGCCAAGTAAGCATCTGGCCGGCTTTGGGTAGGATTGAAACCGCTATCTTCAGACAATGCTCATCTGGAACCGTAGTTTCTATCAACTGCGCCACTTGGCCAAAAACGTGGCTTAAAATTTTAAATGCAAAATCAAGTATCATGCTTCACTTGTGCTCAAAATAGAATCATTCATTTCGAACGCGCCGCAGTCACGTCAAAGAACGACTGCTGATTTTATGCGCCGGAGTGCCGGACCTTTCTGCTTGGGTGGTTATAATGGCTTGAATTTAAGTTTAATATACAAAAGACAAGTATCCTGGTTTATTTGTGCTCAAAACAGAAATATTCATTTTGTCATTTTTGTCATATCAAAGAAACGCCTGGTGTTTTTATATGTCGAGCCTTTCTGCTTGTGCGATAATAAACCTAGTCGCATCTCAATAATGAATTCAAATTAAAATAATATATATATAAAAAAATATATGACAAAACACCTTCCGAAGGTTAAAATATCTTTGTAAATAAAAACCAATATTATTTCAGCACGATACCAAAAATACATAAGTACCCAAAATTGTACTTTGTATTATTCAACGCATTTAACATAAAAAAAAACATGTACTCATTTTCAAACTTCGGTACTTCTGCAGATTTAAGTAGGGTCTTTTTTTCCGGGATTCTCTTTGGGCAATGCCCAGCGAACGACTAAAACCGGCGAATTATATTAAATTATATCGATCGATCAAAAAATAAACGCGAACGAACAGACGTTAAAAAAAATTTAATAAAAAGTAAAAGAATGATTTTAATAGGAAAAATAAAAGAAACGACAGAGTATCATTAAGTCCATGTATTACTAAAACCCCGAGCCTCCCTATGTTAAGAATGGCTGTCGGAATAAACACCTCTTAACCTCAGAAGCCGTTCTTAACACAAGGAGGTCTGGCTGTTTATTTCGTAAGCCGTTCTAAACATGGAGTGGTTAAATGTATTTATACTTCGGTTGGGAAGGTTGTAAGAAAAATCCACAAATAACTTTACATACAAAAATAAAAAGAAATAAATGGAATGGAATTAATTGTTACAAGAATTTGCCACAACAGCAAACGTGTTTTTCCTGTATATTTTTATGTTATTTCGATAGACAAATGTATAAACATTCTTGTAAAAATAAACTATCCCCGTTGCATATGATTTTGTAAAAAATATTCAACGTTTTTTTCAATATCTTTTTATTCGCTTTACAAATGTATAAATAGTCTTTTAATAATAAACTTTAATAAACTTTCCCCGTTGCATAAATATGATTTTGTAAAAAAAAAATACTAAACGTGTTTTTCCATATAATTTTATTTTTATTTGCTTCACAAATGTATAAACATTCTTGTAAAAATAAACTTTAATAAATTTTATTATTTATGAAGAAAAAAACGGTGGTAAGCCAAACAGAATTTTATCAATGCAAAGTCAGTTTCGTTTAGGAAAAAAAGCCAACTCCATTCCCGTTCTATAATTTGGAATTTTAACGCTAGTTAAATGTGTAAACATTCTTGTAAAAATAAACATTCAATTTCAATTCTTATAAAATACAATGCACCGGTACGACAGGCAGAGCTTTATCACACAATTATTTTTGATTTACAAGCGTAAACATTGATGTCAGCTCCGTTAAAAATAAAAACGACTTATTTCACTCCGTCTCTCTCATTCCCACTTTATGTATGTATCTGTAACTCTCATTCCCACTCTATGTATGTATCTGTAACTGTCCTTCACTCCGAGTGTCTATAAACAAGACTTGTATCGCGTAGCTGGTCAGCATTTATATTTTGGGAGTGTAACATTTTCACAAGTAAATAATAGAAGATCAGAGTGTAAAAGCGGAATAAATCCATGAATAATAAATAAAACGTAAGATTATTGTGCACGTACCGAAAAAATGGCGGCGTGTTTAATAGTTGATAAGTGTTCGTTTATTTGGTGGAATAAGCGAATGTTGGTATTGTAGAATGAATAGTTCTAATCTAATCAGCGGCGCCGGATATTTAACAGGGAGAAATCTTTTTTCTCTCGGATTTAAGAGGTAAGAATATGCGAATGTGTAATAAACGTGTAGTCGTGAAAAGTATGTAAAAATATAAAAGTACTCGGTGTAGAATGGTTGTAATTCTCATAGTTTGACTTACAACCGAGCTCTTCTCTATATTCCTATACTCTGGCCATTGGCAATCGGGTTTCGCAATTTGTAAGGTTACTGTCCAGTTGTTTGCAATAGCTTTGCCATTGGAAGTAGCGAGGATGAACCAGCGAGCGACGGTTTGGGAGTTTTACATTATTAACTTTTGATGATAAGGAACGTTGTAAGTGATGATCAAAACTGTTCGAATGAATCAACAAATGAATGTTAGTGTAATTTAAGATGTGTTTCTGATGCATTGTTGAATGAAGCCAATTGTGATTCTATTTTTTACTTATGAGAAATGATATTTGTGTTTTCATTAAAAACAAAGACTTTCATCGCTGACAGTTTATTGTAAGGACGAACCAGTGAATTATTTTTCTTTTTAATGACGTCGGTTTCTTTCATTTTCCCATCCAGGATTTTATTTTATTTGCCACGAATTTGGATTAGTGACAGCAAAACCTTTTCTTTTGACCAAAAATCCATGGGTTTTATGAGTTCTTAATTCTCTATTCTTTGCTGCTACAAATGATGGAAATACACGGATTTAAATAGATTTTATTAATACTTTATATTTGAAATCGTCTCATTTCTGTCCTTTATCTTGGGTGCCGGTATTTGTTTGTATTTTTTCATATAAGGTTTTATATGATTATCTTATGGTTTACGACTTTTTGATTAATTGCTGACTTTATAATGAGCATTATCCGCATTGAAAGTCCCCCCCCTAAAAATAAATTATAAATAGAGCCTAAAGAAATCCGAGGACGATGGTTAATGAGCATTTAAGTTATTTCCAGTAAACATTTTTTTTTAGAGTAAATTTTTATGTTTCAATAAAGATGATATATAAGAACAATAATAAACTCATTGTTTACAAGATTATCAAGTGTGAGTTCTGAAATGTGTAGAAAGATTTTGTTTACGAGAATTTTAATATTAATATTGTTCACATGAATATGGTTTTCACGTTTTATGGTGTCTCATGTGCATTGTTAGATGGTATTCAGTAAAACATGAAAATACACATTTTTCACAAGAATATGGGTTTCCCCTAATGTGAAATCTCATGTGGCTCGTTAGATATTGTTTGTGTGTACATGTATAGTCACATAGTTCACAAGAATATGGCTTTTCTCCAGAGTGAGTTCTTATATGTGCTGCTAGATTTGATTTAGTTGAACATGAATATTGACATAGTTCACAAGAATATGGTTTTTCTCCAGAGTGAGTTCTTATGTGTCTCTTCGATTTATTTAAACATGAATAGTGACATAGTTTACAAGAATATAGCTTTTCTCCAGTATGAGATTTAATGCTTGGTTTCTCAAAGCGTGAATATTGACATTGTTCACGGGAATATTGCTTTCCTCCAGTGTGAGTAATTACATGCATCGCTGGATTTGGTTTTTCAGAATGTGAATATTGAAATTGTCCACAAGGATATGAATTTTCTCCAGTGTGAGTAATAATCTTCATCGCAAGATCTGGTGTCTCAGAACGTGAATATTGAAGTTGTTCACGAGAATATGGCATTTCCTCAGTATGAGTACTTACATGCATCGCTGGATTTGGTTTCTCAGAATGTGAATATTGAAATTGTCCACGGGAATATGAATTTTCTCCAGTGTGAGTACTCATATACATCGCTGGATTTGGTTTCTCAGAATGTGAATATTGAAATTGTCCACGGAAATATGAATTTTCTCCAGTGTGAGTACTCATATACATCGCTGGATTTGGTTTCTCAGAATGTGAATATTGAAATTGTCCACGGGAATATGAATTTTCTCCGGTGTGAATACTCATATACATCGCTGGATTTGGTTTCTCAGAATGTGAATATTGAAATTGTCCACGGGAATATGAATTTTCTCCAGTGTGAGTACTCATATGCATCGCAAGATCTGGTGTCTCAGAACGTGAATATTGAAGTTGTTCACGAGAATATGGCATTTCCTCAGTATGAGTACTTACATGCATCGCTGGATTTGGTTTCTCAGAATGTGAATATTGAAATTGTCCACGGGAATATGAATTTTCTCCAGTGTGAGTACTCATATACATCGCTGGATTTGGTTTCTCAGAATGTGAATATTGAAATTGTCCACGGAAATATGAATTTTCTCCAGTGTGAGTACTCATATACATCGCTGGATTTGGTTTCTCAGAATGTGAATATTGAAATTGTCCACGGGAATATGAATTTTCTCCGGTGTGAATACTCATATACATCGCTGGATTTGGTTTCTCAGAATGTGAATATTGAAATTGTCCACGGGAATATGGATTTTCTCCAGTGTGAGTACTCATATACATCGCAAGATCTGGTGTCTCAGAACGTGAATATTGACAGTGTACACGAGAATATGGCATTTCCCCAGTATGAGCACTCATATACATCGCTGGATTTGGTTTCTCAGAATGGGAATATTGAAATTGTCCACGGGAATATGGATTTTCTCCAGTGTGAGTACTCATCTGCATCGCAAGATCTGGTGTCTCAGAATGTGAATATTGACATTGTTCACGAGAATATGGCTTTTCTCAGTATGAGTACTTACATGCATCGCTGGATTTGGTTTCTCAGAATGTGAATATTGAAATTGTCCACGGGAATATGAATTTTCTCCAGTGTGAGTACTCATATACATCGCTAGATTTGCTTTCTCAGAATGTGAATATTGACATTGTTCACGAGAATATGGCTTTTCTCCAGTGTGAGTACTCATATGCATCGCTTTATCTGGCCTCTTAGAATATGACTCAGAACGTGAATATTGACATTGTTCACGAGAATATGGATTTTCCCCAGTGTGAGTACTTATATGCATCGCTTGATCTGGTCTCTCAGAATATGACTCTTGATATTTTTCCTAAAAATATAGCTTTTCTCCTATGCGAGTTGTCATATGTTTCACCGAAGGTTATTCTTCAGAACATTTCACACCAATCGTGTACTTTCATGTTTCAGTTATTATTATTTTGAGAAACAATATTATTCGATTTTTTCTGATAAATATAAGATTGTTATGCCACGGATGTCAGTTATATCTTGAAACACGAATATGAGTTTCTCTGTAATAGGAAATATTAAAGAAATATAGACCCGCTCAAACGTTCTAGCAGGAACATCTGCAAAGAAAAATAAATTAAATTTTATCATTTATTTCCAATATAGCCAAAGTTATTTCTAATACAATATTTTTAATTTTCAGCGTAATGGAATTCACCCGACTCTAAGAAAATATTTAGAGATGTCGCTTTTATATTGATACAATCATAGCTGATGAATATGTTTTATATTGATACAATCATAACTATGATGAATATCTTATATTGAAACAATCATTACTGCGATTAATGTCGTTTATATTTATACAATCGTAACTATTATGATTATATTTTATATTGATAAAATTATAACGACGATGAATATCTTATATTTATACAATCATAACTATGATGAATATCTAATATTAAAACAATCATAACTACGATGAATATATTAATATTTTTAAATCAATTCTCATCCCAAACATTGATGTAGGGGGTTATTATCGGGGACATAAGTTGCAGGGGCATTAGGAAGGGAGATGTATAGCATATCAGTGCAGTAGGGATACGAAAATCTCGGAAGGGAGTTCTAAGTCTTGCAGTTCTGGGGGAAGAAACTATTCGGGTAGACGGCTTCATTCCACCTAGGGATCTATACTGTAAGGGGCGGGGCAGATGCTTGTCGGGTTTTTCGGGGGGTAGTCACGTCGAGGAGGTACACCTGCTTGTAGTTCTTAAGAGCATTCACCATTAAAGTACTTGTGAACAGGCAGAGGGAAGCAACAGGATACTTTCAGGCGCAAGTAGCTTTCTGTCACGGTACAGAGAGCCCACCTCCTTTGCAGCTGTCTTGGCAATGCTCACAATGTATCTATTTCAGTTAATTTTACTTCAAACATAAAGCCGAAGAGTTTAAAGGAATGACTTTTAGGCAATATATTCATTTGTTTTTTCCTTTGTGTCTGCTATAGAGTGTGATATCATCAGCAAATATACCAATCTCAGAAACAGTTTTATCAGGGATGTAATTTATAAATATCAAGTATAATAAATGCCCAAGGATAGACCTCTGAGGTACACCTGCATTTATATCATATTGTTTGATGTACGACCATCGAGGCCAACTTGGATTTTTTTTCTTAAGAAGGATATTAATACAATCATAACTAAGATGAATATTTTACATTGATACAATCATAACTGTGACGAATATCTTTTATATTAATACAATCATGACTATGACGAATATCTTTTATATTAATACAATCATAACTATGATTAGTGTCTTTTATATTGATACAATCATAACTATGATGAATATCTTTTATATTGATACAATCATAACTATGATGAATATCTTTTATATTGATACAATCATAACTATGATGAATATCTTTTATATTGATACAATCATAACTATGATTAATATCTTTTATATTGATACAATCATAACTATGATTAATGTCTTTTATATTGATACAATCATAACTATGATTAATGTCTTTTATATTGATACAATCATAACTATGATTAATGTCTTTTATATTGATACAATCATAACTATGATTAATGTCTTTTATATTGATACAATCATAACTATGATGAATATCTTTTATATTGATACAATCATAACTATGATGGATATCTTTTATATTGATACAACTAAAACTATGATGGATATCTTTTATATTGATACAATCATAACTATGATGAATATCTTTTATATTGATACAATCATAACTATGATGAATATCTTTTATATTGATACAATCATAACTATGATGGATATCTTTTATATTGATACAACTAAAACTATGATGGATATCTTTTATATTGATACAATCATAACTATGATGAATATCTTTTATATTGATACAATCATAACTATGATTAACGTCTTTTATATTGATACAATCATAACTGTGATGGATATCTTTCATATTGATACAATCATAACTATGATGAATATCTTTTATATTGATACAATCATAACTATGATTAATGTCTTTTATATTGATACAATCATAACTATGATGAATATCTTTTATATTGATACAATCATAACTATGATGGATATCTTTTATATTGATACAACTAAAACTATGATGGATATCTTTTATATTGATACAATCATAACTATGATGAATATCTTTTATATTGATACAATCATAACTATGATGAATATCTTTTATATTGATACAATCATAACTATGATGGATATCTTTTATATTGATACAACTAAAACTATGATGAATATCTTTTATATTGATACAATCATAACTATGATGGATATCTTTCATATTGATACAATTATAACTATAATTAATACCTTTTATATCCATACAATCAAAACTATGATTAATATCGTTTTGTGGATGGTTTGGTAAATTCTGGTTAAACTGTTTCAAGTCCAGATAGTCAGATGATGGAGCAACCCCGCACCTTTTATGCTTATACAATCCTAACTTTGATGAATATCTCCGTCGTTTTCGTCAAAGTTGGAAATATTGTCAAATTTTCTCTAACTATAGTGGAATAGCTCCACTGCTTTGTGGTGCTTATGTAAATGCAAAGAATTATAATCTGACAAACAATCCGTTGTGGAGTCTCGAAAGCTGAATGGTAAAGCACTACAACATCTTTCCTCTTCAAGAACACGCACGATTGTTTTTAGGCAATGAATTTTAAACATTTTCTAGATTAATATAATGTATGAATGATAATTCAATCATTGTGAGAAATAAGACTAAATAAGACAAATAGTAATATATATATATACGTTCAAGCAAATATTATTAAATGCAATGGTGTATGATTCTTTTTTAATTTTTTGATTTTCTGTATACTCTTTTTTTGTATCATAATAAAAAATATTAATAAAAGTTCGATAGTCGTTGCTGTCACGACCACTTTCGATTCGTCCACGAATCATCTTCAGGTATTGAAGTAAAAAGCATGTATCGCAAAAAAACAAAACAAATAACACGCATATATATATAATATATATATATATATATATATATATATATATATATATATATATATATATATATAGAGAGAGAGAGAGAGAGAGAGAGAGAGACTTTGCAAATTCCTTTCACCAAACATAATTAAAATATATTTATGAATTATTTTTCCGACAGGATTTTTTGAAAATGGGATTAAAAAATAAAGTTTTTAGTGAAACGTCAATGTTAATCGTTTTTTTTTTTTAAATTAAAACATATTCGAAATCTCGTTAAAAATATTTAATCCCCCAAAAGACGGTCGGAATTTTCTAAAGTATTTTTTATGCATGTAATAGTTTGTAAAAGTTGAGATATTAAACCATATTTCTGTTCGTGTGTCTAATAAAGTTTGTAATGTAAACGAAAAAAAAGAACACCTCATTTTTTATTAAAAATAAAATTAACATTGGCGTTTGATTAAAACATTGAAAAATCTAATTTCAAAAACAGCCGGTCGGAAAATTTTTAATTGAATTAATTTTCCCTCAACATCGTAATCTTTACAGACTCGAAGACACGTTGGAAATGCAAAGCTTAAAGAAAACCAAATCAAGGATTACTTATTTTTGTAAAACACAATTTAAAAAAAATTGTTTACAAAAGTTTCACATTTCATTTTATGCCAATTTGTCAGTGCATTTAACAATAACAACGGAAGTCCAGACTACTATTTGTTTCAGTCGAGGTTTTCACGAAACGAAAATATCATGTTTCAAAAATCCCGTAAATTTTTCAAGTAGTTTTATTTTTAAATAAGACAATCACATTTTATAGGTGTCGGAGAAATGATCTATGATCCGCTATTTAAAAAAATATCAGTAAAGGAAGATAACCCAGCAATAAGCCGTAGTTTCTAGCTTTGTGCTGTAATACTTGCGAATTCCTATTAATCGCCTAAAATAGTTTTCTCTATATAAATAGAACTACTTTATCAATTTAATTGTCTTTTAAAATATTATATATTCATTTCGTTATGTATATCAGAAAGATTATTCCGTTTTTATTAGATTAATAATATTTTAAATCAACGCATTTCAAGTAAAGATTAGATACCCAATAGCAGACGACAGTAAATGTGCTAGATATATTGTTAACAGAAATTATTCACAATTACGTTCTGCTTAAAAAGGGTAGGACCTTAATTCCATTCAATGATGCCAAGTGAAATAAGCCAGTTTTCAGACTGAATTGGTCTCATAATTCTTCCACATTAAAAAACATATGAAACGTAATAATTCAAGAAAGTTTATTTTATTCGAAATTATTTTTTACTGGATCATTTTTTCGTAATTCTTGGAATTTAGACTTCTTTTCACATAACAGGTAAGTATGTAATTTTGTTTTCATGTGTTAATTTATGATATACAAGGACCCAAGTTTGCTCAGCTGGGCAAACTTGGGTCCTTGTACCGGAAAAAAATATTCAGTAAATGTTTAGTAAATCGTTATTTTTTTTTTGTTTTTGCAGTTCCATACACCAAACATGGATATAAAAATCACTAAAACATCCGCTGGTTTATAAGATTCATTTCGAAGCGCGTCACACAAACGCGCGTCAGTCACACACCAACGCACACACAGAGTAAATCGAACTTACTAAGGGAGATAATAACTTCCGGTGAATATACATATGGTCGTGATTTCTAAATAATAACAGTATTATTTCAATTTATAATTTAACAAATTCTTTCATAGTGTTTTTTAAAATTTATATTACAGTAAATTTATTAGTAAATCCTTTTTTATTAATTTGTATAACAATGAAATTATTATTAAATCTATGTTTTTTTTAATTTATATAGCAGTAAAATTTATTATTAATCTATGTTTTTATGAATAGCATTTTCCGAATTAAAAAAAAATCATAAGGTACTTCTTTTTTCTTACGCTTCATAGTTATGCCGTATCCCATATAATATATTCATGAATAAATTGTTTTTTTATACGATGCCGCCATTAATTTCTGTAAAAACTACGTTTTCTTGAGTATTTGCAGAAGACTATTTTTAGTTAGGATTATCAAATGAAATCCAATGTTTATGGCATATTTTATTTATAGTTTGATTACAATAAAACGTCCTATTAGAGTTGCTCTTTTTATGTGAAGATTGTTTGGTTTATTAGGAAAACTGTCCTCATTAAGTACAGACAATAATGACGAAATAAAGATAAAGGGACATTGTTTTGAAAGCCGGTTTATCTTTTTTTATGTTTCCGATTACTTTTTGATTGTATTTGAAAGATTAAAGTTAATTTCCAAAGAAAGAAAATATTTGTAGACGTGAAAAAATAGTTAAAATAAAATAAATGTTTTCACGGTGACATTGTAGGTATATCAGAATTTGGGGGGGAATTTTTGACACACTTAACACGAACCTGCGAATGAAATATAAAAAAAAAACTCGTCATTTCTTTTTTTTTAAATTATTTTTTAGGTTTCCGACTACTTTTTATTGTATTTAAAACTAAAGTTAATTTCCAAAGAAAAAAATATTTGTACATTTGAAAGATTTAAAACTAAAGTTAATTTCCAAAGAAAAAAATATTTGTACATTTGAAAGATTTAAAACTAAAGTTAATTTCCAAAGAAAAAAATATTTGTACATTTGAAAGATTAAAGACTAAAAGTTAGTTTCCAAAGAAAAAAATATTTGTACATTTGAAAAATTTTAAACTAAAGTTAATTTCCAAAGAAAAAAATATTTGTACATTTGAAAGATTTAAAACTAAAGTTAATTTCCAAAGAAAAAAATATTTGTACATTTGAAAGATTTAAAACTAAAGTTAATTTCCAAAGAAAAAAATATTTGTACACGTGAAAAAATAGTTAAAATAAAATAAATGTTTTCACAGTGACATTCGGAAGCTAACAAATTGAGCTAAATAAATTAAATGTAAAAATCCTTCGAAAGATAAACATTAGTTTTCTGGATATATATAAAAAGAGAATTAGTAAGGTACAGTCTCACGTTATTGAATGAAAAAAAGTACAATAATTGCTTAATCATCCCTCCAAAGCAAGAGACTCTAGCTTCGCTTAAGTAAACGCAAAAGAAGTCTGGCGATGATTCTACAAAAGCCGAAAATCTGTCTGAAAATGACGTAAGGTAGTTGGGAGGTGGGGAGTGCTGGTTTCTTTTTCCTCCAGCCGTGCAGCTGTACATGCCTATCATGAACGTTTGCATAATTTTACTATTTTTTAATTTAATTATTTTATGTATTCCTGCTTTTAAAATAAAAAGAAAAAATATTTTAAGATTATATACAAATTATGTTATACCAAAAGTTTCACGTTCATTAAAGCAAGGAATATATTAGAATCTTGCATATAATAATTACGCGAAACATGTAATCTAAAAAAAAGTAGAAATATGTTTTGCAATTATAATTTTTGTGTGAAAATATTAAATAAACAATGCTTAATTCAATTATAATATCGGTTGTTCAAGGAATTTCTCTTAGAGTTATATCGTATTTAGTAAAACGAACATTTAGAGTTATATGGTATTTAGTAAAACGAACTTTTTTCTTAATGTTCCTGTAAAAATGAAATAATTTAATGATATATCGTTTATAAAATATTTATGCTTTAATATGAGTAAAAGAAATCGTACAATATATAGCATATCATTAAAGAGTTTTTCGTAATGAAATGATTAGATTTTTAATTATTTTTTGAAAATAAGTAACATTTGTAAAATTATATTTGGGAATAAATAGAAAACCCCACAAATGAAAAATGGATTAAAAATTTAAATATATAACAAATTATTAATACCAAAGGCAAGAGAAATTATTCTGTTACATAGCTGGATAAGGTTTGTGTGATTGACCATATTTTAAAGCGTCTATTTTACCTGAAATTGAAGTCGTGCCGATTTGGTAAGTTAGAACGAGAAGATGGCCGACATACAAACATTTAACCGGAAAGTCTCGATAATAGCTGTGGCATTTATTGGATCAATTTCTTTCAGTGTGTAGTTTGTTTGTAGAGTCATAAGCCAGTAATGACACTTCAAAAAACGGCATGTTCTTGTTGGCCATATTTTCTTTTTAACTCTGCAACTCGGCACCACTTTTTTAATGAAATAAAATTTAAAATACGTTCAAAATACAAAACTTATCCCATTATGTAGAAGAGTAACTTATATTGCCTTTGGTAATATTTTTTTTTTTTAATTTTTAAAAAGTTTTTTTTTTTCGTTTGTTGGCTTCTCCGCTAAATACCTTTTTATAAACATTTTGTTTTCATCTTAAACATTTATAATTATTTTTAACACTTCAATGTGCGGTATATTCGTAAATTAATTGTTTATGGATATATGAAGGCACCATAAAAATTCTGAGTATTTTTCATGAGTATTAGACCCTCATCGTACGGATTACATGAACTCAAATTTCCTTCTATGCAGTTTGTGTGTAATTTTGAATGGTCGGAATGTAAAACATTTGATTTGTGGTTCACAACTTTGTGTTGTTTCAGTAGAATTACGTTAAACGATTGTTATCATCGATTACTATTCTATTTACTGGCAGAAAAACAGATTTTATTACTAAAAAAGTGTTTATTATTAATAAAAAATAATAATAAAAATAATAATAATAATAAAAATAATAATAATAATAAGAAGAAGAAGAAGAAGAAGAAGAAGAAGAAGAAACACTAACACTTAGTTAGAGTAGGATCTTTTTTATTTTTACAGACATGGCTAATATTTTAGATAGGACATTTAAGTTAAATTTAATTTTTATCGTATCTGGTGTTTATTAAATTATAGATGAAACGACAGAATATTTTTACCCCCCCCCCCCCGCTTATTACGTTGAGCATGTGTTTCTAAACCAATCATACAAAATACGGACCGTGCTGCATTCTGCAATAAGTTTTTAAAAGTTAAGTTGAAATTTAATTTGAAGGAAGTGAAATGTTTGTTAACGTTTGTTCAATTTCGGATCAATTTATAACACGAACTGATTTTTATTTTCCCATTAAAATTGAAAATAAATACAGAATATTTTTGAATAGTAAATTGCTTCCTATAAATTCATTTACACATTTTGGAGACAATAGCAAACGTTTAAGTCGACTTCACAGTTGGCAGACATTTTGAGTGGAAAACGAGACATTTACCATTTAATTTTTTTTAAGCAAGACTGTTATCTGGTAAACGGTAAATCTAAATTTTCATAGGAAGAAAAATTTTTTAAAATCTTATGTAATGTTAATAGTTAAGGAATGAAATAAAATATTGAAAATAAAATCTTACCTTTACTTCTAGACAATTCAATACGAAAAAAGGCCATGAGATGATTTCTTTTTTTGTTTCTATGCAAAACTGTAAATTTGGTCGGTTTCTTTGGATTTTTTTTGGTTAGTTCATACACGTTCGATTTCATGTGTCCAAATCATTAAGGATTTTTTTTTAAATGTTTAAATCAAAAACAGGATTGAAACGTAGATATAAAAAATGACTGAACAAATATGTAAAAATTAAAATGAAAATAAAATATAAAGATTTAAAGATATAAAAACGAAAAACGATTATAATGAAACGTTGTAAATTCTTAAAAGTTCGTTTATTACGTGTGAGTAAACGTTTGCCGATGATGTTTGCAACATATTGTCCATTCAAAAGACGAAAATAATTAAAGGTAAAAAAACGAATAAAATTAAGATTTCTTTGTTCTGCATTAGTTATATGCTAACGGTCAACACAACAACACTGTCACGAAATTTGCTTTTGCACTGGGACTCACCACCATCGAAAGATAAGATAGGCAGGCACGATGGGCAATGTTATATTTATGTAAAAATGGCACCACTAACTATGGTTGCTGGACTTTAATAAATGTCTGTAGCTAAATTTTTCATGAAGAAGAAAAAAGGCAAGTTAAAAACGTTTAAAAAGAAAATTCATAAAAATTTTAAATTAAAAATTATTTTTATTAATCATTCTAACTTGCACGGTCGTAAAATACGTTTAAATATTTCTTAATTTATGCAGATCTCATATTTATTATTCTTATAACGACAATTTCAATAGTGATTTTTATATTATAATACATTGTAATGCCGCCCGGCATGTCCCGGTCGTAAACTCTGCCTTAATATGATATTTTAGTTCACGCAGATTTCATATTTAATATTATAGAGATATTACACTATTGATTAATATATTGTACCCGATATATAGTAGTGATTACAAAAGTTAACAAAAACATGACTCGGGTGCCATCAGCTTGAATAGAAAGCAAAACATCTAGCGCTCCAGCTCCATTTGAACTATCGTGAAATGGATAATAACTAGTTAAAAAATGAAACGATTTTAACGTTTAAATGTATATTTACGCATGCATTGAAAGGCTATTTAATCTGCCTTATACATGCGAATTGTCAATGTTTTTTTTTTCAATTTTAACACAACTTATCTGTTTGATTGTGATTTGACGAATCCTTTGAAAAACTGCAAATAAAGATTCGTACGACCTAAAATCTTGGTTGTAAGAACATCAACTTATTTTTATCCTAAATATATCTTTCGACTTAATTAGATTCTGTTTCTATTTTTACAAATATCAATAATATCATCTCTTGAATTCAATAATTATAATAATAATAATCCTGCTTAGCCCGTCAGTCTTCTGACTGTGTGCGGACTTTCTCTACAAAACGCTTCTGTCAATGTTTGGTAAACAGACTTCACAATTTTGTATAGGTGATTTGAACCTGTGAAACAAATTCGATTTGGTATTTAGTCGGTAAAAAAAAATTGCTAAGGTGTTAAAATTGAAAATGATTATTGACAATTCGAATGTATAAATCAAATTAAATTGTATTTTTATGCATGCGTAAATATACATTTAAACGTTAAAGTCGTTTCATATTTAACTATTTCTTATCCATTTGACGATCGTTTGAATGATTTCGACTGGAGTTGGACCGTTAAATGTTTTGCTTTCTATTCAAGCTGATGGCACCCATGTCATTTTTTATTATCTTTTGAAATCAGTACTGTATACCGGGCCAGTACTATGGATTAGGTATACTATAATAATCACTATAGAAATGGCGCTATTAGAATAATGGATATGAAATTTGCATAGATTAAAATATATTTAAGCGTATCTTACGACAGGACACGTTAGTATAATTAAAAAAAAAAACAATTTTCAATTAAGCATTTTTCTGGTTTTATTTCTTTTAAACGTTTTTAACTTGGTCTTTTTTCCTGAAAAATTTACCTACAAACATTTATTAAATCCCAGCAATCCTATTTACTGGTGCCATTTTTACATAAATTGAACATTGTCAATCGTACTTGCCTATCGTATCTCATTTAGTATGATTAATAAAAACAATTTTTAATTTAACATTTTTATGCCTTGATTTTAAAACGTTTTTAACTTGGCCTTTTTTTCCTGAAAAATTTAGCTACGCACATTTATTAAATCTAGCAACTATATTTACAAGTGATATTTTTACATAAATATAACATTGCCTATCGGTACGATGCCTATCTAATCTTTCGGTCGTGCCGATTTGCAGTGCAAATGCAAATTTCATAACAGTGTTGTTGTAGTTGAACATTATCATATAACTAACACAGAACAAAGATATCTTAGTTTTATTCGTTTTTTTAACCTTTAATTATTGTAGTCTTATGAATGGACAATACGTTGCAAACATCATTGGACAACGTTTATTCACACGTAATTAACGAACTTTTAAGAATTTACAAAGTTTTATTATAAATATTTATCTTTTTTTCTTTAATTTTTTAAAAATCTTTTTCAATTCTTTTTATTTACTTTAATATTTATTTTATCCTTTAATCTTTTTTAATCTCAAATTTTTTTATCTCATTTTATCTTTCAATATTCGTTCAGTCATTTTTTTAGATCCACGTTTCCATCTTTTTTTTTATTTAAACATTTTTAAAAAGCTTTTTCTTAATTATTTGGATACACGGAATCGAACTTGTATGAATTTACTAAACAAATCCTAAGAAACCGCCGAATTTACAGTTTTGAACAGAAACAAAAAGAAATCATCGGATTTTCATGGCATTTTTTCGTATTGAATTGTTTAGAAGTAAAGGTAAGATTTTATTTTTAGATATTTTATTTTATTTCCTAACTTTAATAATTTAATGCATATAAATCAATTGGCTGGTCGTGCACTTACTGATCCGCGCTATTTTTTAAATCGTATTTCCAATTTATATTAAAGTTTTATTGATAATTTTTTTTTTAAATGCAATTGTATATATACAAAACATTTTTCGATACTTTATTTTATTTCCTAACTTTAACAGGTTAATGCATATAAAACAGTTGGGTGCTAGTGCACTTACTGATCCGTGCTATTTTTTAATCGTATTTCTAAGTTTAATTAAAGTTTTATGTTTTTTTTAAATTCAATTGTAAGGTTAAAGTACAGAATACGTACAACCCCCCCCCCCTGTTAAGAGTGGCTTATTTAAAATAATATCCTTATTATTTCAGCACGGATCAATAAGTGCACTAGTGCCAACGATTGTATTTTTATTTTATTTCCTAACTTTTAACAATTTAATGTATTTTAACTCAATGTATTTTTATTTTATTACATAACTTTTAATAATTTAATTCATATTAAATAAGATTATTTTTATTTTATTCATATAAAAATCTCGATTTCTTCTTTGCCAGAAGACAGTCTTGCTTAAAGTAATTTAAATGCTAAAGAAGTTTAAATGATAAATATGTCGTTTTCCACTCAAAATGGCTGCCGACTGTGAAGTCCACCTGCATGTTCTCTATTTTAAACCGGTGCCTCAAAAATGTCTACATGAATTTATAAAAAGAAATTTACTATTAAAAATATTATTTTCTTTATTTTAAGTTTTATTGGGAAATAAAAATCAGTAATTTTATTCCTAAAAAAAATCTGGATTTCCTCTTTGCCAAATGAGCCTTGCTTAAAGGAATTTAAATGGTAACCCTTGTATTTCACTCAAAATGGCTGCCGACTGTGAAGTCATCTTACACCTTCGCTATTTTAAACCGGTGTCTACATGAATTTATAGAAAGAAATTTACTATTAAAAAATATTCCTTTTCTTTATTTTCAGTTTTATTGGAAAATAAAAATCAGTTTGTGTTATGAATTGATTCGAAATTGAACAAATATTAACAACCCTTTTACTTTTTCAAATTAAATTACAACTGAACTTTTAAGTACTTATACAAAATACGGACCGTACTAAAATAATTGGGTTATTTAGAAACCTATGCTTAACATAGAGAGCGGCGGCTTAAAAAAACTATTCTGTAGTTTCATAATTCTATAATTTAATAAACAACAGATACCATAAAAATATAATTTAATCTAAACAATAAGAAAATTATGTAAAAGAAGATTAAGCGGGTTTTTTTTTTCATTTTTTTAGTAACAAAATCTGTTTTTTTTCTGATTCGTTGTGAACCACAAATCAAATGTTGTATATTCCGGCCATTCAACATTACACACAAACTGCATAGAAGGAAATTTAAGTTTATGTAATCCGTACGATGAGTGTCAAATACACAAGAAATATATTCAGAATTTTTATGGTGCCTTCATACATATAAGCAATTCATTTACGAATATACCTTATGGAGTGATCAAAAAATATTTATAAATGTTTAAACTGAAAAAAATGTTCATAACAAGGTATTAGCAGAGAATCCAACAAACGATTTTTTTTAATTAAACAAAAACAAATAAAAAACAAATAACAAAAAAAAATATTACCAAAGGCAAGATAAGTAACTTTTCTACGTATCGGGATAAGTTTTGTACTTTTAATGTATTTTAAAATTTTATTCCGTTCGAAAAAAAAGTAGCCTCGAGTTGCAGAGTTGCAAGGAAAATATGACCAACAAGAACATGCCGTCTTTGAAGTGGCATTACTGCCTTAAAACTCTACAAACTAAATACTTAAAGAAATTGATTAAATAAATATCACCGTGATATTTATTGAATCAATTTCTATCAGTATTTTATTTTGTTTTCATGATATAAGCGATTATCGAGACTTCCCAGTTAAATGATTGCATGTCGGCTATCTTCTCGTTCTAGCTTCCCAAATCGGTACTACTTGAGTTTCAGATTTAATAGACGCTTTAAAATATGTTCAATCCCACAAAACTTATTCAGGTAGGTAACAGAATAATTTATCTTTCTTTTGGTAATATTTATTTTTTTATATATTTGAATTTTTGATGCATTTTTCGTTTGTTGGTTTCTCTAATAAATTCCCAAATATAATTTTACAAATTAAATATATAAAAACATTTTTTATCGTTTAAATAAAAAAAAAAAACATTTGTCCATGAATGTTATATTGGGTACGAGTTCTTTTACTTATATTTATATTAAAACATTAAGGAACATGATATATGGGTACGAGTTCTTTTATGTATATATATATATATATATATATATATATATATATATATATATATATATATATAACGACAAATAACAGGGTTCGTAAACTACAGGAGTTTCAAAGGAAACATTTAATTTTCTGTTTTTCATCTGATTAAATATATATACTTTGGAAATGGTAATATTGAATGAAAATATATACCATTGGTTTTAGTTATATTGAGTTGCAGTAATGTCAAAAATGAGGAAATTAATTATTAACAAAAACAAATTTCGAAGTAAAAAAATTCTGCTAAAATGCCAAGTATTTAAAAAAAAACACCTTCCCTTGTTACGATTCGAACTCTTCGGTTTCTTTTATTTAGCAAATCTCAATTTTCGTCAATTTTATTTAAAACGTACTTTCATTTATATTTAATTTGACTACGTTATTGTTTTTAGCAATTATTGGATATGTTCATTGCTGCGACATGGCAATAAAGTAGATACATTGGTTTTATTTGAAAGTCTATATTTCGACTTTAGATATTTTATTATTTGCAAATACTTTTATAAAACACAGATTTTATGATTTAACAATTTTGAAAAAAAAATTATGGTAAATTTGAAATACTTTTTTATACAAAAAATATTTCAAATTTAACTTCAATTTTTTTTAATCCAATTTGAAAAACAATAAAAATCTGATTTATTATTTTATCGTGAAATAAAATTTACAAAATGAAAATTTTTATAATAAATTGTTTTCTAGTTGCCAACAATTGTGAATGAAAATTTTAAATATACCATTTATATCTTGGTGCGGTTGTCTAGTCAAGACATTAAAACAAGAAAATATTGAAAGTCTTATATTGTCCGTACTCGTTATAGTCTGAACCGCTAAAAAAAAAAGAAGTTCGCTTAATTTCATCAAGTAGTTTTTATTTTACAGCGAAAAAACAATTTGTTATGATACCGAGCAAAAGGTTCGATTTTTAGGAAGAAAAGCTAGTAAAAAAGATGGGGAGGGAGTGTCGGCGCTTTCACTGGAGTTATATCCCTTTGGCGAGTTCAACAAATTTCATAATGGCTGACTTCAACGCGCTCTCATAAAAACGTGTTTTTCTGCTGTGAAAAATAAAACTACTCGATCAAATTAAATGAATTTTTTTTTCGGAGATCTTCAGTCCAAAACAGATAGTACACTATAACCTTTTTTCGATATTTTCATTTTTTAATGTATTGACTAAACTTTACAAGTACCTAAATTAGTGATCTTTTATGATAACGCATTTCAGATGAAAACAGAATTACTTACTTGTCATGTCAAAGTAAGTACACATTTCAAGAATTACGAGAAAAATGATCGAGTAAAAAATAATTTCAAGTAGAATAGAAGTTAAAAAAATAAAAAAATCTGTTTGTGGGTTGTTTTAAAAAATGGAATAGAAATTAAAATTTCGTTTCGTTTCACTCTTTTTAATCATTTGAAATTGCTCTTGTCTCGCATTTTACTTAAGAAATGATTAACAAACGAAATATACTTTTCCAGTAAAGAATTTTAGATTTCTTAAATGTCATCTTCTTCTCACCGAAACAGCATCTTTTTCTATTTCTTTTTCGTTATCATTAAAACATAGCTTGCGGAACGCCACGTTCGACATTTAGGTGCTTCTACACTATTGGGACGAATTTTCGGAAATCGTAATACTGTATTTCACATAAACACAAGAGTATCAAAGTATTCTTCGTACTTTTTAAGATGAGTATATAGTTGTGCCAGAATGTTTTGTGAATTTTTTACACCCTTTACACAAAACTGCGAATAAAATATACAAAACTCGTAATTTCTTCCTTTTTTGATTTCTTTATACTTCCAAAATAAACTATTAAAGTTTTTTTTTTAAAATAATAGAAATATTATTTTTTATTTAAAAAAAAAAATGTTTACAAAATGCGTGCGCGCGCTGATACAGACATTTTTTCTACTTAATGAAATGAATTGAATTTTACGAGTTAATTGTTTTTCAATTTAAATATCTATCGAAAGTTTCCTATTGGTTCAATTTTTAAGATATTTTCAGGTTTAATGTGAAATTTTATGCTCTTTCCAATAAACTGAATATCATATTCTAGACAAACGTGTTTTTTTTAATTCACACCATTCATTTTGAAATGTCTATTAAAAAGAAAATAATGAATTTTCTCACCTAAGGTGTATATATCACAAATTGAAGATAAAAGATCAATAAATAAAATAGTCTAATTAAAAACAAAAACAAAACAATAGTTATGTGCAAATTTACCTGTAAATTCGAAAGTTTAAAACCTTTTTTAAAAAACACGTTGATTTACTTTGTAAGTTAAGCCTCACATTTTGATAATAATATTATCCTGTAAAAATTGGACAGCAACATTAATTTTTCTATTTCGTTCAATGTTGTTTTTTTTTATATTTTTGATAAAAAAATCATCGCATAAAGAACACATTAAATAGTTTCAATCAAAAACTCCTGTAATTTTTTAAGAGAATAAAACATGGAAAATATGTCGGCAGTTGTTTTATCAAGTAAACTTTGATGAGTGAAATGTGATCATTTTTAAAATACCGTGACCCATAGTTGACTATTTGATTCAAGACAGGAAACACATGTTTGTTTCTTTATATAGTTACTACTGGGAAATATATTTCGTCTAATGTGTTGTTTTTACGTTTTCGAAATAATTAATTATGGCACTTTTTGGCCTCCGTATTTGTCAACTACAATAAAAAGGAGACAGCTCCGCTCTGTGATCACCTGTTATTAGATTTTTAAGTCGCGGTCTTTTCAGATACTTGCTAGAAATCCTTTTATTTAAAAGGTACATGAAATATAAAATATGGATAAATAATTATTCTTTTATTTTTCTCACATTTTTCTATTGAGGCACATAGATCAGTTCTTTTACAACCCCCCCCCTAAAAAATTGCAGGATGTGAGATCTTTTTTTGCGAAATGCACGTTGCACAAGTGTCCATGATTCAGTTTTTGCAAATTTAAGCACACAAAACGCCTTTTCTGATTGAGTGAACGCCATTACTGTAAAGAATGAACAAAATCATTAGTCTTACAAAAAAACTTAACGCATTTAGCTTTAAAATGGCACCACTTTAATCTTATTACCATTTAAGCAAATACAAGAACTTGAAATGTGCCCAAGACTTTTGGAACACCCTGTATATATATTATGTTACATGGAAGGGCTGCCACATTTAAGTTAAACCATCTTTTCATGCTCACATTTTTCTATTGTAATATATATATATATATATATATATATATATATATATATATATATATATATATATATATATTACATGGAAAGGGTACAGCCCTTTCCATGTAAAATAAGAGGAATATTAGATAAGTAAAAATGAGATTAGGATAATTAGAATCGAACCTTGTAAGCAATCTTAAGAAATGGAATGTTAGAAATTTAATCTATTGTGAAATTCTATTAGAATTATTAGAATAGTTGAATATTGTTTATATCGGAAAAAGACTTGATTGTCCATTCGTTTAGAATTTGTAATATTGAAAATGTCAGCTAAACAAATGAACAATGCCAATTACAAAGATACTGTTAAAAATAGGTTAGAATATAATTGCGGATTTATTTATTTGTCAAAAGGGTGTTTTGGACAAGCGTATGCATAGCCACATGAAAATTAGTCACGTTTGAAAACACAATTCTGTCGTCATAGACAAAGGGAGATTTCTCAATATAGGATCTAAGAATTAGTTAGTCAGAAGGAGAGACCGGAGTTGAGAGTCAGTCAGCTGGGCAGTCAGTAGTCAGTTGATGAGTTAGAGCCCCTTAGAGGCAAAGTGAGAGGAGAGGACCAATGTAGCCATACCAGTTGAATGTCTGACGTCATCGACCAGCCGCTCATATGAATAAAGAAGTCATCATTATGTTGTAACTGTTGTCTTGTGTCATGCATCATCATGAACGAAAGGTAATTGTGTTTATCATCTTATAATGAACATTGTAAACCCTTCGAAGATTATGTGTCCCATCTCCTCCATAAATGCCTTCCCTGTTCATCATATCACCATCTCATCAAAATATATTAAGAAGAACAATCACCTGTCTGATATATAAATGTCTTTACCTCAGCAATTGTCACAGTCGTCGTTATGATTCAATATATATATCAATGTCATTATCATTCTAATATCGGTGTTATAAGAACAGGTACATATGAACATTACAAATAGCAAATAAGAAATGGTATGTCTCCCTCATAATCGTTATATATGTCCCTGCTATCCTTAAATATGAACCCGTACTACACAACATACATATATGTTTTTCATAACCATGTTTAATCTTGATTCTACAATGATATATAAATATATAAATGAAATGTCTGGTATATTTTTCTTTAGTAAACTCGAATCCGTTTGCTCTCATATTTTGCAAGAATGATTGCATTTAATCTGTGTTTTTTAATATTAAAAAGTACAAAATATTACCATATTTAAAAACTTTTTTCGACATCGTTACTTTCCGTTCCGATGTCAGCCGAGACTACTTACTGGAAATACTTCCGGTTTATATTGAATCTGCTTTCATTATTCCTAGTCAGTGACGTTCCATATCGATAAGTTTACCATACCATATATACGATAAGTATATAAGTATACTTGTTGCATTAATTTGTTTTTTCCCCTGCTTTTCCTTTACGTGTTCCTTCCTGGCATAACAGGTTACAATATTATAATTCAATCTTGTTTTGTCAGGATTTACTCCTTGTCCTTTACTAAAGAATCCATAAATCAGTGGAATTATCCGTTTATATCTCATGAATATTATTAAAATGTTAAAATATTTCAATTTGGACGAAATTAAGGAGATATTAATCATAGTTATGATTGTATCAATTTAAAAGATATTCATCATAGTTATGATTGTATCAATATAAAAGATATTCATCATAGTTATGATTGTATCAATATAAAAGATATTCATCATAGTTATGATTGTATCAATATAAAAGATAATCATCATAGTTATGATTGTATCAATATAAAAGATATTCATCATAGTTATGATTGTATCAATATAAAAGATATTCATCATAGTTATGATTGTATCAATATAAAAGATATTAATCAGTTATGAGTGTATCAATATAAAAGATATTCATCATAGTTATGATTGTATCAATATAAAAGATATTCATCATAGTTATGATTGTATCAATATAAAAGATATTCATCATATTTATGATTGTATCAATATAAATGATATTCATCATTGTTATGAGTGTATCAATATAAAAGATATTCATCATAGTTATGATTGTAATTTTTATTAAAAATCGATTAACGTAACGTTAAAATAACAAAAATATTTTAAGATAAATCACTGAAAAATAAATATTGACAGTAAATAAAAAAAATAATTTCTTTTTTTATGTTCCTTTGCAGATGTTCCTGCTTTAACGCTTGCATTAAATGTGAACGATCCAATATTTTCTTTAATACCTGCTACAGAGAAGATCATATAGTTTTGGGGAAAAATTTAAACTTACATCTGTTGCAAAAATATTGCAAATTCTAATATTCATCAAATTCTCAGAAAAAATCTGAATAATTCATAAAAAACATCTTAACATGTAAAAATATCTCAGATTCTAATATTTCAGAAAAAATCTGAATAATTCATAATAAACATCTTGTACAACATCTACAAAATGCAAAAATATCTCAGATTCTTATATTTCAGAAAAAATCTGTATAATCGCTCATAATTATCTTATTCTTATTACACAAAATCATAATTACTTAAACATACAAGTATACGTTAAATATAAACCATATTTTTGTTCAGTTTGTGAATATACTTCTACTCAAAAAGACATTTAGTGCGACATATTATGAGTCGTACAAGAGAAAACCCTTCTTGTAGAATATGTGGATTAATTTTTACTAAGAAAACAATTCTAATGCGACATATGATATGCCACGTTGAGGAAACATCATATTCTTGTGAATTGTGTGACTTTGTTTGTCATGAGAAACAAAAGTTAGCAAGACATATGGAAACACACAGTGGTGAAAAGCTATATTCTTGTAAACAATGCAAACTTTCTTTTTCTCAAAAGTCTCATTTAGTTACACATATGAGAACACACTCTGGCGAAAGACCATATTCGTGTGAACAATGTAAATATTCTTTTTCTCAAAAATCTCATTTAGTTACACATATGAGAACACACTCTGGCGAAAAGCCATATTCTTGTAAACAATGTAAATATTCTTTTTCTCAAAAATCAACTTTAGTTAAACATATAAGAACACACACTGGCGAAAAGCCATATTCTTGTAAACAATGTAAAAATTCTTTTTCTCAAAAATCAACTTTAGTTAAACATATAAGAACACACACTGGCGAAAAGCCATATTCTTGTGAACAATGTAAACATTCGTTTTCTCATAAATCAAATTTAGTTACACATATGAGAACACACTCTGACGAAAAGCCATATACTTGTGAACAATGTAAACATTCTTTTTCTCAAAAATCAACTTTAGTTAAACATATAAGAACACACACTGGCGAAAAGCCATATTCTTGTGAACAATGTAAATATTCTTTTTCTCAAAAATCAAATTTAGTTAAACATATGAGAACACACACTGGCGAAAAGCCATATTCTTGTGAACAATGTGAACATTCTTTTTCTCATAAATTAAGTTTAGTTAGACATATGAGAACACACACTGGCGAAAAGCCATATTCTTGTGAACAATGTAAACATTCTTTTTCTCAAAAATCAAGTTTAGTTACACATATGAGAACTCACACTGGCGAAAAGCCATATTCTTGTAAACAATGTAAACATGCTTTTTCTCAAAAATCACATTTAGTTAAACATATGAGAACACACACTGGCGAAAAGCCATATTCTTGTGAACAATGTAAACTTTCTTTTTCTCATAAATTAAGTTTAGTTAAACATATGAAAACACACACTGGCGATTTGACAAATGTGTTAAATGCATAATAAAAAAGGGGAAAAGACAACATCTGAACATCTACAGATCAACGACAGCCTCATTGACGATTTTGGAGTGGATTCCACATACGAATACCTCGGCATTGAGAAAAACTTAAATGTGGAACACGATAAAATTAGACGTAGGGCAGAACAGGAATATAGTGTACGTCTGAAAAATATCCTCAAATCTGAACTAACCCCTAAAAACAAAATTACGGCTATAAACCAGCTTGCAATACCTGTGATCACCTACAGTTTCGGTATTATATACTGGCTTCAATATAACATAAACAGGCTCGATATCAAGACCAGAAAACAACTATCCCTACATAAGGCGACATACAGAAACCAATGCATGGACAGGATATACCTACCACGAAAAGAAGAGAGCTTAGGCCTTACTGAACTCAACCATGCATATCGAGCCACTATAGTAAGCATGGGCCAATATATAAAAAGTTCAACGGACGTGACAATGGAAATGGTGAAAGACCATCATAATCATCTTTCTCAACAAACCTCAATCACAAAGCTTGCTGAAAACTTTGAAGTCATACCGGAGAACACTGTCGATGTACACGATAAACCACCGACACAGATTGCAAGAATAAAAAGGAAAAAATACACCAAAATAAAGATATAGACAAGAAAAGAAGGATGGAAACAAAATAAGCGAGCAGAGAAATTCCTAGAGGAGCTGAACCAGCAGTACACAGACAAAGATGCTTCACTTCAATGGCTCAAGAGTGGGAGACTTCTATTTGATGATGAAAGACTTATTGTAGCCGGACAAGATCATGGCTTACTTACAAAAGGATTTTAAAAAATAGCTGGCCTACAAACAAATGGACAGTGTAGGTTTTGCCACTCAGCGATTGAAAGCGCAAGCCATCTAATGTCTGCATGCCCAGTCTTATTGGCAGACCCCAAACATAAAGATCAAGCGAGGAATATTATAGGGAATGGATCCACTAAGTAAGCTATTTTAGCGATCCAATGCTGGATACAATCTCAACATGGACAGAAGTAAGGAAGAAAATAAAAGAGTAAACCATCTACTCTTTATGGACAACTTGAAACTCTATGCAGAATCCGAGAAGCAACTTGTTTCTCTGATAGGCATTTTTTTAAATTCTACAGAGGACATCTGCATGGAGTTTGGATTCGACAAATGCGCTAAGTGCACCAAAAAGAAAAAAAGAAAGACATCATCAAAACATCTTAATCTTGACAATGGCTCTATTGAAGACCTTGAAGAGGATGCTGTCTATAAATACCTGGGAGTGGAGGAGAATGAGACACTTGAACATGGAAAGATGAGAGAAAAAGTACAGAACTATCAGTAAAAAACAAAATTACTGCCATCAATCATTTGGAGGAGAATGAGACACGAACATGAAAAGATGGGAGAATACTTCAAGCGACTTTTAAAAAAAACAAAATTACTGCCATCAATCAATTGACAATACCTGTTGTCTCTTATGGATTTGCCATACTCAGTTGGCCACAAACTTGCATCAATAACCTTGACGTAAAACCTCGGAAAATGGACAGGCTGTACTTACCACGGAAAGAAGGTTGTTTATGCCTCACTGAAATAAACCACGCATATCGAGCTTCAGTAGTAAGCATAGGTCAATATATCAAATTTTCTTCTGACCCAAAAATAAAAAATGGTGAATGAACATCACACCAAATGTCTGCCTCAGCAGACGGCAACTACAAAGCTGGGTGATAATTTCAGTGGTAACCAACTGGATAGCACACTAGAAGAATGTCAGCCCAACAACACTAATCGCCCGAAAGAAGAGAAAGGATTAGACAAAAAGGAAACTGAAGACAAAACTAGAAAGATGGCAATAACATAAGAGAGCAGGCAGGCCCATGGAAGAACTGAACCAGAACTACATTGAAAAGGAGGCTTAACTACAATGGCTTAAAAGTGACAAATTTCCATTTGATGAAGAACGATTAATTATAGCTGCACAAGACCACGGCTTACTTACAAATATAATTAAGAAAATGGCTGGTCTACAAAAAACGGGCAACTGCAGATTCTGTTGAACATGAACCACCACCGATAATATCAAATGGAAAAGTGACAGTGTTCTACAACAAAGACATACAGGCAGGCAGATACATAAAAGACAAAGCCATCAACCCAGATATAGTAATATGGAACAAGCCCGAAAGGACTGCACTCATTATCGATCTCACAGTTTCAAACAACTTTGGCCTTAATAGAGCAGAACGGGAAAGATAACAAAATATCAGGACCAAAAAATGATCAAAAAACAACATGATCTCTGAAAGTAGTGACAAGACCAACTGGCCAAAAAAAAAGAATCTTCAAAAATACTTAAAAGCAATCCCTGGAAAACCAAGCTGTAAGGAAATACAGATTTTTTTGTTTTTACATGGGTGTCATCACTTATCAAGGCCCAGAGGCCACTCGAGGATAAGGGTTAATAGGTATACATTAGTCATTGTGATTTTAGCATAGTAAACAGTGGGAATTTTGTAACTTAGATTACTTAGAGGGACGATTATATTAGAACTTGTTAACATTGGACTTTTTCTTTCTTTTTTTCATAGGTATCAACACATTATCAAGGCCAAGAGGCCACTCAAGGATAAGGGTTAAAGAGTGTACAGTAGAAATTGGACATTATAGTAATCATTAGTAATGAAAATTTGTTAAATTTGATAACTTATATGGAACGGCTCATCAAGAACTTATTTACGTTAGACTTGAAGACAACCATATTGTAGTCAGCCGGAAAGCAGGAAAACGGAAGACAATTCCACAGGCGTGCAGTTCTAATAAAAAAGCTTTGTTCATGGAATCTACGTTTAGGTTTAGGCACAGATAAAGAGTGGGGGGAATTATTGATAGTGTTTACAGCTAGACGAGTGTTTCTTGTGAAAGTTTTGAGAGGGGGGACCATAGATTGAAGCTCAGTCGAACACTTTCCATGAAAATAACGATACATCAGAGACAAACTCGCAACATCTCTTCTGTGAGATAGAGGTTGCAAGGAAGAGAAAAGGACATCTCCTACGAGGCTACGAAGTCTATTTTGAACTCTATCAAGGCAGGACAAGTCCTTTCTAGCAGCTCCTGCCCAGATGTGGCAACAGTATTCCATCCTTGGACGTACCTGGCTCTTATATAGATAGAGAATTGCATCAGCAGTGAGATATCTACCGGATCGATAGAAAGATCCCACCATTTTTCCAGCGGCCTTGGCAACAGATTTGATGTACGTGTTCCATTTAAGATCAGGAGTAATGGTCAAGCCCAGAAGCTTGTCAAAACTTGAGGCCTCCTGAAGACGAGAGCCATTCATTTCAATTTATGCCAGATGGGGATCAGAATGTTGATGATGTAAAGAGAGAAGGTTGGTTTTAGATGCATTAAAAGTAACCAGCCACTCCTTTCCCCATTGTACAACGTGATCAAGATCAGAGGAGAGAGAATTGGAGAGAACATAAAGGGAACAGTGTCTATTCTTAAAAGATCACCCGGATATAACTTTAAATTATAATAGAATCAAGTGTTAGCCCTAGGAAGGAGCCCAATTGATCTCTCCAAACTAACAAAAGTAAAATAAAAAAAGACAAAAGCCAGGTATTTGTCAAGTATGTGGATATTCTAGATCTAAAAAAAATCAACACCAGTGAGGCATATGATAAAGAGAACTTGAACGCCTACTAGATCCCAACCTAGACAGGGTTTGTCAACACATGTGATATGAGGATATGTGGGAGTTTAAATTCCCATCCTAACTCGATTGTCGCCCTTTACCGAAGATTGACCTAGCTACGTCACTTCCTGTTTCTTATATTTCACCCTCTTTTCCGCTGAACGCTCAACCAGTCAAGATGTGACAGAAACTGCTCCGATGGCAGTAGCCACCACAGTCAGTCTATTATCAATCGCAAGTAACGAACTCTTATTTTCAACAAACTCTTATACTTTCTATCTCTTTCTTAATATTTCTCAAAATATAAATAAATTACATTCCTTGTAATAAATAAATTACATTCCTTCGCTGATATATAACTGTATGTTTTCGTCATCATTATGCGAGCCTTTTCTTTTTCAATCCCTCTACTATTAAATACATCCACCATACACCATGAGGACGGGATCGTTTATCATGCAAACAGGCCATCCTCTCCTCCTCCTCTACAGGTACTTCAAGTTTGAAAACACTAAGAAAACATTCAAATGAAAATGAAAAGAAATTCCGAATTCACAAACTGAAATAAAAACGTAACCTTTGCATGGCTATGCTTTCGTTTACGCAAGGAAAGCAGCGTTGCATCTTCTAGTGACAGTAACAACACAAAGATATTGGATACTTAACGAGATGAGACTAACTCTTGTCCTGGAATTCGGCAAAACTAAACAAAGATCATCAAAAAAGATCCGCGACAAGATCAAAGTGTAGTCTCTGTTCTTCAGATGCTGCACTCCAATTTCTTTTTCTCTGTCAGTGGAGGAGAAATCCTTCACGACTGAGACAATTTTTCTTTTTGTCCCTTTTCTCCACATTAAAAAAACGACCCTGTGTGTCTAACTCTGTCCCGTGTGGAGGCATTGTAAATAGGGACACTATAATCTAATAAAGTTAGGGATAAAATACTATTTTGTCTGCTCCGCTTACTCAAGGTGTAAGAAATTGTGAAGAGCGCGTCTCAGAAAAAGAAAAGTAAAAAAAATGTCATAGAGTTAAAAGGGACACAAACGAATTTACACCAATTCAATTGAGCAGGGAGGACAAATGGCGATGGACAAAAGCGAAAATGAAACATTCAAAACCTAAGGAAAGACGTCAAGAATAGCAAACCAATCTTCATAGATTAACTTAACATATTTCTCTATGGAACAGATTTCCAACATGATCAACCTTATTACACCTCTCCTCAAACACATCACACCAGACCTCACTTCGCTTCAACTACTTGACATGGTATCACGTAACTCAACATCAACAGAGATGTATTTTCAAGGGTAACGCTCAATAAATGACACTAAATCTTCCTGTGTTCATCTACAAAAACATCCCCACTAAACAAACATGGGCAAAAGCAGCGCCACAATGCCCCACCTGGGCATATTACACTGGATGAAGATCAAGTGAAGCTGGCGAAAAACTGTCTCACCGGATAGAAATGGCACAATGTGTTACATGAAAGGGCTGCCCCTTCTCATATAAGTAAGAAGACATACTGGATAAGTGAAAATGATATTAGGATAAGACGAGAATCGAACCCTGTAGTCAAGTGTTAAAGATAATGGAAAATGGAATGTAAGAAATTCCATTGTTGATTCTATTAGAAATAGTTAAATATTATGTCGGAAAAGCAGTTGAGTGTCCATTCTTTTAGAAATCTGGATATTAAATATGTCAGTTAAATGAATGCACAATGCGAGTTAAAAGATATTGCTTAAAATAGGTTAGAATTAGAATTGAGGATTCTTTTGTTTGCCGAATGTGTGTTTGGACAAACATATGTAAAGCTATGTGAAAATTAATCATGTTTGAAAACGACACTTGTGACGTCATGAACAAAGGAGATTTCACAATATAGGAATCTAAGGGTTTAAAGTTTGAAGTCAGTTTATGAGTCAAGAGTTGTCAGTCAGTAGAAAGACAGAGTTGATGAGACAGTCAGTTTGAGAGGAGAGTCCTTTAAAAGCAAAGGGTAGAAGATTCGACCATGTAGATCCAAGTTTGAATTCCTCACGTCACTAATCGGCTGGTTGAAGAATAAATAATGTTATTGTCTCGTGTCCTCATTCCTTACAATGGAAAAAGTAAATGTGCTTATTATCATCTTATAATGAACATTGTTACCTTCCAAGTTATTGGTCCGCCCTATAATCAACAGCGATGTGTCCCCTCCTCTGTGTTAAGAACTTGCATCATATCTCGCAGTCTGTATTAATAATATGAAGTATCCCAAGAAGCATCCCAATCTGATGCCAGTGTCTACCTCATCATTATCAGCGTCATTCATGTCTTATATGTACCCCATTATACATGCCCCCCGACCCGCTGCATAACACATGTCTGGCTGTTGAAGATACCAGACTGATGAAAATGAATTTTAACAAAGCCTTCAAGACTCCCGCAACAAAAGTTAATGATGTCCCAACTACATCGCCATTGAATGAAAAAATAACATGCAACCGATGGGATAGCATGCTTCATGCAGAGAAAACTTTACTTCAAAAAAAGGATAGATTCTTTTGTTTGCCAAATGTGTGTATATAAAATAAACAAAAAAGTTTAATTAGTGACTGGAAGCGTAATTCCTCTCGCCATTGAATGAAAAAATAACATGCAACCAATGGGATAAAAAAATGCAACTGATGTGATAGCATGCTTCATGCAGAGAAAAGAGGATAGAAAATGGGGAAACTTTTAGACCAAACAAATGAATCAGTCTGAAAAAGTAGGCTCCAACAGAAAATATCAAATCTTCGAAAAGAAATAATGATCAAAACGCTACGTATAGTAAAAACAGGGGACGGACTTGTAAGTTGAAGCTATACGCATCCTAGATACAGTAGCATGATATTCAGGCTAAGTACAAGAAAAACCAACAAAATTATGGATATTGAGGTAAAGCAAATCATCGAACAAAGTTCCAACCAAGAAGAAAAACCATGAATGATATATAACCAAACAATCCAAGACGGGAGATAAAACGCAAGCAAATAGAATAATGAATATATATATATATATATATATATATATATATATATATATATATATATATATATATATATATATATATATACAAGAATAATAAAAAATCTTCATTTCGTGCCATCATTACGACTGTAAAAAGCTATAGGGCTATACTTTGGATGCAATTCTATTTCCATGTGCCTAGCCATTCATAGCTATCTTGTTTGTATACTTTTTGGAATACCATCCCTATTTCCTTTTGCATTTCCAATGCTTTTTTATTCTTGTTAATTAGTATTTTTACTTACAGTCTTATTTTTAAGCTTACATTCATGATAGTATTGTCTTTTTTTAGCAGCAGGTCGCTTCCTGCTGGGTTTTAGGTCTTTGGGTTTTGGGCCTTAGGAGTTGCCTCTTGGTCCTCCATCGGTTCTATATTACATAGAGAGTGCTACCGCCTCTCTGATAAAACAGTTAGAGTATTATAAAGTTCTAAAATGTTCATATCTTCACTATTAAATTTTTCTTGGTTCATTCTTTGGCGTTTTGGCAAAGATTTGGCAGTTTTTGATATTTATATTTATAATAGTTTGTGCAGGAGGCAGCTTTTTCCCCCTTGGGATCCCTGTTATACCGTGCTTTTGAGTCAGCACGTGAGGCAGCCTTCTTTTTTCTGGTTCTTTGTTATAAAGAGCACGTGAGGCAGCTTTTTTCCCTCGGAATCCCTGTTATACCGTGCTTTTGAGTCAGCATGTGAGGCAGCCTTCTTTTATTATGGTTCTTTGTTATAAAGAGCACGTGAGGCAGCCTTTTCCCCTTGGGATCCCTGTTATACCGTGCTTTTGAGTCAGCACGTGAGGCAGCCTTCTTTTTTCTGGTTCTTTGTTATAAAGAGCACGTGAGGCAGCTTTTTTCTCCTCAGAATCCATGTTATACCGTGCTTTTGAGTCAGCACGTGAGGCAGCCTTCTTTGCCTCAGGATTTGCATGATACTTAATTTTTATTATTACAGCATTTTTCTGATAGTATTCTTTTTGCTCACATAATACCTTGACTTTGTTTTTTTCATAGTCTATATTTCTCTGAGCTTTTTACTACGTGCTGACTTTGGCATTTTTTATTAAATGTAAACATATAACACTTATGTGTATCTTACTATAATATCACTTATCTTATAGCAAGACAACTCTCGTAGAATTGAGATACTGCCCCGTCACCAATAGTTAAAGTGTAGAACGGTATATACACCAATAGTGTAGTTGTTATCTTTATATGAAGTCCTAATCAGTGACAGTGTGAGGTTACTTGGTTAATTTATTGTAGTTTATTTTAAAAAAACTTACTTGTTTTTATTAGTAGATTGTGTATAGTAGCCACAATATCTAGTTATTTTTGTGGCTAGGGCTTGGATTTTGATTCTTTTTGGTCAGCTTCCAGTGAGTTCTTAGATGACTTTCTTGCAGTTTCTTTTGCGGTTAATTTAACTTATTTCCTTTGGCGTTTGGTGAGTTCTTAGAAGAACTGGTCTGATCTACTTTTCTTAGCGAGCGAAGAGATTCAGCTGCATTTAACAATGGTTGCTATAGTGTATTTTTGCGCAGGCGTGAGAATTTCAAGTTTCCTCCTTATTTTTCAATAGTTTGACAGTAGTCATGTGTCTTTCTGCCAAGAGCGACAGACGTCAGTGTTAGCCGTGATCGTCTAGAGGTTAGGACCCCACGTTGTGGCCGTGCTAACCTAGGTTCGAATCCTGGTCACAGCATTGACATTTTCTACATATTTTACAGTCCAAAATCTGAAGAATTATTTGTTTTTATAACATTGTTTTTTGACGTCGTACTTGCTGATAGGTTACTCCTATAACAATTTTGATCAACTGAGATAAAGATTTTGGTTTCATTAACGCTGGTGGGTTACTGTTTAAAGAAAAAACCTTAACGTTCACCTCAAATATTCAGCGTCCAAGAAATATAGGCCACTGGCAAACTGGAACGTCTGTGAGCATCCGGTGTATTATTTGGAGCTGTCCCTTTTGAGAGAAGTTCCGTGTTCGAAGTGGTCTGTCTACATTGGGTATATAGTGTTTAAAACTTGTTATTACTCGTAATCTTATTTAATTATGGAGTTAGCTAAAAAGCGATGGGTCACTGCACTTCGTGTAAAGAGCAGTCGATTGATGCTTTAACTGTTGTCAGAGACCGTTCGTACACCGAGATACATCGTCCCAAAAGAAAGAAGAAAGAAGAAGAACAAAGAAGAAAGAAGAACAATTGGCCATTTTTGTACCCTTTTTCTCTCTTTTGACATTTTAACCGACGTTCTGACACTCGCTGGATTCGTAAGACGCTTCTCTGTAAGAGTATGTGCTTTTTGAATCTTATAAGTTGATTTTAGTTGCGATTTGGATAGTTTTGTTTTGTAGGCGTATATAGGCGTGTACGGGCCATCCCTATATAGAGAGTGCTACCGCCTCTTATATATATATATATATATATATATATATATATATATATATATATATATATATATATATATATATAATGAAACCGTCACAATAAGACAAACATGAGGATTTACCTGGCAACAAATATGAAAGTAATGCTAGTAGTTGCAATGAAGATATAATATATATATATATATATATATATATATATATATGATTTCTGCCCATCAACAACTATTCTTATAAGCCTATCAGAGAGAAAATATTTCATAATTCAGAGGATATTTCCGGCTATCTCATAGCTGGTGATGTTGTGAAGTAAACCTTTATGCCATACTCAATCAAAAGTCTTTGATATGTCAATGGCTATTACTCTAGAAACGAAGCTTTTGTCAATAGATTCATTTGTGTAGTGTGCGAATTTGTTGTTGTATATCTATTAATATTTAATAAATCTGATTAAAAATGAGACGAATTAAACAAAGGCATGTTTGTTAGGCAAGGCAAAAATCAGTTTTATTTTGTGGGACTGAATATTTCACATAAACAACGTTAATAAATAGAAGACAAAAGTGGTCTTCGGGTCAAGATCAAAGTGTAGTATCTGTTCTTCAGATCCACACTTCAATTTCTTGTCCTCTGTCAGTGGAGGAGAAATTATTCACGACTGAGACAATTTATATTTTTGTTCCTTTTGTCCACATTAAAAAACGACCCTGGTGTCTAACTCTGTCCCGTTGGGAGGCATTGTAAATAGGAACCAAATCACCGTAAGGACAAAAAGAAATACAAAAGAATAAAAGAAAATCAAAAATAATTCATGTTTTTATTTACATTCTCATCGGAAGGCACGTAAAGAATCTTTGTGACAAATATAATATTTTTGTCCTTTTTTAATAGAAATACGTGTTATTGGATTCGTAACTTTTCAGATCGCCAGTTATAAATCGCAAGCGTCGCTATTTTCAAAACCTACAACAAGAAGGTTTTAAAATTATTTTAGTGAATGATTTTTTTTCGTTTCCCTATATCCCATCATATCTTCTATTGTCCGTCTTCACTCTTCGCAAATGGTACCAGTAACCGAGAGAATGGGTTGATATGAACAGAAAGAGACGGTCAGCTCCAACTATTAATGAACTAGGCCGACAATTCCCCTTTGCTGACACCGCAGTAAACACACCCGGGATAAGATCGCCTCTGCCATACGCAGTGAATGAAAAGGAAATTGATCTTTTGGAGTCTTCTTCCTCTTTGGGGTCCAATCAGCGAGGGAGTTAGACGTATGCTTCAGTCAAACGAGAGGAAACCTCTTTGTCACTGTGATTTCATTCATTGTCATAGGACAATGTCTGAGTTAAACAATTATGTGAGAGCGTCATTCTGCTTCTTAGCTGGAGAAATCAGTCCGAAAAACGTCCCTCACTTGCTCAACCGCTGATGAAACCGTAATTCCAAAAAAAAAAAAAAAAACGACAAATTTTTCGCTGTCAACACTCAAGGTCATCGACTTTTATGATACATCTCTTCATTCTGAGTCTATCTATTCTTATTGAAATGCACCTTAACAGCACCGAAGCCATATGATACCTCTCAAAAATGTTCATCAAACTAAATCTATATTTGTCTACAGAACATAAGAGAGCTTGCTGGCAACGGAACCTGAGCATTTTCAACAAAAGTAAATAGAATGTCTAAGTATTTTCTTGGCGGAATTATGTTAATACGTGACGGAGTTATTACAGCCGATGTGTTAACATGTTTAATTGCTGGTAAGGTTTATGTAAGAAATTGCCATTTTCTTGTAATAAAATTCTTCTTCCCAAGATTTACAATCGAAATCTCTGGTCTCATTCCCACACCGGAACTGTTGTCCCTCTCATCTTGTTCCTAACTATTGACTTTTTCCTTACTCTGTTCCAATTCCCCTTAAAAACATATTGTGTCCGATTCGATTAACCCACTAATAGAAATCTAATGAGAGAGAACCAACTCCTGGTAAGACAATCTGATAAGGTACAAGCAGATCTATGTTAGTACTGAGGTTACAGAGACGGAGTCTCAGTAGAAAACAGTGAACTTACAAAATAGAGAACGTGTGATAAACCCAGGAGCCTTCCAGAAAAATATTCTTGAACAAGAACACACTGGGCATCTTTGGCATCAAAAACAATGCTGCGAATCACACAATATACTGGTTCAAGATTAACAGAGACATAATTGACATGTGCGAATAATAGAGTTCCAAAAACCTCAACAGCATATAAGTCTACTACATCACTAGAGACCAAAAAATCATGGGACTATCCAGGGATAGACATAGTTTTTTCAGGAGTCGAAAAATTAAACACCATGACATTGTACTATAGCATAAGGTACCAACACAATCATGATACTATCTAGGGATAGACCTAGTCTCATCAGATGATGAAAGATATCTGATCATTGCAAATTACTACAGTAAATACATAATAATATTGAAGTCATCAGAACAGTGTGTGAGCTCAAAATTTCTCTTCTCAGCTAAACAAATATTTGCTGAATATAGCATAGCATCCACCGTAGAATCTGACAATTGCTCACTACAACAGTGTTAGATACAGGTAATTTGAATCAAATTTAAATTGCAGACATCATCATCATCAACATCATCAAAGCATTACCATAGATCAAGCGAATTTGTTGAGAGCCAAATCTAAATAAGAAACACATTCCAAAAAAGCTCAAGAGGAAGCAAATATATTGACCAGAAACTGACTAGTCTTACTGAACTAATGTTTAAGAGAATAGTAAAAAAAAACACCCATTTTTTATGCAACGTTTGAGACAATTAAACACAGTCGGTTGAATTAAAGACACGAATCACAGCTCAACATGACTGCTAGAATCAACTCCACTATACTTACTGAACTAATGTTTAAGAGAATAGTAAAGGAGCCAGATTGTTTATGCATGAACCCAGATGAAACTACATTATAAAACGGGCAGGAGCTAGTGTAATCGACATCGGATCTGTAAAAAAATCAGGATCTTTTGAAAGTGAAGACTAAATTTGCTAAAAACGTGAATCATGCCTGTCAACCACCTGCGAGGACGGCATACAGCATTTCCATGTTAGATTTGCTAGAGAAGTGAGACTTCCTGGCCGATACAGACATAATTGGTACTCACACAACTCGATTTACTCTATAAACTCACATGTTTAAAGAAAAATTATTTCCGTTATTTTTCATTTTTGCGTAAGAAGCGGTATAGTAGATTCCAGCAGGAACGTCCTTTATGAGTGACTATTATATACATGACAATGGTTGAAATCTTCTTCACATGCTGTATGCTACGGTAAGTTTTAGTGCATATATGCATTCGAACAACTTTATATTCTATTAATAATAGAAACAGAAAACTTGTGGGGATTAATGAGAATTGGCTGCTGATCGGAAAATACGGAACTTCCGGTGAGAAAAAGGAAGTTTTGCTTTTGGCGCGCTTCTGGAGTTTGGAGAGAAGAGAAGGACGGCTGATTTCTACGCGGCCGGAGGAGCCCCGAAAAAGGGATGACAGTCAAAATTTGGACGAACCTCAGATAACCGAATATGAACAACCTGTTCAGCAAACAAGCAATAAGGACACTGTCGGTTACAAAAGCCAAAAAGACGCACTGGCCTCACGTTATGGTCTGAACGCCTTAAATGACTAAACACTGCCTAATTCACACAAACCAAAAAAAGAAGACACCAAAGTAAATTCAAACCAACTTTGTTCCCACCTAAACCGCTAAGTATAACCTAATGAACATTCTTTTTGTTGATTTTCCCCATGTTGACTTTTCTCACACACATTCACGAACATTCTCTTCTGCCACTAATACTAAGTTTCTCTACATACCTCCCACTAATAAATATTTTTTTTACCCTTAAAATATGATGTCTGTTTTATTTATTTCTATGAAGTCAGATAATTAACACAAACCTGATAAATCCACCACTTCTATAACCCATAAACTACAGTAGTATATTGAAATCTTATTCAATCTTGTTTAAGTGTGAATCTTATAAAATCGTAACTCAGTTTATTTATTGACAGTCGCATGAGGTTCACCGACAGTTCGGACTCAATTCTTTTAATTTCTAACCCCTACTAAAAGCAGCTGGATTTTCCCTGCTAGTTTTTTTATGTAAATTTTGCCGAGAGAATGCTTTACAGGTTAGCATTGGATCAAAGTATTGTATCAACACCATCCACTGCATAATAAAAGCAATACTACAAAAAACATAACCAACCAAACAAAATTCACTACATAAAAAGAGCTGACCCTACTAACTTGTACAAAATATTAAAACTTTATCAAGTTTATCTTCAGCTGATCCAAGAATAACTAAAATATAGTTTCTATACAATATGTTAAATAATTTTTATTAAGTATAGGCAAAGACACACAACATATAGTTTATTTTCAAAGTTTTCATACAATTGGTTTTTAATATTTGTAAAAATTATGACAACTCTATTACTTTCTTGTTTACTGTTTTTAAGTCATTTCAGGTTATAATTTCTCTGTAGCACTTGATCTTCTATGAATTTATATCTGAACGATCTTTTAGCCGCCATAACTTTCTCGTCATGTAAAACACATGTTGTTAAATACAAATTGTCATAATATTCTATACTAGTTGTACCCTGCCACGCGTTGCTGTATCTCAATTTGGTGCAATGGAAAAGTCTAATAAAAAGAGAAAATGCATGTTTCTAATATTTTTAGTACAACAATCCACTCCAAAAAGTGAAAAAGGGGAAAATGTAAAAAAAATGTTGTACTCTTGCAGAATTGGATCCGGATCCTCGGGAGTTTCCGTCCAGCATGGCTTGGCCTCGACCAACAATCAGTGGATTAAGCCGAATGTTGCTAAAATGTGGAACCGCTAAATCGAGTTTTGTATTTTGTTTTTTGTATCAAAAAATGTGAGTTTTTTTAATAAATATTTGGATGAAGGGGGCGTGAAAATACACAGATTCTAAAAAACTGTCCAAAAAACAAATAAATGTAAGCAAACGGAAGGTAAGTTACGTATCTACCTAACGGTGTGATTTTTTTATTGTTTTTATTTAATGTAAAATGTTTAATCATCTCGAAAAACACAACGTTTATCGATGTATTTGAAAAAGACAAATGTTGTGGACTCTGTTGAATATGCTAAGTTTGGGAAAATAAGTTGAAAACTATATAAAACAGTGTCAGAAACCCATTGAATATATGTTACCGTGACATAGGCTGACATATTCGGTTGGTTTCTGACAGTATTTTGTATAGATTTTTAGTTTGAACTCACTTTCCCGAACTTAGCGTAATCAACAATGTCGGCCACCGTTGTATTTTTCAAATATACCGAGAAACACTGTTTTTCAAGCCAACTAAACGGTACATTGAAAAAAAGTTGTCGTTTTTCAGTATATTTTTAATTTTGTTATGTAGTGAGATTTGTTTCTGAAGACAAATATTATGTAAACTATTTTTATATCCCTGGCGTTATTTTATGCTTTATCATTTCATGTCTGTGAGTTTTATCTGACATCAAGACTTTTGATAATTTTTGTATCATGTGTGAATTCTCATTGGTAATCAATCGAAACCAAGATTTGAATTTTCTGTGACAAGGGTTGCTGGGTTGTCATATTCTTCTATTGTGTTATCCAGTGAGTTACCACTGAAATTTTCGCCAAGCTTTGTAGTTGACGTCTGCAGACATTTGGTGTGACGTTCATTCACCATTTTTATTTTGGGGTCAGAAGAATATTTGATATATTGGCCTATGCTTACCATTTAAGCTTGGTATGCGTGGGTAATTGCAGTGAGGCCTAAACCACCTTCTCTCCGTGGTAAGTACAGCCTGTCCATGCACTGATGTTTGTAAATGACTTTATGAAGGGCGAGTATTTTCCGAGTTTTTACCTAAAAGGTTATTGATGCCGTTCTATTGCTAACTGATTATGCCAAATCCATACGAGACAAAGGGTATGCCCAATTGATTGATGGCAATAATTTTGTTTTTTAGTGATAATTCTGATGAGAGCATTTTTTTAAGTAGCTGGAACTTTTTCTCTCATCTTCCCATGTTCAAGTGTTTCATTCTCCTCTACTCTCAGGTATTTATAGACAGCATTTTCTTCATAGAGTTTCAAATCATCCATAAAAAGTAAATGATTCCAGGACTAGAATTTGACGGATATGTTGGAGTGTCCCGCTTAATGTTGTTACTTGTGGCAACATACCTAAGAGAAGGTGCATCATTATTTTCCTCATCTGACCGAGTTCCTAACAAAGCTAAGGGGGTCTTTTTATCCTGGGCGACATCCTGCCAGTTTGTTGATTTAGTTTTAATTTTCATTTTCATTTAAATTCAAATATTTAGTCAGGGTTTACTTCAAATTGAAAACATCCTCATACCAGAGTTCCTGGGAAACCCCTGTACAGAGACTGCAACTGAGGATGGTGTCTAGTAGGCATTCAATTCTTCCCAGTGTGAGTTCTCATATATCTCACTAATGCCGAATTTTGAGAACAAGAATATCCACACACTTCACAAGAATGTGGCTTTTCCCCAGAGTGATTTCGCATATGTATCACTAACGATGATTTTACAGAACAAGAATATCCACACACTTCACAAGAGTGTGGCTTTTCCCCAGTGTGAGTTCTCATATTTCTCACTAATGCTGAATTTTCAGTAAAAGAATATTCACAGACTTCACAAAAATGTGGCTTTTCCCCAGTATGAATTCTCACATGTGAAACTAAGTTTACTTTTTGAGAACAAGAATATCCACAAACTTCACAAGAATATGGCTTTTCCCCAGTATGAGTTCTCATATGTATCACTAAGTTTGATTTTTGAGAAAAAGAATATCCACAAACTTCACAAGAATATGGCTTTTCCGCAGTGTGAGTTCTCATATGTCTCACTAATTTTGATTTTTCAGTAAAAGAATATCCACACACTTCACAAGAATGTGGTTTTTCGTTAGTGTGAGTTCTTATATGTATCACTAAATGTGATTTTTGAGAAAAAGAACATTCACACACTTCACAAGAATGTGGCTTTTCCCCAGTGTGAGTTCTCATATGTATCACTAACTTCGATTTTCGAGAAAAAGAATATCCACACACTTCACAAGAATGTGGCTTTTCCCTAATGTGTCTATTCATATTTAAATGAAATTGCTCCTGGAGCAAGATTTTCACTACAAAGTTATTAACAATATGTCATTTTATCCTGACTTTTTCAGTTTTAATCTGGAGTTGTTTATGCGAGTTAGATTTTATGCAAACAAATTTCCATTTGTATCACTTAATTTTTTTGATAAGAGATATTTTGTAGTGTAAAAGTTTAAATATTAAATAAATTACTCTTCACACATATATGACTAATAAAGTTGTGTGCAGACGTTTTTGTTGTCTGCCATATAAGGAAATAATTGTGTATAGAATACTGTTTAAGGAGAAGGATGGTCCCTTAATATCCATTAAAACGTTCAAGCAGGAACATCTGCAAATAAAAAAAAATAATATTTTAATATCATTGAAGCAGGAACATCTGCAAGTGAAAAATAAATGAACTATTTTTGTAGCATTGTTTATTTTAATCGTACCAACAAAACAAGAAGCATAACTTTATAAAACATTTAAAAATCACAGAAATAAATACTTAATTCACATTCATATTGTTTAAATGTAAAATACTCTTCATAGTATTTTGTAATAGATAAAGAAATTCTGCAATTAATGAAGTAAAATAAACAATAATGTAGTAATAATTTGCAGGAACAATACGCACACAACTACTATAGTTGCTACTGATAATAATAAAAATATATTCCTAACAATAGAAATATAATAAATTCATAATACAGAAAAAGTTAATTTAAATACTCAGTAAATTTAAGTTAATAATACAAATCAATATATAATCTAGTTACTTAGCAACGGATACTAATATAGTCTTTTAAAATAACTTTCGTTTTAAGTCATATGTGTGGAAATATAACCGCTTATTTATAATGTGTTTGATATTGAACTGTGGATATTTTCATAACATGACATATTTGTTAATACTCCGAATAGCGAATTTAATGCAACAGAATAAGGTTCTTATTTTTTTATACTTTTATTTTTAGAATTCCACAGATCTTTTTCATTCAACAAATTATTTCATCCAACGTTTTTGAATGCATTATCATTCCCATATTTTATTATACAAATGATATACACAGTTTTAATAATCGATTATCAGAATTTTATTTTTTAATTAACGTCTGATAATAAATATTTGCAACAATACACAATACATATTTGCAACAATGCACAATACATATTTGCAACAATACACAATACATATTTGCAACAATACACAATACATATTTGCAACAATACACAATTCATATTTGCAACAATACACAATACATATTTGCAACAATGCACAATACATATTTGCAACAATACACAATACATATTTACAGATTTGTATATTTGTAGACGAAAAAGCCACCGAAAGTTGTGAATTCGTTACCTTACCTAACATTACAGAATTGATATTTTTTGATTAATATATATATTTTTTTTGAAATTCAACAAATTTTTATTAGCATTCAACAAATTATTTCATCCACATTTTTAGCGTATTGTCATTATTCATATATTTTTAGTTTCTTTGTGATTTTTTATCCTAATTATTTTTACCTAATAGTATAAATTATTAAAATGTATTAATGTTGAAAGCTTAATATAGATTTAAATATGACCTGTAAAATGAGTCTATTCAACTCATGGTCTACGAACTAAACTTCTTTCTTTCTTCTGCATATTAATGTTGAATTTCGCCTTTAAATTATTTATTTTACTGATTTTTGGATTTTTATGTCTTTTAAACCGTTTGAATTCTGCTTTAAAATTAGGTTTCCTTTACTTTTTTTTACTGGATATTGGATTTTTATGTTTAATCCACCTTAAAATTAGGTTTCCATTTTGAACCAAGAAAACAGTGAAGATTTTCTTCATTGATGAACTCATAAAAAGTCTGATGATTTGATTAGTTTATGTAATGAAACACGTGTAAGTGTAATCATTTTCATTGAGTTTAATAAACCGTTGCAATTATAAGATATGTTTATTGATTATATACATTATAATCATATCCTTTTTTAAGGCGTGTGTGTGACAATGTTAATGACATATTTGTAATTTTTATAATAAAAGAAATATATCTACGTTCATCAGAAAACGTTTGTTTCTACCTTCCTAAATCACATGCATTGTCCGTAAATTCATCAAAACTATTAACACTTTCTTAAAAGGAACTTATTTAATGCCGAAATCGTAACTAATTCGGTTCGAAAACCTACAATAAAATCGTTTTTTTTTATGTTTTATTAGTTATTTCTTGTTTTCCGTATATATTTTTCAAATTTAAAGCATATTATTCAAATTTATAGATTTTTTAATGATATCCGTTTATCGCTAATTCATTTGAACATACAAATTGTTGTTACTACCTGTGTTTAACTCATCAGCAAGTTAATATTTAATCTTTAATTATTGGTTAAAACAAAATTCTTATTAAATAATTTTTAATACACAATTAACATAATAAAATTGTTATTAAATAATTTTTAATAAACACTCCACATAGCAAGGTCATTACAAAGCCTGCTTAAAGGAAGGTTCAGTTTCTCAACCGTGCTAAAAGATTCGTATCATATACATATACAAAGCTAGGATTACCATATGTATTGTGTATTTTCCCGAATATGAATTGTGTATTGTTGCAAATATTATTGTGCATTGTTGCAAATATGTATTGTGTATTGTTGCAAATATATATTGTGAATGGTTGCAAATATGAATTGTGTATTGTTGCAAATATATATTGTGTATTGTTGCAAATATGAATTGTGTATTGTTGCAAATATATATTGTGTATTGTTGCAAATATATATTGCGTTTTGTTGCAAATATGAATTGTGTACTGTTGCAAATATATATTGTGTATTATTGCAAATATGAATTGTGTATTGTTGCAAATATATATTGTGTATTGTTTCAAATATATATTGTGTATTGTTGCAAATATGAATTGTGTATTGTTGCAAATATATATTGTGTATTGTTGCAAATATATATTGTGTATTGTTGCAAATATGAATTGTGTATTGTTGCAAATATATATTGTGTATTGTTGCAAATATATATTGTGTTTTGTTGCAAATATGAATTGTGTATTGCTGCAAATATATATTGTGTATTATTGCAAATATGAATTGTGTATTGTTGCAAATATATATTGTGTATTGTTTCAAATATATATAGTGTATTGTTGCAAATATGAATTGTGTATTGCTGCAAATATATATTGTGTATTGTTGCAAATATGAATTGTGTATTGTTGCAAATATATATATTGTGTATTATTAAGGCCAAGATGCCACTCGAGGATAAGGGTTTATAAGCATACAGTGGTCAATGGAACACTGTTGTAGTAATTGTTAGTGGAAATTTGGTAAATTGGATGCCTTAAGGGAAACGGCTCATTAAGAACATGTTTAGGTTGGACTTGAAAATGACGATATTATAGTCAGTCGGGAAGCAGGTAAATGGAAGAGTTCCACAGGTGTGCATTCTAAGAAAGAAACTTTGTTCATGGAATCTATGTTATTGTTTAGGCACAGATAAAAAGTGGAGGAAATTATTGATAATTTTTTTTCAGATAGATGAGTGTTTCTCATTGAAGTTTGGCGAAGGGGGACTATAGACTGGAGCTCAGACGAGCACTTGCCATGAAAATAATGATAAAGCAGAGACATGCTGTGAGAAAGAGTTTGCAGGGAAGAGAAAATGGCATCAGCCACTACACTATGAAGTCTACTTTTAATTCTGTTAATGCAGGGAACATGTGTTGGAATAGATGCATTGAGATCATTGCCAATACTGCTGTGAAGAAGGTGGGCTCTCTCTACCCTGCTAGAAAGTTACTTACACTTGAAAATATCCTATACCTCTACAAAGCTAACATTCGGCCATGTATGGAGTACTGATGTGACATTTGGGTTGGTGCATCTGCTACTAGTCTATCGCTCCTGGGTAGGGTTCAAAAGAGAGTCGTCAACCTGATTGATCCTGAACTTTCATCTAAGCTTCAGCTGCTGAAGTCTCATCGACAAAATATTGTATCCCTCTGCTTGTTTTACAAGTATTTTAATGGTGGATGATCTGACGAACTACAAGCTATTGTACCCCCTTAATGAAAATCCCCCCGACAAACCTGACAAGCAGCAAAGTCCCACCCCTACACAGTAGAGATCCTTAGATGTATGAAAGCCTTCTACTCTAATTGTTTCTTTCCCAGAACTGATAGACTTAAAAATTATCTTCTGGCTTCCTGCTTCCCCAACTGTACTGACATGCAGAAGTTCAAGTGTAACGTGAACCGACATCTTGCTGCCCAACTCCCCACGTAGTACCCCTGTAGCTTATGTCCCTGATAGTAGCCCCCTAGATCAAAGTGGCAATGTGTCTTGTTTGGGGTGGAAATGTAATAAAGAATTTCTTTTTTAATGGCAAACGCATAGTTTTCCACTCAAAATGGCTGCCGACTGTGAAGTCCACTTACACGTTTTTTTATTTTAAATCTTAATTTACTTTACTTATGCAGAGAGTGATCCACACACACACACACACACATACAGATATATATATATATATATATATATATATATATATATATATATATATATATATATATATATATAAATAGGCAGTGCTAGTGCACTTACTGATCCGCACTATTTTTTAAATCATATTTCCAAGTTTGATTAAAGTTTTATGATATGTGTTTTTTTTATTCAATTGTAAGGTTAAAGCATAGAATAGGTACAAAACACCCTCGCCTCCCCATATTTAGGATGGCTTTTAAAATAATAACGTTATTATTTCAGCACGGATCAATAAGTGCACTTGTAAACAATTAAATACCGAAAAAAGCAGTTAACATTAGGATTTTCGCAGAAATCACGTAAATTTTTCTTAAATAAACACATTTTGGTGCTAATGCAGAGAGTGATCCGCGCTATTTTTTAAAATCGTATTTCCAACTTTAATTAAAGTTTTATGATATGTTTGTTATTCAATTGTAAGGTTAAAGTACAGAATAGACCCCCCTCCATATGTTAAGAATAGCTTTTTATAATGTTATTATTTCAGCACGGATCACTCTCTGCATGAGTACCCACATTTTTATTGACGAAATAAATAGTTTTATTGGATTGCAATAATATTTTTTATGTTTAATATTATTTTAAGAATCAATATTTTTAGGGGAGATTGCAAAAAAAAAAAAAAAAAAAAACGTTTTCAGATTATTTTAAAAGTTATTGAATCGGATTATTTTTAAGCGTAAAAAATAACTTACCTTTCATATTGTAAACTTATTTTAATATTTAAATTTTACTTAAATAAACACATTTCGGTCAATGTCAAGTTTCTTTCCAACTCCTCAAAAAACTTTAAAATGACAACTTGAATAGGTTTTCGGTTATGCTGAAAACGAATACCACATTTAAATTTGGGGAAGATAAGTAGTTTTCATGATATGAAGAAATTACTTTTTCAATAAGTGGGGATCACTTTACTATATAAAAGTAACGTAAAATGAGCACCCACTTTTTGGTCACTTAGTAATTTCTTCATATCATAAAGCAATTATTAAGAAGAATTTAGCTATTTAACTTTCAGTTAATTTAGCTACTTAACTTTCAGCGTCATATTCGTTTTCAGCACCCTCAAACACCGGTGCTGTTTTTTTACTAAGAGATTCGTTAGCAGTATCAGAATTTTTGTAGGAATTTTTGACACCCCTAACACGAAACTGCGAATACAATATAAAAATCTCGTAATTTCTCTGTTAAAAGTGGGTTATTTATTTTCTTTATGGATTATACTTCCAAAATAAACTATTACAGTTGTTTTAAAAGTAATAAAAATATTTTTATTTTTTTTTTAAAACAGTAATGAATTTTCCGAACTCAATATTTTTCAATTTTTAAACTCAATATTTTTAAATTTTTAAATTTTAAAAATCTATCAAAATTTTTCTATTGATTCTATTTTTACGATATTTTCAGGGTCAATGTGAAATTTTATGTTCTTTCCAATAAACCGAATATAATATTTTAGACAAACGTTTTTTTTAAATTCACGCCCCCCCATTTTCACGCCCCCCCCCATTTTGAAATGTCTATTAAAAAGTAAATAATTAATTTATGTTTAATAGGTTTATATATCACAAATTGAAGAGAAAAGGTCAATAAATAATATATTCAAATTTAAAACAAAAAAAAAATCAGTTTTTTAGAAATTTACCTGTAAAGTCCGAAGTTTAAAACCTTATTTTATAAGAACACATTTTTTCTTTTTGTCTTTTTTTTTTTTTTTTAATGAAACCTTGGTCCTTGCTCCTTTAATTGAAAAAAAAATTAGGGCTTGAATTACATTTTTCGAGGAGTTATAAGCTTAGAAAGATAGGGGGTCGAATAATTTACGCCTCTCATTTTGAAATGTCTATTAAAAAGTAAATAATTAATTTATGTTTAATAGGTTTATATATCACAAATTGAAGAGAAAAGGTCAATAAATAATATATTCAAATTTAAAACAAAAAAAAAAAATCAGTTTTTTAGAAATTTACCTGTAAAGTCCGAAGTTTAAAACCTTTTTAAAAAAAAAAAAAACACATTGTTTTGTTTTGTTTTTTTTTTAAATAAAACCTTGGTCCTTACTCCTTTAATTGAAAAAAAAAATTAGGGCTTGAATTACATTTTTCGAGGAGTTATAAGCTTGGAAAGATGGGGTGGAATTATTCACTATTTTCACGAAATTTCTGACACTGCTAGAGATTCGTTCACTTTTTTCATTTTCAAATTTGTTTTATATGACGAAATTATTAGAAGGCGGGTGCTTTTTTTACGTGAAATTTATATAAGACAATGATCCCACACTTTTGAAAAAAGTAATTTCTTCATATCATGAAAACTACTTATCTGTCCCAAATTTACATGCGATATTCGTTTTCAGCACCATTTAAAACCTAGATAAGTCGTCATTTTAAAGTTTTTTGAGGAGTTGGAAAGAAACTTGACATTGACCCACATGGTCACATTTCATATATATTTTATTCACGAAACCAATATTTTTATTGGATTGCAATAAAAAACATAAACTTATTTTCATATTTAAGATTTTTAAAAGTTGTTGAAGAATATTTTTGCAAAGTGAAAAAAAAAAAAAAACTTACCTTCCATTCCAGGAATCTAATACGAAAGAAATAGATCGTTTTTCTTTTGTGTCCAACGCAGAAAATTTGTTTGTCAGGATTTCTTAATATAATCTTTAGTAAATTGATACAAATTTTGTTTTGTGTGTCCAATTCATTCATTAATATATGAAAATATAAAAGAATCTAAATTAACAGACAAAAAACACGATTTAAACGTGAAATTATTAAAAGAAGAAAAAAATCAACTGCTTCAGAACAAAGAACTTATGTTCATCGTAAAACGGTGTAATCATTATTTTGTTCCTCGTGTAAAAGATTGAACATTTCATTATTATTTGGATTAGTCGAACTACTGTTTACATCCAAGATGAGAACAGTAATCCAAATAATCCAAATATAAAAAAAATGCAGAACTGAATATTTCACATGAATAATTCAAAAAGGAAGGAATTAAACAAATAGCGAAGTCAATCAAATAACAAAAACTAGATTTGAACCAACAAGAAACAAAACAATAATCACATGATTACATTATGAAAATTGCGACTTATTTTTATCAGATTCGATTCTGTTAACTTTACGATGACCTTAACTTATAATTCCAGACTTAAACCTGATGTTTTACATGCAATCAACGACTAATGATGGAAGTATAGTACCTGTTTCTAGTTTGTTTACGCATTTCAACGTTGTATCGCCTAATCACCATTCTGGTTTTACTTGTCATGTTTGCGCCCTCCTATGTATTACCTCCTTTTTGATAAAGAAGTAGTGCAATGTTGTAAAAGAGGTATCCTTTGATAGAGAAGTAACGCAATGTTGTAAAATGTCCCCACTCGCAGATGGGAATATGAGAAAAAATACAACATAACAAAACTTGATATTTAACAACATTCAGATCGCCGTGTAATTTGATTGCACTCTACTGGTGTATTTAATATATATATATATATATATATATATATATATATATATATATATATATATATATATATATATATATATATACATTGTAAACATTACATTCCTAAAATTTGGGGTGGAATTAATTGTTCTATGTATGTATGGGGAAAAATATAAGAGCACACAAATCGATACTGAACAATATTCAGATCGACTTGTAATTTGTTTGCACCCTAAAATATATATATATATATATATATATATATATATATATATATATATATATATATATATATATTTTAATATATTTATATATTATATATATATATTATATATATATTATATATATATATATTATATATATATTATATATATATTATATATATATTATATATATATATATTATATATATATGTTATATATATATATATATATATATATACTTTAAAGGAGATTAGAATAATAGTCTAAAGAGCTAAGTGTATTTTAATGTAATAGTGAAATTACTAGTTTAATTAAAATACAGGAAATGCTCGTTGTAATTTAGATATATAATAAGCTCGATAGTTAAATGTCCTAGAGCTTATTCAATATTAAGTAATGTGATTTATAATTTAAAATTTTTTAAAAAATTTAAAATTTAAAAATCAAAATTTAATTAAATTAAAAATCAGTTTCATAAGAAGGAACAACAACAAAGTCAATTATCTGTACGATCGTTTCGGAAATCCGTGCTTTTTATTTGTGGTATACATGAAGTCACGTAGAACAATTATGCATAGTTTAATAAAAAAATAACCAGGAGACAAAAAAGATAAAACCAAACTACAAATATTAGATAATAATATAAATAAGCAACAAACTAAAACCCGCAAACGTAAGAATAGACACAAGGAGATCCTATGGTTCAACCACCCGTATTCCAAAAACCTAGAAACAAACATAGCTAGAGAATTTTTTAAAATATTAGATAAGAACTTTAAAGCCCCCCATAGATATAATAAGATTTTCAATAAGAACACAATTAAAGTCTCTTACTCTACTATGCCTAACCTTCATCAGAAAATAATTAGCTCTAATAATAATAAAATTAATAAACTACAAAATGCAACTATACAAAATACATCGGACTGTAACTGTAGAAGAAAAAATAAATGTCCCCTACAAGGCTCATGTAAAATTAAAAATGTTATCTATAGCTGCACAGTATCAAAAACTCCAAATATACAAGAACCTATCAACAGCCATAACTCAACTACCAGATTAAATAATAACACCAACTTCAATCTACCGATCAATTATTAACCAACCCACCACATTATAATCCAACAATAGACCTAACGGAAAATAATCATAATAATCAAGAGGTAATATATATTGGTTCCACATCTGGCCCAATAAAACATAGAATTTCAACGCACAAACATTCTTTTAAAAATAACTCTCTATCAAACCAAACTACTCTATCCAACTATATTTGGCAACTAAAAAATAGCAATATTTCTTTCAACTTAAAATGGCAAATAATTGAGACTTGCAAATCATATAAACCAGGAGATAAATTTTGTACATTATGTACAAAAGAAACCCTAAAAATTTTAAAATATGAAGATATAAAAAGCACAACCAAACTAGTAAATTCAAGACACGAGCTTCTATCATGTAATCATAAACGTTGGTTTAAATTTAATAAATATAAACCACCTTAAATCATTAAAAATTACTCATTAGTAAAAATAGATTTTTTTTTAATAAATTAAGTTAAACCAATTACCGCCCTTAGACTCGTAAATCAAATAATAAATAAAGCCATGACAATTATCTCCCCTTAAAAACTTGCAAAAAAAAAAAAACTTTCTCTCTATAGATATTAACTGTAGTGTCTTTAAATCAAAATACGCTAACGGAAACAATTTACTGCACGAGCGTCGCCCTTTTAAAATTCATCATTCAATAAAATAAAAAGCTATAGCAAACATCTAAATGACTACTTTAAATACAGTTCCTGATTTCAAAAAAAGAAAAACCAAAAGGTAATTATATATCTATATATTTTTAAATCAAATTTATTATGTAAATTCAAAAAAATATATATTTTTTCTACTCATTTCTATCTCTAACCTATACCAATTTTCTTATTAATTTTCTTATAAATGTTAAATCCAAACCTTTTACTTCAATTTTTCAGATTCATCTGCCTTACTTTTAATGCTAGGTTTATTTTTGGTGTCTTTTCAATTCAATAGATATCCTCCTAAATTTGCTGATGAGGAGACCGTGCTTACCAAAAAAACTATGTATAATTGTTCTACGTGACTTCATGTATACCACAAATAAAAAGCACGGATTTCCGAAACGATCGTACAGATAATTGACTTTGTTGTTGTTCCTTCTTATGAAACTGATTTTTAATTTAATTAAATTTTGATTTTTAAATTTTAAAAATTTAAAAAAATTTTAAATTATAAATCACATTACTTAATATATATATATATATATATATATATATATATATATATATATATATATATATATATATATATATATATATATATATATATATATATATATATGTCATAAAACTGTGTGGGGCGTACTGAGAAAAATATTTTTTCTCAAAAATAAAGGTGAATAAAATTTATCTTTACAAAATTCTGTATACATGATTCTAGTGTATAAAATAATTGCACATAAAAATTTGGTTATTTTTTTATTTGTTTTTGAAAGATCGTTAGCAAATTAGCAGAATAAATAATTGGTGTTTTTTTTTCGTAATTACATTACAATTGGTAAACTAAACCTGTTTTTCTTTCTGTCGTCACAAATATAACTTTTAAAAGTATATTTTATATCGTTTACATTAATTATCAGCGTTGTTTGCCTAAAATAATTGTTATAGTAAAGCCATGAACTATGCTATATTATCGATTACCTAAACGACGATGACGACGACGACGACTACTTCGACCACGATGACGACGACGACGCAAATTATTCCATGAGATTAACATATGAAAAAAATATATATAGCGTCTATTGGCATTTTTTAAATTACTGCTCCTGTACGGGAAAATAGCTCTTCAGATCGTAATTTTTAATTTATTTTTGTTTCATCTGTGCTTTGATATGATTAATGGGCGCTAGTACAGTTTAATCAAGACATCAAAAAATAAAAATATTGAAAAAATATATTGTATGTACTCCTTATGGATTAAAGTTTTCATGAAAAAAGAAATCACTCAATCCAGCAGTTATTTTTTTATTTTTTATTTTTTTACCAAGGAAAATCAAATTTTAATGAGATCGATCATGTAACGGCCATCTTTTTTAGCTGAGGAGATGGAGCCGTCAGGGAAAGATAACTCCAATCACCGCTTAAAGTTTGTCAAATTTTGACAAAATTATTTTGTTTTGAAACATGAGCAGAAAAAAATACTTACATAAATATTTTTTATACTTAATTCACAGAATTTCTTTGTACTTTTTAAATCTTTTTTTCATTTTGTCCTTTGTATAAAGCCTGCCCTCCTCGTGTCCCTAAATAGCCAAAATGCCGATGATAGATCGATTACAATAAAATTTGATTTCCTCTGTAAAAAAAGTACTTGATCAAATTAAGTTAATTTTTTTCGGAGAACTTCATTCCATAACGCGTATGTACAAAATAACTCGTTTTTTCAATATTTTTATTTTTAAATGTGTTGATTAAACTGTACAAGTGCCAATTAATGAAATACAAAACTGATTTAATTACATAAAAATTTTTTTGGTTTAGTGCTTTGGTTTGAATTGTAAAAGATTTCATTCGTTTGTATTTGTTCTCATTGAAAAGATCATGAATTTATGTTGTTCACATGTAAACGACCTTGACATTGAATATTACAATAAAATGTAAGTTCCGTTAAGAATTGAGTTGTTTTTTTAAATGTTGGTAAGTTTAAATGATATTAATTTATTGTTTTGGGCTCAAATCCAGTTATTAAGTTAGATCCATATCAGAGACACCTATATTTAAAATTACACGTGTTTAGACCCAAAATTGTCGGAGGAGTTTGGTAGAGTTCTCAAAGGTAAAATCGTTGAACTTTGACCCCCTAACAGCCAAATCTCTAGTCGAAAACGGACCCGAAAGATTTTCCCAAATCCCAGTACCCTGTATATCAAATTTCAAGTGTAAACTAACAATTAACAGAGTTATTGCGTAGGAAAATGTACACACATACAGACACGGTCACTTATATATATATATATATATATATATATATATATATATATATATATATACATACATACATATATACATATATATGTATATATATTTAAATTTCTATATATAAATATTATATATGTATAGTTAGATATGTATAAATATATCTAATTGAAATAAATATATATTTACATAAGGATATACATTTAAATATATACATATATATTTAAATAAAAATATATATGCATACATATATACACATGCATATATATTTAAATATATATATACACATATATATATATGCATATATATATGTATATATATATGTATATATATATACATATATATATATACTAGCATTTTTTATACATACATATATATATATATATATATATATATATATATATATATATATATATATATCTAATGGGTAGGAAATAGTTCTGGTGGTTGGTGTAGTTACGTCTAGTTTTTGTATTGGGATGGCGACATTTCACTGTAATGCATTCGGATTCATATGTCATAAAAAAACGTGTACAAATCTCGACAATAAACAATTTTCAAAACAAAACATTAAATAATATTTTGTTATTGACTATGAAAATGTAAAAATAAAAAAAAATAAATAAATGAATTTCCATTTTTATTAATTAAAAATTCTGCAAAGATGGAGCAAAAAAAACATTTAATGTGGAAAAGATAACTTAACTGAGGGAACAATTTGATATGAACAAAATATATATAGCAAACACCAATGGTCGTTTGATATTTCTAAGTAGCAGTTAATCATCTCATATGAAAGGAGGAAATAATGCCTAGGATGATGCAATGGGGAAATTTTTGGGTGCGTCACCAAAATCCTCTTTTCATGGTAACAAAAAGGAAAGAAAAAAAAAGGTGAAAAAGCATTTATGGCAAATTTCTCGGAAAAGAGTAACAAGAGGAAATGACCAAAAGAAATACAGACCCGAATAAGTTTAAAATGATCCAAGTTTATTAAAACAAAAAGTTATCAATTGCCTTTTTCCCCAAGGCTGGGGTTTAAAAAAAACCGTTAATAAACATTTAAATACTTATGAAAAAATACAAAGAAGACTTCAATCCTTACATGCAAGAAAGGCTGAAAGAAAGAACATATAAAAAACGGAAAACAGTCCTTTTGTAAAATTCAGTTCCTTTAACGAAATGTTCAGTCCTTCTTCCACAAGATGTTTTTTTTTCTTTTCCAACAGGAATCACAAACAAAAGGTTTCTTTGACAAAATGTTCTTTTTTTTTTCCGAAAAGGAGAAAGAAGCAATTTCCTTTGTTAAGGCTCTTGTGCCTTTTAATTCAAAGGGGAGAGAAGACCATAAAGCGGCTTTGGTATGCTTTATGTGTAACAAAAATGTGTAAGGAAAGTCCTTTTAAAAAATAAGAATTACTGCGCCCTCTGTAGATGTATAAGGAAAAATTCAAGATGGCGCCCGACTCTCTCTTTAACACGGTAAGTTCAGGAAAAGATGTTATAAATGTTGCAGCAATTCAATAACCATTATACACCGGTTCTGCACGGAATCCAACTGGCAAGGTGCCTAGACGGACGCGAACGGTTACTCAGACCGGACCCAACAACGGTAAAATATCCTCACACGGCACGAGAAGCAACAGCCACACGATTCCCCGGCCAACTCAATCGTCGCTCCCCCCCCCACGTCTTTTTCATCAACCGCTTTTATCGTCGTTCTAGGCCGGCTAAATTTGCATATTGCGAGAATTCGTGTGACTTTGCGAGACATCATACTTTACAAAAGACGGCGGCCGCCATCTTGGTCTTTCTTTTCTATTTTTGGTCGGTAACGCTGAGTTGGTCTCGAGGTAAGTCTTTTTCCCCTCATCCGTCTCTCCCATGTACCCACACAACACGCAAACACGCGGGCGCTTATCTCCTGGATGCACGTTACATTATGCTTACAAATAGAATGGTTCACGAGTTAAACCTTGGTATTAAAGGAATATTTTTTTCTTTCGTGAAGGAAACTTGGGTTGAATAATCCTTCCCGGTGGTCACATGTGCCGATAATCTGCTCGTGTCGTCGGCGAAATTAATTTTGTTCTTTACAATAGAGAACTCTTCAAATAAGGCGATTTCTTTCGTTAGTCCTTTGATTAATTTACCAGTTGTAAGACTCTTGTTTGCCTTTTAATAACTGGTACTAATTTTCCAGTCGTAAGAAACTAGTTGTCTTTTAATGACCGGGAATAAATGTACGTTAAAAGTTTAGTACCTCCCAGTGGAGTTCTAAACAAACGTCTTTCTCTAAAGGAGAAAATTTAGGAAAATTAATTTTAACGTCAAATACCCTTCTTGACGGAGAACGAATAGCGTCTTTCTTGTCGGCTGGCTAGATTCGAACTGACGAAAAAGGGCAAAAGGCCCATCGTCCTCCTCCTCCTCCTCCTCCTTCCCCTCGCACAGGGTAGGAGTGGGGCTGGCTGCTGATGATAATAGAAGTGACCTGCCGGTCAAGGAATGCGTTCCTTGGCCCAAATGCTGAGATGCTGAATATGTATAAATAAAAAAATAAATAAAAACTATTTCTTTATTAAAAATTTCCACAGCAACTCATGAAACTTAGTCAGATAATACCTCAATAGTGATAATGCGAAACACGCATGTTATAACACAGACAATGAACAGTTACTACACTTTCGTTTTACTGTTCTGTATCCGAATACATATATATATATACATTTCATGAAAACGTATGTAAATATCGACAGTCAAATAAACTAATTTCAAAACAATTTAAAAAAAAATCAAAACAATAAAACATAATTTATTTTAAACACAAATTTATTAACCGTGAAAAAAGGTTAAAATCTATAAAGAAAGAAAAAAAATACAAACTATTGTTTTTTTTTTATGAGTGTACGACGATTCTGCGAAGATTAAACATATTTAACCATTTAACGTTTCATATAGAACCAGTTACTTAATTTAGGTATTTTCACGTGAAAAAAAAAAAAATTACAGAGAAGCACTAAGCAGCGTTGACGTTACTGAGTGGTGACGTCTTAATATAAGTCAGCTACTTTCCTTTCAAAGGGGGAGGTAATGCCTGGGGTTGTGCGATGCCTTTGTGTAACTCCGCCATGTTGATGAGAATGCGAAACCTGCCTGATGTGAACATAATAACCAAAAACAGAAAAGTTATCGTAAATTTAATCAAATCAGGTTTGATAACAATAAGTTGCAAGTTTCATAATGAAATCATGTGATCATAATTTATTATTTTGTGGTCAAAGTTTATTTTTTGGTTCAAATCTATTTTTGTCATTTGACTTACTTCCTTTTATTTGAGCTGTTTCAGTATTTTTTTTTTTAAACTGAGGATTATTTGAATTATTCGGACTCTGTTCACATGTTGGATGTTAGTTAACAGAAGCAATAATAATGAAATGTTCTGTCTTAAAAAAATAAACCTAGCTTTTATATATTTTTATATTTTTTATGAAAAAAACAATAAAAACGTTTTGTTAATGAAAAAATCAATAAAAATCAAATATAATCTAAACTTGATAGGAAAACAATTCGGCACACTTAACTAATGAACAGACATTTTTACACGAAGAACGAAATAATGATTACACCGTGTTATTACGATGACCTACATTTTTTGTTCTTTAGCACTTGAGTTGTTTCTTTAAATAATTTCATGTTTAAATCGTGTTTTTCAACGTTTAATTTTGATTCTTTTATATTTTCATATATTTTATTTCTTTATGAATTGGACACACAAAACAAAAATTGTATCAATTTACTAAAGAAATAATAACAAACAAAACGAATTTTCTGTTTTGAACACAAAGAAAAAAAATTTTTTTTTCTTTTTTTTCCGTATTGAATTCCGGGAATGGAAGGTAAGTTACTTTGTTTATTTATTTTTTATTTTATTTATTTATTTATTATTGTTTTTTTTATGCTAATCTAGAGAGTGTTCCGCGCTATTTTTTTAAAAATCGTATTTCCACGTTTAATTAAAGTTTTATGATAGGATTTTTTTTTATTCAATTGTAAGGTTAAAATACAGAATCGGTACAAAACACCCCCTCCCCATGTTAAGAATGACTTTTTAATTAATAACGTTATTGTTTCAGCACGGATCACTTTCTGCATGGGTACCATTTTTTGTTTTTATGTACATTTATTGGCAAGACTGGAGTTTAGGTGGAAAAATAATCTCGAACCCTTTATCACATAAAAGCAACTAATTTCCCTAATCACCGGTACGTTATTATGTCAATAATATAGGTATTTCAGAAGTTGTTTTTGAAAACAACTTAAAGAATCCCAACTTTTTACTTATTTATTTTAAAACGTTTCACGATCTTTTTTTTCACGATATCTTTCTTCTCTCATTTTTTTACTTCTTTATTTTAAACAACATTTTTTAATTTTAAACAGAACGTTTATCTTAACGATATCTTAAGCACCTTTTTTAGCACGGCAACAAAAATACATAAGTACCGAAGGTTTTATAATTAATAAATTTAAATTTGAAATAGAGAAATAATAAATTGCAAGATATTACGCGTGTTTAATATTAATTTGTATCGTTTATAACTACTCACGTAATTTAATAATAATCACGCGATTCAATTCTTAATTAAAAAACTATTGTTTAAACTTAAACTTTAAAAAGTCTGATAATTTATTATTTCTATTTATGTATTGTTTATCATTAAGGTACTAGTGCATAGAGCGATCCGGACGTAAATAATAACGTTATATTTAAAAATCCATTCTTAATATGGGGAGGGGAGAGTGTTTTGTACCTATTCTATACTTCAACCTTACAATTGAATAAAAAAACATATAAAACTTTAATTAAACCTGGAAATACGATGTAAAAAATAGCGCGGATCACTCTCTGCACTAGCACCTTCATTAAAAAGGTATTCATTGCGTAAAAAAAAAACACGGAACATATAAGACATTTAAATATGAATAGAACTTTTCATAATTGTAACCTACGATAACCTTTTTTATTTTAATTATAAAAGCAATATAAAAAGAAGTTTGTTTTTTTTAAAGTTGTTTTCAAAAACAACTTCTGAAATACCAATATTGTTTATATATTATTGACATAAGTAACGTACCGGTGATTAGGGAAATTAGTTCCTTTTATGTGATAAAGGGTTCGAGATTATTTTTCCACCTAAACTCCAGTCTTGCCCATTTATTTTATTTCATTCCTTATCTTTAAAACAATCTTAAATCTTAAAATAAGTTAATTGTTATTGCATTTACGAAAGCTTTTTAAAAATGCCATTGAATAACTTTTTTAAAAAGTTTTTTTTTTTGGCAATCTCTCTCTAAAATATTAATTCTTAAAATAATCTAAAACATTTAAAAATGTTTATTTTTATTGCAACCTAATAACAATATCGATTCCGCCATGCTTGATAACAAACGTGAGGTGCTTATGCACTTTTATTAAATAGCAGAGAAATAATTGTCCTCAAATGTTGAGGTGGCGAAAACCGCCAATATTATTCCAACATGAAATCGTAATCACAAATCAATAAACAACACTAACGAAATTTGCCGTCAGCAATTAATCGACCCCAAAATTAGAGCAAATGCTCTAAGGAATATAATCCAGCTACACTTCTATAACCGAACTTGAAATTCCTGAGCGACATCAAGGGTGCATGAAAAAAATGGGGAGGGGATTAAACTCTTTCCTTTTTTAAAATAAAATTTCAACTCACATTATACTTTTGAAAACTGACAACAGTAGCACAAAATAAATTCAGTGTGAACATTAAACCATGGCCTTTCAATCACAAGACAAACATTAGCAATCTCAATACAAATCAATTAATTTAAAATTAAATTAATATTTAATGCGTGAAGATAGAACACATTCAAATTTATTGTGATTTTTACATTTAAACATTTAAATCACGGAAAAAAATCATTCACCGTTTCTTTTACTTCTGTTTTTTTTTACGTCTACATAATTTGAACCGAACTTTTTTTCCAATTAAGTAACGGACAAATGATCCATATGAGGTTTTAATTCGAAAATATGCAATTTTAATATGCTAGTAAATTACAATCTGAATTCCAAGATCAAATAAAGTTATTACCTAAACGCAATTTCCAATGTAAGAATTCCGTATTTTTTCTTACTTTTTACTCAAGGTCTTCTTAGTTTTTGGCGACAGAAGTTAAACAATGATGCTTTTCTGAAAAAAAAAAAATCTTTTCTGATTTAACGAAACAGAAAAAAAATCTTATTCCTCTTTTTTTCTTTCGAGTTGACAAATTACGGTTTCTAAGAATTACGTTGAAACTTATCAACAACAATCTGTTCAAATTATATTAAAAAAAACACTGGGAATCTGTTCATCTTAAATTGTATAAAAAAATAAACGTTTTGCAAAAAAGAATGAGAATGTGATTAATTATTTCTCACATCTTAATTTACTCCCTGCAGAGGCAAAAAATCCACAAATACAAAAGCCATACCTTTCAAACACCAAATTTTTGTCAAATGTAACAGCAATGAAAATTTATTTGTTCTGCTATAATCCATTCGCAAAATGGTGGCCAGTTTTGCCTCTATAGCAAAGAGCCGGTAGTATGAACTCTTTTTTTGAAGTGATAGTTTTTTGTTCCTCGAAAGCATCCATATATATTCATGGTGGACTCAGCGGGAATGTTGGCGTCTCTAATTAGGCATAATCTGAGTTGTAGTAATGTGGGAAACAAGCAAGTAGAAGAGAATTCCACAGAGAATTGCACTTCTAAGAAAGAAGCTTTGTTTTTGGAATCTACATTTTGATTTTGGCACAGATAAAGAGTGGGAAAAATTACTGACAAAAAAAGACAGGCTCACAGTGTCTCTTCTGTGGGAGAGAGGTTGCACGGACGAGAAAAGAGCATCCCCCACTAAGCTGTACTCTGTCAAGGCAGGATAGGCTGTTTTTAGCTGTTGCTGTTAATATGTGGCAGCAGTACTCCATCCTTGTCATTCACCGCCTTTGATGTGTTGCCATAGATGGTCGTGTCATCAGCATAGATATCAACAAATGATTTAAATGTGTTTTGGGAGATCATTGATGTAGATAAGGAAGACAGTTGGGCCCAGGATAGACCTCTGAGGGACTCAAGCATTAATACTTTGGCCCTCTAATTTCTGCCTATCAACCACTACTCTGATGAACCTATCAGAGAGAAATGATTTAATAACTGAGAAAACATTTCCAGTTATACCGTAGCTGGAAATCTTGTGAATTAGGCCTTTATGCCATACTTTATCGAAGGCTTTTTACATGTCAAGAGCAATTACTCTTGAAAGGAAGCCTTTGTTGAGAGATTACCTAATCCTATGAGATATAACTGTTAGTAGATCTAGCAGAACGGAAACCATATTGCATGTCACTAAGTAGGATACTTGTGCTGAGGTGGTTAACTACTTCTTTATTTAATATGGATTCCAGCAACTTACTCATGACACACAGGAGACTTATTGGTCTGTACTGAGAGGGAAATGACTTATCACCTGAATTCCTAAATACAGGGCATACTGATGAAGTTTTCCAAGGTGTTTAGAAGCACTTCTCCTTAAGACAACGCTTAAACAGTTTAGTAAGTATAGGGGCATGTTCTGGTTGAAGCTTTTTCAACGCCATAATTGGAATGCCGGATATTTGTATGTTGCCTAGCGTCTGTTATAGGAAGAAATACCGGGAGTTGGTGGCCTTCATAGCATAGGTTATAATTAGCTGCAAAGTTCTTGGCAAATAGTTTGGCCTTGGCTGATGCTGACAAGATAAACTCAGGTCCATTAATGATGTTTGGGACAGAACGCACGCTTCTGTTCAGGATCCTGTTTGCTTTTTGCCAGAGCTGGTGGGAACCAAGCCGCTACTCAGCTACTTTCGATTTAACGGATTGAGCATATAGCTCTATTGCATTTTTTTATTACTCGTTTACAGTCGTTGCTGACAGTCCTGAAAGCAGCTGTAGTCTCTACATCTATTATGTCTACAGCTAAGGGAAAAGTGATGTATGTGCGTGATGGCAGCAGCACATTCTGGGGAGAACAATGGCTGGCTGTTAGGTTTTTGTTGGAATTTTTTGGATGGTATGAATCGGTCTATGCCTACAATTAACCATTTGGTCAGGTCTGATACTATAGAGGACACATCCCATCCTCATGAATCTCATGAATGTCATCCTGTAATTAGGATAATTTCAGCAATATAAAATTGTTTCTGCTTGTAGAGATGGGATCCTTTGTTCACCAACAGGTGATACAACAGGAAGAAATTGATGTAGCTTCCTTCACTTGTGGGAGCTGCTGAATTGGAATTAATTTCCTTTCAAGTTCCTGCTTAGACTAAAAAATAAAAGCATGATACAAAATGCCGCCAAGCAATTCACTTGACTCATTCTAAAGTAACCAATTACGGCCGACCACCAAACTGCCTGGGCGGCCTAAACAAAAAAAGATGGCAAATGTAAACGGAAGTTTACATAAATTTTGCATCCTTTATTTATTGACAATCATTAATTAAAATGTGCATACTTTATTTGCCAATTACCAATTATTGTATTGGCAATCACCAATTATTGTATTGGCAATTACCAATTATTATATTGACAATCACCAATTATTGTATTGGCAATTACCAATTATTGTATTGGCAATTACCAATTATTATATTGACAATCACCAATTATTGTATTGGCAATTACCAATTATTATATTGACAATCACCAATTATTGTATTGGCAATCACCAATTATTGTATTGGCAATTACCAATTATTATATTGACAATCACCAATTATTGTATTGACAATCACCAATTATTATATTGACAATCACCAATTATTGTATTGGTAATTACCAATTATTGTATTGGCAATCACCAATTACTGTATTGGCAATCACCAATTATTATATTGACAATCACCAATTATTGTATTGGCAATTACCAATTACTGTATTGGCAATCACCAATTACTGTATTGGCAATCACCAATTATTATATTGACAATCACCAATTATTGTATTGGCAATTACCAATTATTGTATTGGCAATCACCAATTATTATATTGGAAATCACCAATTATTGTATTGGCAATTACCAATTATTATATTGGCAATCACCAATTATTATATTGGAAATCACCAATTATTGTATTGGCAATTACCAATTATTGTATTGGCAATCACCAATTACTGTATTGGCAATCACCAATTATTATATTGACAATCACCAATTATTGTATTGGCAATTACCAATTATTGTATTGGCAATCACCAATTATTATATTGGAAATCACCAATTATTGTATTGGCAATTACCAATTATTATATTGGCAATCACCAATTATTATATTGGAAATCACCAATTATTGTATTGGCAATCACCAATTATTATATTGACAATCACCAATTATTGTATTGGCAATAACCAATTATTATATTGACAATCACCAATTATTGTATTGTCAGAATCAGATTAGGATAGAAAAGACGGAATCATTCTGTGAAATCCTAACCATCTGCTAATATTTGTTAATCACTTGTTCATCTTAAAAACTAGTCGATTCAAAAAGTGTGTTGTTACACAATCTTTGCACGTCTCAGTAAAATAATCATGTACATGTTTTATAAATATTAGGTGTAACAACTCTCACTTAAAAAGATGGTTACAAGAGAAGTTTAATTTCTGAAAAGTAGAAACACCATTTTTAGTCGTTATTTCATTAAGCCATCATCTCATATACCTGTAGGGGAAGCTGTCAATTTTAGATATACTATCAATCACACGGGCTGTGTTCTCACAAGAGTTTAAGTTGTTGGCCTGCCAAATATAAATTTCAATTTTGCTACTCTTTACACAAAGCGATAAAGAAGCAATTTTTGTTCGTTGATATTTCAGCATTGAGACACACTTAGTGATTTACACATGAAACAACTAAAGGGGGTTGCTTTTACTGTTCTGGTGTTTACTTAATTTGCAGTTGAATCACATTGACAAAGAAATCATTCAATTTAGATTTGTGGAGAGAAGGAAAGATAAAACATGAAATGGAGGTGATAAGGATTTACTTGGAAGAAAGTAAGATAAATAAAGACTTGGCTACAGAAAGGTTACTCTGTAAGTCTCTTCATGAAAGCCGTACAACACATGCCAGTATGTAAAATGGATAATTTAATAAACACAAATTAAAACAAAATTAAACTAAAAGTGAATAGTAGTTACGTAAATCATGAATTGGTCCGATATTTTCCATAAAAAAAACTATCAAATCATTTGTGATATGATTATGATATGAAGTCCGATATTTTCCATAAAAAACTATCAAATCATTTGTGATATGATTATGATATGAAGTCCGATATTTTCCATAAAAAACTATCAAATCATTTGTGATATGATTATGATATGAAGTCCGATATTTTCCATAAAAAAACTATCAAATCATTTGTGATATGATTATGATATGAAGTCCGATATTTTCCATAAAAAACTATCAAATCATTTGTGATATGATTATGATATGAAGTCCGATATTTCCACAAAAACTATCAAATCATTTGTGATATGATTATGATATGAAGTCCGATATTTTCTATAAAAAAACTATCAAATCATTTGTGATATGATTATGATATGAAGTCCGATATTTTCCATAAAAACTATCAAATCATTTGTGATATGATTATGATATGAAGTCCGATATTTTCCACAAAAACTATCAAATCATTTGTGATATGATTGTGATATGAAGTCCGATATTTTCTACAAAAAACTATCAAATAATTTGTGATATGAAGTTTTGATGTTGACCATAAGCTGCTACACTCAAACAATCAATAAATCTGATGAAAAAATAAGGAAGAAACACAGATCATACAGCCCTACACACACTAATAATATTATATGTATATCAATATGTATATATGTATATATATATATCAATATGTATATATATCAATATGTATATGTGCATATATATCAATATGTATATATATAAATATGTATATATGTATATATATCAATATGTATATATATATATCGATATGTATATACGTATATATATATCAATATGTATATATGTATATATATATATCAATATGTATATATATCGATATGTATATACGTATATATATATGTACATATGTGTATGTATATATATCAATATGAATATATGTATATATCAATATGTATATCGATCAATATGTATATATATATATATCAGTATGTATATATGTATATATATATCAATGTGTACATATATATCGATATGTATATGTATATATACAGCAATATGTATATATATACAGCAATATGTATACATATATATCAATATGTATATATATCAATATGTATATATATATCAATATATATACATCAATATATATATATATGTATATATATATCATTATATATATATCAATATGTATATATGTATGTATATATAAATATGTATATATATTAGTATGTATATATGTATGTATATATCAATATGTATATATGTATGTATATATCAATATGTATATATATATATATATATATATCTATATGTTTATGTATATATAAATATATATATATATCAATATGTATATAAATCAATATGTATATATATATCAATATGTATATATGTATATCAATATGTATATATATAATTATGTATACATGTATATATGAATCAATATGTATATATATCAATATATATATATATCAATATGTATATGTACCAATATGTATATGCATCAATAGGTATATATATCAATATGTATATATATATCAATATGTATGTATATATCAATATGCATATATATATATATCAATATTTATATATAACTATATCAATATATATATAAATATATATATATATCATTATGTATAAATGTATTAATATGTATATATGTATCAATATGTATATATGTAAATATGTACATATACGTAAATATGTATATATGTATATGTCTATATGTATCAATATATATATATCCATATGTATTTATATGTCAATATGTATATATATGTCCATATGTATATACATGTCAATATGTATATATATATATCGCAATATCTATAAATATATATGTCAATATGTATAAATATATACGTCAATATGTATATATATTTCAATATGTATATATATTTCAATATGCACATATATGTCAATATGGATATATGTCAATATTTATATATATATATCAATATATCAATATGTATATAGGTATATATATCAATATGTATATATGTATCAATATGTATATATATCAATATGTATATATGGATATATATATAAATATGTATATATGTATATCAATATATATATATATATGTATACATGTATATATAAATCAATATGTATATATATATCAATATGTATATCAATGTGTATATGTACCAATACGTAGAATGTATCAATACGTATATGTACCAATATGTATATATATATCAATATGTATATATATCAATATGTATATATATATTTATGTATATATATATATCAATATATATATCAATATGTATATACGTATCAATATGTATATATGTATTTATATGTATATATGTATCAATATGTATATATGTATCAATATGTATATATGTATCAATATGTACATATATATCAATATATATATATATATATATGTTTATATGTATATATATGTGTCTATATGTATATATGTATCAATATGTATATCAATATGTATAAATATATGTCAATATGTATAAATATACATGTCAATATGTATACATATATTAATATGTATATATATGTCAATATGGATATATATGTCAATATTTATATATATATATATATATATATATATATATATATATGCATATCAAAATGTATATGTAATGTAATGGGTGGTATTTTAAAGAAGGTAACAAATATGTGCGTAAGTTACATATTCTTATTTAGTGTTCTTTTTAAGAGTCTTAATAAGAGAGAGACAGTCTTATATGTAACAGACATTGACATGTTATACAAAATAAGAGATTTGATATATAGATAGATAGAACGAGAATTTGTGCATTTGGCATTTATACGTTTGACAGTTCCATATGAATGGGAGTGTTTATATATATATATATATATATATATATATATATATTGATACATATATTTCTTACCTATTTTTGAGATGATGATTTTCACAAAGTTCTAGGACTATTAATGGCAAATACCTTGTCTGTTGAATCACAACACAGAAACGCAGGTACACAAAGATGATGACGTCCTTTATTTCATTTCATTTCATTTCGTTCGAGGAATTCAAAGATTATTTACATGGTTTTTTCTTGTCTTATCTTTCGCTTCACAGTTTTGACGTCTGCAGCCGTCTCCGACATCTCTCTCTCTCTCTCTGTCTATCACTCTCGGCTCCCTCTCCCCAACTCTTCTCTTCTTCTCCCAGACTACATCTAAAACTCTACCTATATTGAGAACTTGTCATGTCATCGCATGATAAAACATGTGCTCATTATCACACTAACATGACCCATCATGTTCATTAACCTTTTTTTCGAGTAATGTTTACAATTTCAATTGACGATTAAATTCCTTATTTTCATTTTTATAACTGAAAAATTTCATCATTACATTTCTTTTCAAATAACAGATATGTAAGCTAAACAATTGCAATTCCACATTCCTTATTCAATAGGATTCTGTATTTATTTTAACTTATAATTGGAATTTTCAATTCCAAATCTAGCTTCGCAAGTTCGAATCCTTTGCTATCCTATTTCATATTTACATAAAAAGGAACCGACGCTTTATCATGCAAAATAAATATATATATTAGCTGTACCCGGCCACGCGTTGCTGTGGCTCAGTTTGGTGAAATGGAACACATGTGAAAGTAGAGAAAAGTTTTATTCTTTTTTTCAAGAGAATGTACAAATTAGTTTTTAACAGATGTTAAGAAAATAAACAGAAAAATACTTCCATCATTAATTATGCAAAAAAAATAAATAAAATGTTGATTTAGTGTTTCAATATGCTTATAAATTACTATAAAACTTGCTGAGTATGCACTGTTTTACGGTTGTTGTTGAAATGGAACGGAGACTTAAATTTCACTTCATTTTAATCTTTCTTTATTTTTTAATTGTGCCCCCCACGAATATAATCAAAACAGTAACATTCAACAATTGTACTTTATGTATATAAAACACAAAATATTTATTAAAAAAAAAGAAGTTAATAACGAAAGGGAAATAATTCCATTTTTAAACGAAAAAGTCAGTTTACCTAACTTACAGTATTAATGCTATTTTTTTTTAAGCAAGAAAAAAAATGGTAAATATCCAGATATGCTACTACAGAACACCGACCACTCTAATTTGTTTTTGTATAGATAATTGAGGTCGCTGACAACGAATCTGATAGTCAAACTTGGGGCAAATTTACCGTTTGCATGGTATTTACCCCTGAACCCACGAACTTCTTTCCACCATTTTGCAGCTTCCGTTTATGCTACGCGCATGCACGCTGTAGCATAAACGACGGCTTCACCAAGCAAACTATGTTGGGGGGAGGGGATTTTTTTTCCCAGGACATGAGAATTTTCTAATTTTCAAAAATACATTATAGCGCTTTTTGGGTGGAAAATTTAAAATCAGCTGAAAAAGAAATAAAATAAGAAAAGGAAAGCACACAAAGTTGGAGTAGGGGGGTTAATTTATTTGTTTTTTTTTTACCTGGAACATCGAATTTTCAAATTTTCCGAAAGTAACGCATCGACATTTACCAATTAGAACACCATTTAACATTTTCTGAATATTTTACTTTGTACATTAGGGGGGATGTGACGTTGGGGCGCGCGTGCGCGCCCCAACATCACATACGCCCCCAAACAAATTAGAGTGGTGAATGGGGTTTGTATTACTGTACACATAGATTCGAAAAAGTTGTCAAAAAACAAATATATAACAAATAAATGTTATCAAAGGCAAGATAAGTTACTTTTCTACCAAACTGGATATATTTTTCGTGTTTTTATTCAATGTAACATATTGGGTTTGTATTACTGTACACATAGATTCGAAAACGTCAAAAAACAAATATATAACAAATAAATGTTATCAAAAGCAAGATAAGTTACTTTTCTACCAAACTCGATATATTTTTCGTGTTTTTATTCAATGTAACATGTTTATTCAGCTCGAAAAACATACAGTGTTTACCGATGTATTGGAAAATTCAAGATGGCGTCTGATTCTCTCTTTAACACGGTAAGTTTGGGAAAAGGTGTTATAAATAAAAACCCAGATAAAATACTGTTCAAAACTCGCTCAATATATGTTACCGTGCCATAGGTTGACATATATTCGGCGGGTTTTAATAGTATTTTGTATAGTTTTTTTTATTTATGACACCTTTATCCAAACTTACCGTGTTAAAGAGAGAATCAGACGCCATCTTGAATTTTCCAAGTCATCTGTAAACACTGTATGTTTTTCGAGCTGAATAAATATGTTGGGTTTGTATTACTGTACACATAGATTCGAAGAAATTGTCAAAAAACAAATATATAACAAATAAATGTTATCAAAGGCAAGATAAGTTACTTTTCTACCTAACTGGATATATTTTTCGTGTTTTTATTAAATGTAACATGTTTATTCAGATCGAAAACCATACAGTGTTTACCGATGCATTGGAACATTCAAGATGGAGTCTGCTTTTATCTTTAACACGGTAAGTTTGGGAAAAGATGTTATAAATAAAAAACCGGATAAAATACTGTTAAAAACTAGCTCAATACATATTACTGTGACATAGGTTGACATATATTCGGCGGGTTTTTAATAGTATTTTGTATAGTTTTTTTATTTATAACACCTTTTTCCATATGTACGGTGTTAAAGAGGGTGTGAGATGCCATCTTGAATTTTCGAATACATCGGTAAACACTGTACGTTTTTCGAGCTGAATAAATATGTTACATTGAATAAAAGCACGAAAAATATATTCAGTTTGGCATAAAAGTAACTTATCTTGCCTTTGATAACATTTATTTGTTATATATTTGTTTTTTGACAACTTTTTCGAATCTATGTGTACAGTAATACAAACCCGTATTTTGTATAGATTTTTATTTATAACACCTTTTTCCAAACTTACGGTGTTAAAGAGGGTGTGAGACGCCATCTTGAATTTTCAAATACATCGGTAAACACTGTATGTTTTTCGAGCTGAATAAACATGTTACATTGAATAAAAACACGAAAAATATATCCAGTTTGGCAGAAAAGTAACTTATCTTGCCTTTGATAACATTTATTTGTTATGTATTTGTCCCCCCCCCTCAAAACAAATTAGAGTGTTCGGTGTTCTGTAGTAGCGTATCTGGATATTTACCAAAAATATATATTTAGGTTTGGCTATAAATTCCTAGACTCATTTCACCCTAAATAATCTAGGTGACTGAAATAGGAATCTAATTGAATCTTTAATTTCCTGAATAGTATCCGATAATTCATTTTTCTTCGAGTTATATCGAATACATTAATACGGACTTTAGGGGCTTTTTTCGTAATGTTACTGTAAAAATTATTTTTTATTGTTACAAATTACGATGCTTTAAAAAAAGCAAAAATAAATTCTTGCGTTTTTTATTTACTACTGAAAACTATAACTTTAGTAAAGGTATTTTTTGTTTAAACAAAATAAAACATTTTCACTAAGAGTTAAGTAAAAATAATTAGTTCATTATATTCTGCGATCATTATTTCAAAAATACTGCAATTTTCATTAAAATTCGTTAATTTCCTGATTTTTGGTGAATTTTTAAGTAAAGGGAGGAGTCAAAATGTGTATATACTTTGAGCGTCGGCATTCATTTTGCGACCACTTGTGGTTAATTTAAATATCCAGTTTGGCAGAAAAGTAACTTATCTTGCCTTTGATAACATTTATTTGTTATATATTTGTTTTTTGACAACTTTTTCGACTCTATGTGTACAGTAATACAAACCCAAACTTAGGAGGTTGGAATCCCCCACCCCACCTAAAATGTACTTGGAAAAATCGATTTTATAGTGAAATTTAAGAATGGTTAGTCGAAAAAAAGGTGAAAAACAAAACAAATAATCAATAAATAATTGTTACCAAAGGCAATAAATGCTACTTTTTTTACTTACATTGAATATTTTCAAGCGCTTTTCTTTATTTTTTAATAATCTAATGCGGGTGTGTGGGTGCGAAATACCTCCAGATTTTCTAGAATTTTCCGCTAGATTGTAACCGAAACCTCCAGATATAGCAGGAAAACCGCTAAATTGTAACACTGGTCACGTGACAGGAAGCAGTAATAAATAATTGTCCCTAAATAAAAAAAATGGCCTCTCGGTACAAAGAAATCCACCTATTTATCATAGAAAAATTAAGTATAATGTTATAATTAAAAAGAAATATATAAAAACACACATGGATATAGTAAACATATTATACCAAAACGTGGAAGCCATCTGCCCAGTGGTTTTTTAGACAATTAATTCCGAACGAACCAACATTTACATTTTTATATATATATAGATGTATATGTATATGTACATATATATATATATCAATATGTATATATACATCAATATGTATATATAATATGCATATATCACTATGTATATATATATCACTATGTATATATATATCACTATGTATATATATATCACTATGTATATATATATATATATCACTATGTATATATATATCACTATGTATATATATCACTATGTATATATATATCACTATGTATATATATCACTATGTATATATATCACTATGTATATATATATCTATGTATATATATATATCACTATGTATATATATATCACTATGTATATATATATCTATGTATATATATCACTATGTATATATATCACTATGTATATATATATATATATATATCAATATGTATATATATATATCAATGTGTGTATATATATATATATATATATATATATATATATATATATATATATGCCAACCCTGAAGGGCTCTGTTTCATCTCCACTACTACTGAGGACTATAGCTGACATATTGTCATGTAGCAGTCTCAGTACCAAAATGTATCACTCTGGGCATCCAAACCTTGCAAGAACCAGCCAAAGGGCTTGACGGTTCACAGAGTCAAAGGTCTATAAAAGCCATGTATAATGGTAAATTTTGCTCCCTGTGAAGATCATGTCCATCGTGCCTCTATTTGGTCGAAAGCCACTTTAGGACTCGGGAAGGATGGTTTCTGCAAGGGGTGTAAGCCTGTTGGTCAAAACCCGAGCTAGGGCTTTCCCTGTGGTAGAGAGGAGAGAAATGCCCCGGTAGTTCCCACCGTTTGCCTTGTTTCCCTTCTTAAAAATGGAGACAACTAGGGCATCTCTAAGTTGTGCAGTGATTTTCACTTGTTCCCATATTTTGAGCAGCAGGGCATGGATGTGTTCAGGGTTGACACAGGCGTTCTCCATCTTCATTACTGCTATCATCCATCTCACGGACAAACATCTTCCCCATGGAGTTCGGATTATGTACAGAACTGACGGGCGACTTTTTAACATCAACAGATTCAGGGCCAAAGTTTGAACGAACACCATATTCATTATGGAGCTACAGTATGCAAACGATAACGGACAAACATCTTCCCCATGGAGTTCGGATTATGTACAGAACTGACGGGCGACTTTTTAACATCAACAGATTCAGGGCCAAAGTTCGAACGAACACCATATTCATTATGGAGCTACAGTATGCAGACGATAACGCCCTTGTAGCCCTCTCAGAAGAGGACCTACAGTGTACACTGGTTGCCTTCACGAGGGCGTACAAACAGTTAGGACTAACAATTAATATAAAAAACCCAAATCCTCCATCAATCACCACCAAACAGTACTCCAGTCTCACCCCCAAACATCTCCATCGACAACGCTAGACTGGAAAATGTGGACCACTTCCCATACCTAGGCAGCATCCTATCATCAAAAGCCAACATAGATGATGAAATACAACACCGTCTCAGCTGTGCCAGTGGGGCTTTCTCAAGGCTAAGGAAGAGAGTATTTGAGAACCGTGACCTTCTGGCAAAGACCAAAATCATGGCATGCAAAGCTGTCTTGCTGCCCACTCTTCTCTATGGATCAGAGACCTGGACCACATACAGGAGGCACGTAAAACCCTGGAGACGTACCACCAAAGATGCCTCCGAAAAATCCTCAGAATCAGTTGGAAGGACCGACGCACCAACACCAGCGTCCTGAGTGAGGCTGACATTCCTACTATCACCGCTACTGTTGCTCAACGCCAGCTCAGATGGACTGGTCATGTTGTCTGAATGCCGGATCTCCGCCTCCCAAAACAGATTTTCTACTCTCAGCTTGTTGAGGGAAAGCGTGCCCAGGTGGCCAAAAGATGGGGTATAAGGAGAACATCAAAGTAAATCTAAAGCGGTTTCACATGGACCTTGAGACATGGGAGGACGTGGCTGGGAGCAGGTTGGCATAGAGGAGTGCTGTCCACGAAGGTGCTGCGCTTTATAGTAGTGATCTAAATAAAGCTGCCAAGGATAAACGCAAGCACAGAAAGGACAGATTATCAACCAGACACACTCAACCCCACCCCACCACCACTACCTTTATCTGCCCAAACTGCACAAGAAAAATTGGGTCTAGGATTGGGCTCTATGCTCACCTGAGGACCCACAGAAGCCACAATGGAGGACAGTCTTACCGGACACGAGTGACCGCCGATGATGATATATATGCATATATATGTATATATATATCAATATCTATATATATATATATATCAATATGTAGGTATATCAATATGTATATATATATATATCTATATGTATATATATCAATATGTATATCAATATATATGTATATATATCAATATGTATATATATCTATATATATATATATATATATATATATATATATATATATATATATATATATATATATATCAATATATGTATATATGAACAAATGATTAATAAAACATGTTAAAAGACATTGGAAACTCCGTAATTAAGGACTATCCACTTATCTTGTGCTTCCTTTTTTAAAATTAAATGTTTTTAACTCTTTTTCAAGATGTCTTTTAACATGTTTTATTAATCATTTGTTCATATTATAAGTTATAGTTCCTTTTCGATTTTATTGAGCTTTTACATCTGGCTGAGTTTATTTTGTAAATATTAACTCTTTAATATTTATAATATATTTTAAGTTTACCATTTTTATTACCTTGGTAAACTTATTGTTATTTTTATTTTTTATAATATATGTATATATATATATATCAATACGTATATATATATATATATATCACTATATATATCAGTATGTATATACATCACTATATATATCAATATGTATATATATCAATATGTATATATCAATATGTGTATATATATATTAATATCAATATGTATAAACACATACATATATATATAATAAATATGTATATATATCAATGTATATATAAATCAATATGTATATATATCAAGGTATATATATGTATATATAATCAATATGTATATATATATTAATGCATATATATGTATATATATCAATATGTATATATATATCAATATGTCTGTATATATACATATTGATATGTATATATATCAATATGTATATATATATATAAATATCAATATGTGTATATATATTTCAATATTTATATATATGTCAATATATTTATATATATGTGTATATATATATCAATATATATATATATATCAATATGTGTATAATGTGTATGTATATCAATATGTATATAAGTATCAATATGTATATATATCAGTAAGTATATATATATCAATATGTATATATATTTCAATATTTATATATACCAATATTGATATATACCAATATCAATATATATACATATCATTGTTTCTTATGTTTTTACTATGATGAATATAAAATTCTCGGTATAACTGTTTCTAAAAAACACCTGCATCGAATCTTCCTATGTAAATTATAAAACATCCGATTATTTTCTTCTGTGTGTCCTGTGTTTCGAGTAAACAAGATTATAAGAATTCCTTCCAATAATATTGAAAAAAAACAATACTTAAACAATGATACTAAAATATAACTTAATTTATTTTTTTTTATTTACAGATGTTCCTGCTGGATGACTGTTATTACATTTTTATGGATCAGTATGTTTTACTATAGAAAATTATTGATTTGAAAGGCAACACATATATGTATGCGAACATATATTTCCTAGAATATTAATATTTATAAAAAATTCTATGAAATAGTGTAGGAAATCACACACACCTTGAAGATAATATTCACATATGCGGTATATGTGCTTAATGTTCAAATGAATGAAAATGTATAAAGAATATAAATTTACATACATAAAAATAAATATTTTATTCTTGTGTATAAGATTATTTTCGAAATAATCCTAAAGTGATATTCTGTAGTATTCATAACAGGTTAAAGTTTAGTAAAACATGCAAGTATACAGTAAGGAAAAGACGCACTCTTGTAAAGTGTGTGGATATTCTAGTTCTCGAAAATCACATTTAGTGAAACATATGAGAATTCACACTGGGGAAAAGCCACATACTTGTGAAGTGTGTGGTTATTCTTGTTCTCAAAAGTCACATTTAGTGACACATATGCGAACTCACACAGGGGAAAAGCCACAATCTTGTGAAGTGTGTGGATATTCTTGTTCTACAAAATCACATTTAGTGACACATTTGCGAACTCACACGGGAGAAAAGCCATATTCTTGTGAAGTGTGTGGATATTCTTATACTCGAAAATCTATACTATTGAATCATATGAGAACCCACACTGGAGAAACGTCACATTATTGTAATGTGTGTGGATATTCTCCTTCTACAAAAAATATGCTAGTGAGTCATATGAGAACTCATACTGGTGAACACCCACATACCTGTGAAGTGTGTGGATATTCTTGTTCTACAAAAAATATGCTAGTACGTCATATGAGAACTCACACTGGTGAAAAGCCACACACTTGTGAAGTGTGTATATATTCTTGTTCTGAAAAATCATCTTTAGTGACACATATGCGAACGCACACAGGGGAAAAACCACATTCTTGTGAAGTGTGTGGATATTCTAGTTCTACAAAATCACATTTAGTGATACATATGCGAACTCACACTGGGGAAAAGCCACATTCTTGTGAAGTGTGTGGATATTCTTGTTCTAGAAAATCACATTTAGTGACACATATGCGAACTCACACTGGGGAAAAACCATATTCCTGTGAAGTGTGTGGATATTCTTGTTATACAAAATCACATTTAGTGACACATATACGAATTCACACAGGGGAAAAGCCACATGTTTGTGAAGTGTGCGGATATTCTTTTTCTCAAAAATCACAATTAGTGATGCATATGAGAACTCACACTGGGGAAAAGCCACATTCTTGTGAAGTGTGTGGATACTCTTATTCTCAAAAATCATCTTTAGTGACACATATGCGAATTCACACTGGGGAAAAGCCACATTCTTGTGAAGTGTGTGGATATTCTTGTTCTACAAAATCACATTTGGTGAGACATCTGCGAACTCACACTATGTTCTAAATTTCTTTACTAACTCAGTGTTTGCGAGATAAAGAACTTAAATGAAACATTCAAATATCTATGTATCTCATATAGACTTTAAGTGTTAGCGCCAGGTTGTGGGCCCCTTCATTTCTGAGAACTTCAATTGAAGTAAAATAAAACAAAAATGGAAAAGCCACATTCTTGTAAAGTGTGTGGATATTATTGTCCCCCAAAATCTATCCTATTGAATCCTATGAGCACCCACACTGGAGAAATGTCACATTCTTGTAATGTGTGTGAATATTCTTGTTCTATAAAGTGGAGAGAAAAATGTGATGCTGGGTACAATCTCAGAAGAGGCAGAAATGAAGATTAAAGTAAAAGAGTGAATCATTTTTTTACAAGGTGGTCACCACTTATCAAGGCCCCGAAGCCACTCTGGGATAAAGGTCATTGCGTGTACAGTACGTTACTGTTGAGATTCGTCAGGAATTTGTTTGTTGGACTTGAAGACATCCATGTGGTAGTCAGATGAGAAACAGTCAGATGGAACAGAGTTCAACAGGCGTGCACTTCTAAGAAAGAAGCTTTGTTCATGGAATCTACATTTTGTTTTTGACACAGGGAAATTTTTGACAGTGCTTTCAGCTATACGGGTGTTTACTTTCTATGGACGATCAAAAAAACACCTTGTCTCCCTGATAGAAATTGTGGAAACGTTTTCAGAGGATATCTGTATGGAGTTTGGATTTGACAAATGTGCTAAATGCACAATAAAAATAATATAGCTACCACGAAAGGAAGCCTCACTGAACATTGGAGGAATCATAGTAAACCACCCATACAGATTGCAAAAATCACAAGAAAACTAGATGGAAATAGAGATAGAGACAAGAAAGCAAGGATGGCAACAAAATAAGCGAGCAGGGAAGTTCATAGAGGAGCTCAACCAGGAGTACATAGACAAGGATTCTTCACTCCAATGGCTCAAGAGTGGGAGACTTCCATTTGATGAGGAAAGACTTATTGTAGCCGGGCAAGGTCAGGGCTTACTCACAAATGGATTAAAAAAATTGCCGGCCTAAAAACAAATGGCCAGTGCACGTTTTGCTACTCAGCAATTGAATGCGCAAGCCATCTAATGTCTGCATGCCCAATCTTATTGGCAGATGGCCATTATACTGCTCGTCACAACAAAGAATGCCAGAAAAGAAACTGGAATCTTAGAGAGATATTAATCATGCCAGTTTTCATAGGTGGCACTGGGTTTATGAAGAAGAGTATGAAGTCCTACCTTGTTAATATTCCTGGTGAACTAAGTGCAAAAGAGATCCAGAAAATTGTCCCTAAGAGAACAACGAGGATAATAAAAAGAGCTCTGTTGGTTTCAGTAAAAAGCAGGGCAATTTTGACAGCTATTTTGGCTGCTCCATAACCCAGCGTTACAATCTTCAAAGAAAAAAAAATTGTAAAAAAGTGATAAGCCGCATACTTTTGAAGTGTGTAAATATTGCTTTTCTCAAAAATCAGATTTAGTAGAACATATGAGAACTCACAATGGAATGGTGCACCTTCTCCAAGGGATGTTACCTCAAGTAATAGCACGAAGCTGGATACTCCACCAGACTAGATAAATTCTTGTCTTCGAATCCAATAAGACCAGGAGACCAAACTTAAAATTATACAACAACGTATAAAAATGTATCTCATAGAGACTTTAAGTGTTAACCCCAGGTTGTGGGCCCTTCATTTCTAAGAACTTCGACTGAAATAAAATAAAACAAAAAAAGAGAAAAATCACATTCTTGTAAAGTGTGTGGGTTAAAATCTCATTCTCGTAAATCTATCCTATTGACTCATATGATGAAAAGCCGCATATTTGTGAAGTGTTTGAATATTCATGTTCTAAAAAAATCACATTAAGTCGGAGATATGAAAACTCAAATGGGAGGAAACCAGAAAAAAGCTCTCGGTTGGTTTCAATGAAAAGGAGGACAATGTTGGCAGCTGGTTTGGCTGCCCTATACCCAGCGTTACAACATTCAAAGAAAGAACACTTAAAAAGAGAAAACCTACATTCTTGTAAAGTGTGTGAATATTCATGTTCTAAAAAAATCAACGTCAGTTATGCATGTGAGAACTCACACTGGGGAAAACCACATTCTATATTCTAATGATGTGTGTAGATATTCTCGTTCTGAAAAATCCAATTTAGGTACACATATATGTACTTACATTTAGTGACACATATGAGCGCTTACATTGGAGACGAAAATAGGCAAATATTTCGGACACCGTTGTCTTACAAATGAGACAGAATCAGCCAATATCTCTGCTACAGAAATTGCTCCAAAATGGCAAAAGATATATCATGCACTTTCATTGCAAGCATCTCAATTGGTCGTTCTGGTCCCCCAACACCCTGCCATGGCCAGGCGATGATTTGCCGCACATGGAGGCATACACAGGAAAAGGAAAAACACAGTGCACTTCCTATTGCCTCGACCTCTTTTGCTCTGGACAGCCATGGGAGGAGCACATATTTTCTGCCTCGCTGTAAACAACGGGGACTCACTCTCTCCAACAACACTAGTTAGGACTATCTGCGTAGCTCAGTGTAATAATTTTTAAAGTTTAAGTTATAATTGCTCTTGATACTTTTTGTAAAACTTTGTAAAATATTGCAACATATTTGTGTATAGAAATAAAAAAGTAAATATTTCTCAATAAAAAAGTAAGGATTTCTCATATATATTACAATTGTGTCGTGTCGTGTTATGTCTGCCTTAAATATCGATATGGTGCGACAGCTTCAAGACGATACCAGCCAAGGAAAAGACCCACCAGACGAGAGCGAAGACATGATCTTGAGTGAGGGAGCCCAGGTAGTTTTTTAATCTTTACCCTGATAATGATGTCGAACCGACAACTTCATACTCCTATCACATTGACTGGCCATCATGTTACAATCTACTGTTTCCAGGACATTTAATATAACGTGTAGGTCGTTCATGCCATTTAATATAACGTGTAGGTCGTTCATGTCATTTAATATAACGTGTAGGTCGTTCATGCCATTTAATCTAACGTGTAGGTCGTTCATGCCATTTAATATAACGTGTAGGTCGTTCATGTCATTTAATATAACGTGTAGGTCGTTCATGCCATTTAATATAACGTGTAGGTCGTTCATGCCATTTAGTGTAACGTGTAGGTCGTTCATGTCATTTAATATAACGTGTAGGTCGTTCATGCTATTTAATATAACGTGAAGGTCGTTCATGCCATTTAATATAACGTGTAGGTCGTTCATGCCATTTAATATAACGTGTAGGTCGTTCATGCCATTTAATATAACGTGAAGGTCGTTCATGCCATTTAATATAACGTGAAGGTCGTTCATGCCATTTAATATAACGTGAAGGTCGTTCATGCCATTTAATATAACGTGAAGGTCGTCCATGCCATTTAATATAACGTGTAGGTCGTTCATGCCGATAGTGTTATACTATGACTATGCGATCTTTACTGCGATGTACCTATATATTGGGTGATCCGCATATGTACCTATATATTGGGTGATCCGCATATGTACCTATATATTGGGTGATCCGCATATGTACCTATATATTGGGTGATCCGCATATGTACCTATATATTGGGTGATCCGCATATGTACCTATATATTGGGTGATTCGCATATGTACCTATATATTGGGTGATCCGCATAGCTGTGTAGATATCCGAATCGGGAAAGTAATTGTATAAATTGATTTGTGGGTCCAGTGAAAATAATTTTTATATCCTTTTCTGCACATCCTCTGATGAGATGGTAGACATCGAAACCCTATAGGTTAAAGAGATTAATTTTCTAAAGTATTCTTTGTCTTGCTTAGAATAATAAAAATCTTTTATATGAAACCCAACCAATTCATTTCAATAAGAGGTTTTTAAATTCATTGAATCACAATTTAATTTATTTGCTCTATCTTGCATATCGAGCAATTCTTATTTAGATGGGATAAATTATAGAATATTACCGCCAGTAATATTTTGTAAATCTTATAATCACAGGTTTCCATACCAAATGATTGTTAAATAAAAATCTATTCTGAAGTATATATATATATATATATATATATATATATATATATATATATATATATATATGGAATTGATATGTAGTTTGCTTGAAGCATTGTGTGGGATATATATCTATATAGTAGAGAATTAGAAAGCTATCACAATGTGAGCAATGAGAAATAGTCGTTGCTGTTGGAAGAAGACGAAGACAAGTTGCAATTTACAAATCAATAAGTACACACATATATGTCTATATATACATATATTTATTCAGTTGTATTAAATACAAATGTCTTGTTATGTCTGCGACAATATCCATTATTAATTTCGGAAAAAAATCCCTTTTCAAAATGTAAACGTGAAAGATCGATTAAAAGCATGCTAGATGGTGGATGGCTGTATGGAGCCTCGAAGCAGATGTAAGGAGGGATTTAACATATTTTTTGTTCCTTTTTCTTCATAAAAAACTTTTTTTTTGTATATATATTTTATTTATTTATGTTTTTTAGTTTATATCTTGCTGCTTTAGCGTAAGGTTTTCTAATTTTGTATATTTTCTGTCTATTTTCTTGCCTTTATTATTTTTTCTGCTGCTCTGTATTATTCATTTATTTGTTTAATGTGTTAACATCCTAGCATATTCAGTGGAATGACTTGGTGTATCTAGGTCTCGTAAGTCGCTAGTAGGCTGGTACTGGTTAGCTTTTGGAGGAGAGAAGTGGAAGGGGGATGTGAGAGAGGAGGGGAGAGGGTGCGGGATGGGGCGCTCTCAGTCGGTTGTTGGGGTGTTTAGGTTATGGGTGTGGTTGTCAGGAATATAAAGATAGCTGGGAAGAGGGGCGCTGGAGTGACATTCCTTATGACTTGTTAATTTATTTATTTTAATAAAACTATAAGTGGTTATAGATGGGGCATATTTTTCTATTTAATTCTTTATTATTATTTGTTTATTAATTTATTTGTGTTTGTTGTTAGTGTTTTTTTGGGTTTAATCAAACTTTTTTTAAAAAATTGGTTTATGTTATTTCAGCTATTTTTATTTACTTATTTAATTTCTTTTATTTATTATTTTTTATAAATAATTTATGTGGTCGGGGGCTAGTGGTAAGGTCCTGTCTGGACTGTGATTTAGTGTATGGGCGGTATGCAGTGGTGTCCCTGTTCTAATAGATTAAGGTTGCAATGGTAAGTCTTTGGTTGGAGCCAATGTAGAGCTCCAGTCTGTTGTTGAGTTTTGCCCGTAATTTGGATATTAGTAATGATTCCTTTGTGCGAAGATTCCCAATATTGCGTTCTGTGGTTAAATATCGACGTTAATAGATGTATTAGTGTTTCTGCAGGTGTTGAGGTGTTTGCAGAATTATGATACTTGTGTTTGTGTGTGTTCCTTGATTCTTATGTGTAGGGGTCTTGTGGTGCTGCCATGTAGAATTTTCCGCAAGCCGAGCATTCTAGTTTGTAGACTACATGTGTGCGGTGGCATATGGTTGCGGGGTATACTGGGTAATTTGTCAGAGAGCATGGTGGTGGGTCCTCGTTGTGCTTGTGTTTAGAAAGCTGCTATCTAAGGGATTGTCCGGAGTGGGCTAGTTGCATATTGAGCCCCTGCTTTCTAGTGGCCCTGCGGATAGCCATTGTGATTTTGTCGCTGGAACTGTTTTGTGCATTCTGTTTTGTCCTTAGGCTTACTGCACTTGTTTTGGATGCGGATGATCTAATTCCTAGCATATCCGATAATGGCCTTAGTTGCTTTTCGATAGAATTTAGTAGTGACGATCCCCTCGTCTGATATTTTTGAGGTTGAAATCTAGGAGTGATAGGGAGCAATTATCGAATGGGGTGTTCGATGGTGTATTCGATGGTGTGAGGATCAGGACATCATCGACATATCTCGAGAGAAATATGACTGAGTTGAGGTGTTGAGGGCTCGGCGTTCTAGTTCATCCATGTACGAGATGGGCAGTATTCCTGGGAGACTGAAACCCATGGGCAGTCCTGTAATTTGTCTGTATGTTTGTCGTTGGTATGTGTTGCCTACTATTATAAGTAAGAGTTTGTGGATGTCTGAAGGAGTGAGGCCGAAGCGGTGTAAGTTGAAGGAGATGTGGTCGGTGATTAGATCTACTGCTGGGTGTGCAGGTACTCTGGTGCAGAGGGCAACTACATCGAGGCTAAAGGCGTATTTACTTTGTTTTAGTTGTTGTAGTTGGAGGGTGTTTAGATGGTGGAATACTTCATCGGAACTGCTGACGTGTCCGGGGAAGGAGGAGAGTAGAGGTTTAAGTAGTCGAGAAGTAGCCAAGAGATCTTATATAAGGTTCCTTCAATGCTTGAAACTATTGGTCTAATTTGTGGGGTTGCTGATTTTTTGTGTGCTTTGATGAGGTGGTAAAAAGTGGGGAGTCTACTATTTTTAGTAGTGAAGTTCTGTTTTAATTTGTTGGGGAGCTTTCTAATTCTACATATGTCGACCCATGCGGTGTTGATGTTGTTTCGATATGTGTAGATGTAATGTCCGTAGTTGGGGTGTATAAGGTATCGTTGCCTAGGTGTGTGAGTGCAAGGTGGTCGTATATATTCTGAGGTATGACGCAGAACTCTTTTCCTTTGCGCTTGAGGTGCTTAAGTGAGCAACGTTGTTTATGCGATGTTTTGTATAACTCTTTCTTGTTTGTGTTTTATGATGTAAAATATCTTTCGTTTTAATCTTGCTAGCTTAGTGTCTAGTTCCTGGTCTTTATGTGGAGGATGCAGTGGGTCGTCTAGTTGATATACGGGGAAGTTATCGGTGGTGCGCAGTGTTTTAGTGTTGTTGTTTATGCATTTCAGCCATTTTAGGTGGTAAGCCGCTCTGCAGAAGTGTGTTTCTATGTTGAACAGGGTTTTATTGTTTACTGTTTGAGTAATGATGAATTTGGGTCCAAGGATAAGAATGTCTTTTTCTTCCTGTGAGGGAATTCGTGAGGTCTGTGACTTGGGTGTGCGTTGCTTGTGGTGTGTGGGTACTGAGGCTGGTGTCTTCCTGTCTGGGAGTATGTGCGAGTTTTTATTTGTGTAGTGTTACATTTTAGTAAAAAAAAATGTAATTAATTATCTTTTATATGTTGTTCGACATCGAGTGAGAATAGGAATTTTTTTTTTATTTTTATCAATTTTGTTGTCGTCTGCGCTCACTCAAAAATAATCACAACGAGAGAGGATGTGAAGAGATATATAGAGAGTGGACAAAAGAAAGAAAGAAAGAAAGAGAATAGCTTATGAGCGCTGACAGTAGAGGAGAAAGAAAGACAAAAATAAAGAAACCAGCTAGCGAACGCTGGCAGGCTGTATAGAGACGGGGAGATGAAAAAATATATATGAAGAGAGGGGCGTTTTAACCTGTGGGTTAACAGAAGACAAAAAGAAATAGAGTCTGCCCCTTGCTACCGAGTGAAGCAGTCGTCAACGGCGACACTACGAACAGGTGTACTATATTAGCAGTAATAGCGTACTGAGGTTGATAAAGTCGAGGGTGGCGCATTTAATAAACAGTAGAGAAAAGAAAGAAAGAAACCAAAGAGAAAGAAAGAAAGAAACCAGCTAGTGAACGCTGGCAGGCTGTTTAGAGAGGGGGTGAAAAATATATATGGAGAGCGAAGCAGTCGTCAATGGCGACACGGCGAACAGTTGTAATATTAGCAGTAATATAACATAGCGGTTGATAAAGTCGAGGACGGCGCGCTTAATAAACATTGGAAAGGAGTAAACTTGAGGTATTTGGAATAAGACAGAAAAGAATTCGATGAATATTGAAAAGGCGTCTGCTTAAGATATTTTGGAGCTAGTTTTTCGGAAGGAAATCGGATAAGAAGAAAAAAGAAGTAAATACTCTCTCTTCCTTTACTCTCTTTTTTAACTGAGCAGACGACAATGACCAGTACGAAAATGTCGTATTTAGGTCTGGCATATATTTAACTTGAACATTCTCGATAAAGACAATTTATTTTCTTTCACGCATTACATTTTAAACTATCAAATCAATTGCATTTTTTTACATATTAAACTTTTATTCATAATTCCCTTTTGTTTGTTATTTCGGTTGTGTTTTTCTGTCTTCTGTTTTACCTTTGTCTCTGGAGAATTTGGATAATCCCTTCCCATATTTATTTTTTTTTTAATCCCAGGAAATTTTTTTTAATTATTGTTGTGATCCTATCCTAGTAGAGATAGCCGAGTCGTAACACTGCCAAATATCCCCGATGACAAGAAAACTACCTGGCAATATACCCGGTGACTGGAAATTAGAAAACTACCCGGAAAATATACCCTGTGACAAGAAATTGGAAAATTAACTGGCAAATATACCCGGTGACAAGAAATAAAATGAAATATTATTTCCCTTTAAAATATTAAAATCATTTTCATGTCAATGTAAATGTATGATACGCATTCGCAAACACATTTTATTATTTCAAAACGACATAATCTATTGGAAATAAGTCACATTATCCTAAATCGAAAATATCTATGACAGACTCTATGGAAAATACTGTGTACGAATAAAAAACACTGTCCATTGACTTCCTCGACCGAACCACCGCTATTGACTATGAGGTCTAAACAACAGATCCAATATATAGTAATATATTCCTTGATGCTTAAATCCAAATACCCATCGGCAGCGCAGCAACAGACATGGTTGGCTGGACGAAGAGGATCACGAATAGTACGAAAATGATCACTAAACAAGTGAAAGTATACGGGGCTTACATACCCAGTGTAAAACTGGTCATCTACCCTTGCACTTGATGCTTAAACTCTTTCTAATTGTTTAGCAAATCATCGAAAGTTTCAAACATTTTTTGCATTTAAAATTTTTACATTTGTTTTCAGTATATATTGAATATAATGACCGTACAGATTGCAAATAAAATATTATCCGCATGAAATTGTTTTCTTCATTTATACAAACTTGAAAGTTATCGATAAACAAATATTTCTATGAGATTATAATTTTTCTCAAAATAAACAGAGTTCATAGTTGATTTACTGTGAGAACTTGAAATTGCTAAACTCGTGTGCGGATGACGTTTTACCGTTCTTTCTTTATTTTTTTTTTTTGATTTGTTGTATTATGTTTATACGCTAGTCTCATCATAGCTCGCTGCGTTTATACAATATGCTGTCTCTCGGTGGAAGTAATTTTTCGTTTTCAGACTTAAAAGTTTAAAAAACGATTTGAGTCCGAACTGTAGGTGAACCTTATGCAACTGTCAATAAAATAACTGATCTGTGATTTTGTGAGATTGTTTATACGTTAGTCTCATCATAGCTCGCTGAAAGAGCGCGTGAGTTTATAAAATATGCTGTCTCTCGTTGGAAGGTAATTTTTCGTTTTCAGACTTAAAAATTTAAAAACCAATTTGAGTCTGAACTTTAGGTGAACCTCATGCAACTGTCAATAAAATAACTGATCTGTGATTTTATGAGATTCACACTTAAACAAGATTGATTACGATTCCAAGATATTTGTGTAGTTTTATGTTTCTTTTATTAATAGAATATGATGGTAGAATATATGGCTGCACTCAAATTAGCCGTACAATACACCACGTGAAAAAGATTACAAGACAGTCTTTTATGTAAGATTTTCCGGCTGGAATCTAATATATTTCCTACAAAAATTATTGTCATCCCAGTTTTACAGTTTAACGAAATATTATTTTCTTTTACATGTGGGTTTATAGAGTCAACAGAGTCGTGTGAGTATCAATTATGTCTGTATCGACCATGGAAGTCTCTTCCAAATCTTGTGATGGAATGGTTGTCTGCTGCCCGTGAAGGTGATTGACAGGCATGATTCTCTTTTTTATCATAAAGTTGTCTTCATTTTCAAAAGATGACGATTTTTCAGCGTTTGTATCGGTTACACCACCTCCGTTACGTTTTATAATGTAGGCTCTGGGTTCATAGAAGACAGTTTGCATGTGAACAGGCTTCCATATATTCGTGCTCTGATCTTGTATGAGGATCTGCTCTCCTTTGTGTAATAGATTTAATCTCTAGCAGTCGTGTTGAGCTCCCTGTGATTCCTCTCTTTAATTCAACCTACTGATGACATTGTCTCAAGTTTCTTGCTTGTGTTTTACTCTTCTGTTAAAGATTAGTTCAGGAAGGCTATGTAGTTTCTGATAATTTGATGTTGTTCCGTGCATTATCAAAGCCAATTCAATATATTTATTGAATCGTTTGAATTTTTTAATGTGTTTTTTATTTGAATTTGTCTCTCAACCAACTCACCGGATTATGTGATAATGTTTTAATTGTGTTACAAGTCTGTAATTCAAATCTGATTCGGATTTCCGGTATTTAAAACTGCTATTTATAAATGAGCAGCATTGTCAGACTATTTGTTTAGTTGAAACTACAATTTTTGATATCGCAAACTATTCTGATAACTTATGTATCACTATGTATTTACTGTAGTAATTCGCAATGACCAGATAGCTTTCAGCATCCAATGAGAATAAGTATATGCCTAGATAGGTTTATAAGAGTAGTTGTTGATGGGCCGAAATCAGAAACTCATAGTATTAACGCTGGCGTCCCTCAAGATTCCATCCTGGGACCAACTCTCTTCTTAATCTTCATCAAGGATTTCCCAAATCACATTCTTAGATCATTCGTAAGCATTTATACAAACGACACCGCAATTTATGGCAACACTTCAAAGGCCAGCAATGACCAAGATATTTTTTATTATCTTTTCTGATCTTGAGAACTCGGTGCAATGGGGAAAAAAGTGGCTGGTAAATTTTAATGCATCGAAAACCAAGCTTCTCTTCTTTCGTCATATACGTCCTGACCCCAATTGAAATCAGTGACTCTCGTCTTGGGGAAGCTCTTTGTCTTGGCAAGATTCTTTCACTCTTGATCGGAACTGTTGGATACAACATGGTAGCCTTCAAATCAAATGTAAACAAGTTCTTGTTGAGCCGTCACAATAAATAAGCCAATTCTACCAAATTTACACAATTAATGATCACTGTCATATGGCCTTATTCATTAATTCCTATCCTCGCGTTGCCTTCGGACCTTGATAAGTGATGACTCAAGTAAAAAAAAAATGCATTGGCTAAATTTAATATTTCATTGTTTGTGTTATTCCTTATTTGAGTTTTTATGTGAAATATTTAGTTTGTCAATTTTTAATATGATGATTATTTGGATTATTCAAACTACTGTTCTCATCTTGGATGTTAACTGTTCGACTAATTCAAATAATAATGAAATGTTCAGTCTTTAAAAACTCATTTTTGATCTTAATATATATTTTAATGAATTGGACTCGCAAAAGAGAAATTTACCAAAGAAATACCCAAAGTATTGACAAATATAATCTAAACTTGATAAGAAAACAATTCGGTGGTCTAAGTAACGGACATTTTTACACGAGGAACGAAATAATGATTACACCGTTTTACGATGACCTAAATCTTTAGCAGTGGATTTTCTCTTTAAATAATTTCACGTTTAAATCGTGTTTTTCATATTCAAATTTTGATTCTTTTATATTTTCAAATATTTCATTCCTTAATGAATTGGACACACAAAACAAAAGTTGTATTCATCGACTAAAGCAATCCTAAAAAATCAAAATAAATTTTATGTTTTGAACACAAAAGAACAAAGAATTTAACTTGATTTTTATTCGCATTGAATTCCTTGAATGAAAGGTAAGTTTCTTCTTTTTTGTTTACAATTCCATTAAATAACTTTTAAAATGAACTTAAATGTTAAATTACATTTATTTATTTATTTTGCAATCTAATAAAAATATTGGTTCTATATGTTTCATAGAAGACGTGAATAAAAGTATGAATTTGCGATTAAAAAATCTAAAAATCGATTATTTTTTCAACGAAAGAGTAAAAAACAAAATCCCCGAATAAGAATTGTAAATGACCCCCCCCTATTTTTATATGAAACCAAATATAAGAAATTTAAGAAAACCAACAACGATATTTTTACGGTATCTTTCATTTAGTAAATTGTTTGGTAAAATTTCGAAATTACAAACAATGATCACTAACGACAATTTACATGGAATTTATATAAGAAATTAATAACCCATTCTAAAATCTTAAATATTTATTATTATTTTTTAATTCTTCTTTGCAGATGTATTTTAAAGCTTCGCAGATGTATTTTTAAGGCTGTTGAAAGTTGATTTAAATAGGAAAGTTATCCCACATTCTAAAACCTTTAATATTTATTATTATTTTTTATTTGTTTCTTTGCAGATTTTTTTGAAATGTACAAAAATATATAGAGTTTAAATATTTATTGTGTAAACTATGCTGGGTTAGAATCTAAAGATATAGCAAACTATTTTTGTTATTATTATTATTATTATTATTATTATCATCATTATCATCATTATTATTATTATTATTATTATTATTATTATTATTATTATTATCTGAGTAGCATTCTGGGTTCTGCGTTCAAACATCAAGTCATTCAATAATAAAAATAATTCTCAAGACACAACAAAAAATAATCATTAAATCAATGTTTACTTTTTAAAATTACAAAAACAGGAAAAGTACCAAGTACCCATGTGTGCTTATTTTTCTGAGCCATTCGTAGGGTCAAAACACTAATTTGCTACATCTGGTCTGGTATAACTACCACAACTATCTTTGTCATAGACAGAATTCAAGAAGAGTCACAATCTAATAACAATGTTGCATCTTTATGGTTTACAAGTATTTTAATTTTGAGTATTTTCTGTCTTCTTCATAGAATTAGATTTTATTGAAAACAAGTTGTTACTGGTCGCATGATTAAATTGTTTAAAATTTAATTTTGAGTATTTTCTGTCTTCTTCATAGAATTAGATTTTATTCAAAACAAGTTGTTACTGGTCGTATGATTAAATTGTTTAAAATTTAATTTTGAGTTTTTTCTGTCTTCTTCATAGAATTAGATTTTATTGAAAACAAGCTGTTACTGGTCGCATGATTAAATTGCTTAAAATTTAATTTTTAGTATTTTCTGTCTTCTTCATAGAATTAGATTTTATTGAAAACAAGTTGTTACTGGTCGCATGAGTAAATTGCTTAAAATTTAATTTTGAGTATTTTCTGTCTTTTTCATAGAATTAGATTTTATTGAAAACAAGTTGTTACTGGTCGCATGAGTAAATTGCTTCAAATTACATTTTGAGTATTTTCTGTCTTCTTCATAGAATTAGATTTTATTGAAAACAAGCTGTTACTGGTCGCATGATTAAATTGTTTAAAATTTAATTTTGAGTTTTTTCTGTCTTCTTCATAGAATTAGATTTTATTCAAAACAAGCTGTTACTGGTCGCATGATTAAATTGTTTAAAATTTAATTTTGAGTTTTTTCTGTTTTCTTCATAGAATTAGATTTTATTCAAAACAAGCTCTTAATGGTCGCATGATTACATTGCTTAAAATTTAGTTTTGAGTATTTTCTGTCTTCTTCATAGAATTAGATTTTATTGAAAACAAGTTGTTACTGGTCGTATGATTAAATTGCTTAAAATTTAATTTTGAGTATTTTCTGTCTTCTTCATAGAATTAGATTTTATTGAATACAAGCTGTTACTGGTCGCATGATTAAATTGCTTAAAATTTAATTTTGAGTATACCTTTTTTTTTACATAGGCATCACCACATTATCAAGGCCCAGAGGCCAGTCAAGGATAAGGGTTAAAGAGTGTACAGTAGAAATTGGACAATATAGTAATCATTAGTAATGAAAATTTGGTAAATTTGATAACTTATATGGAACGGCCCATCAAGAACTTATTCACTTTAGACCTGAACACAACCATATTGTAGTCAGCCGGAAAGCAGGAAAACGGAAGACAATTCCACAGGCGTGCAGTTCTAAGAAAGAAGCTTTGTTCATGGAATCATGGTTTAGGTACAGATAAAGAGTGGGGGTAATTATTGATAGTGTCTACAGCTAGACGAGTGTTTCTTGTGAAAGTTTGGCGAGGGGGGACCATAGATTGAAGCTTAGTCGAACACTTTCCATGAAAATAACGATACATCAGAAACAAACTCGCAACATCTCTTCCGTGAGATAGAGGTTGCAAGGAAGAGAAAAGGACATCTCCTACGAGGCTACGAAGTCTATTTTGAACTCTATCAAGGCAGGACAAGTCCTTTCTAGCAGCTCCTGCTCAGATGTGGCAACAGTATTCAATCCTTGGACGTACCTGGCTCTTATATAGATAGAGAATAGCATCAGCAGTGAGATATCTACCGGATCGATAGAAAGATCCCACCATTTTTCCAGCGGCCTTGGCAACAGATTTGATGTATGTGTTCCATTTAAGATCAGGAGTAATGGTCAAGCCCAGAAGCTTGTCAAAACTTGAGGCCTCCTGATGACGAGAGCCATTCATTTCAATTGATGCCCAATGTGGATTAGAATGTTGATGATGTAAAGAGATAAGCTTGGTTTTAGATGCATTAAAAGTAACCAGCCACTCCTTTCCCCATTGTACTACGTGCTCAAGATCAGAGGAGAGAGAATTGGAGAGAACACGGTCATTTACTGTCTTAGATGTGGTACCATAAATGGTAGTGTCGTCAGCATAAATGTCTACAAATGATGTAAGGATATGATTTGGAAGATCATTAATGTAGATCAGGAAAAGAGTTGGGCCCAGGATGGATCCCTGAGGGACACCGGCATTAATACTGTGAGCTTCTGATTTTTGCCCCTCAACTACTACTCTTATGAACCTATCAGAAAGAAATGATTTAATAATTGAGAAGACTTTTCCAGCTATACCATAGCTAGCGATCTTATGAAGTAAACCTTTATGCCATACCCTATCAAAGGCTTTAGATATGTCAAGAGCAATTGCCCGTGAAAAATTGCCTCCATCGAGAGATTTGCTAATCCTATGCGATATAACTGTAAGGACATCTGCTGTAGATGTATTTTCTGTCTAAATTCATAGAATAAGATTTTATTCAAAACAAGCTGTTACTGATCGCATGATTAAATTGCTTAAAATTTAATTTTGAGTATTTTCTGTCTAAATTCATAGAATAAGATTTTATTCAAAACAAGCTGTTACTGGTCGCATGATTAAATTGCTTAAAATTTAATTTTTAGTATTTTCTCTCTTCTTCATAGAATTAGATTTTATTCAAAACAAGTTGTTACTGGTCGTATGATTAAATTGTTTAAAATTTAATTTTGAGTATTTTCTGTCTTCTTCATAGAATTAGATTTTATTGAAAACAAGCTGTTACTGGTCGCATGATTAAATTGCTTAAAATTTAATTTTGAGTATTTTCTGTCTTCTTCATAGAATTAGATTTTATTGAAAACAAGTTGTTACTGGTCGCATGATTAAATTGCTTAAAATTTAATTTTTAGTATTTTCTGTCTTCTTCATAGAATTAGATTTTATTGAAAACAAGTTGTTAATGGTCGCATGATTAAATTGCTTAAAATTTAATTTTGAGTATTTTCTGTCTACTTCATAGAATTATATTTTATTGAAAACAAGTTGTTAATGGTCGCATAATTAAATTGCTTAAAATTTAGTTTTGAGTATTTTCTGTCTACTTCATAGAATTAGATTTTATTGAAAACAAGTTGTTTATGGTCGAATGATTAAATTGCTTAAAATTTAATTTTGAGTATTTTCTGTCTTCTTCATAGAATTAGTTTTTATTCAAAACAAGCTGTTACTGGTCGCATGATTAAATTGCTTAAAATTTAATTTTGAGTATTTTCTGTCTTCTTCATAGAATTAGATTTTATTGAAAACAAGTTGTTACTGGTCGCATGATTAAATTGCTTAAAATTTTAATTTTGTAGTATTTTCTGTCTTCATATAATTAGATTTTATTGAAAACAAGTTGTTACTGGTCGCATGATTAAATTGCTTAAAATTTAATTTTGAGTATTTTCTGTCTTCTTCATAGAATTAGATTTTATTCAAAACAAGCTGTTACTGGTCGCATGATTAAATTGCTTAAAATTTAATTTTGAGTATTTTCTCTCTTCTTCATAGAATTAGATTTTATTAAAAACAAGCTGTTACTGGTAGCATGATTAAATTGCTTAAAATTTAATTTTGAGTATTTTCTGTCTTCTTCATAGAATTAGATTTTATTGAAAACAAGCTGTTACTGGTCGCATGATTAAATAGCTTAAAACTTAATTTTGAGTATTTTCTGTCTTCTTCAAAGAATTAGATTTTATTTAAAACAAGTTGTTAATGGTCGCATGATTAAATTGCTTCAAATTTAATTTTGAGTATTTTCTGTCTTCTTCATAGAATTAGATTTTATTCAAAACTAGCTGTTACTGGACGCATGATTACATTGCTTTAAATTCAATTTTTAGTATATTCTGTCTTCTTCATAGAATTAGATTTTATTGAAAACAAGCTGCTACTGGTCGCATGATTAAATTGCTTAAAATTTTATTTTTTGTATTTTCTGTCTTCTTCATAGAATTAGATTTTATTCAAAACAAGCTGTTAATGGTCGAATGATTAAATTGCTTAAAATTTAATTTTGAGTATTTTCTGTCTTCTTCATAGAATTAGATTTTATTGAAAAAAAGCTGTTACTGGTCGCATGATTAAATTGCTTAAAATTTAATTTTGAGTATTTTCTGTCTACTTCATAGAATTAGATTTTATTGAAAACAAGTTGTTTATGGTCGAATGATTAAATTGCTTAAAATTTAATTTTGAGTATTTTCTGTCTTCTTCATAGAATTAGTTTTTATTCAAAACAAGCTGTTACTGGTCGCATGATTAAATTGCTTAAAATTTAATTTTGAGTATTTTCTGTCTTCTTCATAGAATTAGATTTTATTGAAAACAAGTTGTTACTGGTCGCATGATTAAATTGCTTAAAATTTAGTTTTTAGTATTTTCTGTCTTCATATAATTAGATTTTATTGAAACCAAGCTGTTACTGGTCGCATGATTAAACAGCTTAAAACTTAATTTTGAGTATTTTCTGTCTTCTTCAAAGAATTAGATTTTATTTAAAACAAGTTGTTAATGGTCGCATGATTAAATTGCTTAAAATTACATTTTGAGTATTTTCTGTCTTCTTCATAGAATTAGATTTTATTCAAAACTAGCTGTTACTGGACGCATGATTACATTGCTTCAAATTTAATTTTTAGTATATTCTGTCTTCTTCATAGAATTAGATTTTATTGAAAACAAGCTGTTACTGGTCGCATGATTAAATTGCTTAAAATTTTATTTTTTGTATTTTCTGTCTCCTTCATAGAATTAGATTTTATTCAAAACAAGCTGTTAATGGTCGAATGATTAAATTGCTTAAAATTTAATTTTGAGTATTTTCTGTCTTCTTCATAGAATTAGATTTTATTGAAAACAAGTTGTTAATGGTCGCATGATTAAATTGCTTAAAATTTAATTTTGAGTATTTTCTGTCTTCCTCATAGAATTAGATTTTATTCAAAACAAGCTGTTAATGGTCGCATGATTAAATTGCTTAAAATTTAAATTTTGTAGTATTTTCTGTCTTCATATAATTAGATTTTATTGAAAACAAGTTGTTACTGGTCGCATGATTAAATTGTTTAAAATTTAATTTTGAGTATTTTCTGTCTTCTTCATAGAATTAGATTTTATTCAAAACAAGCTGTTACTGGTCGCATGATTAAATTGCTTAAAATTTAATTTTGAGTATTTTCTGTCTTCTTCATAGAATTAGATTTTATTAAAAACAAGCTGTTACTGGTAGCATGATTACATTGCTTAAAATTTAATTTTGAGTATTTTCTGTCTTCTTCATAGAATTAGATTTTATTGAAAACAAGCTGTTACTGGTCGCATGATTAAATAGCTTAAAACTTAATTTTGAGTATTTTCTGTCTTCTTCAAAGAATTAGATTTTATTTAAAACAAGTTGTTAATGGTCGCATGATTAAATTGCTTCAAATTTAATTTTGAGTATTTTCTGTCTTCTTCATAGAATTAGATTTTATTCAAAACTAGCTGTTACTGGACGCATGATTACATTGCTTTAAATTTAATTTTTAGTATATTCTGTCTTCTTCATAGAATTAGATTTTATTGAAAACAAGCTGTTACTGGTCGCATGATTAAATTGCTTAAAATTTTATTTTTTGTATTTTCTGTCTTCTTCATAGAATTAGATTTTATTCAAAACAAGCTGTTAATGGTCGAATGATTAAATTGCTTAAAATTTAATTTTGAGTATTTTCTGTCTTCTTCATAGAATTAGATTTTATTGAAAACAAGTTGTTAATGGTCGCATGATTAAATTGCTTAAAATTTAATTTTGAGTATTTTCTGTCTTCCTCATAGAATTAGATTTTATTCAAAACAAGCTGTTAATGGTCGCATGATTAAATTGCTTAAAATTTAGTTTTGAGTATTTTCTGTCTTCTTCATAGAATTAGATTTTATTGAAAACAAGCTGTTACTGGTCGCATGAATAAATTGCTTAAAATTTAGTTTGGAGTATTTTCTGTCTTCTTCATAGAATTAGATTTTATTGAAAACAAGCTGTTACTGGTCGCATGAATAAATTGCTTAAAATTTAGTTTTTAGTATTTTCTGTCTTCTTCATAGAATTAGATTTTATTGAAAACAAGTTGTTACTGGTCGCATGATTAAATTGCTTAAAATTTAGTTTGGAGTATTTTCTGTCTACTTCATAGAATTAGATTTTATTCAAAACAAGCTGTTTCTGGTCGCATGATTAAATTGCTTTAAATTAAATTTTGAGTATTTTCTGTCTTCTTCATAGAATTAGATTTTATTCAAAACAAGTTGTTAATGGTAGCATGATTAAATTGCTTAAAATTTAATTTTGAGTATTTTCTGTCTTCTTTATAGAATTAGATTTTATTCAAAACAAGTTGTTACTGGTCGCATGATTAAATTGCTTAAAATTTAGTTTTGAGTATTTTCTGTCTTCTTCATAGAATTAGATTTTATTGAAAAAAAGCTGTTACTGGTCGCATGATTAAATTGCTTAAAATTTAATCTTGAGTATTTTCTGTCTTCTTCATAGAATTAGATTTTATTGAAAACAAGCTGTTACTGGTCGAATGATTAAATTGCTTAAAATTTAATTTTGAGTATTTTCTGTCTTCTTCATAGAATTAGATTTTATTGAAAACAAGCTGTTACTGGTCGCATGATTAAATTGCTTAAAATTTAATTTTGAGTATTTTCTGTCTTCTTCATAGAATTAGATTTTATTGAAAAAAAGCTGTTACTGGTCGCATGATTAAATTGCTTAAAATTTAATTTTGAGTATTTTCTGTCTTCTTCATAGAATTAGATTTTATTGAAAACAAGCTGTTACTGGTCGCATGATTAAATTGCTTAAAATTTAATTTTGAGTATTTTCTGTCTTCTTCATAGAATTAGATTTTATTGAAAAAAAGCTGTTATTGGTCGCATGATTAAATTGCTTAAAATTTAATTTTGAGTATTTTCTGTCTTCTTCATAGAATTAGATTTTATTGAAAACAAGCTGTTACTGGTCGCATGATTAAATTGCTTAAAATTTAATTTTGAGTATTTTCTGTCTTCTTCATAGAATTAGATTTTATTGAAAAAAGCTGTGACTGGTCGCATGATTAAATTGCTTAAAATTTAATTTTGAGTATTTTCTGTCTTCTTCATAGAATTAGATTTTATTGAAAACAAGTTGTTACTGCTCGCATGATTAAATTGCTTAAAATTTAATTTTGAGTATTTTCTGTCTTCTTCATAGAATTAGATTTTATTGAAAAAAAGCTGTTACTGGTCGCATGATTAAATTGCTTAAAATTTAATTTTGAGTATTTTCTGTCTTCTTCATAGAATTAGATTTTATTGAAAACAAGCTGTTACTGGTCGCATGATTAAATTGCTTAAAATTTAATTTTGAGTATTTTCTGTCTTCTTCATAGAATTAGATTTTATTGAAAAAAAGCTGTTACTGGTAGCATGATTAAATTGCTTAAAATTTAATTTTGAGTATTTTCTGTCTTCTTCATAGAATTAGATTTTATTGAAAACAAGCTGTTACTGGTCACATGATTAAATTGCTTAAAATTTAATTTTGAGTATTTTCTGTCTTCTTCATAGAATTAGATTTTATTGAAAAAAAGCTGTTACTGGTCGCATGATTAAATTGCTTCAAATTTAATTTTGAGTATTTTCTGTCTTCTTCATAGAATTAGATTTTATTGAAAACAAGCTGTTACTGCTCGCATGATTAAATTGCTTAAAATTTAATTTTGAGTATTTTCTGTCTTCTTCATAGAATTAGATTTTATATGAAAACAAGCTGTTACTGGTCGAATGATTAAATTGCTTAAAATTTAATTTTGAGTATTTTCTGTCTTCTGCGTAGAATTAGATTTTATTAAAAACAAGCTGTTACTGGTAGCATGATTAAATTGCTTAAAATTTAATTTTGAGTATTTTCTGTCTTCGTAGAATTAGATTTTATTGAAAACAAGCTGTTACTGGTCGCATGATTAAATTGCTTAAAATTTAGTCGAGTTGCTCCAATCTGTTTCTCTTTTGACTTCTTTTTTTACATAGATATTAGGAGAGTCCTCTTGACTAACTTCAACTAGGCCAGCATTCGCCCATGTATGGAGTATTGCTGTCATATTTGGGCTGGTGCATCTGCTACTTCGCCAATCTGATAAGCTCTAAACACGCATGTAAGCTTCAGCCTCTGTCCCATCGACGATATTTTGCATCCCTCTGCCTGTTCTACAAGTATTTTAATGTTGAATGCTCTGGCGAACTGCAGACAATCTCGACAAACCAGACAGGTAGCTAAATCCCATCCCCCACACAGTAGAGATCCCTAGATGTAAAAGATCTTTCTACTCTGCTGGACTTTGAAATTGCATTCCAGGTCCTTGCTTCCCCAACTGTACTGACATGCGGATGTTCAAGTGTAATGTGAACCGACATCTTGCTGCAAAAATCTCTACATAGTACCCCAGTAGTTGTTGCCCCTGATAGTAGCCCCCTACAATGAACGGTACATTTCTTTTTATCTCCAATACTTGTGTATTCTATTAAAATTCACCTTTTACATTTTTGTGCCTTTTTCATGATCGGCTGAAAAAACTTCAGTGAAACTTTTATTATATTTTCCTTCCCAGTAATTAAAGTTTTGACAAAGACTTATTCATAGAAACAATAGAATTATTACAAAACATCTGTTCCCAAAACAGTTCTATGGTTGTTAACAAGAAGATGTTGTATTACCGATAAATTTCACATTAGTGATTAATTCACCTTCACAATTTTTTCTCGATTGGGCTGTTTTGCAAGACTTTGGTATCATAGGTTTATTTAATTTGTAGTGTTATTTAATTTGTATGTTTATTTAATTTGTAGGTTTATTTAATTTCCGTCCAAATTTATTCCGTGCCCAGTCATTGTGATGGGTGTTTTTCAAGAGTTTAGTATCATAGGTTTATTTAATTTCTAGTGTAATTTAATTTCATTAAAAATTTATTCCCGGCCCAGTTATCGTGTTGGGTGGTTTGACAGAGTTTACTATCATAGGTTTATTTAATTTGTAGTGTTATTTAATTTCCTTCCAAATTTATTCCTAGCACAGTCATCGTGTTGGGTGTTTTGCAAGAGTTTAGTATCATAGGTTTATTTTATTTGTAGTGTAATTTAATTTCCGTCCAAATTTATTCCCGGTCCAGTCATCGTGTTTGGTGTTTCGCAAGAGTTTAGTGTGATAGGTTTATTTAATTTGTAGTGTAATTTAATTTCCGTCCAAATTTATTCCCGGTCCAGTCATCGTGTTTGGTGTTTTGCAAGAGTTTAGTGTGATAGGTTTATTTAATTTGTAATGTAATTTAATTTCCATCCAAATTTATTCCCGGTCCAGTCATCGTGTTTGGTGTTTCGCAAGAGTTTAGTGTGATAGGTTTATTTAATTTGTAATGTAATTTAATTTCCGTCCAAATTTATTCCCGGCCCAGTCATTGTGTTGGGGGTATTGCAAGGGTTTAGTATCATAGGTCTATTTAATTTTTAATGATATTTAATTTCCATCCAAATTTATTCCCGGCCCAGTCATCGTGTTTGGTGTTTTGCAAGAGTTTAGTATGATATATTTATTTAATTTGTAGTATTATTAGATTCCCATCCAAATTAATTCTCGGCCCAATCATCGTGTTGCGTGTTTTACAAGAGTTTAGTATCCTAGGTTTATTTAATGTATAGTGTTATTCAATTTCCTTCAAAATTTATTCTCAAACAGTTACTGTGTTTGATGTTTTGCAAGAGTTTAGTATCATAAGTTTATTTAATTTGTAGTGTTATTTAATTCCCATCCAAATTCATTCCAGATGCAGTCCTCGTGTTGGGTGTTTTTCAAGGGTTAAGCATCTTGTGTTTATTTAATTTGTAGTCTTGTTTAATTCCCATCCAAATTAATTCCCAGCCCAGTCACCGTGTTGGGTGTCTTGCAAGAGTTTAGTATCATATGTTTATTTAATTTGTAGTGTGTTTTAATTTCCTTCAAAATTTATTCCCAGCCAAGTCATTGTGTTGGGTGTGTTGCAAGAGTTTAGTATCATAGGTTTATTTAATTCTAATCCAAATTAATCGCAGCCTTGTCATCGTATTAGGGGTTTTGCAAGAGTTTAGTATAATAGGTTTATTTAATTTGTAGTGTTATTTAATTCCCAAACAAATTTACTCTCTGCCAAGTCATCGTGTTGGGTGTTTTGCAAGAGTTTAGTATCATAGGTTTATTTAACTCCGATCCAATGTATTCCCTGCACAGTCATCATGTTGTGTTTTACGAGAGTTTAGTATAATAGGTTTATTAAATTTGTAGTTTTATTTAATTACCATCCAAATTTATGTCCGGCCCAGTCATCATGTTGGGTGTTTTTCAAGAGTTTTGTATCATTGGTTTATTTAATTTTTAGTGTGATATAATTCCCATCAAAATTTATTCCTGGCCCAGTCACCATGTTGGGTGTTTTGCAAGACTTTAGTATCATAGGTTCATTTAATTTGTAGTGTTATTTAATTCCCATCCAAATTTATTCCTGGCCCAGTCATCGTACTGGGTGTTTTGCAAGAGTTTAGTATCATAGTTTTTTTTAATATTTAGTGTTATTTAATTCCCATGAAACTGTATTCCCGGCTCAGTCATCATGTTGGGTGTTTAGCAAGAGTTTAGTATCATAGGTTTATTTAATTTGTAGTGTTATTTAATTCCCATCCGAAGGTATTTCCAGCCTAGTCATCGTATTGGGGGTTTTGCAAGAGTTGAGTATCATAGGTTTTTTTAGTATTTAGTGTTATTTAATTCCCATGAAACTGTATTCCCGGCTCAGTCATGTTGGGTGTTTAGCAAGAGTTTAGTATCATAGGTTTATTTAATTTGTAGTGTTATTTAATTCCCATCCGAAGGTATTTCCAGCCTAGTCATCGTATTGGGGGTTTTGCAAGAGTTGAGTATCATAGGTTTTTTTAATTTGTAGTGTTATTTAATTCACATCCAAATTTATTCCCGACCAAGCCATCGCATTGGGGGTTTTGCAAGAGTTTAGTATCATAGGTTTATTAATTTGTAGTGTTATTGAAAACCAATCCAAATTTATTCCCGACCCAGTCATCATATTGGGGGTTTTGCAAGAGTAATCGTATTGGATGGTTGGCAATAGTTTAATACCATAGATTTATTTAATTTCCTTCCAAATTTATTCCCGGCCCAGTAATCGTATTGGATGGTTGGCAATAGTTTAATACCATATATTTATTTAATTTCCTTCCAAATTTATTCCCGGCCCAGTAATCGTATTGGATGGTTGGCAATAGTTTAATACCATAGATTTATTTAATTTCCTTCCAAATTTATTCCCGGCCCAGTAATCGTATTGGATGGTTGGCAATAGTTTAATACCATAGATTTATTTAATTTCCTTCCAAATTTATTCCCGGCCCAGTAATCGTATTGGATGGTTGGCAATAGTTTAATACCATAGATTTATTTAATTTCCTTCCAAATTTATTCCCGGCCCAGTAATCGTATTGGATGGTTGGCAATAGTTTAATACCATAGATTTATTTAATTTCCTTCCAAATTTATTCCCGGCCCAGTAATCGTATTGGATGGTTGGCAATAGTTTAATACCATAGATTTATTTAATTTCCTTCCAAATTTATTCCCGGCCCAGTAATCGTATTGGATGGTTGGCAATAGTTTAATACCATAGATTTATTTAATTTCCTTCCAAATTTATTCCCGGCCCAGTAATCGTATTGGATGGTTGGCAATAGTTTAATACCATAGATTTATTTAATTTCCTTCCAAATTTATTCCCGGCCCAGTAATCGTATTGGATGGTTGGCAATAGTTTAATACCATAGATTTATTTAATTTGTAGATTTATTTAATTTCCTTCCAAATTTATTCCCGGCCCAGTCATCGTGTTGGGGGTTTTGCAAGAGTAATCGTATTGGATGGTTGGCAATAGTTTAATACCATAGATTTATTTAATTTCCTTCCAAATTTATTCCCGGCCCAGTAATCGTATTGGATGGTTGGCAATAGTTTAATACCATAGATTTATTTAATTTCCTTCCAAATTTATTCCCGGCCCAGTAATCGTATTGGATGGTTGGCAATAGTTTAATACCATAGATTTATTTAATTTGTAGATTTATTTAATTTCCTTCCAAATTTATTCCCGGCCCAGTCATCGTGTTGGGGGTTTTGCAAGAGTAATCGTATTGGATGGTTGGCAATAGTTTAATACCATAGATTTATTTAATTTCCTTCCAAATTTATTCCCGGCCCAGTAATCGTATTGGATGGTTGGCAATAGTTTAATACCATAGATTTATTTAATTTGTAGATTTATTTAATTTCCTTCCAAATTTATTCCCGGCCCAGTCATCGTGTTGGGGGTTTTGCAAGAGTAATCGTATTGGATGGTTGGCAATAGTTTAATACCATAGATTTATTTAATTTCCTTCCAAATTTATTCCCGACCCAGTAATCGTATTGGACTGTTGGCAATAGTTTAATACCATAGATTTATTTAATTTGTAGATTTATTTAATTTCCTTCCAAATTTATTCCCGGCCCAGTCATCGTGTTGGGGGTTTTGCAAGAGTAATCGTATTGGATGGTTGGCAATAGTTTAATACCATAGATTTATTTAATTTGTAGATTTATTTAATTTCCTTCCAAATTTATTCCCGGCCCAGTCATCGTGTTGGGTGTTTTGCAAGAGTTAAGCATCATAGATTTATTTAATTTGTAGTGTTATTTAATTCGCATCCAAATTTATTCCCGGCCCAGTCATCATATTGGGGGTTTTGCAAGAGTGGAGTATCATAGGTTTATTTTATTTGTAGTGTTATATAATTCCCATCAAAATTTATTCCTGACCAAGTCATCGTGTTGGGTGTTTTGCAAGAGTTTAGTATCATAGGTTTTTTTAATTTGTAGAATTATTTTATTTCCATCCAAATGTACTCCCGGCCCAGTCATCGTGTTGGGTGTTTTGCAAGAGTTTAGTATCCTAGGTTTATTTAATTTTTAATGTGACATAATTTCCATCCAAATTTATTCCTGGCCCAGTCACCATGTTGGGTGTTTTGCAAGAGTTTAGTATCATAGGTTTATTTAATTTGTAGTGTTATTTAATTCCCATCCAAATTTATTCCTGGCCCAGTCATCATATTGGGGGTTTTGCAAGAGTTTAGTATCATAAGTTTATTTAATTTGTAGTGTTATTTAATTCTGATCCAAATGTATTCCTTGCCCAGTCATCATGTTGGGTGTTTTGCAGTAGTTTAGTATACTAGGTTTTTTTTTTATTTGTAGTGTTTTTTAATTCCCATCCAAATTTATTACCGGCCCAGTTATCGTATTGGGGGTTTTGCAAGAGTTTAGTATCATAGGTTTATTTAATTTGTAGTGTTATTTAATTCCCATGAAAATGTATTCCCGGTCCAGTCATCATGTTTGGTGTTTTGCAAGAGTTTAGTGTCATAGGTTTATTTTATTTGTAGTGTTATTTAATTCCCATCCAAATTTATTCCCGGCCCCGTCATCGTGTAAGCTGTTTGGGAAGAGTTTAGTATAATAAGTTTACTTAATTTGTAGTGTAATTTAATTTCTTTCAAATTGATTCCCGCCCCAGTCATCGTGTTTGGTGTTTTGATAGGTTTATTTAATTTGTAGTGTTATTAGATTCCCATCCAAATTAATTCCCGGCCCAGTCATCGTGTTGGGTGTTTTGCAACAGTGTAGTATAATTGATTTATTTATTTTGTAGTGTTATTTGATGTCCATCCAAATTTATTCCCGGCCCAGTCATCGTGTTGGGTGTTTTGCAAGAGTTTAGTATGCTAGGTTTATTTAATGTGTAGTGTTATTCAATTTCCTTCAAAATTTATTTCCGGCACAGTTACTGTGTTTGGTGTTTTGCAAGAGTTTAATATCATAAGTTTATTAAATATGTAGTGTTATTTAATTCCCATCCAAATTCATTCCAGACGCAGTCCTCATGTTGGGTGTTTTTCAAGGGTTAAGCATCCTGTGTTTATTTAATTTTTAGTGTTGTTTCATTCCCATTTAAATTGATTCCCAGGCCAGTCACCGTGTTGGGGGTTTGTGAAGAGTTTAGTATCATATGTTTATTTAATTTGTAGTGTTATTTAATTCCCATCCAAATTTATTCCTGGCCCAGATATCGTGTTGGTTGTTTTGCAAGAGTTTAGTATCATAGGTTAATTTTATTTGTAGTGTTATTTAATTCCCATCCAAATTCATTCACGGCCCAGTCATTTGATTGGGTTTTTGCAAGAGATTAGTATCATAGCTTTATTTAATTTGTAGCTTTATTTAATTTGTAGTGTTATCAAATTCCAATAATAATTTATTCCCGGCCCAGTCATCGTGTTGGGTTTTTGCAAGAGTCGAGTATCATAGGTTTATTTAATTTATAGTGTTATTTAATTTCAATCCAAATTTATTTCCGGAGGTAAGTATCATAGGTTTATTTAGTTTGTAGTGTTATTTAATTTCAATCCAAATTTATTCCCGACAAAGTCATCGTGTTGGGTGTTTTCCAAGAGTTTAGTATCACAGCTTTATTTAATTCCCATCCAACCTATGATATTAAACTCTTGCAAAACACCCCAACATGATGACTGGGCCGGGAATACATTTATATGGGTATTAAATTACACTACAAATTTAATAAACCGATGATACTAAACAGTTGCCAAAAACCCTACACGATGACTAGGCCGGGAATACATTCGGATGGGAATTAAATAACACTACAAATAAAATAAACCTATTATACTAAACTCTTGCTGTTGCGTGTTGGATGTTTTGCAAGAGTTTAGTATTATAGGTTTATTTAATTTGTAATTTTATTTAATTCCCAACCAAATTTATTCCCGCCGCAGTAATCGTGTTGGATGTTTTGCAAGAGTTTAGTGTCATAGGTTTTTTTTAATTTGTAGTGTTATTTAATTCCCATCCAAATTTAGTCCTGGCCCAGTCATTGTGTTGGGTGTTTTCCAAGAGTTTAGTATCATAGGTTTATTTAAATTGTAGATTTATTTTATTTCCATCCAAATGTATGCCCGGCCCAGTCATCATGTTGGGTGTTTTGCAAGAGTTTAGTATCATAGGGTAATTTAATTTGTATCCAAATTTTTTCCTGGCCCAGTCATCCTGTTTGGTGTTTTTCAAGAGTTTAGTATCATAGGTTTATTTAATTGTAGTGTTATTTAATTCCCATCCAAATTTATTCCGGGCCCAGTCATCGTGTTGGATGTTTTGCGAGAGTTTAGTGTCATAGGTTTTTTTAATTTGTAGTGTTATTTAATTCCCATCCAAATTTATTCCCGGCCCAGTCATTGTGTTTGGTGTTTTGCAAGAGTTTGGTATCATTGGGTTTTTTTCATTTGTAGTGTTATTTTATTCCCATCCAAATGTATTCCCGGTCCTGTCATCGTGTTTGGTGGTTTGCAAGAATTTAATATCATAGGTGTATTACTTTCATACTGAGTATAAATGTTTTATATAATGTTTTAATCCATTTATATAATTGTATAATTTTGTATGCAAATGATTAAATGTTTTAATTCATTTATATAATTTTATAATTTTACATGCAAATGATTAAAAGTTTTTATCCATTTATATAATTGTATAATTTAATATGCAAATGATAAAATGTTTTAATTCATTTACATAGTTTTATAATTTTTATGCAAATGATTAAATGTTTTTATTCATTTATATAATTGTATAATTTTATATGTAAATGATTGGATTTTTTAATTCATTCATATAATTGTATAATTTAGTATGCAAATGATTAAAAGTTGTAATCATTTATATAATTGTACAATTGTATATGCAAATGATTAAATGTTTTAAATCGTTTATATAATTGTTTAATTTTATATGTAAATGAGTAAATGTTTTAATTAATTTATATAATTGTATAATTTAGTATGCAAATGATTAAAAGTTGTAATCATTTATATAATTGTATAATTTAGTATGCAAATGATTGAATGTTTTAATCATTTATATAATCGTACAATTGTATATGCAGATGATTAAATGTTTTAATTCATTTATATAATTGTTCAATTTTATATGTAAATGATTAAATGGTCCAATTCATTTATATAATCGTATGATTTTATATGTAAATTATTTAGTGTTTTAATTCATTTGTATAATGGTATAATTTTATATGTAAATGATTAATTTTTTAATTCATTTATATAATTGTATGATTTTATATGTAAATGATTAATTTTTTTAATTCATTAATATTATTGTATAATTGTATAATTTTATATGTAAATGATTAATTTTTTTAATTCATTAATATAATTGTATAATTGTATATTCAAATGATTGAAGGTTTTAATTCATTCATATAATTGTAAAATTTTATATGCAAATGATTAAATGTGTGTATGTAAAAAATACTCCATAATATGTGTGTAAATGGTTTAGGTAAAGAATGTATAGATCAAACAGAAAATTCGGCATAGGATTTTTAAGTATCATCTTATCAAAAGAAATCAGTTGTACGAGTATTCCTCCTTAAAAAAAGCATTTAAAGGAATTTTAAGTATTAGGGAAGATTAAAATAAGTTAATTATACATTTATGTTGATACGATTTAAATGGCACACTGTGAGTAGGAAACGATGGATTAATTTCTCCCAAGAGATTTTAAGTTATAATGCACTCCTTAATTATAAGGAAGTTTTTGTATTCAAATTTGTTAATGCTTTCTAAGCTCAGCTCGACGTATGACCTTAAACCCCTTTATTTTATTATATTACGGACACTTTATTTTAATATAATTACTGACACTTTATTTTAATATAATTACTGACACAGCATTGACTTTCAACCAAATGCTGGTTGATAGCAGCGTCTCCAGTTGAAGAGGAAGGGAGACGCAAATCTTATCCTTCCTTTTTTAATTTAAATGGATTGTCCTGCTTTATCCGGATCTCTAAATACATGAAAGCACGTCCCACAAAATCAGCTTCACATTTGAATTTAAACTGATAAACAACATTACCGCAGTTAACATAAAACACACTGACTTTGCGCAAAAGACAGGTAGGTCTAATAGTATACACCAAACCTAAGGAAACAAGTTATAATCATACTAACAATGTGTTTTTCAATTATATATTTTTCCCAAAAATTAATTTGAAATAAAGAATACATTTTAAAGCATAATCATTTTGATGATTTGAAATCTTCATTTTTTAATAAGATCTTCTGGATAAGCATTTTAATGAATATTTTCCTGATCCTATCTCTTTTATGAGTTAAGTCTGCTAGGTGTATAACTCCTGAGATCTATATGAATCAAATTATGAATTAAACCAGGCTTTCGTTATTTGGGTAGAAAACGTTCACAAAAGTTTTTTATGTAAATGATAGCGACAGTCAAAAGAATGAATCAAATCTCAGTTTGAAATTCTCATTCAAAGTAAAACGTATAAACGTGCAATAACGAATACCATGTAAACGGAGACAATTTTTATTCAAATAATTACAACGTAAAAGAATGAATCAATTCAGAGTCTGGATGTTAATGAAATATTTTACAATTTAAGATAAAACAAACTGAATGCAAATACTAAAAAATTGAATTTCATTTTTTTATTTGCAGATATTCATGGTTGAACAATTTTGCTGAAGTTGAACTGATCATTATTTGCTAAACGTTTACTGATTAAAAGATGTATTTGAACTGATCATTATTTTTATAAGCATTTACTGGTGAAAAGATGTATTGGATCTGATTATTCTTTCTAAACAGTTACTGACGAAAAGAGGTATTTGAACTGATCATTATTTTTATAAACATTTACTGGTGAAAAGACGTATTTGAACTGATCATTATTTTTATAAACATTTACTGGTGCTAAGATGTATTCTTGTGAAATATGTGAATATTCTTGTTCTGATGAATCAGATTTAATAACACATACTAGAACTCACAGTGCAGAAAATGTATATTCACGTGAAATATGTGAATATATTTGTTCTCAAAAATCAGATTTAGTGACACATATGAGAACTCACAGTGGTGAAAGGCCATATTCTTGTAAAATATGTGATTATTCTTTTACTAAAAAATCAGATTTAGTGACACATATGAGAACTCACAGTGGTGAAAGGCCATATTCTTGTAAAATATGTGATAATTCTTTTACTAAAAAATCAGATTTAGTGACACATATGAGAACTCACAGTGGTGAAAGGCCATATTCTTGTAAAATATGTGATTATTCTTGTTCTCAAAAATCAGATTTAGTGACACATATGAGAACTCACAGTGGTGAAAGGCCATATTCTTGTAAAATATGTGATTATTCTTTTACTAAAAAATCAGATTTAGTGACACATATGAGAACTCACAGTGGTGAAAGGCCATATTCTTGTAAAATATGTGATAATTCTTTTACTAAAAAATCAGATTTAGTGACACATATGAGAACTCACAGTGGTGAAAGGCCATATTCTTGTAAAATATGTGAGTATTCTTTTACTAAAAAATCAGATTTAGTGAAACATATGAGAACTCACAGTGGTGAAAGGCCATATTCTTGTAAAATATGTGAGTATTCTTTTACTCAAAAATCAGATTTAGTGACACATATGAGAACTCACAGTGGTGAAAGGCCATATTCTTGTAAAATATGTGAGTATTCTTTTACTAAAAAATCAGATTTAGTGACACATATGAGAACTCACAGTGGTGAAAGGCCATATTCTTGTAAAATATGTGAGTATTCTTTTACTAAAAAATCAGATTTAGTGACACATATGAGAACTCACAGTGGTGAAAGGCCATATTCTTGTAAAATATGTGAGTATTCTTTTACTAAAAAATCAGATTTAGTGACACATATGAGAACTCACAGTGGTGAAAGGCCATATTCTTGTAAAATATGTGAGTATTCTTTTACTAAAAAATCAGATTTAGTGACACATATGAGAACTCACAGTGGTGAAAGGCCATATTCTTGTAAAATATGTGAGTATTCTTTTACTAAAAAATCAGATTTAGTGACACATATGAGAACTCACAGTGGTGAAAGGCCATATTCTTGTAAAATATGTGAGTATTCTTTTACTAAAAAATCAGATTTAGTGACACATATGAGAACTCACAGTGGTGAAAGGCCATATTCTTGTAAAATATGTGATTATTCTTTTACTAAAAAATCAGATTTAGTGACACATATGAGAACTCACAGTGGTGAAAGGCCATATTCTTGTAAAATATGTGATAATTCTTTTACTAAAAAATCAGATTTAGTGACACATATGAGAACTCACAGTGGTGAAAGGCCATATTCTTGTAAAATATGTGAGTATTCTTTTACTAAAAAATCAGATTTAGTGAAACATATGAGAACTCACAGTGGTGAAAGGCCATATTCTTGTAAAATATGTGATTATTCTAGTTCTGGAAAATCAGATTTAGTGACACATATGAGAACTCACAGTGGTGAAAGGCCATATTCTTGTAAAATATGTGAGTATTCTTTTACTAAAAAATCAGATTTAGTGAAACATATGAGAACTCACAGTGGTGAAAGGCCATATTCTTGTAAAATATGTGATTATTCTTGTTCTGGAAAATCAGATTTAGTGACACATATGAGAACTCACAGTGGTGAAAGGCCATATTCTTGTAAAATATGTGAGTATTCTTTTACTAAAAAATCAGATTTAGTGAAACATATGAGAACTCACAGTGGTGAAAGGCCATATTCTTGTAAAATATGTGAGTATTCTTTTACTAAAAAATCAGATTTAGTGAAACATATGAGAACTCACAGTGGTGAAAGGCCATATTCTTGTAAAATATGTGAGTATTCTTTTACTAAAAAATCAGATTTAGTGAAACATATGAGAACTCACAGTGGTGAAAGGCCATATTCTTGTAAAATATGTGATTATTCTAGTTCTGGAAAATCAGATTTAGTGACACATATGAGAACTCACAGTGGTGAAAGGCCATATTCTTGTAAAATATGTGAGTATTCTTTTACTAAAAAATCAGATTTAGTGAAACATATGAGAACTCACAGTGGTGAAAGGCCATATTCTTGTAAAATATGTGATTATTCTAGTTCTGGAAAATCAGATTTAGTGACACATATGAGAACTCACAGTGGTGAAAGGCCATATTCTTGTAAAATATGTGAGTATTCTTTTACTAAAAAATCAGATTTAGTGAAACATATGAGAACTCACAGTGGTGAAAGGCCATATTCTTGTAAAATATGTGAGTATTCTTTTACTAAAAAATCAGATTTAGTGAAACATATGAGAACTCACAGTGGTGAAAGGCCATATTCTTGTAAAATATGTGAGTATTCTTTTACTAAAAAATCAGATTTAGTGAAACATATGAGAACTCACAGTGGTGAAAGGCCATATTCTTGTAAAATATGTGAGTATTCTTTTACTAAAAAATCAGATTTAGTGAAACATATGATAACTCACAGTGGTGAAAGGCCATATTCTTGTAAAATATGTGAGTATTCTTTTACTAAAAAATCAGATTTAGTGACACATATGAGAACTCACAGTGGTGAAAGGCCATATTCTTGTAAAATATGTGAGTATTCTTTTACTAGAAAATCAGATTTAGTGACACATATGAGAACTCACAGTGGTGAAAGGCCATATTCTTGTAAAATATGTGAGTATTCTTTTACTCAAAAATCAGATTTAGTGACACATATGAGAACTCACAGTGGTGAAAGGCCATATTCTTGTAAAATATGTGAGTATTCTTTTACTAAAAAATCAGATTTAGTGACACATATGAGAACTCACAGTGGTGAAAGGCCATATTCTTGTAAAATATGTGAGTATTCTTTTACTAAAAAATCAGATTTAGTGACACATATTAGAACTCACAGTGGTGAAAGGCCATATTCTTGTAAAATATGTGAGTATTCTTTTACTCGAAAGTCACATTTAGTGAGACATATGAGAACTCACAGCGGTGAAAAGCCATATTCTTGTAAGATATGTGATAATTCTTTTACTCAAAAGTCATATTTAGTGAGACATATGAGAACTCACAGTGGTGAAAAGCCATATTCCTGTAAAATATGCGATTATTCTTGTTCTGATAAATCAAATTTAGTGACACATATGAGAACTCACAGTGGAGAAAGGCCATATTCTTGTAAAATATGTGATTATTCTTTTACTCAAAAGGTAACTTTAGTGAGACATATGAGAACTCACAGTGGTAGGTATCGATGTTATAGTCCCAAATGATTTTGGCCTTAACAGAGCTGAACGGGAAAAAATAACAAAATATCAGGACCTAAAAAATGATCTAAAAACGACATGGTCTCTGAAAGAAATAAACATTATACCGGTTGTGATAGGAGCAACTGGCCTAATAAAAAAGAATCTTCATAAATACTTAGAAGCAATCCCTGGAAGACCAAGCTGTAACGAAATACAAATAGCAGCCATGAAGGGAACAGCATCTATTCTTAAAAGAGCCCTCGGATATAAATTTAAATCATAACAGAATCAAGTGTTAGCTCCAGGAGGGAGCCCCTTGATCTCTTAATACTTACTGAAGTAAAATAAATTTAAAAAAAGTGAAAAGCCATATTCTTGTAAAATATGTGATTATTCTTGTTCTAATAAATCAAATTTAATGACATATATTAGAACTCACAGTGGGGAAAAGACATAGTCTTGTATATCTTGAATATTCTATTTCTAAAAACTCAACCTTAGTGAGACATATGAGGACTTGCACTTCTACAAGTCGATCAAATCAAAAATAATTTTACGACATAAAGAATAATGAAAACTTTTCCCAAAATAATTGAAATAAGACCCAAAGCAGAGTTCATGCACTCTACAATAAAACAACTAAGAGTAACACCATGGATAACTGAATAAATAAACAAAAATAACATAAAAGCTTTTCCCACAAATTGATTCAGCATTAAATTTAATGAAATAATTACATACGAAATAACTAATTTAAACTCTTTGTTATCTAAGGAGATTTTTTCAGAAAAAAAAACATTAATTTTACATATTCAAAACCATATAAGTTTAACATGTCCAAAAATGTATTAGTTTAACATATCCGAAAACATATTAGTTTAACTTATCCATAAAATATTAGTTTAACATATTAGCTTAACAGCAGATATTAGTTGAACATATCCAGAAAACATATTAGTTTAACATATCCAAAAACATATTAGTTTAACATATCCAAAAACATATTAGTTTAACATATCCAAAAATCATATTAGTTAAACGTATCCAAAAATCATATTGGTTAAACATATCCTAAAAACATATTAGTTTAACATATCCTATAGACATATTAATTTAACATATCCTAAAATATTAGTTTAACATATCCTAAAAACATATAAGTTTAACATATCCAAAAACATATTGGTTTAACATATTCGAAAACATTTTTGGAATATGTTAAGCTAATATGTTTTTGGAATATGTTAAACTAATATGTTTTTGGAATATGTAAAACTGATGTTTTTGGAATATGTAAAACAAATATGTTTTTGGAATATGTTAAACTAATATGTATTTGGAATATGTTAAACTAATGTACTTTTGGAATATGATAACCTAATATGATTTTTGGATATGTTAAAGTAATATGTTTTTGAATATACAAAAACATATTACTTTAACATATTCCAAAGAAGACTGGCCATGTATGCAAACTAATAATTTCTATAAAAAAAACCAACACCAATAAAACTGAACATACATGACGAGATGCAAAAAACTGGACGCATATGACAAGCAACACCAATAATTTCGAGATGCAAAAAACTGGACGCATATGACAAGCAACACCAATAATTTCGAGATGCAAAAAACCGGACATACATGACAAGCAACACCAATAATTTCGAGATGCAAAAAACTGGACGCATATGACAAGCAACACCAATAATTTCAAGATGCAAAAAACTGGACGCATATGACAAGTAACACCAATAATTTCAAGATGGAAAAAACTGGACGCATATGACAAGCAACACCAATAATTTCGAGATGCAAAAAACTGGACGCATATGACAAGCAACACCAATAATTTCAAGATGGAAAAAACTGGACGCATATGACAAGCAACACCAATAATTTCAAGATGCAAAACACTGGACGCATATGACAACCAACACCAATAATTTAGAGATGCAAAAAACTGGACGCATATGACAAGCAACACCAATAATTTCGAGATGCAAAAAACCGGACGCATATGATAAGCAACACCAATAATTTCAAGATGCAAAAAACTGGACGCATATGACAACCAACACCAATAATTTCGAGATGCAAAAAACCGGACATACATGACAAGCAACACCAATAATTTCAAGATGCAAAAAACTGGACGCATATGACAAGCAACACCAATAATTTCAAGATGCAAAAAACTGGACGGATATGACAACCAACACCAATAATTTCAAGATGCAAAAACTGGACGGATATGACAAGCAACACCAATAATTTCAAGATGGAAAAAATCAATTTCTTTTTTATTAGATTTTCAATTGTTTCTTTACTTTAATTAATCAACGTACGGTAAAGTTCATTTCCAACTATGCATCAGAAGATTGGGTTCCGTCCAAAACTTACAACAATTATCCAATCCTTTTTATAGGGACATGTCGAACAGTATATAGTATTTCCCGAACCATTTACTAATCAAGGTTTTGCTGAGGAAATGGTACCATTTCGCCTGGTAATGTCTTATAATTCCTTTTGTACGCCTCCAACAATCACAGTTAAATAAAGTCCTATTCATGGACTCTTCGCTCCAAAAACCTATCGAGCAGGGTTGGCTTAACGAGATAAAACACATTCAACCCTTGCACGTTTTTAACAACATCTGACTCATTAAATGCTTCAAACATTTTATATATTTTTCATTCCCAATTTTTAATTAGGTTTTCAACTGTTTTTTTCACTTTAATTAATTAAAAGATTGGAAATAAAATTATTTCTTCGAATGTATTTGTGTTCTTTTATTCATTCAAGATTACAATTCACAGATAAATGAACATTACTTTTCAAAATTCACTATAGAAATAATTATTAAAATTTCTCTATGTTCAATATCAAAAGTTGTCATTCACTGGAAACCAATCATTGTTTGCTGTGATTTCCGTACGGTAGGGGTCTTTTGTCTTAGAGTTTTTCACTTTCAAGATAAAGTCTAGAGATCTCCATTCATATCAGGGACTATGTAGTCAACACAGTTGCGTAGCAACGGCGGGGCGGTGGAGCCGGTCCGCCGCGGGCGGCACGTTCCATAGTGAAGCATTTTGAGAGGATAAAAAGAAAAAGAAATGAAAGCTAACAAAAAATCTTAAATTTTATGGCGAAAAGCTCGTAAAACATTGGGACTCGTAGAGATATCGGAATCAGAAAAATGTGTCCCAATTTTATAAGTTGGTTGGTTGGTTGGTTGTTTTGTTTTCAGGTTATTTAATGCCGAATCTGGTGATTTTGAAGAACGATTTTTTAATATAGTATACTTGTTTTTTAAGTCGTATTCTATTTAACCCATAGTTAGGACTCTAACAGGTGCTACCACTCCGGGTCAGAGTGGACCTGGGAGCAATGGCAATTAAAGGGTGGCTCCACACTCCCTAAGGCCTGCAAGCTGGGGCCCTCACCATCGGATAAAGTTTATGGTCATATCCAGGACCCCCAATTTTATAAGCGACACACGTCAGGGGCGGCATTTTGAGAAGTTAAAAATAGACAATAGAACAAAAAAATAAAAGCTAACAAAAATCGGATTTTTTTTTACCGAAAATGTTGTAAAAAATCGGAACTTTTCAGGTATCAAAAGCAGAAGAATGTGTCCCTATTTTAAGAAAAGCCCATGTCAGGGGGCGGCATTTTGAGGGAGGAGAAAATAGAAAAATAAATAAAAGCTAACAAAAACTTTGAAATTTTATACCGAAAAGGTTGAAAAAATTGGAACTTTTGAATCTATCGGAATCAGAAAAATGTGCACCTATTTTATGAGCAGCATTTTGAGAGGGTAAAAATAGAAACTAGAAAAAATATGTGAGAGTAAATAAAAGCTAATATCTTAAATTTTATACCGAAAAGTTTTTTGAAAAATCATTACTTTTGGACGTATTGGAATCTAAAAAATTGTCCCTATTTTACGAACGGCACATAACAGGTGGCAGCATTTTGTAAGGATAAAATAGAAAATAGAAAATAAATAAAGCTAACAAAAAATATGAAATTTTATACCGAAAAGATTGTAAAAAAAACCCGGAATTTTGGAGGTATCGGAATCGGAAAAATGTGTCCCTAATTTACGATTCAAAAACGGATTAATTAATTAATTTTTTTACATGGTAGTCGCCGCTTATACAGTAATCAATAGGGTAATATCGTAGTAATCGTTAGTAATGGAGATTTGATAAAGTGTCTTACTTAAGGAACGGTTTATCAGGAATTTGTGTATGTTGGACTTGAAGACATCCAAGTTGTAGTCAGGTGTGAAACAGGCAAACGGAAGAGAGTTCCATAGGCGTGCACTTCTAGGAAAGAAGCTTTGTTCATGGAATCTACGTTTTGATTTAGGCACAGATAAAGAGTGGGGAAAATTATGTACAGTTGTTTCAGCTAGACGGAGTTTTTTCGTGAAAGATTGGCGAGGGGGCCAGAGATTGGGGCTCAGACGAGCGCTTGTCATAGAAATAACGATAAAACAAAGACAGGCTCGCAACGTCTCTTCTCTGGGAGAGAGGTTGCAGGGAAGAAAAAATGACACTCCCCACTAAGTTACGAAGTCTATTTTTACTCTGTCAAAGCAGGATAGGCTGTTTTTAGAAGCTCTTGTCCAGATGTGGCAGCAGTATTCCATCATTTGACGTACTTGGCTTTTATATAGATAGAGAATTACATTACTTGGCTTTTATATATATATATATAGAGAGAGAGAGAGAATTGCATCAGCAGTGAGATATCTACGGGATCGGTTGAACGATCCCACCATTTTTTCAGCGAACTTGGCAACAGACTTGGTGTACGTGTTTCATTTCAGATCAGGGGTAAAGATCAATCGCATAAGCTTGTCAAAACATGAAGCCTCCCTATGACGAAAACCATTCATTTCAATTGATGCCAGATGGGGATCAGAGCTTTGAGGATGTAAAGATAGGAGCTTGGTTTTAGATGCATTAAAAGTAACCAGTTATCTCTTCCCTCAAGTCTTGTTAAACTATCAGCCTTGTTCAGGATGGATCAAACCAGGGTGATTTCCATTGACAGCACATATTCTTTTTTGACCCTCATGATGGTATCAAGCCACCATTGGATGAGTATCTTTCTCATAACTTTAGTTCGTACTCTGGCCCTCACGGTAAGAATGTTCAAAATCCACTTGTGGACACAAGCAGCATATATATATATATATATATATATATATATATATATATATATATATCATTTCTTTCTGATAGGTTCATAAGAGTAGTAGTTGAGGGGCAAAAATCAGAAGCTCACAGTATTAATGCCGGTGTCCCTCAGGGATCCATCCTTGGCCCAACTCTTTTCCTGATCTACATTAATGATCTTCCAAATCATATCCTTACATAATTTGTAGACATTTATGCTGACGACACTACCATTTATGGTACCACATCTAAGACAGTAAATGAGCAAGTTCTCTCCAATTCTCTCTCCTCTGATCTTGAGCACGTAGTACAATGGGGAAAGGAGTGGCTGGTTACTTTTAATGCATCTAAAACCAAGCTTCTCTCTTTACATCATCAAGATTCTAATCCACATTTGTCATCAATTGAAATGAATGGCTCTCGTCTTCAGGAGGCCTCAAGTTTTGCCAAGCTTCTGGGCTTGACCATTACTCCTGATCTTAAATGGAACACGTATATCAAATCTGTTGCCAAGGCCGCTGGAAAAATGGTGGGATCTTTCTATCGATCCAGTAGATATCTCACTGCTGATGCTATTCTCTATCTATATAAGAGCCAGGTACGTCCAAGGATGGAATACTGTTGCCACATCTGGGAAGGAGCTGCTAGAAAGGACTTGTCCTGCCTTGATAGAGTTCAAAATAGACTTCGTAGCCTCGTAGGAGATGTCCTTTTCTCCTCCTTACAACCTCTATCTCACAGAAGAGATGTTGCGAGTTTGTCTCTCATGTATCGTTATTTTCATGGAAAGTGTTCAACTGAGCTTCAATCTATGGTCCCCCCTCGCCAAACTTTCACAAGAAACACTCGTCTAGCTGTAAACACTATCAATAATTTCCCCCACTCTTTATCTGTGCCTAAACCTAAACGTAGATTCCATGAACAAAGCTTCTTTCTTAGAACTGCACGCCTGTGGAATTGTCTTCCGTTTTCCTGCTTTCCGGCTGACTACAATATGGTTGTGTTCAAGTCTAAAGTAAATAAGTTCTTGATGAGCCGTTCCATATAAGTTATTAAATTTACCAAATTTTCATTACTAATGATTACTATATTGACCAACTTCTACTGTACACTCTTTAACCCTTATCCTTGAGTGGCCTATGGGCCTTGATAATGTGGTGATGCCTTTGTAAAAAAAAAATTAAAAAAAATAAAATAAAATAAACAAGTGCAGGGTAGTTGACTTTTAGAGGATCGCTGATATATCCTGCGGTGGGTGGCTGTAATAAAAGGATATTCAAGAAAGGTATTCCACAAGGAAAATAAATGGATAAAGAGGTTCTGAAGTTAATAAAGAAATAGAAAAGTGTATTGAGAATATTTACAGAGAGAGCATGTTACGTTTTTTAAAGTGTTCCCGCCCAGGGAAGGGTCTCACAACCGGTGACCGGTGATAATGTTCTTTCGATAAAATGTTCCGGCGGTGAATTGCTCATCTCGCCATAACACCTCCCCCTAAGACAATTTCTCCCAAGAGAATTTGACTTAATATCGTTTGCTTTTTGGCTTGGGGCTCAGCCGGTTAACTTTTCTTTTCACCCTTGTACTTTTTCTCCTCAATATCGTTTGAGTGGGTGGAGTTGGTGGAGAAGCTGGAACTCTCAAATCTGGAGTAAGTTCTGTTAAGGGTTGGAGAATATTAAAAGAATCATACAAAACCTCTAGGGGCAGGTTATTTTCTTCTGCCTGTTTGTAGTCATCAGTGTGTCGAGGTCTTAGCTTAATTAGTTGCCTGCGACAGTCGAATTTATTACTTCTTACAGAATATAGCATGCGTCCGATTCTTTTCCTGATAATCCCTTCCTCCCAAAAATTTTTCCACTTCTGTAATTAAGGAAGAATATTCTGTCACCAGGTTTGTAAAACCTTGTTGGAAAATTTTCTTTTGTTGTTGTTACTCTGATTGCACTTGGTAAAATTCTGTCAAATACAGATCTGATTTTCCGTGCAAACATCAGTTCGGCTGGTAACGAACCGGTATCAGTGTTTGGGTTCGGAGTTATCCTGTACACCGATAAAAATTGTTCAAAACTCTTCTCGTCAGTGTCCATGCCTTGGTTTTTCTTCAAGGCCTTTTTGAATGTATCGACGAACCTCTCTGCTAGGCCATTTGACCTTCGGTGGTAGATTGCCACTGTTAAATCTTCAATGGCTAGAGCCTTGCAGAATTCTTCAAATTCTTTGCTGGTAAATTGGGTGCCGTTGTCGCTGACGATAGTTTTAGACACTCCTAAACGACTGAAGAGAACACTTAGTGCATGTATTGTACTCGTCGAAGTAGGGTGTATTTAAACACTTCTGGTCATTTTGTGAAACTGTCGACGACCACTAAGAAATAATGATCATTTAAAGGACCTGCATAATCGATATGTAACCGAGTCCACGGTGTATCAGTCTTTGGCCACGGTTGTATCTGCACAGGTGATGCCTTTGCTGCCAGCTGACACCCTTGACACTCTCTTACGAGTTTTTCAATGTCCTGGTCCATCCTAGGCCAATACGCATATCCACGCCTTAAAGCTTTCATTCTCGACATGCCTGGATGACCACTATGAAATTCTTTTAAAATTCTTCTCTGAAGCGTAGTCGGTATGACGACTCTGTCTGCGTACATCAAGGTTTGAGCACAAATGGAAAATGGTAACATTTTAGGGTTTTTCTTTGATTTTCCATTTAGCTGCACCAACGTTTTCATTTTCACAATATAATCATCCTTTTCTGCTGCCTTATTTATTTCGTCTAGAGTCACTGCTAACTCTCTGATTGTGTTGCACAGTAATCCGGAGAGTTCTTTTTCCTCTGTCAATGCAGCTATTACTGTGTCTTCCAAAGGTTCAGCACACTTTTGGATGAGCCTGGACAGCCCATCTGCATGTTCGAAATTTTTGGATGAAATGTACTCCATTTTAAAGTTATAATTTAGTAGAATTATGATCCATCGTTGGAGTCTGTTCGCAGTGTGCGTGGGTATGCCTTTTTTAGAGCCAAAAATAGTCAATAAGGGTCAGTGGTCGGTTTGCAAAGTAAACATCCTTCCATGAATAAATCTATGGAATTTTTTAATGGTATAAATAATTGTCAAGCTTTCTTTTTCAATTTGAGAATAGTTTCTTTCAGCCGGCAAAAGTGATCTGGATGCATGGGCTATTGGCTTTGTTGATCCATGTTCAAGTTTATGGAGAAGAACTGCTCCTACTCCGTAGTCACTTGCATCTGATGCAACAATCAATTCGTTCTGTGGATCAAAATGTGCTAGAGCTAAATCTGATAGCAGGCACTTCAAACGCATTTTGGCATTCTTTTGACCAAATCCACTTTTGTCCTTTTTTAACGAATCATTCAATGGTGCTCTCAACTTATGCATGTCTGGAATATAAATAGCATAATATTGAGCCACACCTAAAAAAGATTGTAACTGGGCAACATTATTGGGTGCTGGCATCCTCTCGATTGCTTCTGTTCTCTGACGATCCGGTCTTCTGCATTGGCTGTCGATAATTTGACCAAGATATTTTATCTGTTTTAAAAAGAATTCACATTTTTCGGCACTTAACTTGAAACCAAATTCCTCAATTCTTTGGAAAACTGCTCTGATGTGTTCCTTATGTTCCTGTACATTTTTACTTTTGACAAGGATGTCATCCAAATATGCGATTGCAACATCTAAATAAGCAAGCATCGTATCCATTATTTGCTGAAATAGTGCTGAGGCCACTTTTAATCCAAAAGGAAGTTTTTATTGTCGGAAAAGTCCTAGATGGGTATTGATACACAAATACTTAGAACATTCTTCACTGACTTTTACCTGAAGGTAAGCTTCCGATAAGTCGATTTTGGAGAAAAATCGACCTCCATTCAGCTTTGTAAAAATGTCTTCAGGAGATGGAAGTGGATAACTATGATCCATCAGACAGTTATTAAGGCCTGTAGAAAAATCGGCGCATACCGGAATCTTCCTTTTTTTTTAACATACACAGTGGGGCTCGCCCACTCAGAATAGTCAACTTTTTCGACTACACCATTCTTCTGTAGTCTTTTTAGTTCAATTTCAAAATCTTCTTTCGAAGAAAAAGGCACATTTCTTTTTGGTCTAAAAACAGGTTTCATATTCTGTTTTAATTCAAAATTTACTTCAGTTTTGGTGCACACTCCTAATCCCTCTGAAAAAACTTTGGGGAATTCACTTTTTAACACTGCCAGGAAATGGTCATTTTGTTTGGAATTTTTCTTTTCCAACGCTCTTACATTATTGCAAAATGAATTTATGCGAAGCTCCCATAAATCAAACAAAACAATCCAATCAATTCCAAAAAGGCAAGAATTTATTCCTGGAACAACTGAAAGGTTTGAAGAAAAAAGTTTTCGATCCAAGAGAAACACTGCAATTAAATTTTCCCATGAATTTTAATCACTCTCTGGAAACACCTTTTACAATTTTTTGTGTTTTTCTCAGTGTTGGACCACCAATTCTCTTCCAGGTCATTTCGTCGATAATTGATATATCGCTACCTGTGTCTAAAAGTAGCTTCACTGAGTGACCATTTATTTGTGTGTGAACGAATTTCCGTTCCCCTCCTTGTTTTATTTCTTCTTTGGACAAGTCCACATTTACTTTTGGCTTCCATTTCCGTCTTTTTTCTTGCTTAGTTCGGCAGTGGGATGCCCGGTGTCCCACTAGACCACATTTGGTACTACGTTGGTCTTTATAAGGGCAGTTTTTTCTTAAGTGCGGACCCGCACAACTCCAACATTCAAAACTTTTCCCTTTGTCTTTTGGAAATGTCTTCTGTTTTACTACCTGGACTTGGGATGTGACTTTCCCCTCTATCCTCGTATTGTCCCTTTTTTATATTTATCAATTTTTGACATTCTTCTGTCACTTTTTGCAAGTTCATTTCCGGGTCTTGCGCCATGATTGATAATATCCTTGACCTTAAATCCTTGTCCTTCGGTGCTGTCAGTCCCTGGACAAATATGTAGCACTTAAACATGTCCACTGATAAATTCTTTAATTTAAACAGTTTGCACTGGGCATTGACTTTGTCCGCATATATGACAATGTCATCAGTTTCGTCTTTTGACATATTTAAACACCTATACCGTGTATGAAAAAGACTATCTCTTTCACCGAATATAGCAAACAAAATTTTCACCGTTTCAGAAAAAGAGATCTCTTCCGGTTTTTTTAGGTAATATCAAATTCGTGAATTTAGTATTTTCTTCTCTGCCCATTTTTTGGAGTATAGTGTTATTTTTCCTCATCCGACCACTTCTCGCATCGTTTTGTAAATATCGTTTCAAACCTACGATAATAGGCTGGAAAAGTGTCACCTTTTTCTGGGTCATATTTAAACTCTGAAAGCGAGTTCCCTATACCCTCAGCCGAAAAAAATCTGGATGCACCCTCCTTAGATTTTTCTGACAAAATCGTTTCTAAAAATAAACAATTATCCGTCGTTTGTTGTATTACAAGAGTTTCGAAACGTTCTTGTTGAATTAGCATTTGTTTTTGAAAATCCATTTGGGCTTTTGTTGAGCGATTTAACTCTCAGTTAACGTTTTCGTTAACATCGCTATTTGTTCCGATGTCATTTTCTTTTTAAAAGTATCAATAGTAAGTTAACGTATACCACAGAGAAAAAAATAAAAAAAACAAGATGCTTATTTACACAGAAAATTGTCAACATATAGGAAAGTTCCGAAAAAAAATCACCGTTAAAATAACACTTGACAAAATTTCAAGAGACTCTTTTTTTGTCTACTTCAGCAGACACACGTAAACTTCTTTTTAAAAATTGTCTTTATTAAATAAACACAGATTCTTCAGTATTGTTCATTCGTTGGGTTTTTATCGTATTAACCAAATACAAAAAATACGTCCGTTAATCGTTTTTTTTAATTTTTTTTTCATTTTTAGTAATAACCAGATGAAAAATATCTCTCATGAAGAAAGTCACAATTCACACACACACACACACACACACACACACACACACACACACACACACACACACACACACACACACACACACACACATGTTATATAACGTCAACTCTTTGGGAGTTTAAAAAGAGGAAAACGGAGTTTAACTCGTCAATAAAATAAAATTATTTTTTACTTGCGTAAATTTGTGGCAGACACCAGTCTTTCGCTTTCTAAGAAGCTTTGTCTTCAATGAAAAGTGAACTTTGTGAACAACAATTTTCAGAATGTTCTCGGTTACCACGTGTTTTTTTTTTGTGTTTTTTGGGTTTTTTTTTTTTAGATGAAATTACAGTTCGTGTCTAATCTTCGTCGCCAGTTGATATATCCTGCGGTGGGTAGCCGTAATAAAAGGATATTCAAGAAAGGTATTCTGCAAGGAAACTAAATGGATAAAGAGGTTCTGAATTTAATAAAGGATTAGAGAAGTTTATTGAGAATATTTACAGAGACAGCATGTTACGTTTTTAAGTGTTCCCGCCCAGGGAAGGCTCTCACAACCGGTGACCGATGATAACGTTCTTTCGATAAAAAGTTACGGCGGTGCTCATCTCGCTATAACATTTTCCGACTACGTTTTTTTTTTTTTTTTTTTTTAAATTAATTAATAAATGTTATGGGAAGATTCGTTACAGAAAAAAGTCGCCACAGCTTTAAAAAGCCCAGTTGTTTGTAAAAATCACAATTTCCTCTTCATCTATCGTTGCATTTTCCTATATTTTCGCAGCAATTCTTACCAGACATTTTTTTGTTAATTTAAAAAAGTAGTAAAAAAATGTTTTGTAATGTTTTTATTCTTTAAGAGTTAAGATTAAAGAGTTTTTTTTTATAGGAACTCACAATAATAAGGTTTATATTACTGTACAGTGTACAGTCTGTACACATAGATTCGAAAAAGTCGTCAAAAAACAAATATATAACAAATAAATGTTATCAAAAGCAAGATAAGTTACTTTTCTACCTAACTGGATATGTTTTTAGTGTTTTTATTTAATGTAACATGTTTATTCAGCTCGAAAAACATACAGTGTTGACCGATGTATTGGAAAGTTAAAGATGCCGCCTGAGCCGCCTGACTATTTCGGTGACACGGTATATTTGGGAAAAGCAGTTAAAAAAAAATATGCAAACACTGTTGGAAACTTGCTCAATATATGTTGCCGTGACATAGGCTGACATATATTCGGTGGGTTTTTAACAGTATTTTGTCTAGATTTTTTTAACTCCTTTTCCCAAACTTACCGTGTCAAAGATTTTTTTTAAAATTCGTTGCAGATTTTTTGTTTTGATTTAATAAAAATATCCTTAGTAGTAGCGTCCTAAATTATGAGATGAAAAATGAACGAATCTCTTAGTGAAATGGAGTTGTCTCCCTCTGCACAATGACCTTGTATACAAAAACACCCATATTAATATCATTTATTATTTTTAATGTAATAAGGAAAAAAATACCAACTGCTTGAAGCATTTCTATTACTTTGCTAATGCTTTTTAAAAAACAAATCAAAATAATTTTTATGTGTAATTATTTTATTCACTAGATTAATGGGTAATCTCCAAAAATACCGTTAGGGCTTACAACATGGCCGCCAGAAGAGTCACGTGATCCGCGCACGTGACTCTTCTGGCGGCCATGTTGTAAGCCCTAACGATATTTTTGGAGATTACCGATTAATGTATAAAGATTTTTGTAAAAATAAACTTTATTCAATTTAATCTTAAAAAAAAATATCCTTAGTAGTAGCGTCCTAAATTATGAGATGAAAAATGAACGATTCTTCTCTTAGTGTAAAAATAAAATTTATTCAATTTAATCTTTAGAAAAAAAATATGATATACTGTGTGGTTGAGAAAATATAGGAATAATCAAGAAACTGTATTCTGTGAATGAAATAAAGAGATAAATATGTACTGCAGTACTGCACATTTAAATAAAAGAAGGAAAGTTTATTAATGTATTTACGGATAGTTAAGTTACAGAACAGTTACCTCCCTCTGAAACAATATATAAGGTAAATAAAAGACCGTTTTGAACAAGTCACACGGCGAGCAGTAGATTGTAAAGTATTGATTTGTGTCCTTTTCTATTCTCTACCATATTCACACCCGGGAGCTGGTGCATCATTTTACAATATTAAACCACTTCTCTATCAAAGAAGGTGTTAATGCATGGGAGGAGGGCACAACCCATGACAAATAAAGCCTCTCTTGAACTAGTTACAATGATGATAACGCGCAAAACATGGATGAAATGAACAAACAAATTAGAAACAGGTACTACACTTTCATCGTTGTCAGTTTAATGCTGATCTTATGTAAAACAAGCAGACTAATAAGCAGGTTTAAGTCTGGAACAATGGGTTAAGGTCATCGTAAGTTTAACCGAATCGAGTTTGATAACAATAAGTTGCAAGTCACATTACGTAATCATGACGTCATAGTTTAATTACTTAGACCAAATCAATTTTTGTCATTTGACTGACTTCAGTTTTTGTGCAATTTCTTCCTCTTATTGGATTTGTTTATGTGAAATATTTAGTTTTACAATTTTTAATATGAACATTATTTGGATTATTATTCGGAATACTGTTCTCATTTTGGACGTTAACAGTAATTCGACTAATCCAAATAATAGTGAAATGTTTTATCTAAAAAAATAAACCTGATTTTTAAAGCTTCATATTTTTTCTTAATGAATTGAATACGAAATATAAATTTACAATAGAAATACCTCAAAAGGTTTAAGAATGACAAATGTAATCTAAACTTTATAGGAAAACAATTCAGACATTTTTACACAAGGAACGAAATAATGATTTCACCGTGTTATTACGATGACCTTAAGTTCTTTGTTCTTAAGCAGTTGATTTTTTCCTTTGAATTTATTGTTCTGTAGCAGTTGATTTTCTATTTAAATAATTTCACGTCTAAATCGTGTTTTTCATCTTTTTATTTAGATTCTTTTATATTTTCATATATTTTATTTCTTAATGAATTGGACACACAAAACAAAAGTTGTATCAATTTACTAAAGAAATCATAACAAACAAAGTTTCTGTTTTGAACACAATAGAAAAAAAAAACGACAGTTTTCTAGTATTTAATTAAAGCTTTCATTCTCGACATGCCTGGATGACCACTATGAAATTCTTTTAAAATTCTTCTCTGAAGCGTAGTCGGTATGACGACTCTGTCTGCGTACATCAAGGTTTGAGCACAAATGGAAAATGGTAACATTTTAGGGTTTTTCTTTGATTTTCCATTTAGCTGCACCAACGTTTTCATTTTCACAATATTCCTTTTCTGCTGCCTTATTTATTTCGTCTAGAGTCACTGCTAACTCTCTGATTTTGTTGCACAGTAATCCGGAGAGTTCTTTTTCCTCTGTCAATGCAGCTATTACTGTGTCTTCCAAAGGTTCAGCACACTTTTGGATGAGCCTGGACAGCCCATCTGCATGTCCGAAATTTTTGGATGAAATGTACTCCATTTTAAAGTTATAATTTAGTAGAATTATGATCCATCGTTGGAGTCTGTTCGCAGTGTGCGTAGGTATGCCTTTTTTAGAGCCAAAAATAGTCAATAAGGGTCAGTGGTCGGTTTGCAAAGTAAACATCCTTCCATGAATAAATCTATGGAATTTTTTAATGGTATAAATAATTGTCAAGCTTTCTTTTTCAATTTGAGAATAGTTTCTTTCAGCCGGCAAAAGTGATCTGGATGCATGGGCTATTGGCTTTGTTGATCCATCTTCAAGTTTATGGAGAAGAACTGCTCCTACTCCGTAGTCACTTGCATCTGATGCAACAATCAATTCGTTTTGTGGATCAAAATGTGCTAGAGCTAAATCTGATAGCAGGCACTTCAAACGCATTTTGGCATTCTTTTGACCAAATCCACTTTTGTCCTTTTTTAACGAATCATTCAATGGTGCTCTCAACTTATGCATGTCTGGAATATAAATAGCATAATATTGAGCCACACCTAAAAAAGATTGTAACTGGGCAACATTATTGGGTGCTGGCATCCTCTCGATTGCTTCTGTTCTCTGACGATCCGGTCTTCTGCATTGGCTGTCGATAATTTGACCAAGATATTTTATCTGTTTTAAAAAGAATTCACATTTTTCGGCACTTAACTTGAAACCAAATTCCTCAATTCTTTGGAAAACTGCTCTGATGTGTTCCTTATGTTCCTGTACATTTTTACTTTTGACAAGGATGTCATCCAAATATGCGATTGCAACATCTAAATAAGCAAGCATCGTATCCATTATTTGCTGAAATAGTGCTGAGGCCACTTTTAATCCAAAAGGAAGTTTTTATTGTCGGAAAAGTCCTAGATGGGTATTGATACACAAATACTTAGAACATTCTTCACTGACTTTTACCTGAAGGTAAGCTTCCGATAAGTCGATTTTGGAGAAAAATCTACCTCCATTCAGCTTTGTAAAAATGTCTTCAGGAGATGGAAGTGGATAACTATGATCCATCAGACAGTTATTAAGGCCTGTAGAAAAATCGGCGCATACCGGAATCTTCCTTTTTTTTTAACATACACAGTGGGGCTCGCCCACTCAGAATAGTCAACTTTTTCGACTACACCATTCTTCTGTAGTCTTTTTAGTTCAATTTCAAAATCTTCTTTCGAAGAAAAAGGCACATTTCTTTTTGGTCTAAAAACAGGTTTCATATTCTGTTTTAATTCAAAATTTACTTCAGTTTTGGTGCACACTCCTAATCCCTCTGAAAAAACTTTGGGGAATTCACTTTTTAACACTGCCAGGAAATGGTCATTTTGTTTGGAATTTTTCTTTTCCAACGCTCTTACATTATTGTAAAATGAATTTATGCGAAGCTCCCATAAATCAAACAAAACAATCCAATCAATTCCAAAAAGGCAAGAATTTATTCCTGGAACAACTGAAAGGTTTGAAGAAAAAAGTTTTCGATCCAAGAGAAACACTGCAATTAAATTTTCCCATGAATTTTAATCACTCTCTGGAAACACCTTTTACAATTTTTTGTGTTTTTCTCAGTGTTGGACCACCAATTCTCTTCCAGGTCATTTCGTCGATAATTGATATATCGCTACCTGTGTCTAAAAGTAGCTTCACTGAGTGACCATTTATTTGTGTGTGAACGAATTTCCGTTCCCCTCCTTGTTTTATTTCTTCTTTGGACAAGTCCACATTTACTTTTGGCTTCCATTTCCGTCTTTTTTCTTGCTTAGTTCGGCAGTGGGATGCCCGGTGTCCCACTAGACCACATTTGGTACTACGTTGGTCTTTATAAGGGCAGTTTTTTCTTAAGTGCGGACCCGCACAACTCCAACATTCAAAACTTTTCCCTTTGTCTTTTGGAAATGTCTTCTGTTTTACTACCTGGACTTGGGATGTGACTTTCCCCTCTATCCTCGTATTGTCCCTTTTTTATATTTATCAATTTTTGACATTCTTCTGTCACTTTTTGCAAGTTCATTTCCGGGTCTTGCGCCATGATTGATAATATCCTTGACCTTAAATCCTTGTCCTTCGGTGCTGTCAGTCCCTGGACAAATATGTAGCACTTAAACATGTCCACTGATAAATTCTTTAATTTAAACAGTTTGCACTGGGCATTGACTTTCTCCGCATATATGACAGTGTCATCAGTTTCGTCTTTTGACATATTTAAACACCTATACCGTGTATGAAAAAGACTATCTCTTTCACCGAATATAGCAAACAAAATTTTCACCGTTTTGGAAAAAGAGATCTTTTCCGGTTTTTTTAGGTAATATCAAATTCGTGAATTTAGTATTTTCTTCTCTGCCCATTTTTTGGAGTATAGTGTTATTTTTCCTCATCCGACCACTTCTCGCATCGTTTTGTAAATATCGTTTCAAACCTACGATAATAGGCTGGAAAAGTGTCACCTTTTTCTGGGTCATATTTAAACTCTGAAAGCGAGTTCCCTATACCCTCAGCCGAAAAAAATCTGGATGCACCCTCCTTAGATTTTTCTGACAAAATCGTTTCTAAAAATAAACAATTATCCGTCGTTTGTTGTATTACAAGAGTTTCGAAACGTTCTTGTTGAATTAGCATTTGTTTTTGAAAATCCATTTGGGCTTTTGTTGAGCGATTTAACTCTCACTTAACGTTTTCGTTAACATCGCTATTTGTTCCGATGTCATTTTCTTTTTAAATGTATCAATAGCAAGTTAACGTATACCACAGAGAAAAAAATAAAAAAACAAGATGCTTATTTACACAGAAAATTGTCAACATATAGGAAAGTTCCGAAAAAAAATCACCGTTAAAATAACACTTGACAAAATTTCAAGAGACTCTTTTTTTGTCTACTTCAGCAGACACACGTAAACTTCTTTTTAAAAATTGTCTTTATTAAATAAACACAGATTCTTCAGTATTGTTCATTCGTTGGGTTTTTATCGTATTAACCAAATACAAAAAATACGTCCGTTAATCGTTTTTTTTTTAAATTTTTTTTCATTTTTAGCAATAACCAGATGAAAAATATCTCTCATGAAGAAAGTCACAATTCACACACACACACACACACACACACACACACACACACACACACACACATGTTATATAACGTCAACTCTTTGGGAGTTTAAAAAGAGGAAAACGGAGTTTAACTCGTCAATAAAATAAAATTATTTTTTACTTGCGTAAATTTGTGGCAGACACCAGTCTTTCGCTTTCTAAGAAGCTTTTTCTTCAATGAAAAGTGAACTTTGTGAACAACAATTTTCAGAATGTTCTCGGTTACCACGTGTTTTTTTTTTGTGTTTTTTGGGGTTTTTTTTTAGATGAAATTACAGTTCGTGTCTAATCTTCGTCGCCAGTTGATATATCCTGCGGTGGGTAGCCGTAATAAAAGGATATTCAAGAAAGGTATTCTGCAAGGAAAATAAATGGATAAAGAGGTTCTGAATTTAATAAAGGATTAGAGAAGTTTATTGAGAATATTTACAGAGACAGCATGTTACGTTTTTAAGTGTTCCCGCCCAGGAAGGCTCTCACAACCGGTGACCGGTGATAACGTTCTTTCGATAAAAAGTTGCGGCGGTGAATTGCCCATCTCGCTATAACATTTTCCGACTACGTTTTTTTTTTTTTTTTTTTTACTACTTTTTAAAATTAATTAATAAATGTTATGGGAAGATTCGTTACAGAAAAAAGTCGCCACAGCTTTAAAAAGCCCAGTTGTTTGTAAAAATCACAATTTCCTCTTCATCTATCGTTGCATTTTCCTATATTTTCGCAGCAATTCTTACCAGACATTTTTTTGTTAATTTAAAAAAGTAGTAAAACAATGTTTTGTAATGTTTTTATTCTTTAAGGGTTAAGATTAAAGAGTTTTTTTTTTTATAGGAACTCACAATAATAAGGTTTATATTACTGTACACATAGATTCGAAAAAGTCGTCAAAAAACAAATATATAACAAATAAATGTTATTAAAAGCAAGATAAGTTACTTTTCTACCTAACTGGATATGTGTTTAGTGTTTTTATTTAATGTAACATGTTTATTCAGCTCGAAAAACATACAGTGTTGACCGATGTATTGGAAAGTTAAAGATGGCGCCTGAGCCGCCTGACTCTTTCGGTGACACACGGTATGTTTGGGAAAAGCAGTTAAAAAAAATATGCAAACACTGTTGGAAACTATCTCAATATATGTTGCCGTGACATAGGCTGACATATATTCGGTGGGTTTTTAACAGTATTTTGTCTAGATTTTTTTTTTAATCTCTTTTTCCCAAACTTACCGTGTCAAAGATTTTTTTAAAAATTCGTTGCAGATTTTTTGTTTTGATTTAATAAAAATATCCTTAGTAGTAGCGTCCTAAATTATGAGATGAAAAATGAACGAATCTCTTAGTGAAATGGAGTTGTCTCCCTCTGCACAATGACCTTGTATACAAAAACACCCATATTAATATCGTTTATTATTTTTAATGTAATAAGGAAAAAAATACCAACTGCTTGAAGCATTTCTATTACTTTGCTAATGCTTTTTTAAAAAAACAAATCAAAATAATTTTATGTGTAATTATTTTATTCACTAGATTACAGAGAGACAATGTGTAGTGTTTATCGTGTTCAGTCCAGGGAGAGATTGCAATTAAAGGGACATAACTCCCAGAAGAGTTACCTCCCCCTGAAACAATATATAAGGTAAATAAAAGACTGTTTGAGCAAGTCACATGGTGGTAGATTGTAAAGTATTGATTTGTGTCCTTTTCTATTCTCTACCATATTCACACCCGGGAGGCGGTGCATCAATCATTTTACAACATTAAACTACTTCTCTATCAAAGACACGTAATGCATGGGAGGATGGCACAACCCATGACAAATAAAGCCTCTCTCGAACTAGCTACAATGATGATAACGCGCAAAACATGGATGAAATGAACAAACAAATTAGAAACAGGTACTACACTTTCATCGTTGTTCGTTTAATGCTGTTTTTTGTGAAACAGGCAGACTATTAAACAGGTTTAAGTCTGGAATAATGAGTGAAGGTCATCGTAAGTTTAACCGAATCAAGTTTGATAAAAATAAGTTGCAAGTCACATACGTAATCATGACGTCATAGTTTAATTTATGGGACCAAATCTATTTTTGTCATTTGACTGACTTCACTGTTTGTGCAATTTCTTCCTCTTATTGGATTTGTTTATGTGAAATATTTAGTTTTACAATTTTTAATATGAACATTATTTGGATTATTATTCGGAATACTGTTCTCATTTTGGACGTTAACAGTAATTCGACTAATCCAAATAATAATGAAATGTTTTAGCTAAAAAAATAAACGTGATTTTTAAAGCTTGATATACATATATATATATATTTTTCATGAATTGAATACGAAATATAAATTGACAATAGAAATACCCCAAAATGTTTAAAAATTGACAAATATAATCTAAACTTTATAGGAAAACAATTCTGACATTTTTACACAAGGAACGAAATAATGATTTCACCGTGTTATTACGATGACCTTAAGTTCTTTGTTCTTAAGCAGTTGATTTTTTCCTTTGAATTTATTGTTCTGTAGCAGTTGATTTTCTATTTAAATAATTTCACGTTTAATTCGTGTTTTTCATCTTTTAATTTTGATTCTTTTATATTTTCATATATTTTATTTCTTAATGAATTGGACACACAAAACAAAAATTGTATCAATTTACTAAAGAAATCAGAACAAACAAAGTTTCTGTTTTGAACACAATAGAAAAAAAACGACAATTTTCTCGTATTTAATTCCCTGAATGAAAGGTAAGTTTCTTTCTTTTTTTTAATATCATTTAACAACTTACAAATACTTTTAAATATTAAAATAATTTATTTTTTTATTGCAATCCATTATAAAAGGTAAGTTATTTTTACGACTTTGAAACATCCGTTTGAATAACTTTTAGAAATAATCTGAAACAGAAAAGCAGTTTATTTTTTGCACCTCAGAATTTTTTTTTTTTTTTTTTAATGAATACGAAATATAAATTTACAATAGAAATACCCCAGGAGTTTTAAGAATTGACAAATATAATCTAAACTTTTTAGGAAAACAATTCGGACATTTTTACACAAAATCTTAAAAATTTAAAATGGTTTATTTTTTTTTGCAATCCAATAAAAATATTGATTCCGCCATGCTTTATAACAAACTTGAATGAAAATATATGAATCTCCGTACTTGTACAGTTTAATCAGACATTAAAAAATTAAAATTTAATGAATTTAATACGAAATATAAATTTACAATAGAAATAACCCAAAAGGTTTAAGAATTCACGAATATAATCTAAACTTTATAGGAAAACAATTCGGACATTTTTACACAAAATCTTAAAAATTAAAAATGGTTTATTTTTTTTGCAACCTAATAAAATTATTGATTCCCCTCAAGACATTAAAAAATGAAAATATTGAAAAGAAGGTTATACTGTACGTATCCGTTTTGGACTGAAGATCTCCGAAAAAAAATTCACTTAATTTGATCGAGTAGTTTTTATTTTTATTTTTTTTACAGCGGAAAAACACGTTTTTATGAGAGCGCGTTGAAGTCAGCCATTGTGAAATTTATTGAACACGCCACGGGGAGATAACTCTAGTTGAAGCACTGACATCCCCCCCCCATTTTTACTACTAGCTTTTCTTCCTAAACATCGAACCGTTTAGTCGGTATCATAACAAATTGGTTTTCCCCTGTAAAAAAAAATAAAATAAAATAAAAACACTACTTGATGAAATTAAGTTAATTTTTTATTTATTTTATTTTTTTTTTATTCTTTTTTTTAAATTTATTTTTTGATTTTATTTTTTTTATTTATTTATTTATTTATTTTTATTTATTTATTTGTTATTTATTTTTTTGTTTATTTATTTGTTTTTTTTTGTTTTTTTATTTATTGATTTGTTTTTTTTATCTATTTATTTTTTTTTGTTTATTTATTTGTTTTTTTTTGTTTTATTTATTTATTTATTTATTTTTTTGAGAACTTCGTTCCATAACGGATCCATACAATTTAAACATTTTTTCGATATTTTCATTTTTTTAATGTCTTGGTTAAACTGTACAAGTACCGAATCTCCGATTAAAAAAATTAAAAAATCTTCCGGTAAATATAAAGAATTACTCCCCCCTCGAAAATTCATTTAAAATTACCACTCATATAGGTTTTCAGGGTCACTGAAAACGAAATTAATGTTTAAAATGATGGCAAACGAGTAGATTCCAAGATATAAAGAAATGTCAGTTTTAAAAATGTAGGGGATCACTTTTCTACATTAATCTAACGTAAAATGAGCACCCACTTTGTGGCCATGGGTTTTTTTCGGGGGGGGGAGCTTTCTTTCCACCCTCGGAAAATCCTTTAAAATTACCACTAACTTTTAAAATTCCAGGAAACAAGTAGTTTCTAAGATATAAAGAAATGCACTCACTTCATGGTCACCTTTTTATTTTTTTATGGTGTGGGAGGGGGGAGATTGCCGGTTTGTTTTTCGTTCTTTTTTGGAGGGAGATATTCAATTATAGAACTTGTATAATTTTTTTAAGAAGTGCTTATGCAGTTTAATTAACTGGTTTGAGCAGCAGAACTGTTTAATATTTTACAAAAAGTCTGTTTACATTTAGTGGGAGGCGGTGGAGGGGCGGGGATGTTGTGGCGGCCATGCCCCCCCCCCTTCACCACCTCCCACCAAATGTAAACAGAATTTTTGTAAAATATTAAACAGTTCTTCTGCTCGGTTAATGTCGGCGTGTTACTTATGTTAAAACGGTTAATTAAACTGCATAAGCACCTATTAAAAAACTATACAAGTTCTATAATTGAATATTACCCTCCAATTGCGTCTGAACAGCTATTAAAAAAATATCACGAAAAATAGAAAAAAAAAACAAATTATAAATATTTAAGATTTTGTTATATAAATTTAACATAAATAAAGCACCTACTTCATGTCCAAATTTCAGTAAAAGAGACATGTAATCGTTCGCAGTTTCAAAGTGTTATGGCAGGAAAAGGGAGAGAGACTTCCTTGTATCGATTTTTGTTTTGATTTTACGAAGGTAGGATTAAAACCCACATGTTCTTAACTATTCTCTACTTTCACCTAACAATTTATTTGTCAGAAAAAGTGATGCACGACATTTATATGCGACTGTCTGGAAGAGCTTAAGCAAAGAAAATGTTTGTGGGAATGTTGATTCTTTTTATGCTTGAGGTAGCCATTACGTCCGACTCTGTAATCAGAGTTTTTTTTCTGTCTGTTTCGATTTACTCAAAACTGCACACACCTCGTCTTCTCATGTATCGTTCTCTTCTTCCTCTTCTACTTCTTGCTCTTTTTCTTCTTTTTTCTTCTCAGTCGTCAGAAGCGTCGTCTTTGTCTTGACTACGTTTTTCCTTCTCCCTTCTTGCTCACAGTGACCCGTTTTTATGCTAAGCTGAACTCTCGTGTGTGCGAGAGAACACGAGATTTTGCGTGATTACTTGGCAATATTAACCGGCCGCCGCCATCTTGCCATTTTTCTTTGGACGTGCCCGCTTTGCAGAGTGCACACCTCGAGCGTTTGTCAGGTAAGCCCGTCTGTTCACAATTTATTACATTTGATTGGATAATTTGGGTATAAAAAGTCACATGATCAGACTTGCTTCCCTAGCGCACTCAGATATTCATGCTAGTTTTGCTGACTAACCCACTCAGATATTCCCGCTAGTCTCACTTCTTATCACACTCAGTTGAAAAATACCACTAATAAAAAAATTGGAATCTTATCAGCATTGGGATGACATTGTGTGTTCCATCATTTTCATTCCTGTTTTCTAGAACTCAACTGGCGCCATCTTGACTGCTTGCCTTCTCTCATGCAAATCACATTACCCCCCCCCCGATTAACCTCATAAACCTACAAGAAAATGAAGCCTTCCTAGCAATTAAAATAACCCTGCTAGTCCCACTTCCTCACCCACTCAGATATTCCTGTTAATCTTGCTTCATAGCCAACTCAGATATCGCTGCTAGTCTCACTTCCTAGCTCACTCACATATCCCTGCTAGTCTCACTTCCTAGTTCACTCAGATACCCCAGCTAGTCTCACTTCCTAGCCAACTCAGAAATCCCTGCTAGCCTCGCTTCCTAACTCATTCAGATATCCCTGTTAGTAACGCTTCCCAGCCCATTCAGATATCCCTGCTTTTTCTGAATGAAAGTCCACACAAATATCCCTGCTATTCGTGCTTCCCAACCCGCGGTACTTGGCTAGACACAGATAGATACGTGACTCCTCCTCCTTAATACGAGAAACCTGAATCACATTTCCAAAATTCTTCATTTTAAAATGACAAATTTTTAATTACTTCATTTCAGAGCTAAAACTTTTTTCAGCAGATACAATCAAATTTCTTTCTAAATTTCTTATTTAAAAACGACGAGTTTTTCCATACAAGTCAACTGAATTGCATAGAAAGTTCTTTTAACAGCAACGACTTTTTTCTTCAAATACAACCAAATTTAAAATATGACCGAATTTCAGCATCACACACTCGAATTGCCATTGTAAGTTCGATAGAATATTTAATTTTCAAATTTTGACTTGCATGTGCAAATAAAAAATTCTATATAGTCCGACAAATAATCACAAGTCCGAGCTTCGAATGCATATTTCACTTCTTAAGAGCATCAATTTTTCCAATGTCCAGCTTTTGAATACGTATATAGAATCCACAGCATGACTAATTTTCACTTTGACTTTTAAATGCGCATTTTTTTTTTATTACATTTTCACCCCAAACAAGGCAAATTGCCACTTTGGTGTAGGGGGCTACTATCAGGGGAAACAACTACTGGGGTACTATGTAGGGATTTGGGCAGCAAGATGTTGGTTCACGTTGCACTTGAACTTCTGCATGTCAGTACAGTTGGGGAAGCAGTGACCTGGAATGGAATTCCAAAGTCTAGCCGTTCTGGGGAAGAAATTACCGGAGTAGAAAGATCTTTTACATATAGGGATCTCTACAGTGTGGGGGTAGGATTTTGCAGCTTGTCAGGTCTGTCGAGGGTGTTCACGTCGTGAGGGCACAACTGCTTGCAGTTCATCAGAGCATTCAACATTAAAATACTTGAAGAACAGGGAGAGGGATGCAACATTTCGTAGATGGGACAGAGGCTGAAGCTTAGATACCAGTTTAGGGCCTATCAGATTTACGACTCTCTTTTGAACCCTGTCAAGGAGCGAGAGACTAGTAGCCGATGCACCAGCCCAAATATGACAGCAATACTCCATACATGGGCGAATGGTTGCCTTATAGAGGTACAGGATACTTTCGGGTGTTAGTAGTTTTCTAGCACGGTAGAGAGAGCCCACCTTCCTTGCAGCGGCCCTGGCAATGCCCTCGATGTAATTGTTCCAACTTATGTTTCCTGTGATTTAACATTGAACCAAATAATCTACTTGTCTGAAAAAGTGATGGACGACATTTATCTGTAAAGAAAATGTTTATGGCAATGTTGATTTTTTATGCTTGAGGTAGCCATTACGTTCGACTCATTCGATTGGATAACTTGGGTATAAAAAGTCACATGATCAGACTGAAGGTGTGGTTAATCATTCCGAAGTTGTGATTAGTGGAAATTAAATGTTTTCTAACATAACCAGACCAATGAGGTTATACGTTTTGTGTTACCTACGGCACAAGTCGCAACAATCCCTTGTGGCAGACCTAAAATAACTGATGCTCTATAGTGGACAAAATACGACATAATTCTAAAAAACTGGAATCTTATCTGCATTGTAAGTTCTATATAATATTTAATTTTAAAATTTTGACTTGCATGTGCAAATAAAAAATTCTCTATAGTCCGACAAATAATCACAAGTCCGAGATTTGAATGCATATTCACTTCTCAATAGCATCAATTTTTTTCCAAAGTCCAACTTTTGAATACGTATATAAAATCCACAGCATAACAGATTTTCATTTTGACTTTTAAATTTGTATTTAACATTCAACCGAATATTTTTTAAATACGTTTGTTATATTATGACAATAAAAAAATCCAACGAATTTGCACTTTGACTTTAAAATTTGTATTTAACATTCAACCAAATATTTTTTAAAATATGTTTGTTGTGTGATGACAATAAAAAATTATAACATATTTTTTCTTTGGACTTAAAATATGACTTTTAACATTTAACCGAATAATTTTTTAAATACGTTTGTTGTATGATGACAACAAAAAAATCCAACGAATTTTTACTTTGACTTTTAAATTTGCATTTAACATTCAACTAAAAAATTTTTTAAATACGTTTGTTGTATGGTGACAATAAAAATATCCAACAAATTTTCGTTTTGAATTTTAAATGTGCGTTTAACATTCAACTGAATAATTTTTTTTAAATACGTTTGTTGTATGATGACAATAAAAATATCCAACAGATTTTCATTTTGAATTTTAAATGTGCATTTAACATTCAACCGAATAATGTTTTAAATACGTTTGTTGTATGATGACAATAAAAAATCCAACGATTTTTCACTTTGAATTTTAAATTGTGTATTAATTTGTTAGATGAAAGTACAGAAAAGTTAACATGAAGACTCTAATTCCCAACAACGTTTGTTTATTAATTTTTTAGGTGAAAGTACAGAATAGTTAACAACATGTAGACTCTAATCTCCCAACAACGTAACAAACGTTTTGTTTATAAAAAATGATTGTAAAAAGCTGCAACCGATATGCTACTCTTATACCACTATCAGCCTGTCACTGAGGTGTATGACCGACAGACGTGTTATATTAAATGTCTTAAAGTGGTCTCGGGGAGACGTAAAGATGGGCCAGTCATTAGGGTCTTTGTATCAAGAAAATCATACCTGATATGTTGAATGTGCTCTGTTGCTCCTTCTTCTCCCAGGAAACGTCTTGACCTCTTCACCCTTGGTGACGTTCTGACTGGAATTTTTTTTTTTCATTTTCCAGACCGCTTCATTGTTTCAATGAAGGCATTTATGAAGGAATTCATGGCAGACACAAGAAAAGCGACACAATTGTAATATATATAAAGCATAACTATTTTATTTTACAAAATATATATTACACAAACTTTTACAATTAAAAAACTGGACAATAGGCTTTTCAAAGCTAACCAACCTAACTAGTATAAAGGGAGGCGAATCTCCCCCATTTATGGAGAGACAGAATATGCGTCTTCACTTCATGGTGGTCGTGCAGGAAACAGACAGAAAGATAGCAAGAGAATTATGGGAAGGGATTTCTTTGTATCTATATACATATCAATATCTCTCTATATATATATATCTATATATGTATATCAATATATATCAATATATATATATATGTATATCAATATATATATATATATATGTATATCAATATCTCTCTCTCTCTCTATATATATATATATATATGTATCAATGTTTCTTATCTTTTTAACTATGATGAATATCGTATAAAATTCTAGGTGTAACTGTTTCTAAAGTATACGTTAAAAACACCGACTCTTTCTGTGTTAAATTATATAAGAGACAGAAAGATAGCAAAGGAATTATTGGAAGGGATTTCTTTGTATCAATATACATATCACTATCTCTCTCTCTATATATATATATGTATATCTATCTATATATATATATGTATATATATATGTATATCTATCTATATATATATATATATATATATATTTATGTATATATATATATGTGTATCTATATATATATATGTATATCTATCTATATATATATGTGTATCTATCTATATCTATATATGTGTATATATATATATATATATATATGTATGTATGTATATCTATATATATATATATATATATATGTATGTATGTATATCTATATATATATATATATATATGTATATAAATATCTATATATATATATCTATCTATATATATATATATATATATATATATATATAAATGTTTCTTATGTTTTCACTATGATGAATATCATATAAAATTCTAGGTGTAACTCTTTCTAAAGTATATGTTAAAAAACACCTGTATCGACTCTTTCTGTGTCAAATTATAAAACATGCGATTATTTTCTTCTGTGTATCATATTAAGGTTTGAGTAAACAAGATTTGATAAAAAAACTATATAAACGATGATACTAAAATATTGAAATGCATTTATTTCTTTTATTTACAGATGTTCCTGTTTGATGATTGTTATAGAAAATTATTGATATGAACGACAACACATATATGTATGCGAATATGTATATATATCATTATATATTATTACATTTTCATGGATCAGTATGTTTTACTATAGAAAATTATTGATATAAAAGACAACACATATATGTATGCGAATACTACTATTCAAAATAATTATTGGAAATAGTGTAGAAAATCACACACACCTTGAAGATAACATTCACATATGCGGTACATGTGCTTAATGTTCAAATGAATGAAAAGCTATAAACAAGATAATCACAAATCACAGAAAAGTATGCGGCTTTTGGAAAGACAATATTGTACAATATTCGATTCCATAAAATAGCTTTTCCACAGGTAAAAAAATATGTTATTCTTGTGAAGGAGAATATTTTAGAAATAATGCTGAAGTGAAATTCTGTAATATTCATAACAGAATACATAATATTGAATCGGGATAAAGTTTAGTAAAACATGCAAGTACACAGTGAGAAAAGGCCACATTCTTGTGAAGTGTGTGGATATACTTGTTCTGACAAATATTCTTTAATAAGACATATGAGAACTCACACTGGGGAGAGACCACATTCTTGTGAAGTGTGTGGATATTCTTGTTCTAGAAAATCAGATGTAGTGATACATATGAGAACTCACACTGGCGAAAAACCACATACTTGTGAAGTGTGTGGGTATTCTTGTTCTCAAAAATATTCTTTAGTGAAACATATGAGAACTCACACTGGCGAAAAACCACATTCTTGTGAAATGTGTGGATATTCTTGTTCTGTAAAATCAGCATTAGTGACACATATGAGAACTCACACTGGTGAAAAGCCACATTCTTGTGAAGTGTGTGGATATTTTTGTTCTGTAAAATATTCTTTAGTGAGACATATGAGAACTCACACTGGAGAAAACAAAAAAGAAAAGCCACATTCTTGTGAAGTGTGTGGATATTCTTGCTCTATAAAATCAGATTTAGTGACACATATGAGGACTCACACTGGGGAAAAACCACATTCTTGTAAAGTGTGTAAATATGCTTGTTCTAGAAAATCAGATTTAGTGACACATGAGAACTCACACAGTGGGAAAACACATTCTTGTGAAGTGTGTGGCTATGCTTGTTCTATAAAATCATATTTAGTTGCACATATGAGAACTCACACTGGCGAAAAACCACATTCTTGTGAAGTGTGTGGGTATTCTTGTTCTCAAAAATCAGCATTAGTGAAACATATGAAAACTCACACTGGCGAAAAACCACATTCTTGTGAAGTGTGTGGATATTCTTGTTCTCAAAAATCAGCATTAGTGACACATATGAGAACTCACACTGGAGAAAAGCCACATTCTTGTGAAGTGTGTGGATATGCTTGTTCTAGAAAATCACATTTAGTATCACATATTAGAACTCACACTGGAGAAAAACCACATTCCTGTGAAGTGTGTGGATATGCTTGTTCTCAAAAATCACATTTAGTTACACATATGAGAACTCACACTGGAGAAAAGCCACATTCTTGTGAAGTGTGTGGATATTCTTATTCTCAAAAATCACATTTATTGACACATATGAGAAATCACACAGGGGAGAGAACTTGAATGCCTACTGGAGAGAACTTGAATGCATATTGGAGAGAACCTGAATGCCTACTAGACACTATCCTCGAGTGTCTAAGGTCTCTCTGTACAGGGGTTTGTCAGTACAATCTTGCATGAGGATGCTTTTTCCATAGAAGTAAACAAGTGTGTGTGGATATTTTTATTCTAAAAATCAGCATTAATAACAAATATGAGACTGATGTGTGGATATTCTTCTGAAATATGCAAGTCAGTGAAACATGAGAACTTACACTGAGTAAAAACCATTGTCATCTAAAGTTTATGACTATTTTAGTTCTGCACAATTCACATTTAGTGACACGTATGAGCACTTACACTGGAGACATAATTGGCCAAACATTTTGGACACAATTGTCTTACAAAAAAGACAGAATCTCTGCTACAAAAATTGCTCCAAAATGGCAAAAAAATATATAAACCTTCATTGCATGCATCTTAAAGGGTGGGCCAACAGATACCAGAAAGGACAGTTTGAAGTAAGTCTATTGTGTTACTATTTTTAATCGTACTATTAGTCGTTCTAGTTCACCCCCACCCTGCTATGGCCGGGATTTAATTTGTCACACATGGAGGCACTCACAAGTAAATGAAAACCACAGTTCACTTCCTATTCCTTCGACCTCTTTTGCTCCGGACAGCCATGGGATGAGCACATATTTTCTGCTTCCCTATAAACGACAGGTGCACCCCCATTTCTGCCAACACTAGTTAGGATTATCTACGTAGTTCACTGTAATAATTTTAAAAGTTTACGTAATAATTGCTCTTGATCCTTTTTGTAAAATATAGTAATATATTTGTGTATAGAAATAAAAAAAGTATTTCTCATATATATTACAATTGTGTCTTGTCGTGTTATGTCTGCCTTAAATGTTGAGATGGTGCGACAGCATGAAGACTCGTATCATATTGACATCATGTTACAAGCTACCGTTTCCAGGAAATTTAATATGAGTGTAGGTCGCTCACGCTATTGGCCGGCCGATAGTGTCACTATGACCATACAATCTTTACAGCTATGTACCTACGGTGCTTTAAAACCTGACATGGTGATATTAAGATGTTCAATGAATAATCGATTGTTCATTGAACATTTTAATAGTCAAGTCGCTGCCTGATGATATCTGTTGATTGATTGAAACAAATTGGCTGTTTGTAGCAGCTGGATGTAAACATGTTCATATAACAATAAACAAGTATATATATATATATCAGTATGTTTTTCAGGTAAAAAAGGCGAGTGAGCATACCTAATGGGTCCTAGAATTTCAGTGTGGCTTTCAATTTTTGTTGTAAATTCACGTAGTTCATTTGTCAGTTACATATTTTGAAGTGACTCGTAAACTACACAAGTCGATCATCCCCAGCAAAGTCCTGACGTCTGATAGATTTTTCAGATCGAGTACTCCAACGACTGTTTTTTGTTAAGTTTATGATTAGCTGATGATTTCATTAGCGAAGATTTGTCGGATGAAATCGAATTACATTTTATTATATGCACATTTGTTGCCATTCAATGTGAAATCTTTTTTTCCAAATTCGATGGAATATTGCATGGAGTTTTTGATCGTGGTTCTTCTGCTCTGATCACAAAACAAAGGATCATTGTAAAGTATTTCGAGAAAAGGCTTTATTTTTTGCGTATTCATTTTTTTCTTACTTTTGTCTGAAAATGAGAGACCAGAAAAGATCACAAAAATTAAATTTCAAAGATTATAAATTCCAACCTTGATCGCCCTTCAGGGATAATGGCGCAATGGATAAAGGCTGTTAATTTATATGATTCCAAGTCAGCTTTGCCTGAAGATATCGGTTTGACTGACTTCACTGTTTTGTGGAATTCCTTCCTCTTATTTGAGTTGTTTATATAAAATATTCAGTTTATGTGAAATATTCAGTTTATGTGAAATATTCAGTTTATGTAAAAAAATCAGTTTAAGTGAAATGTTTAGATTTGAAATTTTTTATATGAAAATTATTTGAATTATTTTTACTACTGTTTGCAATCTTGCCAATGCCCTCAAAATAGTGTAAGGGGAGGAGGAAAAATATAACATAATACATTCTCATTTAAGGGGCAGGTAACTCTTTTGGGAGTTATGTCTCTTTGGTTGCAACATTACATTATTCTTATCTTGGATGTTTACATTAGTTCGACTAATCCAAATAATTATGAAATGTTCAGTCTTAAAAAATAAACCTTTTCTATCTTCATATATTTTATTTATTAATGAATTGGACAAACATAAGAGAATTTTTCTTAATAAATCGTAACAAGACATTGACAAATGTAATCTAAGCCTGATAGGAAAAAAAGGCAAGATTGGAGATTAGGTGGCAAAATACTCTTGATTTCTATATCACATAAAAGGAACGAAACTCTGTTATTACTGTTATGTTACTTTGCCAAGAATATATCAATAATGACATCGGTATTTCGGAAGTTTACAATTTTAAATAAGCAGAACTTTTTTTTCAAAATTAGACATGAAAACAAATTATATTAAAAAAAAGAATAAATACTTTTTTATTTTAAACAATATATATACAGAATTTTTTTTTTAATTATATTAAACAATATATATACAGAAATATATTTTAATTTTAAACTACTTGAAAAGAAAAAAAACTTTTTTTATTTATTTTAAACAAAACTTTTCAAAATTTTAAACAATATGAATCGAATTTTTATAATTTAAATTATAATTTAAAAAATAGAAACCTTTTTAAAAAAATGTTTTACAATATAAATTATTTTAAACGGTAGTACTTTTAGCAGATTTGCCGTTTACTTGTACAAATAACATGTAATCACTAAAAGGGACTTGTTCGGTAGACACCGATAATATCGCTTAATGTAAACAGAAGTTTTTTTTAGGGAAGGTAATTGTTTTACCTTCCTAATAAAATATATTTAAAGAACACAACAGAAAAGAACAACAAAAATCTGTTTAACAATTTGAAATATTTATTTGGTCAAAGAACTAAGACTGAAGGCCTGGTTCTGATTGAATGACGTTCTCTCAATACTTTTTATGGAGCAGATAAATCAATTCACCCTGTTAGCTGATAGGTCAGCCTGTGGCCAAAGAACTAAAAGGGGGCATTGATTCACCAGAGAATATAGTTATCTGTAACTGCTACAGATTACTGTTCTCATCTTGGATATTTATTCAATAAGGAACCAGTTTTCCTACTTAGCACAAAGGGACGAGTTTTCCAGGTACGAGTTTTCCGGAGAGAGTTTTCCTAAATTAATCCAAGCAGTAACTTTACGATGAGCAATCAAGAACAACATTGCATTATTACTAGGGGAGATCAAATAACTGTTACGACCTGTAGTATAACAGACAGCACCCACCTCAACATGCTGGCCCAAAGTCTTATGGCCAACATGATTCAAACGAATCTATGGGTATTTATTTGCTCCCCCACCGAGCAAATTAGGCACGAGGCTTATTTTTAATGTGCCCCCACATATGGTTGTTGCTTGACACTTGTTGCCCAGGCCCCGAAGGGGAAGCTACGGTTGCCCGGAATTATTTCGCATTCTGCAGCGTCATCATACATAGTTGATTCTGAAGTTGGTGACATTTGTAGAAGGAATTGATATTCCATCAAACCAGTTAAAAGAAACTCGATACAACAAATTGCAACACGTCACAAGAGGTCATTAGCAGACCTTAGCCAGAGAAGGAGGTCTGAGGAGCAAACATCATCTGCACGGATAAAACAACTGACCAGTGAATCACACACTAATGGATCCTGCAGACATACCTGCAAGTTAAGATCTATTAAAGCGCCACAGAGAGTAAATCTATACAACTCTGCAAACCCTTAGACAAATTACCTCTACATTAACGAAAAAACAAAATAAATAAAAATATTATAAGAACATATAAAATAAATAAAAAAATAATTTTTTTATATAATTAGATGAGTTAATTCTCCATTTGAATACGAAAGATGTAACTATTTCCCTTGTATAACTCGGATTTAGAGAAGAGTTATTGCTCTTAATTTCTATTTAGTTTCCGTAATAGCGTTTTTTTTTGTTTTTTTTTTTACATGGGGTCACCACTTATAAAGGCCCGAAGGCCACTCAGGGATAAGTGTTATTGCGTGTACAGTAATCAATGAGATAGTATTGTAGTAATCATTAGTATTGAGAGTTTTGATAGAGTGTCTTACTTAAAGGGGCAGTTTGTCAGGAGTTTGTTTATGTTGGACTTGAAGACGTCCAAGTTGTGGTCAGGTGGGAAACAGGCAAGCGGCAGAGAGTTCCACTGGCGTGCAGTTCTAAGAAAGAAGCTTTGCTCATGGAATCTACGTTTGGATTTAGGCACAGATAGAGAGTGGGGAAATTATTGACAGTAGTTTCAGCCAGACGAGTGTTTCTCGTGAAAAATTGGCGAGGAGGACGAGGGATTGGGGCGTTTCAAAGCGTTGACTATCTTATTATATGCTCCACATGGCCAGAACAGAATTGTGAAGAATAAGTTGCAAGTTTCATAATGTAGTCACGTGGTTATAGTGTATTTTCTTGGTTCGAATCAATTTTTTAATTGTCTGCAATTTCTTCCCTTTTTTAAGTTGTTAACGTGAAATATTCAGTTTTGCGATTATTTATACGAGAATGATTTTAATTATTCGGATTACTGTTCTCATCTTTGATGTTAACAGTAGCTCGATTAACCCAAATAACAATGAAATGTTTAGTCTTACAAAACCTGATTTTAATATTTTCATATTTTTTTTTTATTTTTAATGCATAAGGCACAGAATAGATGAATTTACTATGAAATGCTAACAAGATTTAACCATTAACAAATATAATCCAAACTTGATATGGAAACTAATGAACGGATACTTTTACACGAGGAACGAAATAATAATTACACCGTTTTACGATGACCTAAATTCATTTTTCTTTAGCAGTTGATTTTCTTTTTAAATAATTTCACGATTTTTTATGTGAGGATTATTTGAATTATTTGGACTACTGTTCTCATCTTGGGTGTTGACTGTTGTTCGACTAATCCAAATAAATATGCCAATAATAATAAAATATTCAGTATTAAAAAATAAATATGATTTTTACAGTTCCATGTATCTGGAAGTCTTGCAGTTAAGCCCGGCAAACTCGAAAGTAAGTTCGACAACTCTAGAAGGGTCACATCACTACATCAGTATTTACATCGTCCAATCATATAATATTTTTTTAAGAAAATTATTTTGAACGAATTGGAAGTAACTACTTGATTAAATGAAGTAAACAAACAAAATATATACATTTTTATATATTTATAACCATTTATTTAACAACAAAAAATGAAACAATTTTTAGGGAGTGTATTATCGTCTTAACAGAAAAACAAACAAAATAACATCTGAAGTAATGCAGTTTTCAGATTTCAGATTTACAAATCAAGTTATACAAAAATATTTATAAAAAAACTGAAACTTTGTGTAATAAAAGAAATCGTAAAACTTGAAATAAAATATAAAAAAAGTGTTTTTTTAAATATCTAAATATTTAAAAAAATATTTGAACATTTAATAATTAGTAATATCGTGATAAAACTTTAATACTTTATAATATTGTCGTTGACTGCCATTTGGACTACTATTCTCGTCTTGGATGTTGACTGTAGTTCGACTAATCCAAATGATAATGAAATATTCAATCTTAAAAAAATAAATCTGGCTTTTATATCTTGTATATTTTAATAAGGATAATAAAGATAAAAAGAATAAGTTTACTAAAGAAATAAAAATATATAAGAGAAATTTTAAAAAAATAAATCACAACAAGCATGAAGTATTGACAAGTTTTAATCTAAACTTGTTAGTAAAACATTTTATAGCAAAACATTTCGAACATTTAATTAATTAAGACATTTTTACACGAGGAACAAAATAACGATGACACCGTGTTATTACGATGACCTTAAGTTCTATGTTCTTTAGCAGTTGATTTGTTTCTTTAAATAATTTCACGTTTAAATCGTGTTTTTCATCTTTTAATTTTGATTCTTTTATATTTTCATATATTTTATTTCTTAATGAATTCAACACAAAAACAAAAGTTATTTCAATTTACTAAAGAAATCCTAAAAAAAAAACAAAACAAATTTTCATTTTGAACACAAAAGAAAAAAAAAAAAACGAATTCATCCAGCTTTTTTTTTTCGTATTGAATTTCTGGAATGAAAGGTAAGTTATTTTCTTCTTCATTTTTTTTTTTTTTGGTTTGCAATTTAAAAAAAAAATGCATGCAATAACTTTTAAAATATTGTTAAACATTAAAATAAGTTTTTTTTTTTATTGCAATCCAATAAAACTATGCATTCTGCTTTTAACAAACGTGAATTAAAAAAAAGATCATTGAATCTCCAATCAATAAAAATCTCCGAAGAAAATATTATTCAATCTGACATTAAGATTTTTTAAATCAGAAATCTGTTTATTTTTAGTAAAACCTATGTGATTTCTTAAAAAATAATAATGTTTATCATAAACACGATAATTTAATTCAAATATGGTTGAATTGTTAGAAACTTAGCACAAAAAACTGCTTTTGCAGTTTTTAATTGTTTTAATATTTTTAGAAAATATTGAATACATTTATTTAGTATTATTATAATTATTTTATCCAATATTTTATTATATTCTTCTTTAAAGTTTACATAAAATGATCACCCATTTAGTGGCCATCACTTGTAAATACTAAATCTACATTTATTGGCTAATAAGTTTCAATAAGCTTAAAAATATCCGCAAGGAAATTTTTAAAAATATAATTATTATTTTAGATTTTAGAGTAAGATATCGCTTTACTATATAAATTTATCGTAAAATGATCACCCATTTAATGACCAGTTAACGATTAACAAGACATGTACTTGTTCGAGGATTCAAATTTTTGTCGCAGGGGAGTATTCACTCTTGCTTTCTTTAGTTTTTTTTTCCCATTCTGTATATTCATGTGACAATTTAATAAAATATCATTCTGTATTTATGTAACAATTTAATAAATAATATATACCATAAAATATCATTCTGTATTTTCATGTAACAATTTAATAAACAAAACATACCATAAAATATCATTCTGTATTTTCATGTAACAATTTAATAAACAAAATATACCATAAAATATCATTCTATATTTTCATGTAATAATTTAATAAACAAAATATACCATAGAATATAATTTGTATTTTCATGTAACAATTTAATAAACAAAATATACCATAAAATATCATTCTGTATTTTCATGTGACAATTTAATATAAAAAAACGTACTATAAAATATCATTCTGTATTTTCATGTAACAATTTAATAAAAAAAACATACCATAAAATATCATTCTGTATTTTAATATAACAATTTAATAAACAAAACATTATAAAATATCATTCTGTATTTATGTAACAATTTAATAAACAAAACATACCATAAAATATCATTCGGTATTTTCATGTAAAAATTTAATAAACAAAATATACCATAAAATATCATTCTGTATTTTCATGTAATAATTTAATAAACAAAATATACCATAGAATATCATTTGTATTTTCATGTAACAATTTAATAAACAAAACATACCATAAAATATCATTCTGTATTTTCATGTAACAATTTAATAAACAAAATATACCATAAAATATCATTCTGTATTTTCATGTGACAATTTAATAAAAAAAACGTACTATAAAATATCATTCTGTATTTTCATGTAACAATTTCATAAAAAAAACATACCATAAAATATCATTCTGTATTTTCATATAACAATTCAATAAACAAAACATTATAAAATATCATTCTGTATTTATGTAATAATTTAATAAACAAAACATACCATAAAATATCATTCAGTATTTTCATGTAAAAATTTAATAAACAAAATATACCATAAAATATCATTCTGTATTTTCATGTAATAATTTAATAAACAAAATATACCATAGAATATCATTTGTATTTTCATGTAACAATTTAATAAACAAAACATACCACAAAATATCAATCTGTATTTTCATGTAGCAATTTAATAAAAAAAACGTACTATAAAATATCATTCAGTATTTTCATATAACAATTTAATAAACAAAACATACCATAAAATATCATTCTGTATTTTCATGTAACAATTTAATAAACAAAACATACCATAAAATATCATTCTGTATTTTCATGTAACAATTTAATAAACAAAATATACCATAGAATATAATTTTGTATTTTCATGTAATAATTTAATAAACAAAACATACCACAAAATATCAATCTGTATTTTCATGTAGCAATTTAATAAACAAAAATGCCATAAAATATCATTCTGTATTTTCATGTAACAATATAATAAACAAAACATACCATAAAATATCAATCCGTATTTTCATGTAACAATTTAATAAACAAAATACACCATAAAATATCATTCTGTATAGTAATGTATGTAATAGCATGTAATAGTTTAATAATGTGAAATGTTATGCTCTTTCCAATAAACCGAATATAATATTTTAGACAAACGTTTTTTTAATTCACGCCCCCCCATTTACAAATGTCTATTAAAAAGTAAATAATTAATTTAATCACCAAGGTTTTATATATCACAAATTGAAGATAAAAGATCAATAAATAATATATTCAAATTTAAAACAAAAAATAGTTTTTTATAAATTTACCTGTAAAGTCCGAAGTTTAAAACCTTTTCATTTGTTAACCACGTTGTTTGTTTTACTTTGTTATTTTTTTTTTCAAAAAAGACCTTGGTCCTTGCTCCTTTAATTGAAAAAAAATGAGGGTTTGCATTACATTTTTCGAGTAGTTATAAGCTTGGAAAGACAGGGGGTTCAATTAATTCACGCCCCCATTTTGAAATGTCTATTAAAAAGTAAATAATTAATTTAATCACCAAAGTGTTATGTATCACAAATTGAAGATAAAAGATCAATAAAAAAATATATTCAAATTTAAAACAAAAAAGTAGTGTTTTTTGCAATTTACCTGTAAAGTCCGAAGATTAAAATCTTATTTCTTTTTTTTTGTATTTTCATGTAACAATTTAATAAACAAAATATACCATAAAATATCATTCTGTATTTTCATGTGACAATTTAATAAAAAAAACGTACTATAAAATATCATTCTGTATTTTCATGTAACAATTTAATAAAAAAACATACCATAAAATATCATTCTGTATTTTCATGTAACAATTTAATAAAAAACATACCATAAAATATGATTCTGTATTTTCATATAACAATTTAATAAACAAAACATTATAAAATATCATTCTGTATTTATGTAACAATTTACTAAACAAAACATACCATAAAATATCATTCGGTATTTTCATGTAAAAATTTAATAAACAAAATATACCATAAAATATTATTCTGTATTTTCATGTAATAATTTAATAAACAAAATATACCATAGAATATCATTTGTATTTTCATGTAACAATTTAATACACAAAACATACCATAAAATATCATTCTGTATTTTCATGTGACAATTTAATAAAACAAACGTACTATAAAATATCATTCTGTATTTTCATATAACAATTTAATACACAAAACATACCATAAAATATCATTCTGTATTTTCATGTAACAATTTAATAAACAAAACATACCATAAAATATCATTCTGTATTTTCATGTAACAATTTAATAAACAAAACATGCCATGAAATATCATTCAGTATTTTCATGTAACAATTTAATAAACAAAACATTATAAAATATCATTCTGTATTTATGTAACAATTTAATAAACAAAATATACCATAGAATATCATTTTGTATTTTCATGTAATAATTTAATAAACAAAACATACCACAAAATATCAATCTGTATTTTCATGTAGCAATTTAATAAACAAAACATGCCATAAAATATCATTCTGTATTTTCATGTATCAATATAATAAACAAAACATACCATAAAATATCAATCCGTATTTTCATGTAACAATTTAATGAACAAAATATACCATAAAATATCATTCTGTATTTTCATGTAATAATTTAATAAACAAAATATACCATAGAATATCATTTGTATTTTCATGTAACAATTTAACAAACAAAACATACCATAAAATATCATTCTGTATTTTCGTGTGACAATTTAATAAAAAAAAACGTACTATAAAATATCATTCTGTATTTTCATGTAACAATTTAATAAAAAAAACATACCATAAAATATCATTCTGTATTTTCATATAACAATTTAATAAACAAAACATTATAAAATATCATTCTGTATTTATGTAACAATTTAATAAACAAAACATACCATAAAATATCATTCGGTATTTTCATGTAATAATGTAATAAACAAAATATACCATAAAATATCATTCTGTATTTTCATGTAATAATTTAATAAACAAAATATACCATAGAATATCATTTGTATTTTCATGTAACAATTTAATAAACAAAACATACCATAAAATATCATTCTGTATTTTCATGTAACAATTTAATAAACAAAATATACCATAAAATATCATTCTGTATTTTCATGTGACAATTTAATAAAAAAAAACGTACTATAAAATATCATTCTGTATTTTCATGTAACAATTTAATAAAAAAACATACCATAAAATATCATTCTGTATTTTCATGTAACAATTTAATAAAAAAAACATACCATAAAATATGATTCTGTATTTTCATATAACAATTTAATAAACAAAACATGATAAAATATCATTCTGTATTTATGTAACAATTTAATAAACAAAACATACCATGAAATATCATTCGGTATTTTCATGTAAAAATTTAATAAACAAAACATACCATAAAATATCATTCTGTATTTTCATGTGACAATTTAATAACAAAAAACATACCATAAAATATCATTCTGTATTTTCATATAACAATTTAATAAACAAAACATTATAAAATATCATTCTGTATTTATGTAACAATTTAATAAACAAAACATACCATAAAATATCATTCAGTATTTTCATGTAAAAATTTAATAAACAAATTATACCATAAAATATCATTCTGTATTTTCATGTAATAATGTAATAAACAAAATATACCATAGAATATCATTTGTATTTTCATGTAACAATTTAATAAACAAAACATACCATAAAATATCATTCTGTATTTTCATGTGACAATTTAATAAAAAAAACGTACTATAAAATATCATTCTGTATTTTCATATAACAATTTAATACACAAAACATACCATAAAATATCATTCTGTATTTTCATGTAACAATTTAATAAACAAAACATACCATAAAATATCATTCTGTATTTTCATGTAACAATTTAATAAACAAAACATGCCATAAAATATCATTCAGTATTTTCATGTAACAATTTAATAAACAAAACATTATAAAATATCATTCTGTATTTATGTAACAATTCAATAAACAAAATATACCATAGAATATCATTTTGTATTTTCATGTAATAATTTAATAAACAAAACATACCACAAAATATCAATCTGTATTTTCATGTAGCAATTTAATAAACAAAAATGCCATAAAATATCATTCTGTATTTTCATGTAACAATATAATAAACAAAACATACCATAAAATATCAATCCGTATTTTCATGTAACAATTTAATGAACAAAATATACCATAAAATATCATTTTGTATTTTCATGTAATAATTTAATAAACAAAATATACCATAGAATATCATTTGTATTTTCATGTAACAATTTAACAAACAAAACATACCATAAAATATCATTCTGTATTTTCATGTGACAATTTAATAAAAAAAACGTACTATAAAATATCATTCTGTATTTTCATGTAACAATTTAATAAAAAAAACATACCATAAAATATCATTCTGTATTTTCATATAACAATTTAATAAACAAACATTATAAAATATCATTCTGTATTTATGTAACAATTTAATAAACAAAACATACCATAAAATATCATTCGGTATTTTCATGTAAAAATTTAATAAACAAAATATACCATAAAATATCATTCTGTATTTTCATGTAATAATTTAATAAACAAAATATACCATAGAATATCATTTGTATTTTCATGTAACAATTTAATAAACAAAACATACCATAAAATATCATTCTGTATTTTCATGTAACAATTTAATAAACAAAATATACCATAAAATATAATTCTGTATTTTCATGCGACAATTTAATAAAAAAAAACGTACTATAAAATATCATTCTGTATTTTCATGTAACAATTTAATAAAAAAAACATACCATAAAATATCATTCTGTATTTTCATATAACAATTTAATAAACAAAACATTATAAAATATCATTCTGTATTTATGTAATAATTTAATAAACAAAACATACCATAAAATATCATTCAGTATTTTCATGTAAAAATTTAATAAACAAAATATACCATAAAATATCATTCTGTATTTTCATGTAATAATTTAATAAACAAAATATACCATAGAATATCATTTGTATTTTCATGTAACAATTTAATAAACAAAACATACCATAAAATATCATTCTGTATTTTCATGTGACAATTTAATAAAAAAAAAACGTACTATAAAATATCATTCAGTATTTTCATATAACAATTTAATAAACAAAACATACCATAAAATATCATTCTGTATTATCATGTAACAATTTAATAAACTAAACATGCCATAAAATATCATTCTGTATTTTCATGTAACAATTTAATAAACAAAATATACCATAGAATATCATTTTGTATTTTCATGTAATAATTTAATAAACAAAACATACCAAAAAATATCAATCTGTATTTTCATGTAGCAATTTAATAAACAAAAATGCCATAAAATATCATTCTGTATTTTCATGTAACAATATAATAAACAAAACATACCATAAAATATCAATCCGTATTTTCATGTAACAATTTACTAAACAAAATATACCATAAAATATCATTCTGTATAGTAATGTATGTAATAGCATGTAATAGTTTAATAATGTGAAATGTTATGCTCTTTCCAATAAACCGAATATAATATTTTAGACAAACGTTTTTTTAATTCACGCCCCCACATTTACAATGTCTATTAAAAAGTAAATAATTAATTTAATCACCAAGGTTTTATATATCACAAATTGAAGATAAAAGATCAATAAATAATATATTCAAATTTAAAACAAAAAATAGTTTTTTATAAATTTACCTGTAAAGTCCGAAGTTTAAAACCTTTTCATTTTTTAACCACGTTGTTTGTTTTACTTTGTTATTTTTTTTCAAATAAGACCTTGGTCCTTGCTCCTTTAATTGAAAAAAAATGAGGGTTTGCATTACATTTTTCGAGTAGTTATAAGCTTGGAAAGACAGGGGGTTCAATTAATTCACGCCCCCATTTTGAAATGTCTATTAAAAAGTAAATAATTAATTTAATCACCAAAGTGTCACAAATTGAAGATAAAAGATCAATAAATAATATATTCAAATTTAAAACAAAAAAGTAGTGTTTTTTGCAATTTACCTGTAAAGTCCGAAGATTAAAATCTTTTTTCTTTTTTTTTTGTATTTGTATGTAACAATTTAATAAACAAAATATACCATAAAATATCATTCTGTATTTTCATGTGACAATTTAATAAAAAAAAACGTACTATAAAATATCATTCTGTATTTTCATGTAACAATTTAATAAAAAAACATACCATAAAATATCATTCTGTATTTTCATGTAACAATTTAATAAAAAAACATACCATAAAATATCATTCTGTATTTTCATATAACAATTTAATAAACAAAACATTATAAAATATCATTCTGTATTTATGTAACAATTTAATAAACAAAACATACCATAAAATATCATTCGGTATTTTCATGTAAAAATTTAATAAACAAAATATACCATAACATATTATTCTGTATTTTCATGTAATAATTTAATAAACAAAATATACCATAGAATATCATTTGTATTTTCATGTAACAATTTAATAAACAAAACATACCATAAAATATCATTCTCTATTTTCATGTAACAATTTAATAAACAAAACATACCATAAAATAGCATTCTGTATTTTCATGTGACAATTTAATAACAAAAAACATACCATAAAATATCATTCTGTATTTTCATATAACAATTTAATAAACAAAACATTATAAAATATCATTCTGTATTTATGTAACAATTTAATAAACAAAACATACCATAAAATATCATTCAGTATTTTCATGTAAAAATTTAATAAACAAAATATACCATAAAATATCATTCTGTATTTTCATGTAATAATGTAATAAACAAAATATACCATAGAATATTATTTGTATTTTCATGTAACAATTTAATAAACAAAACATACCATAAAATATCATTCTGTATTTTCATGTGACAATTTAATTAAAAAAACGTACTATAAAATATCATTCTGTATTTTCATATAACAATTTAATACACAAAACATACCATAAAATATCATTCTGTATTTTCATGTAACAATTTAATAAACAAAACATACCATAAAATATCATTCGGTATTTTCATGGTACAATTTAATAAACAAAACATACCATAAAATATCATTTTGTATTTTCATGTAACAATTTAATAAACAAAACATTATAAAATATCATTCTGTATTTATGTAACAATTTAGTAAACAAAATATACCATAGAATATCATTTTGTATTTTCATGTAATAATTTAATAAACAAAACATACCACAAAATATCAATCTGTATTTTCATGTAGCAATTTAATAAACAAAAATGCCATAAAATATCATTCTGTATTTTCATGTAACAATATAATAAACAAAACATACCATAAAATATCAATCCGTATTTTCATGTAACAATTTAATGAACAAAATATACCATAAAATATCATTCTGTATTTTCATGTAATGATTTAATAAACAAAATATACCATAGAATATCATTTGTATTTTCATGTAACAATTTAATAAACAAAACATACCATAAAATATCATTCTGTATTTTCATGTGACAATTTAATAAAAAAACGTACTATAAAATATCATTCTGTATTTTCATATAACAATTTAATAAACAAAACATACCATAAAATATCATTCTGTATTTTCATGTAACAATTTAATAAACAAAACATACCATAAAATATCATTCAGTATTTTCATGTAACAATTTAATAAACAAAACATTATAAAATATCATTCTGTATTTATGTAACAATTTAATAAACAAAATATACCATAAAATATCATTCTGTATTTTCATGTAACAATTTAATAAACAAAATATACCATAGAATATCATTTTGTATTTTCATGTAATAATTTAATAAACAAAACATACCACAAAATATCAATCTGTATTTTCATGTAGCAATTTAATAAACAAAAATGCCATAAAATATCATTCTGTATTTTCATGTAACAATATAATAAACAAAACGTACCATAAAATATCAATCCGTATTTTCATGTAACAATTTAATAAACAAAATATACCATAAAATATCATTCTGTATAGTAATGTATGTAATAGCATGTAATAGTTTAATAATGTGAAATGTTATGCTCTTTCCAATAAACCGAATATAATATTTTAGACAAACGTTTTTTTTTAATTCACGCCCCCCCATTTAAAAATGTCTACTAAAAAGTAAATAATTAATTTCATCACCAAGGTTTTATATATCACAAATTGAAGATAAAAGATCAATAAATAATATATTCAAATTTAAAACAAAAAATAGTTTTTTATAAATTTACCTGTAAAGTCCGAAGTTTAAAACCTTTTCATTTTTCAACCACGTTGTTTGTTTTACTTTGTTATTTTTTTTTTCAAATAAGACCTTGGTCCTTGCTCCTTTAATTGAAAAAAAATGAGGGCTGGCATTACATTTTTCGAGTAGTTATAAGCTTGGAAAGACAGGGGGTTCAATTAATTCACGCCCCCATTTTGAAATGTCTATTAAAAAGTAAATAATTAATTTAATCACCAAAGTGTTATATATCACAAATTGAAGATAAAAGATCAATAAATAATATATTCAAATTTAAAACAAAAAAGTAGTGTTTTTTGCAATTTACCTGTAAAGTCCGAAGATTAAAATCTTTTTTCTTTTTTTTTTTTACACAACGTTGTTTGTGGTCCTTGCTACTTTAATTGATAAAAAAATTGAATTACATTTTTCGAGTAGTTATAAGCTTTGAAAGAAAGGGTGTGAAATTATTTAATATTTTTCACGAATTTTTTTTAATACTTAATTAAAAAGTAAATGTTATGGAAAGGTTATTAAGAAATTAATCTTTAACTTTAAAAGCTTCCAAGAATGAGACTCTAATAAAACAAAAATTACATTTTTAAAGCTGCGGCAACTTTTTTTTATTACTGTTACAAACCTTATAATATTAATAACATCAACCTTTAGTTTGTAACATTACTAAAAATGAAAATGCGACGATAGTTGTAAGCTGCGCAAGTTTTTTCCACATTTTTTCCGACTTTATAAGAGATTGAATGTGACGATACGAAATTATTTTTTTTATTTAATAAAACAAAAATGAAAATATGAAAAAAGGTTACAGCGGCTTTTTTTACCGATCAGCACAATAATACCAACATCAAGTAAATCGCAGTTTTCGTTTAATAAAAATTACAAAATTTCTACAACTAGATTTTCCTAAAAATAATCAAAGAAAAGATGTTGGCCTTTAAATATTTCTACAATGCTTCTGCCATTTCTGTAACTGAAACTCAATTAGCTGGTGATATACTGGATTTAATATGTAAATATTGAATTATATGGGTGTAAATTTATTAGAATTATTTATAATTAACTATTTTTTGTCTATAGTTGTTACACGGTTTTTTATACTTTAATCTAACAAAATATATATTTAACAAAATATAACGGGACTATATGTAGGGATTGAGTTATATTTAAGAAAAGTCTATTTTAAGTGTTTTAATTAACTTTAGTTTGCAATAAACTCATCAATGACGTATGTTTTGCAATTTCGTCTATCGTTCTAGTCTTCTCTCTCAAAATATCAAAGAATTACAAATACTACAAAATGGAATTATAACGTAATTTCTGTGTTCAACTAATAAATGCAAGTTCTATTAATTTGAACGTTTCAAAATTAACACTTTTTCTTATCACTTGTAAGCTTTTAAGTTTTGAAAGTTTGCTTCAAATATTTTCTTGGAAATATAAAAGAAAATTTTTATGCAGTAATACAAAGGTTGCAAACAATTAAAAATCGTTTGGTGGATTTAGAGTATTTTTATTGAATAAAATGAAAATATTTGAAAGTTTTTATAGAATAAGAAGAACATAAGTTTAAAAATGTTTATAATTTAGTTTATGTACATAGATTAGTGATTAATAGACGTTACACAATAAAACATATTATAAACAGAAGATATGAATATATAAAAGGAAACAACATAGTTTAATAGACGTTACACAATAAAATATATTGGAAAAAGGAACATATATGAATGAATATATGAAAGTAAAACAACATAGGTCAAACATTGATTTGTAAAATTCCAAACATGTAATTATTACCCTCGCAAAATTATATCAATTTCACAATTGTATAAAATTTGCTACACACTTATTATTATTTTAATTGGAATTTATTATTGAGATGAGTATTATTTATATTAATTTATTTATTGCGGACAATTATCCTCATCTTTATTAGTTGTTGTTTCACAACGTTTCGGCCAACTATTCCTCTGGCCTTCGTCAGGTGGTAACCCCGACAGATACGAACTTCGAATCTCCCAACTGCATGCTCATCAATCATTGCCATTCATATTGTAATATATGTTTTTCTTCTCATTTTGATTTACATCTGTGTATCTATAAAAGTGAACAATTCTCATCAATCATTGCCATTCATATTGTAATATATGTTTTTCTTCTCATTTTGATTTACATCTATGTATCTATAAAAGTGAACGTGTCTGTCTGTGTACATTTCCCTATGCAGTAACTCTGTCAAATTTCAGTCTACAGACTCGAAATTTGATATACAGGGTACTGAGATTCGGGAAAATCTTTGTAATCCTTTTCCAGCCAGTAATTTTGCTGTTAAAGGATCAAAATTCAAATTTGTGATAGGTTCTTTTGACATGGATATAACTTAATAACTTGATTTGAGCCAAAAACAATAAATGTTAATGGGTCATAATAAGAGTCAAAGTTTTTAAAAATTAACTTTTTATTTAGCGTAACTTACACCTCCAAACACCCGGGCAAGTCATGGCTGAAATGCTCGTCATAAAAAAATGCTATAATTTCAACAGGACTATATCTTAAAATAACACATGTATGGAGTGGATCTGTGTCAAGTTAGAAAATATCTGTTTATTTTCGTATAACTTTTTTTTAGATTAAATTAATCTAGATATTGAATTTAATACTAATATTTGAATACAAATATTAAAAATATTGAATTTCATTTACTTTTGCATAATACTAAAATATTAAGATTAAATTAATCTAGATATTCAATTCAATGTAATAATATTAATAACAATGAACAAACACAATACTAATATTTGAATACAAATATTAAAAATATTGAATTTCATTTACTTTTGCAGATGCTCCTGATTGGACGATATTATTTAATTTTAATGGAGTCTCATTTTCCTAAGCATCATCCTATACACAATTATTACTTCATTTGAAAGAGAACACCGACATCTACTGCAAGATTATACTTTTTAATGAATTTTGTGAAACATTGGTGAAAACATAACACATCTTAAAGGTAATATATTTTTGCTGAATAGAGACAAAAGGTCATCAAATATCAAATTGAAGAAAAGTGTGTTTTCTTCTTTAAGAAGACAATATTTTTTACAGCATCAGAAACTATAAAACTTATAAAAAATTTGTAGAAGAAAAGTGTGTGTTCTTCTTTAAGAAGACAATATTTTTTACAGCATCAGAAACTATAAAACTTATAAAAAATTTGTAGAAGAAAAGTGTGTGTTCTTCTTTAAGAAGACAATATTTTTTACAGCATCAGAAACTATAAAACTTATAAAAAATTTGTAGAAGAAAAGTGTGTTTTCTTCTTTAAGAAGACAATATTTTTTACAGCATCAGAAACTATAAAACTTATAAAAAATTTGTAGAAGAAAAGTGTGTGTTCTTCTTTAAGAAGACAATATTTTTTACAGCACCCGAAAAGGTAAAATATTTTTGTTGAATAGAGACAAAAGGAAATAAGAGATCAAATTGCAGAAAAGTATGTGAGTTTAAGAAGACAATATTTTTACAACACCCGAAAATATAGCAATAAGAAAGATTTTGTAGAAAGAAAAGTATGTGGCTTTAAGAAAACAATATTTTTTACAACACCCGAAAATATAGCAATAAGAAAGATTTTGTAGAAAGAAAAGTATGTGGTTTTAAGAAGACAATATTTTTACAACACCCGAAAATATAGCAATAAGAAAGATTTTGTAGAAAGAAAAGTATGTGGTTTTAAGAAGACAATATTTTTACAACACCCGAAAATATAGCAATAAGAAAGATTTTGTAGAAAGAAAAGTATGTGGTTTTAAGAAGACAATATTTTTACAACACCCGAAAATATAGCAATAAGAAAGATTTTGTAGAAAGAAAAGTATGTGGTTTTAAGAAGACAATATTTTTACAACACCCGAAAATATAGCAATAAGAAAGATTTTGTAGAAAGAAAAGTATGTGGTTTTAAGAAGACAATATTTTTACAACACCCGAAAATATAGCAATAAGAAAGATTTTGTAGAAAGAAAAGTATGTGGTTTTAAGAAGATAATATTTTTTACAACACTCGAAACTATTAAACTAAGAAAGATTTTGTAGAAAGAAAAGTATGTGGCTTTAAGAAGACAATATTTTTTACAACACTCGAAAGTATTAAACTAAGAAAGATTTTGTAGAAAGAAAAGTATGTGGCTTTAAGAAGACATTATTTTACAGCACTATAGTTTTATAGCACAATATTTATATTGCACTATTGTTTTATAGAAGTAAGACAATATTTTTACAGCTCTATAGTTTTATAGCGGTAAGAAAATTTTGTAGAAAGAAAAGTATGTGGTTTTAAGAGACAATACTTTGTACATAACTAGAAACTATAACACTAACAAAAAAATTATAAAAATAAAACTATATCGTTGTAAGAAGACGGTATTTTCTACAACACTCGAAAATTATAGAACTAAGAAATATTTTGTGAAAGAAAACTAATACCTTATAAAAGCTAAATTCTTTGATGTAGCAATTTGCAAAGATCACTCGGTTTAAATATATAAAGGTGTGGGTAAATATTTGGTATCTTAAAAGCTTCTTATCTTCAAGTTTAATAATAAAATTGCAATAAAGATGAAATTAATGTTTCCCTAATGTGTGTAAAACATTGTTGAATTCACACTAAAAAAATGCGACATTCATGTAAATTGTAATTGTTTTGTAAAGTTTGTTGAAATTCTTGTTCTAAAGCATCAAATTTTGTTAAACATTTAACACTTGAGAAATTCTTATGAAGTGTGAAGACATTCTTATTTTACTAAACAAATGTCAATGAAAAAAATCAACGTTAGTAAATCACATGCGAATGTACAATGGTGAAAAGCCACATTCTTGTGAAGAATCATTATATGTAAGAAGAGTGCAGGTATTCTTGTGAAGAAACATTATAAGTAAGAAGAGTGCAGGTATTCTTGTGAAAAATCATTATAAGTCAGAAGAGTGTAGGTATTCTTGTGAAAAATCATTATAAGTAAGAAGAGTGCAGGTATTCTTGTGAAAAATCATTAAAAGTAAGAAGAGTGCAGATATTCTTGTGAAAAATCATTATAAGTAAGAAGAGTGCAGGTATTCTTGTGAAAAATCATTATAAGTGAAATATATGAGAACTCTAGACAATTACACTTAAGGGAACAATGAGAATACTAAAAAGAGCTCTTGGTTTATTTCAATAAAAAACACGCCAATGTTGGCAGGTGGTTTGGCTGCCCCATACCCAGCGTTACAATCTTCAAAGGAAAAAAAACTAAAAAAGGGAAAAGCCACTTCTGAAAATAACAGATAGTAATGCATATGATAATTAACATTCCAGAAAATCCATATACTGTTGAGGTGTGTGGATATTCTCGTCCTACAAAATAAATACTTAGTCATACATATGAGAACTCACATTGGGGAAAAGCGCCATTTGTTTGTACTGTGTGGATATTCCTGTTCCGAAAAATCAAATTTAGTGAAACATATGAGAATTCACAGTGAGTAAAAACCACATATCTGTGAAATGTGTGAATCTTTTTCAAGTAAATCAGTCTTAGCTTAAGATAAGATAACTCGCACTAGGGAAAAGCCATATATTTGCGAAGTGTGTCGATATTCTTCTAGAAAATCAGATATATTCAGACATATGAGAACTCACACTGGGGGAAAAATGAAAAAAAAGGGTAAAGCAACATATTTGTCTTTAGTGAGACATATTAGAAGTCACACTGGGGAAAAGCCACATAGTTGTGAGGTGTGTGGGTCTTCTTTTTCTCAGAAATCAGGCTTAGTCATTCATATGAGAACTCACACTGGGGAAAAGCCATATATTTGTGAAGTTTGTGGATCTTCTTTTTCTACAAAATCCTACTTAGTCACACATATTAGAACTCACACTGGGGAAAAGCCACATACATGTGAAGTGTGTGGATATTCTTATTCTGCAAAATCAGATTTAGTATCACATTTGAGAACTCACACTGGGGAAAAGCCACATTCTTGTGAAGTGTGTGGATCTTCTTTTTGTCGAAGATCAGAGTTAGTCAGACATATGCGAACTCACACTGGGGAAAAACCATATACTTGTGAAGTGTGTGGATATTCTTGTATTGAAAAATCCGATCTAGTATCACATATTAGAACTCACACTGGGGAAAAGCCACATACTTGTGAAGTGTGTGGAGCTTCTTTTTCTCGAAAATCAGGCTTAGTTTTACATATGAGAAATCACACTGGGGAAAAGCCACATATTTGTGAAGTTTGTGGATCTTCTTTTTCTCAGAAATCAGGCTTAGTCATACATATGAGAACTCACACTGGGGAAAAGCCACATATTTGTGAAGTTTGTGGATCTTCTTTTTCTCAAAAATCAGGCTTAGTCACACATATGATAACTCACACTGGGGAAAAGCCACATACCTGTGAAGTGTGTGGATCTTCTTTTTCTCGAAAATCAAGCTTAGTCAGTCATAAGATTACTCATACTGGGGAAAAGCCACATGCTTGTAAAGTGTGCGCATTTTCTTTTTCTAAAAAATCAAATTTAGTGAGACATGAGGCAATTCACACTGGGGAAAAGCCACATATTTGTGAAGTGTGTGGATATTCTTCTTCTAGAAAATCAGAAATATTCAGACATATGAGAACTCACACTGGTTAATTGGGGAGAGGAAAATTATGTTCTCAACGTCTTTACTGACTCAGTGTTTGAGAGATTAATAACTTAAATTGAACATTCGAATATCTATGTATCTCATATAGACTTCAAGGGTTAGCCCCAAGTTGTGGGCCCCTTGATTTACTTTGACTGAAGTAAAATAAAACAAAAAAAGAAAAGCCACATACTTCTGAAGTGTGTGGATCTTCTTTGTCTAAAAAATCAGGGTTAGTCAGACATGTTCGAACTCACACTGGCGGGCCTACAAGCAAATGGCCTATGCCGGTTTTGCCACTCAGCAATTGAGAGCCCAAACCATCTAATTTCCGCATCCCCAATCTTATTGGCAGATGGCCTTTACACTGTCCGTCACCATATAGTATGTAAGAACCTCCATTGTAAGATCTGTGGCGAGATGTAACTTGACAGAGCAACGAACATCTGGAAACATGAACCACCACCGATAACATCAAACGGAAAAGTGATTGTGTTCTATGACAAAGACATACAGGCAGGCAGCTAGATAAAAGACAGACCTATCAAACCAGATATTGTAATATAGAACAAGCCCGAAAGAACTGCGCTCATTATCACAGTCCCAAGTGATTTTGGCCTTAATAGGGCTGAATGGGAAAAGATAACAAAATATCAGGACCTAAAAAATGATCTAAAAGCCACATGGCCTCTGAAAGAAATAAACATTATACTGGTTGTGATAGTAACAACTGGTTTAATACAAAAGAACCTTCAGAAATACTTAGAAGCAATCCCTGGAAGACCAAGCTGTAACGAGATACAAATAGCAGCCATACAGGGAACAACATCTATTCTTAAAAGAGCCCTCGGATATAAATTTAAATCATAAGAGAATCAAGTGTTAGCTCCAGGAGAGAGCCCCTTGATATATTACTGAAGTAAAATAAAAAAAAAAAAGAAATGGAGAAGCTACATACTTGCGAAGACTGTGGATATTTTAGTATTGAAAAACTAGATTTAGTATCACATTTAAGAACTCACCCTGGGGAAGAGCCCCATACTTGTGAAGTGTGTGGATCTTCTTTTTATTTAAAAATCAGAGTTAGTCAGACATATGCTAACTCACACTGGGGAAAAGCCACATACTTGTGAAGTGTGTGGATCTTCTTTTTATAGTAGGTAGAGAGAAGCTTTGAATAAGACATAAGAAGCCGTGGACAATGAGGAACAACCATGAAAAATGTCCAATAAATGGAATTCAAACTGAACGCCCAGGATAAAAAGGGCTCCTCACCAGGTAGGAAGAGGAAGGAAATGGTGTGAACCTTCTTGCCCCCAAAAGGGGTACACCAATCATCTCAGAGGTCACACAAGGACATCAACCAGTCCATGACAAAGATGGACCAAGCGTCCTTCCTACATCTCGCTTGACAGACCCCAAAAGAAACAAAAGGGGGATAAAAACCCAGTCATGGTCTGTTGAACAGAAGAACGTCCTTCTGCACTGCTACCACTACTCAAGGTTGGAGAAATGGGGACGCAGCGCAGGAGAGATACTCACCAAGAGAGTAAAAGCCTCGGATCTCCCAGCAGAGAAAAAGGACACATCGTTACACAACTTGCGATCCCTCATCTCAGAGATGGGGAGATATATCCCACAAGCAGAAGTAAATATCATTAAACATGAGACTCTGAAGACCGCAGAAGAAGACTACCATAAAGTAAAGGATGAGGAGACAAAACGTAGACAGGAGGTGGTATTGGAAAGGGAAGAGAGGTGGACACTAATATGCGCAACGGATTATGCTAAACAAAAGCATAAAAGACAAAAAGAAAGAACAGCAACCTGGAGAAAGATATTTTTCATTTTTATTCTGGAAAAGCAAACATCCCTCCAGGTAAAATTACAACACAGCGATACAACAGTATGAAATTGTTTACTAACAGAGAACTAGACTACATGTCTTAAAAAATAGCAGTTCTTTTGGTGAACAACAATAAAAATTCAGTTCTAAAAAATAGCAGTTCTTTTGGAAAACCCAATAAAAATTCCCACAATAGACCTACTCCAACAACAACCAATAACTTTACCATCAGAACCCATCCAACTGTGCCAGCACATGCCCAGCTCTCTTGGAACTTCTGTGCCACTGGAGCCTCTGACTGACAAAACACCTGCCTTCACAAACTCTCTGCTATAAACCCAACAAACACAAACACGGAATCTACATCACCTACCAGGATACCACCACCCGCATTATCACCACAATCACCTAGACACCCACCACCATCAATTGTACTCCCAGAAGTAGATGACGAAGAGTTAGCTTTGGAGGAGGAGCTCAGCAACACAATTGAGGAGGTGACGTATGAGAATGAAGGAGAGATCACGTTTGCCCAAGATCCAATGTAATGTCTAAATAGTAAACTGTTTCATCCCTTTCTGGGACTGACTTCATATCCCCCACTCCACTGTTATAAATATACATTAAATAAAGTAATACTTAATGCGTAAACCGTTTCAGTCATTTCCGGGACTGATTTCATATCCCCTATACTACTGTGAAAAATATACATGAAATAAAGTAATGCTTAAATCATAAACGGTTTAAGTCATTTCCGGAACTGATTTCATATCCCTGTTTTAAATATACTTGAAATAAAGTAATGTTTAAATCATAAACTGTTTCAGCAGCTTTTCAAAATGAATACATAAAAAACATTAACATCATTAGGGATTAGGCAACCATTGCTTCAACATGAATTTCTGAATGTAGTACCAGTCTCAGCATTCCATTGACTTAGCCCTCCCCTCTTTTTTTGGTCATGGTTAATGGAGGGAAATCCTTCATTACTGATACAATTTTTATTTTTGTTACTGACCAGAGTGCCCCTTTTGAGGAGCTGGTTGCCCCCCACAATTTTTAACCGACCTCATGTCCAACTCTGCCCTTGTGGGGGGGGGGGGGCAAGTAAACAAAAAAAATAATCAGAAGAGACATTTGCAGTGCATTTTATAATTAATCAGAAGGGATATTTCCGGTGCATTTTGTAATTAAATCAGAAATTACTTTTCCCAGTTACTTTTGTAATATTAAAACTTTGTTACATTAAATATAGTACCTATCTACAATGCCTCCCAACGGGACAAATTTAGACACCAGGGTCGTTTTTTAATGTGTTGAAAAGGAACAAAAAATTGTTTTAGTCGTAAAAGGATGTATCCTCCACTGAGAGAGAAGAAATTGAAATCTAGCATCTGAAGAACAGATACTGCCAGTGGCGGCTCGTGCCTAAGATTAGTGGGGGTGCTGTTTAAAAAAATGCGTATTGTTTTAATATTGTGTAAAAATAAAACAAACATAAAAAATATACATAATTTATACGTATGCACACGTATAAAAATACAATAACTTAAATGAATTCTAAATAGATGTAAATATTTGGAATAGGTTACTTATTATATTTATTTGAAAGTAAATTCCATTCTTCTTGTTTTAATTTGTAAGAAAAGATTGATAATTTTCTCCTTAACTTCTGAATGACTGCTGAAGAACTTTTTTTATCAGTTGAAAGCACTGCAAGTGCATTTAGTCTTTCACAACCTATGGTGTTCCTTAGATAAGTTTTTATTCTTTTCAGAGTTGAAAAACAACGTTCTGCCTCTGATGTAATCATGAGAATTGTCTAGATAATTTTTATGAGTTTTGTGATTTCACTATGAACATCGTTTAAATTGTTTTCCAAAATAAATTTCAGGAGATCAATTACTTTGCAATACTCATGGATATCTGACCTACTATAAAATATTTCTAACTCAGTTTCAAGCTTTTGTTTGTCAATCATGGGATATGCTTCAGTTGTCAAGGATATCTCTTCTGTAGGTAGTTCCTTCTTAAAACTAGCAAAGCTTTTCTTGTTAAACAATTTAGCAAGTATTAAATGTTTAGTTGAAGAATATCTGTCCGTTATATCAACAGATATATAGTCACATAGTTCTTTAGCTTCGGCCTTGAGTGTTTGTGAAGGATTTTCACAGTATTTGGAGTTTCTTATCTCTAAAATAGCAGTTTTGAAATTTGCTATGTATTCATTGACTTTATATATGCTAATTTCCCGAGATTGCATTTGATTATAAATAATTTCAACATGAGACATAATTTGATGAAATAGCTCTAACCAAAATATTAAATTTTCATCGTTCAAATATTTCAGAACTCCTGTCGCTACTGCAACGGTTTCATCTACATATGATGTTGACTGAATTTCAGTGAGACATTTTTTTTAATGCTTGAACATTTTCATGAACTCTATTTATGGTCCGTATGGACGTGGAATGCTTACATCCAGATGCTTCTTGAGAATGGACAGACGCTGTGGTGATCTAGAAAAGAAAGTCGGAATAGCCAAAATGTTAGAGATAAATATTCTAGCATTTCGTGTAATGCTTGCTGCATTCCTCATTATTAAATTAAGTTGATGCGCATAACAGTGAGTGAAATATGCATTATTATAAACTGCTTTTATTTTCGCCTGAACACCAGCTTTTTTGCCTTTCATGACATTTGCACCATCAAATGTCTTAGCTATCAGTTTTTGGCGATTCCCTTGAAGGATTATATCCAATTGTTGTAGAATACATTTTGATATTCCATCAGCGGTTTGGTTTTCTGGAATAAAGAATCCCCAAAAGCGTTCAAGTATTTTTTCATCCCAGACGTATCGTAAAACAATGATCATTTGTGTATGTTCAGACACATCTGTTGTATCGTCAGCCATGACAGCTACAAAGGAAGCTTTTCTAATTTCTGCCCTTATTTCGTCACGGAATATTTGTAAAAGACAGTCAAGTATGTCATTCTGAATGGTCTTGGAAACACCTTTGAAGACACTACTGGTTTCTAAGTGATTCTTTAAATCTGGATCTAATTTAGATGCAAAATTTATTAATCCTCTAAATACACTTGGATTTACTGAATCATCTTTTTCATCATGTCCTCGTAAGGGAGTTTCAAAGTTCCCACAAAAGAAAATACAATCTATTATTTTAGATAAAATTTCACGGTTCTTCTTAACATTCATGTTATGATGATTGATTGAAAGTCTGTAGGCCTCACTAAGTTTTTCTTTAATATTTACGGTCCCCAAAATTGATAGGGAAACTACATTGTCAACGTGCTTCTTTGACTTCTCATGCTTTTCAGTTCTATCTTTCATTTTGCTAATAGTTCTGAAACCATCTTTTGTCCACATTACATCACTCCTAAACAACAAACAAGGAAAGCAGAACAATGCCTTTTTTAGTTCACAGCCACAAAGCACACTTTTACGTTGGTACCAGTCAGAATTAAAGCTACGAATATACACTTTGTTGTTGCTAATGCCTGGCTGAGATATTTGAATATCAGGCGTTGAACGGCCTCTTTTCTTAATTTCAATTTTATCATGTAGAGGCAGCTGTGAAAACTCAATCTGTTGAAGTTCACTTACCATCACAGAAGTTATTTCTTGGGGATGCAAGGAGGCCATGGTTACATTCTTTTATATCAATTGTGTTGGGAAAGGTAAGTACTAGGAAGTCTATTAGTAGAATATTAATTAGGGTAGAAGGAATACAATGTTTACGTGATCCTCTTTTTGCGATTCAACTGAACCGGAAGTTCTAACTGAGTTGAATCGTACCTTTATAACTTTTAGATAATAGATTTTTATCAACGAAAATAGTTTTACTATTTAAAAACGTTTTTATTTATAAAAAGCTTATTGTTAACTAAAAATAGGCGCATAACAAAATAAGCTTGCCATTAAAATTGTCTTCTTTTAATACAAATATTTTTTAACTTTGCCATTATAAGCCGTCGAAAAAGGGATAAGACGCAAAAACATTTTAATAAAAAAATACTATTTTAAATTGTATACATTTTACAGAGTAATAAAAAAATATACAAATATATTTCTTTTAAACTTTACAGATTAAATAAATTTTATGGGCTTTTCCGCAGGCAAACAAACGAAAAACATTTTTTAAATACATTTTATTTACAATTTTTTAATAATTTATTCATAAAAATAAAATCTTTGAAATTTACTTGCTTGCACACGATGGTAAAGTTAGGGGTTTACCATTTAAAAATGGTTTTATTGGATAACAGTTTTATTTAAAATTTAAAATGTGTTTATAACTAAACTTACTTTGTAAATAAAATATAGAATAAAAAAGTTTACATGTTTGTACTATGAGCAACATTTAAAAACATTTTTTAACTTAAATGTATTTAAATAAATACACTTTTCTTCGCTTTTCTAGAGAAAAAAATCTAAATATTTTTTATTCTGTAAATTTAACCACCACAAAATAAATAGATTTCAAACTACATAAAAACACAAACAAAATAAGCCGTACGTGAAAAAATAACATTAGTCACGTTGGTAGCTTTACGGGTAAAAAGCCCAAACACTTTTAATTTAAAAAAAAAGTTTCGCATATTGTATATGTTTGTTTGCTTAAATCGCATTTAAAAGTGTGAGAATTTTTTTAAGGTGGAGATTTATTTACAAGAACACGTTACACTTTTTAATAATAATAAAAACAAAACATTTGTAAACAAGCTTTTTAAAAAAATAATAATATAAGCGAAAACACGCAAACACCGTTTTTCACGAGCGTTTGGAACTGCGAAAACGACAATTCCAAATTAGCTTTCATTCGCAGTCTGAAGCGGGCATGCGTATAAGCGAACTTCGCTAAGAATGTGTAACTGTGAATTTGGCAGCTCCAAGAAAAGTTTTACTTTTATACTTATATGAATATGGGGACAGTTATCGACATTAAGCTTCAGGGTTATATATACATATATATATATATATATATATATATATATATATATATATATATATATATATATATATATGTATGTATGTATACTCAGTCAAGATCGGATCTTCAGCCAAGAAACACCTCTTCTCTTGTTCCCTGTCAACTGGATATCTTGCAATAGCATCAACGGCCTCCACTGGAGACAACTGCTATTATCTGGGGACAGCACAGTACTGACTGACCGACGACCCCCAAAAGAACTTTATGTTCCTTCTTTCTTTTTCGTAGTCCGACCTGCCAGTTCCTGTTACAAATAAATATTTTAAATTGTTAAACAGATTTTTGTTTTTCTTTTGTGTTGTCTTCTTTAAATATATTTAATTAGGAAGGTAAAACAATTATCTTCCCTAAAAACTTCTTACATTAAGCGATATTATCGATGTCTACCGAACAAGTCCCTTTTAGTGATTACATGTTATTTGTACAACTAAACGGCAAATCTGCTAAAAGTACTACCGTTTAAAATGATAAAAGTTCTATTTATATTGTAAAACATTTTTTAAAAAGGTTTCTATTTTTAGAATTATAAAAAAGTTCTATTCATATGGTTTAAAATTTTAAAAAGTTTTGTTTAAAGTAAATAAAAAAGTTTTTGTTTTTTGAAAATAGTTTAAAATTAAAAAAAAAGTTCTGTATATATATTGTTTCAAATAAAAAAAAAAATTTTTTTTAAATAGTTTAAAATAAAAAAAATAGTTCTGTATATATATTGTTTAAAATAAATAAAGTATTTATTCTTTTTTTTAAATAAAAGTTGTTTTCATATCTAATTTTGAAAAAAAAGTTCTGCTTATTTAAAATCGTAAACTTCCGAAATACCGATGTCATTATTTATATATTCTTGGCAAAATAACATAACGGTGATAACAGAGTTTCGTTCCTTTTATGTGATATACAAATCAAGAGTATTTTGCCACCTAATCTCCAATCTTGCCTTTTTTCCTATCAGGTTTAGATTACATTTGTCAATGTCTTGTTAAAATTTATTAAGAAAAATTCTCTTATGTGTGTCCAATTCATTAATAAATAAAATATATGGAGATAAAAAAGGTTTATTTTTTAAGAATGAACATTTCATAATTATTTGGATTAGTCGAACTAATGTAAACATCAGAGATAAGAATAATGTAATGTTGCAACCAAAGGGACATAACTCCCAAAAGAGTTACCTGCCCCTTAAATGAGAATGTATTATGTTCTATTTTTCCTCCTCCCCTCACACTATTTTGAGGGCATTGACAACATTTCAAACAGTAGTCAAAATAATTCAAATAATTTTCATATAAAAAATTTCAAATCTAAACATTTCACTTAAACTGATTTTTTTACATAAACTGAATATTTCACATGAACTGAATATTTTATATAAACAACTCAAATAAAAGGAAGGAATTTTACAAAACAGTGAAGTCAGTCAAATGAAAAAAAAAGATTTAAACGAAGAAAAAAAATTATATTTTTGAATCATTTCCGATGAAGTTAGATAATTTATTTTTTACAGACTTTTGTTATCATGTGCATAGGGTTTGTTTCGGCCGAATAATCCTCTGGCCTTTTTCAGGTGATTAAGCGGATATGAATTATGAATTTTGTAACTCTATCCACAGTAATTCCTGCTTTCCATGGTTGATTTTTTACCATGTCTCGGCCTACCACTCCTCTGGCCTTCAAAGGAACCTTACTGGGGATGATTGACTTGTCTGGTGCACGAGTCATTTCAAACTATGCAACTCTACAAATGAATTAGGTTAATTAACAACAAAAATTTAAAGTCACACTGAAATTATTGAACTCGGAATTTATAATCTTTTAAATTTAATATTTGTGATCTTTTCTGGTCTTCCATTTTCAGAAAAAAATCCGCAAAAAATGATTAGACAAAATAGAAATTCTTATCTGGAAATATAAAATAATCCTTTGTTTTAAATCAGAGCAGAAAAACTCCACGCAATATTCCAACGAATTTGGAAAAAGATCTCACATTGAATGACAACAAATGTGCATATAACAAAATGTCATTCGATTTCATCCGACAAATCTTCGCTAATGAAATCATCAGCTAATCACAAACTTAACAAAAATCAGTCGTTGGATTACTCGACCTGAAAAATCTATCAGAAATCAGAACCTTGCTGGGTATGATCGACTTGTGTGGTTTACGGGTCATTTCAAAATATGTAACTCTGACAAATGAACTACGCAAATTAACAACTAAAATTGAAAGTCACACTGAAATTCTAGAACCCTTCAGGTATGCTCACTCGTCCCCTTTGACCTGAAAAACATACTGATATATATATATATATATATATATATATATATAAATATATTTATATATGTATGCATATATATGTGTATATATATGTATATATATGTATATATGTGTATGTATATATGTATACATATATGTGTATATATATGTATATATATATGTGTATATATATGTATATATATGTGTGTATATATATATGTATATATATGTATATATTTATGTATATATATGTATATATATATATGTATATATATATATTTATGTATATATATATGTATATGTATATATTTATGTATATATATATGTATATATATATATTTATGTATATATATGTATATATATGTATATATGTATATATATATGTATATATATATGTATATATATGCATATATATATGCATATATATATGTATATATATATATGTATATATATGTATATGTATGTATATATATGTATATATATATATATATGTATACATATGTATGTATGTATATGTATGTATATATATGTATATATTTGTATATATATATATGTATACAGATGTATGTATATATATGTATGTATATATATGTATATATATATGTATATATATGTATATATATGCATATATATGTATATATATGTATATGTATATATATGTATATATATATGTATATATATATGTATATATATGTGTATATATATATTTTTTTTTAATTACATTTTCACCCCAAACAAGGCAAATTGCAACTTTGGTGTAGGGGGCTACTATCAGGGGCAACAACTACTGGGGTACTATGTAGGGATTTGGGCAGCAAGGTGTCGGTTCACGTTACACTTGAACTTCCGCACGTCAGTACTGTTGGGGAAGCAGGGACCTGGAATGGAATTCCAGAGTCTAACGGTTCTGGGGAAGAAACTATTGGAGTAAAAAGATCTTTTACATCTAGGGATCTCTACAGTGTGGGGGTAGGATTTAGCAGCCTGTCGGGTTTGTCGAGGGTGCTCACGTCGTGGGGGCACAAGTGATTGCGGTTCGTCAGAGCATTCATCACTAAAATACTTGTAGAAAAGGCAGAGGGATGCAACATTTCGTCGATGGGACAGAGGCTGAAGCTTAGATGCCAGTTCAGGGCCTATCAGGTTTGCGACTCTCTTTTGAACCTTGTCAAGGAGCGAGAGACTAGTAGCAAATGCACCAGCCCAGATGTGGCAGCAATACTCCATACATGGGCGAATGGTGGCCTTATAGAGGTACAGGATACTTTCGGGTGTTAGTAGTTTTCTAGCACGGTAGAGAGAGCCCACCTTTCTTGCAGCAGCCCTTCAATGTAATTGTTCCAACTCATGTTTCCTGTGAACGTTAGGCCAAGGAGTTTGAAAGATGGACTCTCAGATAAATAGTCGTTAGCCATTGCTATGGGTGGTAGAGAGGGTTTCTTGTAATTATTGAATGAAACTAGTTTAGTCTTGGCAGCATTGAACGCGACCAACCACTTTTGTCCCCATTCCACTACAGATTGGAGGTCTTCCTCTAGTGTTTCTTCCATTTCTTTAGAAATGTGTTCATTCGTCTTCCTGTCGTGCCTGCCATAGAGTGTAGTGTCATCAGCATATATACCCATCTCAGAGGCAATGTTGTCGGGGAGGTCATTTATGAATATCAGGAACAATAGAGGTTTAAGGATAGAACCCTGGGGCACCCCCGCATTTATATCATATTGTGTAGATGTACGACCGTCGAGGACAACCTGGATTTTTCTCTTATCTAAGAAGGATTTAATTATGTTAAGTATTCTACCAGTGATACCATATGATCTGATTTTACTGAGGAGACCCTCATGCCATACCCTGTTAAAAGCCTTAGATATATCTAGAGCTACCGCTCTGCCCTCTCCCGCTTTGTCCAGTGAATGGTATATACGTTCAGAGATCACAGTTAGGATGTGTGCTGTGGAACGGGCTTGTCTAAATCCATATTGTTTGTCAGTCAGTAGTTTAGCATCTGTAAGATGATGGACTAGAGCATGGTTAATTATGGTCTCAAATATTTTGGCAAAAAGTGGGAGGAGGCTAATAGGGCGATAATTTGATGGGTCTGACCTTTCGCCAGAATTCTTGAATACTGGTACAACAGAAGCAGTTTTCCAGCATATATAGTAATGATGAAAATCCTATAAGCATCTCTACACATATCAGAAATTTGGAGGAATTTTTGACACCCTAACAGGAAACTGCGAATAAAATTTAAAACCTCGTAATTTCTCTTTTTAAAGTGGGTTGTTTATTTATTTTATGGAATAAAATAAACTATCAAAGTTGTTTAAAACATAATAGAAATATTATTTTTAATTAAAAAAAAACAGTGTTTACAACATGTTTACAAAATATTTTTTACATAAACTGATTATTTTACATAAACATGTAAGGGAACGGAATTATACAAAACAATGAAATCAAATGAAAAAAATAGATTGAAACGAAGAAAATTATATTTTTTAATCATTTCACATGAAATTTCATTAATTTTTTACACACTTTTGTTTTCATGTGCATAGTTGTTGTTTCGGTCAACTCATCCTCTTTCAGGTGATGAAGCGCGACCGGAAGTTCTCTAAATGATTCCACAGTAATTGTTGTTTCGGTCAACTCATCCTCTTTCAGGTGATGAAGCGCGACCGGAAGTTCTCTAAATGATTCCACAGTCATTGTTGTTTCGGCCAACTTATCATCTTTCGGGTGATGAAACGCGACCGGAAGTTCTCTAAATGATTCCACAGTAATTCCTACTTTCCATCGTTGTTTGCTCATTAATCCTCTGACTTTCTTGAGTATGACTGTAACAGATATCTTCAGGCAAAGCTGACTTGGAATCGTAGAAATTAACTGCCTTTATCCATTGCGTCATTATCCCCGAAGGGCGATGAAGGTTGGAATTTATAATCTTTTAAATTTAATTTTTGTGATCTTTTCTGGTCTCCCATTTTCAGACAAAAGTCAGAAAAAAATGAATACGCAAAAAATAAAGCCTTATCTCGAAATACTTTTAAATGATCCTTTGTTTTGGATCAGAGCAGAAGAACCACGATTAAAAACTCCATGCAATATTCCAACAAATTTGGAAAAAGATCTCACAGTGAATGGCAACAAATGTACATATAAAAAAAATGTCATTCGATTTCATCCAACAAATCTTCGCTAAGGAAATCATTTATATACACCCGCAGTCTAACCATCCACCATCCATTATTAAACATATACCGTTATCTATTGAAAAAATAAGTAACAATTCATCTAATGAAGTAACTTTCAATGATTACAAAGCTATTTATAATACAGCACTTAAAAATAGTAGGTATAAAGACATAGAGATACAATATAAAGTAACTAACGCTAGCACAAATGGATCTAGAAATCGTGGTAGGAAAACTATTTGGTTCACACCCCCCTTTAATATTATGTTGAAAACAAAACTTGGTACAAAATTTTTACAACTTATTAACAAGCATTTCCCACCAAATAATATATTACATAAAATATTTAATAAAAATACATTAAAATTAAGTTATAGCTGTAGTGATAACTTAGAAAGGATTATAAAAAAGCATAATGGAAGAATTTTAAAGACGACTAATAGAGAAAGTGTAAATACTAGTGCAAACACTGCAGTGAATAAATATAACTGTAAAAAGCCTGAGGAATGCCCGATAAAAAATGAATATCTGACCTCATCAGTGGTATACCAAGCTAGGATATTCCCAGTAGAGAACTCAAGGGACGAAAGATTCTACATAGGGAGTACCCAAATGACTTTCAAAAATAGATTCTATGGACATACACGGTCGATGAGTAATCAAACATATGAAAAGGACACTTCCTTATCGTTATATTACTGGAAATTAGTTAGAGAAAATAAAACACCTAGTATAGAATGGAAGATTATTAGGAGGGCCAATACTTGCCACTCATTGATCTCATCATGTCCATTATGCTTATCAGAAAAACTTGAGATAACTAGGTTTAAAGACATGGATAAATTATTAAATATTAAACAAGAAACTGCTATATCCTGCAAACATTTCAGAATACACGCACTTAAAGAACTCTAAATTAGTAGACCAGAACAACTATGAGTGCAACTAACCCCCATCAAATAACCCCCCACAAAGAGGATAAGTGAGGTCGCAACTATGATCAGTCGCTTAATATTCTACTTCATCAAGCAGTTATAATATTACTAACCTAAATAAGTACCTGTATGAAGGTATATTTGAACCAAACGAGTAATAGATTGTTTTGGGTGAACCTCGTACAAATGTATGCATATGGGTATTTTTGGGTGTATGCATGTATGGATATATAATCTTTATATACCTGGGTAGGAAAATTAATTAAAAAAAAAGGATAAATTAATAAATAGATGAAAGAAAGTAAGGAATGAAGGGTGAATGAAAGAAAAGGGGATAAAGAAATAAGGGTGAATAAATAAAGATGAAGGCAAGTACTAAAGATGAAGGTAAGTACTACAATATATAAGCTTGTATACTCAGTTTGTATAACCTAAATACTCTGATTTCTGTCATGTGTTATTATATATTATTATTGTATCGCTATACATCTTATGTATATCTGCCTAACCATCGACAAAGTGCTTGCTTAATATGAAGATAGGCCTATGAACCTCATGCTGAATTCAATATAAATTTTTACGTAGCAAAAAAAACCTACAACTTAGGAAAATGTAACAAGCGGGTGGGGCCATGAAATATAACTATGCGTGTGGAGTTTGATAGAAAAAAAGAGAATTTATGTAGTAAATGTATTCATGTCTGTTTCTACTTTAGATGTATCATTTGGAGGCAGGGTACATGTATATATATATTTGTGTGAGTATGTATGTATAAGTGTATTTTATGTATGCATGTATGTTTGTATATATATATAATTAAATATATATATATGTGTATCTATATATCTGTGTGTATGTTTGTATATGGATGTATTTATATATGTGTGTATGTATGTGTATGTATATGCATATACATATTTATGAACTATTAAAATAGGCTGTCTCGTATATGATTGTTGTAACAATATAGATTACAAGAATGTATGGATGTCCGAATGTTGTTCATATGTATGTTATATATATGTATGCGTGTGTATGTGTATATATATATGTATATATGTATATATGTGTATATATATGTATATGTGTATGTATATATATATATATATATATATATATATATATATATATATATATATATATATATATATATATATATATATACCCGTCTGGAGTGCAGTAGCATACTATTTCATATATGAAGGGGTTACAACGCTACTGAAGTAAAGAAAAAATGCCATTATTTGTCTCTGTATGTCTGTATGTGTGTGTGTATATATATGCGCGGGTGTAGCAAAGTGTAGGCGTTTATAAGTATATTGATATATTAATATATATATATGTCCATGTGGGGTTTAGATAACTTTCGTGTTTTATGTTTATTCATATTTTGTTTGTTTATTTGTTTTTATTTTGATTTTTTATTTATTTTTATTTATTTTGTTTTGTTTTATTTACCTTATTTTAATTTTAACTTTATTCCTGCGTAGTTTAGAGTTATTGCCTAGTTTCAGTACGTGTGTTGTAAGTAAAATAAAAGCGAACAACATAGATCCGCTTTTGAATATATGTATTAACGTGAGTGTGTGTGTGTGTGGGGGGGGGCGGTGTATGTGTGTGTTGTGTGTGTGTGTTTGCATGTATGTGTGTGGATGGATGTAGATTGAAAGGCACCGGTCAGTACTTAGTGACCATAGCTAACGTTCTTAATTTAAAGACTCCAAGACAAAAAAAATAAATAAATTCTCAAGTACCTTATGCCATAAAAGCTAAAAGATAGGTTGGATAGGGGGAAAGAGAAATGAAAAAGATGTTTATTATCTTCAAAGACCTCACTTGTCCTCTCACCGTTTTTTATGACTCCCACCCAGGTTACATTCTAACTTGACAAAAGAAATAGGAAAATGTATTTGGTTGAAATATCACTTTCGACGGTAATTCTTGGACTGAAGACGTAATCCCCCAACGTGGATGATTACAGAAACATGTATGCACATATGTAGCCATTAATGCTTGTATAAATAAAATTAATATACCTGCTCTGTTAACTCATTGAGCACTATTTTGGTAGACACATGTTGTTTCATTGGATGTACTTCTAGGAAACACAACTCTACTGGCTATATATCTAGCCGCACTGATGAGCTGTGAAACAGCGAAACAGTACTGTATGTGGATGAATATATATATATATATATATATATATATATATATATATGCCGCATATCACCATGTCAGGTTTTATAACACCGCAGGTACATAGCTGTAAAGATTGTATGGTCATAGTGACACTATCGGCCGGCCAATAGCGTGAGCGACCTACACTCATATTAAATTTCCTGGAAGCGGTAGCTTGTAACATGATGTCAATATGATAGGAGTCTTGATGCTGTCGCACCATCTCAACATTTAAGGCAGACATAACACGACAAGACACAATTGTAATATATATGATAAATACTTACTTTTTTATTTCTGTACACAAATATACTACTATATTTTACAAAAAAGAATCAAGAGCAATTATTACGTAAACTTTTAAAATTATTATAGTGAACTACGTAGATAATCCTGACTACTGTTGGCAGTGATGGGGGGTGCCCCGTCGTTTACAGCGAAGCAGAAAATATGTGCTCATCCCATGGCTGTCCGGAGGAAAAGAATTTAAGGCAATAGGAAGTGAACTGTGGTTCTCATTTACTTGTGAGTGCCTCCATGTGTGACAAATCACCTCCCATCCATGGCAGGGTGGGAGGACTAGAACGACCAATGGTACGAGCAAAAATAGTAACACAATAGACTTACTTCAAACTGTCCTTTCTGGTATCTGTTGGCCCACTCTTAAAGATGCATGCAATGAAAGTTTATGATATAATTTTTGCCATTTTGAAGCAATTTTTGTAGCAGGGATTCTGTCTTATTTGTAACACAATCTTGTCCAAAATGTTTGGCCAATTATGTCTCCAGTGTAAGTGCTCATACGTGTCACTAAATGTGAATTGTGCAGAACTAAAATAGTCATACACTTTAGATGACAGTGGTTTTTACTCAGTGTAAGTTCTCATATGTTTCACCAACTTGCATGTTTCAGAATAAGAATATCCAGACATCAGTGAGTTCTCATATTTGTAACTAATGCTGATTTTGTAGAATAAAAATATCGACACACTTCAAAAGAATGTGGATTTTCCCTTTTTTGATTTTACTTCAGAAAATTTTAAGAGATAAAAGTGCCCCCTCCTCGAGCTAACACTTGATTCTCTACGGACTTAAACTTATATTCGAGGGCTCTTTTAAGAACATATGCTGTTCCCTTTATGGCTCCTATTTGTATTTCGTTACAGCTTGGTCTTCCAGAGATTGCTTCTAAGTATTTCTGAAGATTCATTTTTATTAACCCAGTTGCTCCTATCACAATCGGTATAATGTTTATTTCTTTCAGAGACCATGTTGTTTTTTTAGATCATTTAAGGTCCTGTAGTATGAGCTCTCATATGCATAATTAATATTGATTTTTTAAAGCAAGAATATGCACACACTGCACAAGAATGTGGGTTTTCCCTTTTTTATTTATTTTACTTCAGTAAGTATTAAGAGATCAAGGGGCTCCCTCCTGGAGCAAACACTTGATTCTGTTATGATTTAAATTTATATCCGAGGGCTCTTTTAAGAATAGATGCTGTTCCCTTTATGGCTGTTATCTGTATTTCATTACAGCTTGGTCTTCCAGGGATTGCTTCTAAGTATTTATGAAGATTCTTTTTTATTAAACAAGTTGCTCCTATCACAACCGGTATAATGTTTATTTCTTTCAGAGACCATGTCGTTTTTAGATCATTTTTTAGGTCCTGATATTTTGTTATCTTTCCCCGTTCAGCTCTGTTAAGGCCAAAATCATTTGGGACTGTAACATCGATAATGAGCGCAGTTCTTTCAGGCTTGTTCCATATTACAATATCTGGTTTGATGGCCTTGTCTTTTATGTATCTCCCCGCCTGTATGTCTTTGTCATAGAACACGGTCACTTTTCCATTTGATGTTATTGGTGGCGGTTCATGTTCCCAGATGTTTGTCGCTCTGTCAAGCTGCATCTCTCCACAGATTTTCCAATGAAGGTACTTACATACTTTGTTGTGGCGGGCAGTGTAGAGGCCATCTGCCAATAAGATTGGGCATGCAGACATTAGATGGCTTGGGCTCTCAATTGTTGAGTGGCAAAACCGGCATTGGCCATTTGCTTGTAGGCCAGCCGTTTTTTTAATCCATTTGTGAGTAAGCCTTGGTCTTGACTGGCTACAATGAGTCTTTCCTCATCAAATGGAAGTCTCCCGCTCTTGAGCCATTGGAGTGAAGCATCCCTGTCTATATATTCCTGTTTAAGCCCTTCCAGAAACTTTCCTGCTCTTTTATGTTGTTCCCATCCTTGCTTTCTTGTGTCTATTTCGATTTCGGTGTATTTCTTTCTCTTTTTTCTTGCAATCTGTGTTGCTGGATTATCATATACCTCGGCAGTATTTTCCAGTATGACACCCCCAAAGTTTTCGGCAAGCTTCGTGACTGAGGTTTGTTGAGGTAGACGTTCATGGTGGTCCCTCACTATTTCTATTGTCATATCTGTTGAGCTTTTAATATACTGCCCCATGCTTACTATGGTGGCTCGATATGCATGGTTTATTTCAGTGAGACCGAGGCCACCCTCTCTTCGTGGAAGGTATATCCTGTCCATACATTGATTTCGGTATATTATTTTATGCAAGATTAGGAGTTTCCTGGTCTTTGTATCTAGCCTATTGATACTGTATTGGGGCCAGTCAATAATACCAAACCCATATGTGATGACAGGGATTGCAAGTTTATTTATGGCATTTATTTTGTTTTTCGGGCTTAATTCGGATTTGAGGATCTTTTTAAGGCGTAAGTTGTATTCTTGTTCCACCTTATGTCTCATTTTTTCATGCTCCACAGTTACATTTCCCTCTATACCGAGGTACTTATATGTGGCATCCTCTCCTAGGTCTTCAATCAAGCCATCATTGAACCGAATATTTTCTGATGTCGTCTTTTTTCCTTTTTTTATTGTGCATTTGGCACATTTGTCAAATCCAAACTCCATGCAGACATCCTCTGTAAAAGACTTTACATTTTCTACCAGAGAGACAAGCTGTTTTTCTGTCTCTGCATAGAGTTTGAGATCGTCCATAAAAAGTAGATGATTTACTCTTTTACTTTTTTTCTTTTTTCCTTCCCCTACTAAGACTGTACCCAGCATCACATTTTTTGAGGAGCTTGCTGAGTGGGTCAATAGTAAGGCAGAAAAGCAATGGTGACAGGCTATCACCTTGAAATATACCTCGCTGGACACTGAGATTTGAAGTTTGTATTGTCCCTTTCATGTGGTGTAGAGCCATTGATTTTTGCCACATGGTCATTTGTTTTTTTAAGGAATGTCCTTATGCTCTCATCAACATTATATATCTCCAAACATCGCAGTATCCAGGAGTGAGGCACACTATCAAATGCCTTCTTATAGTCTATCCAAGCCATTGATAAGTTTCTTTGACGCTTTTTGCAGTCCTCCAGGATGGTTTTGTTGCCGAGCAGTTGGTCCTTTGTACCAAGTTTTTTCCTGGTGCATCCCTTTTGTTCGTTTTCAAGGTACTCACCCTCGGTCAGGTGTTGATAGATTGCATCTGCAATCATTCCTGTAAGCCACTTGTATGTGGTTGAGAGGCAGCAGATAGGCCTGTATTTATTGAGCAATTGAGTCTCTTGGCTCTTGGGTACCAGAGTCGTTTTACCAAGAGTTAACCATTCTGGTGGATCTTCCTCACCGCTTGTGTTTTCATATGTGTAACTCAATGTGATTTTACAGAAAAAGAACGTTTACATTGTTCACAAGAATATAACTTTTCGCTTTTTTTATTTATTTTACTTCAGTAAGTATTAAGAGATCAAGGGGCTCCCTCCTGGAGCTAACACTTGATTCTGTTATGATTTAAATTTATATCCGAGGGCTCTTTAACGAATAGATGATGTTCCCTTTATGGCTGCTATTTGTATTTCGTTACAGCTTGGTCTTCCAGGGATTGCTTCTAAGTATTTATGAAGATTCTTTTTTATTAACCCAGTTGCTCCTATCACAACCGGTATAATGTTTATTTCTTTCAGAGACCATCTCGTTTTTAGATCATTTTTAGGTCCTGATATTTTGTTATTTTTTCCCGTCCAGCTCTGTTAAGGCCAAAATCATTTGGGACTGTAACATCGATAATGAGCGCAGTTCTTTCAGGCTTGTTCCATATTACAATATCTGGCTTGAAGGCCTTTTCTTTTATGTATCTCCCCGCCTGTATGTCTTTGTCATAGAACACGGTCACATTTCCATTTCGCCAGTGTGTTTTCATATGTGTAACTAAATGTGATTTTACAGAAAAAGAACGTCTACATTGTTCACAGGAATAGTGTGTGTTTTCATATGTGTAACTAAATGTGATTTTACAGAAAAAGAACGTTTACATTGTTCACAAGAATATGGCGTTTCGCTCTCTATTTTTTCATTTTTCTTATCATTTTGTTTAAGCCAGGGATGGGGCATCCTACCAGATGCCAAACATACACCTGCTGTTTTAGACACTCCAACTGCGAGATCTTTTTAAGATTCTAACCGTCCCTTTAAGTGCAATTGTTTGAATCTCCTTTGCACTTGGTTTACCTGGTATATTTGTAAGATAGTTTGTAAAATTCTTTTTCATAAGTCCGGTTGCTCCTATAATTACTGGAATGATAGAGATCTTCTTAAGGTTCCAGTTTCTTTTCATGTCATACATAAGACCCTGGTATTTAGTAATCTTTTCCCTCTCAGCTCTGTTTAACCCAGCATCATTCGGGACACTAACTTCCACCAAGGTTGCTTCCTTCTCCTTCTTGTCCCATATTACAATGTCGGGTTTATAGCTCCGTTTTCTAGGTATGTGGCTGTAGGGATTGCATAGTCATAGTGGATGGTATATGACTTGTTTCCGACTGTTCTTTCGGGTATATGTTCCCATGACTTCTTACTGCATTCGATATTTAACTTATTGCAGATCGTCCAGTGGAAATATTTGCATACTTCATTGTGTCGCATTGTATAGTAGCCGTCCCCTAGCAGAACCTTACAGCTAGAAATCAGGTGGCTCACACTCTCTACTTCTGTGTGGCAGAACCTGAATTTGTTGTCTTTGCTGAGACCACTCATTTTTTTAAACGCATTGGTCATCAAGCCTTGATCTTGGGCAGCTATTATATACTTCTCCTGGTCATAGTGGAGCGATCCATCCTTTAGCCAGCTTATAGACCCTTCCTTATCAATATAGTCTTGGTTATATTCGTCCAGAAAATACTTGGCCCGTTGTTGGTTGGCCCATTCTTCAACTTTCTTGTCATGGAAAGCTTTAGTGTATTTCTGGCGACTTTTTCTGGCTATTTCAGTCGCAGGTATCTTTTCTGTTTCTGTCTCACTTGTAAGACAGTCTTCCCCAAAATGTTTGGCCAGTTTTGTGATGGATGTTGTTCTACTGGCTCTTGATTCCTGATGTTGGTGTACCATCTTGAGAGTTGGGTTTTTAGAGCTCATCAGATATTGTCCGGTGCTCACAATAGTTGCACGATGTTGATGGTCAATCTCCGAGAGCCCCATACCTCCTTTCCATCTGGGCAGATACATTCTAGACAGACACTGGTTTCTGTATATTACTTTATACATTGTCAGCATTTTACGTGTCTTAGTGTCTAGTCTATTTATGTCTTTTTGTGGCCAGTCGACAATACCAAAACTGTATGTTACCACTGGCATGGCTAGTTGGTTAATGGCAGTTATTTTGTTTCTGGCTGTGAGTTCTGTTTTGCATATCTTCTTGACTCGGCGTATGTACTCACTTCCAATTTTGTTTCTCATCTTGGCATGCTGGATGGTATCATTCTCTTCTATTCCAAGGTATTTGTATCCTTCCTGCCCTTCTAGGTCCTTGATGGTGGTATATTCATCAAGCTGTATATTTTCAGTTTCGATCTTCTTCCCAGATTTGATTGAGCACTTGGCACATTTGTCCAGTCCAAATTTCATGCCAATATCTCTGGAGAAGTTATGTACGACTTGCAAGAGTTCATTTAAGTCGGCATCAGAACTGGCATACAGCTTGAGGTCATCCATGAAGAGCAGGTGGTTAATTCGTTTGTTTGGGTCTTGTCGGCGGTCCTGGCTTAGATTGTAAGCACATTTGTTTTTGTTTAAAAGTTTGCTTAACGGATCTATTGCCAAGCAGAAGAGTAAAGGGGATAAACTATCTCCTTGGAAGATTCATCGCCTGATGTTTACGTCCGTGACCCTTATATTTCCTTTTGTGTGGCTTAATGTCATGTTTGTTTGCCACATTTTCATTTGTGTAGCTATGGCCTGTTTGATTATCGGGTGTATCTTATATAGCTCTAGACAGCGTAGAAGCCACGTGTGTGGTACACTGTCTTAAGCCTTCTGATAATCAATCCAAGCCATACTTAAATTTCGCTGTCTCTTCCTACAGTCTTCCAAGATAGTTTTATTTGTTAAGAGCTGGTCTTTGGTACCTAGACAGTCCCTCTTACAGCCTGCTTGTTCTTTTTCAAGATATGTGGCGCAGGAGAGGTGTTGGTATATACTGTCCGCAACAAGGCCAGTGAAGAGTTTGTAGGTGGTAGTGAGACAGCAAATGGGCCTGTATTTATTAGGGCGTTGCGTTTCTTTTGTCTTTTCTATGAGGGTTGTATCTCCTCTTAATAGCCATTCTGGTGTGGTTTCTTCACCGCTCAATATTCTGTTGAAACAACTGCTATAATGCCCATGTAATGATGTTAGTTGTTTCAGCCAGAAATTGGGGAGATTGTCTATGCCAGGCTTTTTGTAATTTGAGACGCCATTTAGCTTCGTTTTTATAGTGCCAGCTGTTATTTTTGGCTCCGGCATCTCTGGCTTATTTTCTAGGCTCCTCTCAATGGTATGGATCCATTGAGCCTCTTTGTTATGGGTGATCTCGTTCTCAAAGTGAGGCCTCCAATAATCCTCCAGCTCTTGCATTTTGGGCGGGTTATTCACCGTTATAGTGTCCCTTATTAGGTTACGGTAAAATAACCGAGCATTCTGCTTAAATGTTTTGTTTTCATGCTTTGCCCCATTCTTGCTTTCTCTTTTCTTAATGCGTTTGGAAAGTGCTGGGATTTTTCCTTCTAATTCTCTAGCTACGTTTTGTAGCTGTCCTTCTTTTGTACCATATTTCCTGCTGAGTTTGCCGATGATGTTCTTCAGTCGTCCCTGTACAGCAGGGGCGGCTAGGAATTGTTTAATCTGGGACAATTCCCTTCGGCACAGGTTTAGCTGGTTTTGGATCTTTTGTTTCCAGCGTGGTATTTTGTCTTTTGCCTCTGGTTCCCGTTGTTTTTGGAATGTTGGCATTACTTTCCTTACAATGTAGAGTCCTGATTCATAAGACACCTGATTTAACTCAGTCAGGGTCGTGCTATATGGCACTAGTCTCTTGAGAGCAACATTAACCCTTTTTATTGCTACCTTTGTTGCTCTCGTGGTTGTTATTTTAGGCAGCATTTGTCTTTCTTGAAGTCCCATCCGTTGGACCTCCTCAATGGTCTTACATAGTTCTTCTTCCAAGACTAACTGGTCATCATCCACCTCGGGCATTTCCTGAGGGAGTGTTGCTGGTGTTTGTGGTATTTCACTTGTCAGCATTGGTGCCGAAGAATCAAGGTCCAGTGTGGGACTATTTGTTGTTCTTTCATTTCCATTCGTAGATATGGGTAGGCTATTGTGTGGTATTTCTATGGGGTTTTGAAGTGGGCTCTGGTTTGTTTTAATGAGGGATGCGACTTCTGTTTTTAGATGTCTTATTTCTTCCTCATTCATCACCTTTAGGCTATTGTATCTTTGTGACCTAATTTTTGGAGATGGGGCATTCCGTTTGCCTGGACAGAAATGGAAGAATATTTCCCTCCAAGTCTCTGTCCTTTGTTTTTGTTTGGAATATTTTGCCTGAACATATTCCATTGCCCACATCAGTATCCACTTTTCTTCCCAGGTCCATCTTGACTCCATTCTTCGAATGTTCTCCTCTTCCATAATAGGAATGTAGTCTTTTTCTGCCTCCTTTAGAGCTGCAGTCTTAATTTCATTTTGCTCTTCCTCTGATACATAGTTTCCTATCTGCGAAATAAGTGATCGCAGGCGGGCAATAAGTGTAGATTTTTTCTCTTCAGGTAGTTTAGTATCTTTTATTTTCTCGGTAAGAATGTCAGTGGATGTTTTGCTCCACTTTTCGAACTTCGAGTAGTGGTAGCAAAACAGTAGCACCTTCTTTTCTGCAACAGACCACGGCTGAGCTTTTAAGCCTCTTGTGTTTTTCTTTCTTCTTGTTGCTGAATTTGATGTTTGGGGGCCAGGACCTCTGTTTTCAAGGCCTGATGGCTGACCCTGGTTATCCTCTGTCATGGTTGGAGAGCCACTTCCAGAGTTCGGAAGGTTTACACCATTGTTTGCATCTTCCCGCCTGGCGTATGAACGGGTTGAAGGGCCCTTTTTCTCCTGGGTGCCGACCTGCCAGTATGAGTTTTTATTTTCTTTCATATGTTGTTTTGATTTCCCCATTGTCCACGGCTTTTTATTTCTTATTCAAAGCTGCCCTTTATTGCTAAAGGGGGTGCCCCCGTCTACAAACTGAGGGACGTGCTGGATGGCTTGAGGAGATAGCACACCATTTCTTTGAATATTTAGTCAGGGTTTACTTCCAATGAAGTGTCCTCATATCAGAATTTCTGACAAACCCCTGTACAGAGAGAACTTAGGCACTCGAGGATAGTGTCTAGTAGGCATTCGTTTCGCCAGTGTGCGTTCTCATATGAGTAACTAAATTTGATTTTAGAGAAAAAGGACGTTTGCATTGTTCACAAGAATATGGCTTTTCGCCAGTGTGTGTTCTCATATGTGTAACTAAATGTGAGTTTTGAGAAAAAGAACGTTTACATTGTTCACAAGAATATGGCTTTTCGCCAGTGTGTGTTCTCATATGTTTAACTAAATATGATTTTTCAGAAAAAGAACGTTTACATTGTTCACAAGAATATGGCTTTTCGCCAGTGTGTGTTCTCATATGAGTAACTAAATTTGATTTTAGAGCAAAAGAAAGTTTACATTGTTCACAAGAATATGGCTTTTCGCCAGTGTGTGTTCTCATATGAGTAACTAAATGTGATTTTTGAGAAAAAGAATGTTTACATTGTTCACAAGAATATGGCTTTTCGCCAGTGTGTGTTTTCATATGAGTAACTAAATTTGATTTTACAGAAAAAGAAAGTTCACATTGTTCACAAGAATATGGCTTTTCGCCAGTGTGTGTTTTCATATGTGTAACTAAATGTGATTTTACAGAAAAAGAATGTTCACATTGTTCACAAGAATATGGCTTTTCGCCACTGTGTGTTCTCATATGTGTAACTAAATGTGATTTTACAGAAAAAGAAAGTTCACATTGTTCACAAGAATATGGCTTTTCGCCAGTGTGTGTTCTCATATGTGTAACTAAATGTGATTTTACAGAAAAAGAAAGTTCACATTGTTCACAAGAATATGGCTTTTCGCCAGTGTGTGTTCTCATATGTGTAACTAAATGTGATTTTACAGAAAAAGAATGTTCACATTGGTCACAAGAATATGGCTTTTCGCCAGTGTGTGTTCTCATATGTGTAACTAAATGTGATTTTACAGAAAAAGAAAGTTCACATTGTTCACAAGAATATGGCTTTTCGCCAGTGTGTGTTCTCATATGTGTAACTAAATGTGATTTTACAGAAAAAGAATGTTCACATTGTTCACAAGAATATGGCTTTTCGCCAGAGTGTGTTCTCATATGTGTAACTAAATGTGATTTTTGAGAAAAAGATAGTTTACATTGTTCACAAGAATATGGCTTTTCGCCACTGTGTGTTCTCATATGTGTAACTAAACTTGATTTTACAGAAAAAGAATGTTTACATTGTTCACAAGAATATGGCTTTTTACTAGTATGAGTCTTCATATGTCTTGATAACTTTTGTTTCTCATGACAAAGTCACACAATTCACAAGAATATGAGGTTTCCTCAGCGTGGCATATCATATGTCGCATTAGAATTGTTTTCTTAGAAAAAAATAATCCACATATTGTACAAGAAGGGGTTTCTCTTGTACGACTCATAATATGTCGCACTAAATGTCTTTTTGAGTAGAAGTATATTCACACACTGAGCAAAGATATGGTTTATATTTAACGTATACGTGTATGTTTATGTAGTTATGATTTTGTGAAACACGAATAGCAAGATAATTATGAACGATTATGCAGATTTTTTCTGAAATATTAGAATCAGAGATATTTTTGCATTTTTAGATGTTTTAAAAGATTTGTCCTCAAGATTTGATAAATATTAGAATTTGCGATATTTTTGCAACAGATGTCAGTTTAAATGTTTCCCCCAGAACTATATAATCTTCTCTGTATTAAATGGAAATATTGGCTCTTTTGGATTTCATACAAGCGTTCTAGCAGGAACATCTGCAAAGGAAAAAATATTAAATTATTTCTTATTTAGTGTCAACATTTATTTTTAAGCGATTTATCTTAAAATATTTTTTGTCACGTTACGAAATTCGCGTGTCTTTTAGTCGATTTTTAATAAAAAATAACTTAAAGATTTCGCTTTTATATTGATACAATAATAACTATGTATCAGTATTAAAGATATTTATCAATCATAACTATGATGAATATCTTTATTATTGATCCAATCATAACTATGATGAGTATAACTTTTATACTGATACAAATCATAACTATGGTGAGTAATTTTTATATCGATACAATCATAACTATGATGAATATCTTTTATATTGATACAATCATAACTATGATGAATATCTTTTATATCGATACAATCATAACTATGATGAACATCTTTTATATTGATACAATCATAACTATGACGAATATCTTTTATATTGATACAATCATAACTATGATGAATATCTTTTATATTGATACAATCATAACTTTGATGAGTATCTTTTATATTGATACAATCATAACTATGACGAATATCTTTTATATTGATACAATCATAACTATGACGAATATCTTTTATATTGATACAATCATAACTATGATGAATATCTTTTATATTGATACAATCATAACTTTGATGAGTATCTTTTATATTGATACAATCATAACTATGATGAATATCTTTTATATCGATACAATCATAACTATGATGAATATCTTTTATATTGATACAATCATAACTATGATGAATATCTTTTATATTGATACAGTCATAACTTTTATGAGTATCTTTTATATTGATACAATCATAACTATGATGAATATCTTTTATATTGATACAATCATAACTATGATGAATATCTTTCATATCGAGACAATCATAACTATGATTATTATCTCCGTTATTTTCGTCCAAATTGGAAATATTTTAACATTTTAATAATATTCAAATATAAACGTATAATTCCACTGATTTATGAATTCTTTAGTAAGGGCAAAGTGAGTAAATGCTAACAAAACAAGATTGAATTATAATATTGTAATATAATTATAATATTGTAATAGATTAAATATAATGTAATAGATTGAAATATAATTTTATATTATATTAGCTATAACCGGCCACGCGTTGATGTGGCTCAATTTGGCGCAATTGAAAATTTCCAAAATGATGAAATGCATGTTTTTTATAAATTTGAGTTCCCATTTCTATGGGCACACAGTTTTTGTTGTTCCATTTTATTTGTTGATATTGAGATTTTCTGGTTTGGTGACTTTTGAACATGTAACATAAATTGTCCATACGAAAAAACAGTGAGTGCATAGTTGTAAGCCACACAATTGTAAAGATTGTTCCCTGAGCTTTGTTGATGGTTATTGCAAATGAAACTAAAATTGATTGAAAAGTGCAATTCCCTAAACTGTAACGTTTTATCCGGTGGAATCATAGGAATGCGTGGAATAAAGATATATTCACCTGTGAAATATCCTGTTAAGATTGTTGTTTCTATGATATTGTTTGTTAAGTTTTTTACTGCAAGCCATGCACCATTGCAAAGTTTGGATTTGTTTTTGGTTTATATTTTGTATTATTAAACAAAACAAATTAAATCGTGTTAACAAGTGAAAAATTGCCGCCATCTTCTTCAAATCAAGACGGAAAATTATCCCCCCTTTTGAGCTTACAACAGTTTTCATCCAAATCTATTTTCTATTTTCTTTTAATGAATAATATTCTACCGTATCGATTGTCGTAATTTTTTAAATATAATCATTAGCAGTGTCAGATGTGCCAATAAGAATGAATGATAAAAATCTGAATAATTAGACTCAATATCTTTCGAAGCTTAAAACTACTTGAAAAATGTAATTTAAACCCTTTTCTTTTCAATAAAAGGAGCATATACTCAATTTTAAAATAATACAAGTTTCAATAGAAAATTTTTTAAATGATACAAGTTTCAATAGAAAAATTTTAAAATAATACAAGTTTCAATAGAAAAATGCGCAATATTTTCTTAAAAATCGGTTTTATTTAAAAAGATTTCAAGAAATTCAACAAATTTTAATTAACTCCAAATATAATATATATAATTACAAAAATCACTTACCTATAAAAAATACTAATCAATGTGTGCTTCCATTCTTTATTGTTAAGAATTTATCCATATTTGTATTTTATATTCCATGTACTTTTTAAATAAAAGGATTTTTAGCGAGCATGTGAAAAGACCGCGATTTAAAAATCTAATAACAGGTGGTCACTGAGCGGAGCTGCCTCCCTTTCTTTCAGTTGTCAAATTCGGAGCCCCAAAAGCGCCATAATTAATTATTTCAATAACGTAAAAACAAAACATTCGACCAAATATATTTCCCAGTAGTAACTATACAAAGAAAAACATTTGAATTGCTGATATGTGTCTTATCTCTCCTTTAAGTTTTGACATGTGTTTCCTGTCAACAATCCAATTAGTCAACTATGGGTCACCGTATGAAAAATGATCATATCAAAGTTTACTTTAAAAATGATCACTCATCAAACGTTACTTTAAAAAAAAACTGCCGACATATTTTCCATTCTTTTTATTCTCTTCCAGAATTACATGAATTTTTGATTAAAAATATTTTATTTGTTCTTTATACAATTAATTTTTTTATCAAAAATATAAAAAAATCAACATTGAATGAAATAGAAAAAAATTAATGTAGCTCTCCAATGTTTACAGGACAATATTTTCAAAATATGAGGTTTAACTTAAAACATAAATCAAGGTGTTTTTTTTTTAATCTTTAAACTTTTGAATCTACAGGTAAATTTGCATATAACTATTGTTTGAGATTACATTATTTTATTTATTGATATTTTATCTTCAATTTATAATATATAAACCTTAGGTCAGAAAATTAATTATTTTCTTTTTAATAGACATTTAAAAATCGAGGGTGTGAATTAATAAAAAAAATCGTTTGTCTAGAATATGATATTCAGTTTATTGGAAAGAGCATAAAAATTCACATTAAATCTGCAAATATCTTAAAAATTGAACCAAGAAAAAAAATTCGATAGATTTTTAAATAGAAAAAAATTAACTCGTAAAATTCAAACCATTTCATTGCGTAGAAAAATCTGACTGCATGATCGCGCGCATGCATTTTGTAAACATTTTTTTAATAAAAAATAATATTTTTATTAGTTTTTCGAAAACTTTAATAGTTTATTTTGGAAGTATATTCCATAAAGAAATCAAACAAGCCACTTTACAAAAAGAAATTACGAGTTTTGTATATTTTATTCGCAGTTTTGTGTAATGGGTGTCAAAAATTCACAAAACATTGTGACACAACTATATAATCATCTTAAAAAGTACGAAGAATACTTAGATACTCTTGTTTTTATGTGAAATACAGTATTACGACTTCCGAAAGTTCGTCCCAAATGTGTAGAAGCACCGAGAAGTCGAACGTGGCGTTGCGCAAGCTATGTTTTAATCAGTGGCGTACCATCAGATTTTGCCGCCCGGGGCGGTCGTAAAATTTGCCGTCCTCCCCCACCGCTGGCATATAATTGCCTGTCCCCCCCCCCCGGCTGGCATATAATTACATGTCCCCCCACACCAGCTTGCATATGATTACATGTTGTGCCCCCCACCGCTGGCATATGATTACCTCTTTTGTTGCTCCCCCCAGGGACATATATTTCCGATTCCGATACCTTAAAAAGTTCCACTTTTTTTTACAAACTTTTCGGTATAAAATTAAGATATTTTGTTAGCATTTATTAATTTTTTCCATTTTTTATTTTTATCCTCACAAAATGATATATGCCGCTCGTAAAATAGGGACACATTTTTTATTTTTATCCTCACAAAATGCAGCCCCCTGATATATGCCGCTCATAAAATAGGGACACATTTTTTATTTTTATCCTCACAAAATGCAGCCCCCTGATATATGCCGCTCGTAAAATAGGGACACATTTTTCTGACTCCAATACCTCCAGATGTTCCGATATTTCTACAAACTACTCGGTATAAAATTTAAGATATTTTGTTAGCTTTTATTTAATTTTATTTTTTTCTATTTTCTATTTTTAACCACTAAAAATGCCGCCCCCGACATGGGCCGCGTGTGAAATAAGAGATAGATTTTTCCCATTCCAATACCTCCAAAAGTTCCGATTTTTAAAAAACCTTTCGGTAAAAAAACTCCGATTTTTTGCTAGCTTTTATTCTTTTTTCTATTTTCATCCTCAATAAATACCGCTTCCTGGTATTTGCCGCTCGTAAAATAGGGACACATTTTTCTAATTTGGATATCTCTAAAAGTCCCAATGTTTTACAACCTTGATTGAGATTGTCGGACTTACTTCCTCATCTTGGTTGTTATTGTCACAACGTTTCGGCCGTTTTGCCCTCCGGCCTTCGTCAGGTGTTTTGTATCAAACTGGGGAGCCGTTTGCTAGGAGTCTCGAATCCAACCCTTTATTATTATTACGGGGGTACCGTGTTCGGACTCCAGCTAGGCTTTGGGACATAGTTGCTGATTTTATGTTTTGAATGTTACTTTTTTCACTGCCTTCTTTCAGGATTGAACTCAGCACCTTTGGGTAGCTGTAAACTTTGATACAACGTCTAGGACCACTCGGCCATATGTCATTAAAAAAGTAACATTCAAAACATAAAATCAGCAACTATGTCCCAAAGCCTAGCTGGAGTCCGAACACGGTACCCCCGTAATAATAATAAAGGGTTGGGTTCGAGACTCCTAACAAACGGTTCCCCAATTCGATACAAAACACCTGACGAAGGCTGGAGGGCAAAACGGCCGAAACGTTGTGACAATAACAACCAAGATGAGGAAGTCAGTCCGAAAATCTCAATCAATGAAAACACCTCATCTAAAAAATACAGACAGTTTTACAACCTTTTCGGCATAAAATTTCAGAATATTTGTTAGCATTTTTTTTTTTTTTTTTTTTTTTTTACCCTCTTTCGACAATTCTTAACTTCTATTCTACTTGAAATCATTTTTTACTTGATTTTTTTCGTAATTCTTTAAATGTGTACTTGTTTTGACATGACGAGTAAGTAATTCTGTTTTCATCTGAAATGAGTTATCATAAAAGATCACTAATTTACAAACGCACCAAGATATAAATGGTATATTGAAATTTTAATATTATTCCCTAATTTACAAACGAACCAAGATATAAATGGTATATTTTCATTCACAATGGTTGGCAACTAGAAAACAATTTATTATTACAGAAATTTTCATTTTGTAAATTTTATTTCACGATAAAATAATAAATCAGTTTTTTTATTGTTTTTTTTTAAATGGACTAAAAAAATTGAAATTAAATTTGAAATATTTTGTGTAGAAAAAAAGCATTTCAAATTTAACATGAATTTTTTTTTTCAAAATTGTTCAATTTTAAAATCTGTTTTTATAAACAGTATTTGCAAATATCAAAATATAATGTGCTTTTATTACATCTAAAGTCGAAATATAGACATTCAAGTAAAACTAATGGTATCTACGTTATTGTCATGTCGCAGTAATGAACATATCCAATAATTGCAAAAAACAATAAGGTAATAAAATTAAATAAAAATGAAAATACGTTTTAAATAAAATTGATGAAAATTGAGATTTGCTACATAAAAGAAACCGAAGAGTTCGAATCGTAACAAGGGAAGGTGTTTTTTAAATACTTGGTATTTTAGCAGAATTTTATTAACTTCGAAATTTGTTTTTGTTAATAATTAATTTCCTCATTTTTTACATTACTGCGACACAATATAACTAAAACCAATGGTATATATTTTGATTCAATATTACCATTTCCAAAGTATATATATTTAATCAGATGAAAAACAGAAAATTAAATTTTTCTTTTGAAACTCCTTTTCCTGTAGTTTACGAACCCTTTTATATAAATAAAAGAACTCGTACCCATATAGCATATTCCTTAATGTTTTAATATAAATATAAGTAAAAGAACTGATACCCAATATAACATTCATGAAAAAATGTGTTTTTCTTTAATCTAAACAATAAAAATGTTTTTATATATTGCATTTGTAAAATTATATTTGGGAATTTAATAGAGAAACCCACAAACGAAAAATGCGTCAAAAATTCAAATATATAAAAAAATAAATATTACCAAAAGAAAGATAAATTATTCTGTTACCTACTTGAATAAGTTTTCTGAGATTGAACATATTTTAAAGCGTCTATTAAATCTGAAACTCAAGTAGTGCCCATTTGGGAAGCTAGAACGAGAAGATGGCCGACATGCAATCATTTAACTTGGGAGTCTCGATAATCGCTTAGATCATGAAAACAAAACAAAATATCGATAGAAATTTATCCAATAAATATCACGGTGATATTGAATCAATTTCTTTCATTATTTAGTTTGTTTGTGGAGTTTTAAGCCAGTAATGACACTTCAAAGGCGCCATGGTCTTGCTGGTCATATTTTCTTTTTAACTCTGCAACTCGAGACTACATTTTTTTCGAACGGAATAAAACTTTAAAATACATCCAAAGTACAAAACTTATCCCGATACGTAGAAGAGTTACTTATCTTGCCTTTGGTAATATTTTTTTGTTATTTGTTTTTCTTTTATTAAAAAATCGTTTGTTGGATTCTCTGCTTATACCTTTTTATGAATATTTTTTCAGCTTAAACATTTATAAATATTTTTAAACGTTTAGAAATATTTTTTAAACATTTATAAATATTTTTTAAAGACTCCATAAGGTATATTCGTAAATGAATTGTTTATATATATATATATGAAGGCACCATAAAAATTCTGAATGTATTTAATGGGTATTTGACCCTTATCGTACGGATTACATGAACTCAAATTTCCTTCTATTCAGTTTGTGTGTAATGTTGAATGGTCGGAATGTTCAACATTTGATTTGTGGTTCACAACGTTGTGTTGTTGCAGTAGAATTGCGTTAGACGATTGTTATAATCGATTATTATTCGATTTACTGGCAGAAAAAAAAAACAGATTTTGTGGTATTGTACAGGTTAGTCAGGACATTAAAAATGAAAATATCGAACAAAGTTTAAATTGTACGTATCTGTTATGGAATGATGTTCCCCGAAAAAAAAAAATTCACTTAATTTAATCAAGTAGTTTTTTTTATTTTAGAGCGAAAAAAAACAATTTTCTAAGATACCTAGCAAAAGGTTCGATTTTTAGGAAGAAAAGCTAGTTATTAAAGATGGGGAGGGAGTGTCGGCCTTTTACATGGAGTTATCTCCCGTGTCGTTTCTTAAATTCAAACAAAAAATTAAAACAAATCTAAGATGTCTGCCTTCCACGTGCTCTCATAAAAACGTGTTTTTTCACTGTAAAAAAAAAAAAAAAAAAAAAAAATACTCAATCAAATTAAGAGAAATTTTTTTTCGCAGGTCTTCATGTCAAAACGGATACGTACAATATAACTTTTTTTTCGATATTTTAATTTTTTAATGTCTTCATTAAACTGTAAAAGCACCGATTTTTTTAAATAAAAAAAAACAAAAAAAACAATTGTTTGATAATAATAAAAGGAAGAAGAAAACACACTTAGTTGATTTTTTTTAAATTCAGACTTATTGTTTAGATATTCAGATTAAATGACATTTTTATAGTATCTGTTGTTTATTAAATTATACATGAAACTGCATAATAGTGTGTAAAGCCGCCGTTCCCTATGTTAAGCATAGGTTTCTAAATAACACAATTATTTTAGAACGGTCCGTATTTTGTATAAGTACTAAAAAGTTCAGTTGTAATTTAATTTGAAAAAGTAAAAGGGTTGTTAATATTTGTTCAATTTCGAATCAATTCATAACACAAACTGATTTTTATTATCCCAATAAAACTGAAAATACAGAAAAGAATATTTTTAATAGTAAATTTATTTCTATAAATTCATGTCGACACCGGTTTAAAATAGCGAAGGTGTAAGAGGACTTGACAGTCGGCAGCAATTTTGAGTGAAATACAAGGGTTACCATTTAAATTCCTTTAAGCAAGGCTCATCCGGCAAGGAGGAAATCGAGATTTTTTTTTAGGAATAAAATTACTGATTTTTATTTCACAATAAAACTTAAAATAAAGAAAAGAATATTTGGGTTTGTATTACTGTACACATAAAAACCCAGATAAAATACTGTTAAAAACTCGCTCAATATATGTTACGGTGACATAGGTTTACATATATTCGGCAGGTTTTTAATAGTATTTTGCATAGTTTTTTTTATTTATAACACCTTTTTCCCAAACTTACGGTGTTAAAGAGAGAATCAGACGCCATCTTGAATTTTCCACTACATCGGTAAACACTGTATGTTTTTCGAGCTGAATAAATATGTTACATTGAATAAAAACACGAAAAATATATCCAGTTTGGTAGAAAAGTAACTTATCTTGCCTTTGATAACATTTATTTGTTATATATTTGTTTTTTGACAACTTTTTCGAATCTATGTGTACAGTAATACAAACCCGAATATTTTTTAATAGTAAATTTCTTTTTATAAATTCATGTAGACATTTTTTAGACACCGGTTTAAAATAAAAAAAAAAAAACATGCAAGTGGACTTCACAGTCGGCAGCCATTTTGAGTGGAAAACGACATATTTATCATTTAAACTTCTTTAGCATTCAAATTACTTTAAGCAAGACTGTCTTCCGGCAAAGAAGAAATCGAGATTTTTATAGGAATAAAATAAAAATAATTTTATTTAAAATACATTAAATTATTAAAAGTTATGTAATAAAATAAAAATATATTGAGGTTAAATACATTAAATTGTTAAAAGTTAGGAAATAAAATAAAAATACAATTGTTGGTACTAGTGCACTTATTGATCCGTGCGGAAATAACATTATTATGTAAAAAGCCATTCTTAACACGGGGAGGGTATTTTGTATATATTCTGTACTTTAACCTTACAACTGAATAAAAAAAACTCATCAAAAAACTTTAATTTAACTGGGAAATACGATTTTAAAAAATAGCGCGGATCAGTAAGTGCACAAGCACCCAATTGTTTTATATGCATTAAATTATTAAACGTTAGGAAATAAAATAAAATATCAAAAAAATAAAATCTTACCTTTACTTCTAGACAATTCAATACGAAAAAATGCCATCAAAATTCGATGATTTCTTTTTGAAATATAAAAGCAGATTTAAAAAAATTAAAAGATGAAATAAATATAAAAGTAAATAAAAAGGATTGAAAAAGATTTTAAAAAGTAAAGAAAAAAAAAAGATAAAAATTTATAATGAAACTTTGTAAATTCTTTAAAGTTTGTTAATTACGTGTGAATAAACGTTTTCCAATGCTGTTTGCAACGTATTTTCCATTCATAAGACGTCAATAATTAAAGGTTAAAAAACTAATAAAACTAAGATATCTTGTTCTGTGTTAGTTATATGATAATGGTCAACAACAACACTGTCATGAAATTTGCATTTGCACTGCAAATCGGCACGACCGAAAGATGAGATAGGTAGGTACGATAGGCAATGTTATATTTATGTAAAAATAACACTTGTAAATATAGTTGCTAGATTTAATAAATGTGTGTAGCTAAATTTTTCAGAAAAAAAGGCTAAGTTAAAAACGTTTTAAATATCGAGACATAAAAATGTTAAATTGAAAATTGTTTTTATATTAATCATAATAAATGAGATACGATAGGCAAGTACGATTGACAATGTTCAATTTATGTAAAAATGGCACCAGTAAATAGGATTGCTGGACTTTAATAAATGTTTGTAGCTAAATTTTTCAGGAAAAAAGGCCAAGTTAAAAACGTTTAAAAGAAATAAAACCAGAAAAATGCTTAATCGAAAATTGTTATTTTTTAATCATACTAACTTGTCCTGTCGTAAGATACGCTTAAATATATTTTAATTTATGCAAATTTCATATTCATTATTCTAACAGCGCCATTTTTATAGTGATTATTATAGTATACCTAATCCATAGTACTGGCCCGGTATACAGTACTGATTTCAAAAGATAATAAAAAATAACATGGGTGCCATCAGCTTGAATAGAAAGCAAAACATTTAACGGTCCAACTCCAGTCGAAATCATTCAAACGATCGTCAAATGGATAAGTAATAGTTAAATATGAAACGACTTTAACGTTTAAATGTATATTTACGCATACATGAAAAGACAATTTAATTTGATTTATACATACGAATTGTCAATAATTATTTTCAATTTTAACATCTTAGCAAATATTTTTACCGACTAAATACCAAATTGAATTTGTTTCACAGGTTCAAATCACTTATACAAAATTGTGAAGTCTGTATACCAAACATTGACAGAAGCGTTTTGTAGAGAAGTTCCGCACACAGTCAGAAGACTGACGGGCTAAGCAGGATTATTATTATGATAATTATTGAATTCAAGAGATGATATCATTGATATTTGTAAAACTAAAAACAGAATCTAATCAAGACGAAAGATATATTTAGGATAAAAATAAGTTGATGTTCTTACAACCAAGATTTTAGGTCGTACGAATCTTTATTTGCAGTTTTTCAAAGGATTCGTCAAATCACAATCAAACAGATAAGTTGTGTTAAAATTGAAAAAAAAAACATTGACAATTCGCATGTATAAGGCAGATTATATTGCCTTTCCATGCATGCGTAAATATACATTTAAACGTTAAAATCGTTTCATTTTTTAACTATTTCTTATCCATTTCACGATAGTTCAAATGAAGCTGGAGCGTTAAATGTTTTGCTTTCTATTTAAGCTGATGGCACCCAAGTCATGTTGGTTTTAACTTTTGTAATCACTATTATATATCGGGTACAATATATTAATCAATAGGGTAATAGATCTATAATATTGAATATGAAATCTGTGTGAACTAAAATATCATATGTAAGCGTAGGGCATGCCGGGTGGCATTACAATGTATTATAATATAAAAATCACTATTGAAATTGTCGTTATAAGAATAATGAATATGAAATCTTCATAAATTAAAATATATTTAAACGTATTTTACGACCGGGCAAGTTTGTATGATTAACAAAAATAATTTTTGATTTAAAATTTTTATGACTTTGCTTTTTAAAACGTTTTTAACTTGGCCTTTTTAAAAATTTATCATTTTAATTTAGCTACAGACATTTATTAAAGTCCAACAATCCTATTCACTGGTGCCATTTTTTAAACATAAATATAACATTGCCAATCGCAATTGCAAATTTCGTGACAGTGTTGTTGTTGTGGACCGTTAACATATAACTAACGCAGAATAAATATATCTTAATTTTATTCGTTTTTTTTTTTTTTTTTTTTTTTTTTCAATTTAGCATTTTTTGGACTTGATTTTTAAACGTTTTTGATTTGGCTTTTTTTTTCTTCATGAAAAATTTAGCTACAGACATTTATTAAAGTCCAGCAACCATATTTAGTGGTGCCATTTTTACCTAAATATAACATTGCCCATCGTGTCTGCCTATCTTATCATTCGATGGTGGCGAGTCCCAGTGCAAAAGCAAATTTCGTGACAGTGTTGTTGTGTTGACCGTTAGCATATAACTAATGCAGAACAAAGATATCTTAATTTTATTCGTTTTTTTTTTTTACCTTTAATTATTTTCGTCTTTTGAATGGACAATACGTTGCAAACATCATCGGAAAACGTTTACTCACATGTAATTAACGAACTTTTAAGAATTTACAACGTTTCCTTCTAATCGTTTTTCGTTTAATCTTTTTTAATCTTTATATTTTATTTTCATTTTAATTTTTCAATATTCGTTCAGTCATTTTTTTTTTATATCAACGCGTTTCAATTTCATTCGTGTATTTGATTTAAACATGTTTAAAGTCTTTTTATTAATGATTTGGACACGCAGAATCGAATTTGTATGAATTAACCAAAAAATTCCCAATAAACCGAACAAAATTGACAGTTTTGAAAAAAAAAATCAAAAAAAAATCCAATTTTCATGTCCTTTTTTTCGTATTGAATTGCTTAGAAGGAAAGGTAAGTTTTTATTTTTCAATATTTTATTTTTTTCCCTAACAATTAAAAATTTAATGCATTTAAAATAAGATTTAAAAAAAAAAAAAAATTCCAGATCTTGCGTTTACCAGGTCTTGCTTAAACAATTTTAATGGTAAAGAAATTTGGGTTAGAAACTCACTCTATATATGTTACCGTGACATAGGCTGACATATATTCAGTAGGTTTTTAACAATATTTTTTCTAGTTTTTATTTTTAAGTCCTTTTCTCAAACCTACCGTGTCAAAGAGAGAGTCAGCCGCCATTTTAAACTTTCCAATACATCGGTAAACACAATATGTTTTTCGAGCTGAATAAACGTGTTACATTAAATAAAAACACTGAAAACGTATCCAGTTAGTTAGAAAAGTAACTTAACTTGCCTTTGATAACATTTATTTGTTATATATTTGTTTTTTGACAATTTTTTCGAATCTATGGGTACAGTAATACAAACCCAAACTTAAATGGTAAATGCGTAATTTTCCACTCAAAATGGCTGCCGACTGTGAATACAACATATACACGTTTGATATTTTAAACCGGTGCCCCAAAATATGTACATGAATTTATAGAAAGCAATTTACTATTAAAAATGTTGCTTTTTTTTTTTAAATTTTAATGCGGGGGGGGGATCACTTGGTGTTATAAATTGATCCAAAATTGAACAAGTATTAACAAACCATTTACTCCTTACAAATTAAATTACAACTTTCAAGTACTTATACAAAATACAGGCCGTGCTGAAATAATTGGGTTATTTAGAAACCAGGAGCGGTGGCTTAAAAAAACAGAAGCTATTATTCTGTAGTTTCATCTATAATTTAATAAACAACAGATACCATAAAAATTGAATGTAACCTAGAAATAAGAAAAATTAGTCTGAAAAAAAAAAAAAACGACTCGAACTAATTGTTCTAATTATAATGATAAACAATTATTTTTTTAGCAACAAAATCTTTTTTTTTCTGCCAGTGAATCGAATAATAATCGATTAACGCAATTCTACTGCAACAACACCACGTTGTGAACTCACCATAAATCAAATGTTGTACATTCCGACCATTCAACATGACACGCAAACTGCATAGAAGGAAATTTGAGTTCATGTAATCCGTACGATGATGGGTAAATACCCATTAAATATAATCAGAATTTTTATGATGCCTTCATATATATATATATATATATATATATATATATATATATATATATATATATATATATATATTTATTTACTAATATACCTTATGGAGTGTTTAAAAAATAATAATTATAAATAATAATTAAAAATGTTTAAGCTAAAAAAAAATTGTTCATAAAACGGTGTTTAGCAGAGAAGCCAACAAACAAACAAAAAAGTTTTTAAAAGTTCAAATAACCTTACAAGTGAATAAAAGAAACATATCATGAAACTTTAATTAAACTTGGAAATACGATTTAAAAAATAGCGCGGAACTGCACTAGTACCATAACTTTCGAGTACTTATACAAAATACGGGCCGTGCTGAAATAATTGGATTATTTAGAAACCAATACTTAACATAGGGAGGGGAGCGGTGTCAAAAAAAAAGAAGCTATTCTGTAGTTTCATCTATAATTTAATGAACAACAGATACCATAAAAATTGAATGTAATCTAGAAATAAGCAAAATTAGTCTGAAAAACCCCCGATTCGAACTGTCTTCTAATTATTATAATGATAAACAATTGTTTTTTAGCAACAAAATCTGTTTCTGTTTTTTTTTTCTGACAGTAAATCGAATAATAATCGATGATAACAATCGTTTAAAGCAATTCTCCTGCAACAACACAACGTTGTGAACCACAAATCAAATGTTGAACATTCCGACCATTCAACATTGCACACAAACTGAATAGAAGGAAGTTTGAGTTTATGTAATCCGTACGATGAGGGGCAAATACCCAAGAAATATTCTTGGAATTTTTATGGTGCCTTCATATATATATATATATATATATATATATATATAAAAAAATAATAATTATAAATAATAATTAAAAATGTTTAAGTTAAAAAAAAATTGTTCATAAAACGGTGTTTAGCAGAGAAACCAACAAACAAAAAAAAAGTTTTTAAAAGTTCAAAGTCACTAAAAAATTACCAAAGGCAAGATAAGTTACTCTTTTCTGTAACTGGATAAGCTTTGAATTTTTAACGTATTATGAAGTTTTATTCTGTTCGAAAAAAAATTTAAAAAAAATAAATAAGTGCCGAGTTGCAGAGTTAAAAAGAAAGGTGCTAGTGCAGAGAGTGATCCGCGCTATTTTTTAAATCGTATTTCCAAGTTTAATTAAAGTTATATATATATATATATATATATATATATATATATATATATATATATATATTAATTCAATTGTAAGGTTGAAGTATAGAATAGGTACAAAACACCCTCCTTCCATTCAGGAATATATTATATGGAATACGCCATTACTAGTATGAAGCGTTAACAAAAAAAGTATATTATGAATTTTTTCATTCGGAAAAATGCTGTTTATGAAGAGATAGATTGAATAATAACTTTTGCTTTGTTTTACTTTGGCATCCCCGTTCTTCTGAGATACTAGGAACATGGCGGTGTATGCGGAAAATTCGTCTTCGGCAATGTTTTAAGTCAAACGTCAATGTTTTATTTTGAAAAAAAAAAAAAAAAGAACGAGATGTTTTTTTTTTGTTTTTTTTTTTTTCACTTGCATTACAAAGTTTATTTGAGCTTTTAAACAAACTTTTACAAACATAAAAAATAGACTTTATACACCTTTTATAATATAAAATTTTGAAACTTATTTAACCAAAATATACGATGAAGAATCGTCCCCGGTGTTATCATGTCGCAGTAATGTCCAAAAATTACGGAAAAAAAATGAAGTTGTAGAAAATTAATTAACAAAAACCAAGGTACTTGTACAGTTTAATCGAGACGTTTAGTTGTACAAATATCCTCAAACAAGGTAATCACTGAAAGGGGCTCTTAAAGGCCGACACCGGTATCAGCAGAAGTTTGTTTACATGTTTTATAAACTTTAAATGTGTAAAATATAATCACATACTTTTTGAAAATGTGATCATGTTATTAAACGCCAATTTAAATTATTCACATTATTTAACAAATTAAAAAATATAATGAATAAAATGATTAAATGAGTTTTATCTTATAATTTAAAATTAAAAACATCGAACAATAAGAATAACGTTTGGGGTATTTATGTATTTTTTGTGCCGTGCTGAAATAAAAACGTTATTTTGAAAACCATTCTTAATATGAGGAGTTGAGAATGTTTTGTAACTATTTTCTGCTTCCAATTAAAAACAAAAAGGCAAGACTGGAGTTTAGGTGGGAAAATAATCTCGAACCCTTTATCACATAAAAGGAACTAATTTCCCTAATCACTGGTACGGCGGTACGACATGTCAATAATATATAAACAATATTGGTATTTCAGAAGTTGTTTTTGAAAACAACTTTTGAAAAAAAAAAAAACTTCTTTTTATATTGCTTTTATAATTAAAATAAAAAAGGTTTTCGTAGGTTACAATTATGAAAAGTTCTATTCATATTTAAATGTCTTATATGTTCCGTGTTTTTTTTTTTGTTTTTTTTTTACACAATGAATACCTTTTTAATGAAGGTGCTAATGCAGAGAGTGATCATCCGCGCTATTTTTTTAAAATCGTATTTCCAAGTTTAATTAAAGTTATGATATGCTTTTTATTCAATTGTAATGTTGAAGTATAGAATATGTATAAAACACTCTCCCCCTCCCCATATTAAGAATGGCTTTTTAAATATAACGTTATTATTTACGTCCGGATCGCTCTATGCACTAGTACCTTAATGATAAACAATACATAAATAGAAATAATAAATTATCAGACTTTTTAAAGTGTAAGTTTAAACAATATTTTTTTGGTAATCTCCAAAAATACCGTTAGGGCTTACAAAATGGCCGCCAGAAGAGTCACGTGGCGGATCACGTGACTCTTCTGGCGGCCATTTTGTAAGCCCTAACGGTATTTTTGGAGATTACCATTTTTTTTATTAAAAATTGAATCGCGTGATTATTATTAAATTACAATACAAATTAATATTAAACACGCGTAATCTCTTGCAATTTATTATTTCTCTATTTCAAATTGAAATTTATTAATTATAAAACCTTCGGTACTTATGTATTTTTGTTACCGTGCTAAAAAAAAGTGCTTAAGATATCGTTAAGATAAACGATAAAGATATCGTTAAGATAAACATTCTGTTTAAAATTAAAAAAATGTTGTTTAAAATAAAGAAGTAAAAAATGAGAGAAGAAAGATATCGTGAAAAAAAGATCGTGAAACGTTTTAAAATAAATAAGCAAGAAGTTGGGCTTCTTTAAGTTGTTTTCAAAAACAACTTCTGAAATACCAATATTGTTTATATATTATTGACATAGTAACGTACCGGTGATTAGGGAAATTAGTTCCTTTTATGTGATAAAGGGTTCGAGATAATTTTTCCACCTAAACTCCAGTCTTGCCAACAATTCGACACGCTTAACTAATGAACGGACATTTTTACACGAAGAACGAAATAAACTTAAAATAAACTTGATTTTTAAAGCTTTATATATTTTATCTTATTTTTTAATGAATTGAATACGAAATATAAAGTTACAATAGAAATACCTAAGAATGTTTAAGAATTGACAAATATAATATAAACTTCATAGGAAAACAATTCGGTACACTTAACTAATGAACGGACATTTTTACAAGAGGAACAAAATAATGATTTCACCGTGTTACGATGATCTAAATTCATTGTTCTTAGCAGTTGATTTTCTCTTTAAATAATTTCACGTTTAAATCGTGTTTTTCATCTTTTAATTTTGATTCTTTTATATTTTCATATATTTTATTTCTTAATGAATTGAACAATCAAAACAAAAGTTGTATGAATTTATTAAAGAAATCTTAACAAACAAAAGAATTTTGAACACAAAGGATAAACACGAATTCATTTCGTTTTTCTTTTTCGCATTGAATTCCTGCAGTTGAAAGGTTAGTTTTTTTTTGTTTCTTCTTTTTTACACTTGAAAAATATGATTCATTAAATTTTGACAAAATGTTAAAAATAAAAAAACCTTTATTGATTCTGTCATGATTTATAACAGACATGCATAAAATATTATGAATAATCAATAGACTAAGGAAATCCTAACAAACAAACAAAATTTTGTTTTAAAAAAAAAAAAAAAACAAAAAAAAACGATTTCGTCCCGAGGAGGGGGGGTCGTATTGAATTGCAGCAATGAAATGTAAATTATTTTTTTATACACTTTTAAAAAATTACATCAAATAACTTTTACAAAAATCATTTAAAAAGTATATTGTTTATTGCAACCCAATAAATAAAAAAATATCGATTTCGGCATGCTTCAAACAGATATGATTTAAAATTATGAATACAAAAAAAATATAGAGATTTCGCAATACTTTATAACAGACGTGAATAAAAAATATGAATCTCCTAAGAATTCTCCTAAAAAATATATTTTTCGTTAAATGTGATTTATAATTCATGAAAAATAAGAATATTTACCACAAACACAATAATTTAATTCAAAGTTATTATTAAATTTCTGAATACAAAAACAGATTTGTCGATATTAAATTGTTTTCTGTCTACACTAACCGGTTATGTCGCTAAGGATATCGTTTTATTTTTAATGTTTAATACAATATTTTAGATTTTAGAATGAGGATAATTTTTTGTTTTATAAATTGTGTGTAAAATATGTGCTCATTTATTGGCCATCACAAATTAGTACAAACCTAACGTAATAAAAAATGTTAAAATATGTGCTCATTTATTAGTAATAACAAATTAGTACAAACCTAATATAATAAAAATACAAGCTCATTTATTGGTCATTAGTACAAACCTAATGTAATAAACAAATATTAAAATGTGTCCTCATTTAATAGTAATAACAAAATAGTACAAACCTAATGTAATTAAAATATATGCTCATTTATTGTCCATCACAAATTAGTACAAACCTAATGTAATGAACAAATATTACAATATGTCCTCATTTATTAGTAATAACAAATTATTACAAACCTAATGTACTAAAAATATGTTACAATATGTGCTGATTTGTAGGCCATCACAAATTAGTACACACCTAATGTAATAAAAAATATTAAAATATTTCCTCAAAAATAAGTATAAACCTAATGTAATAAAAATATTAAATCATGTGCTCATTTATTGGCCATAACAAATTAGTACAAACCTAATGTAATTAAAATTATTAAAATATGTGCTCATTTATTGGCCATAACAAAACAGTACAAACCTAATGTAATTAAAAAATATAAAAATATGTGCGCATTTATTGGCCATAACAACATAGTACAAACCTAATGTAATTAAAATTATTAAAATATGTGCTCATTTATTGGCCATAACAAAACAGTACAAACCTAATGTAATTAAAATTATTAAAATATGTGCTCATTTATTGGCCATAACAAAATAGTACAAACCTAATGTAATTAAAATTATTAAAATATGTGCTCATTTATTGGCCATAACAAAACAGTACAAACCTAATGTAATTAAAATTATTAAAATATGTGCTCATTTATTGGCCATAACAAAACAGTACAAACCTAATGTAATTAAAATTATTAAAATATGTGCTCATTTATTGGCCATAACAAAATAGTACAAACCTAATGTAATTAAAATTATTAAAATATGTGCTCATTTATTGGCCATAACAAAACAGTACAAACCTAATGGAATTAAAATTATTAAAATATGTGCTCATTTATTGGCCATAACAAAACAGTACAAACCTAATGTAATTAAAATTATTAAAATATGTGCTCATTTATTGGCCATAACAACATAGTACAAACCTAATGTAATTAAAATTATTAAAATATGTGCTCATTTATTGGCCATAACAAAACAGTACAAACCTAATGTAATTAAAATTATTAAAATATGTGCTCATTTATTGGCCATAACAAAACAGTACAAACCTAATGCAATTCAAATTATTAAAATATGTGCTCATTTATTGGCCATAACAAAACAGTACAAACCTAATGCAATTAAAATTATTAAAATATGTGCTCATTTATTGGCCATAACAAAACAGTACAAACCTAATGTAATTAAAATTATTAAAATATGTGCTCATTTATTGGCCATAACAAAACAGTACAAACCTAATGTAATTAAAATTATTAAAATATGTGCTCATTTATTGGCCATAACAAAATAGTACAAACCTAATGTAATTAAAATTATTAAAATATGTGCTCATTTATTGGCCATAACAAAATAGTACAAACCTAATGTAATTAAAAAATATTAAAATATGTGCTCAATGTTGGCTATCACAAATTAGTACAAACCTTATGTGATCAAAAATATATTAAAATATGTGCTCATTTATTGGTCATAACAAATTTGTATAAATCTAATGTAATAAAAATGTAAAACTTATAATTTCAGCTAGCATAGTTTACCATCGAAAAAAATTAAAATGGACGAAGTGTTTTTCTATTGTTCTAATATAAATTCATTACAATGTTTTCAAAGTAAATAAACGCTGCAAAATAAGTATAAAACACTAAATATCCATTAAATTATTATTATTTGTTATATATTGGTTTTGTTTTAAGTATTGTTTGTTTATTTGTGTAAAAAATAAAAGGATCTTTTTGTTTATTAAATTGTTAGGTGAACGTACAAATTAGTCTGCAAGGGCATTCGTCCTCATGTTAGAACTGGTTTCTAACTAGTACACTTATTATTACTGAGTTTTAGTTTAATTAGAATAGAAAATGAAATGGTTAACAAATTTAAAATTGAATTTTTTAAAATAATCGACGGCTCTCCTATTTTTATATGAACCAAAATCAAAATTAATCGAATGACACTTTTTAATAATTAATATATTTATTATAACTCACAAAACTGGAAACTGTTTACGATTGGTCCTTAATTGAGTGGTCATTTTATTGAAATGTCTCCGATAAGTATCAATAATTGAAGAAATCGGATGAAAGAAGGAACATCCGATTGAGGCTAAAGTTAACGCCTTATACGATCTAATGTTACAATTTCGTTTGAAGAAGTTTTATTACCACACAAGAAAAAACTGTCTTTGATATGACATATGTACGTTCGAAATAGATGTTCCTGTTAAGAGCACAATTGACAATAATACAGGATTTTTGCCTTTAAAATTTTCATTTAACTATTATCACAATTGAACTATAATACTAGATTGTTGCCTTTAAAATTTAAATTTAAGTATTATCACTACAGAAGTAGAAATGCCTAGCATATAAAATCAACAGTATGTATTTTGCTGTGACATGGGAGGGTTCTAAATGACTGTTTCTGTTTAGAACACAATTGAACCATGATACTGTACATATAAAATTTTAATTCAAGTAATTATCTTTACAAATAATTTATAAAATCAACAGTAGGTTCTCTATAGCGCAATTAACAATACATTGTAAACCAAGCCACGCTTAGGGGGCATATGAGGCTTTCCTTTTTCAGATCATAAATCAATATGCCTTTTGAGACACGAGTCAACTGTGCATAGACTCTCAACCAATTGATATGACTGTTCTGACAAAAATAGTTGTACATATGCCTGTTAAAGGAAGTGTCAAATTTGGTTAGACTGTCGAGCATTTGGTTTGTGTTCCGACAAGAGTCGTTTATCTTCCAAACCTAAATGCTATGCATTGCAGGTGTGTCCACAACACCTTGTTAATTTTGTATTCTTCATCAATCCAAGTATCTCGTTAAAATGCATCACATATTAGAGTACCTCCCTTCCTCAAACCTTGGGATTTTTGAAGTCTATTCCTACTTTGGTGTTTTCCACACTATAATACATATGTATGTGTTTCATTTGCGTTTATCTTTAGTTCGTTTTAATGCTTCTTATATTAAGTGGCTTCATACCTTGTCTATAGCGACTTTCATATAAACAAGTTAAATAACTTTGTTAAGTCAATCTGATTGAATCAGATTGTAAAACACATAATATGTTCTTTTTTATTAAAGGAAATACATTGTTACAATCCATTAAGAAGTGTATGGAAAATTATTTCCAAATAATAGAAAAGAAATAATTTAAATGAAGCGTCGACTGTGGGCAGACTGTCAACCATTTGGTTCATGTTCCGACAAGAGTAGTTCGTCTTTCAAACCTAAACGCTATTCAGACGAGTGTGCCCACAACGACTAGTTAATTTAGTGCTCTTCATCAATTTGATGTCCAGCTATCTCGTCACAATACATCACATATGAGTACCTTCCTTTTCCAAAACTCGGGATGTTTTAAGTCTATTTCTACTTGTATTTTTCTCACCTATCATCTTGGTGTTTTTCAGGCAGGTAATTATTTGCTGCATTTTCTGTTATTATTTTTTTTAATTTTTTTAATACTTCTTATATCAAGTAGCTTCGTACCTTGTCTGTAGCGACTTTTATACAACAAACTAAATGACTATTTAATTACTCAATCCGATTTAATCAGATTCTAAAAAGGCATGATATGATCTTTTCGATCTTTTGATTAAAGGCAATACATGGTTATATTTCAGTAAAATTATGCAAAACTGTATTTTTAAATAATAGAAATTAAATTATTAAACATTTTTTCAATTAACAGCTTTATCATTGAAAATGTTTATCTTACATGTGTGCGTAAAGTAGCAGTTTAGATAAATATGAATGTGTTATGTTGTTTCTGAATATTTAAGATGAGGATTGGTTATCCATATTTTTTTATTCATCGGATTACTGTTTCCGTTTTCAGTGTGATTTTACCAACGTTTCGGTCGATGTAACTTCTGACTTTCTTCAAGTGTTTCTTGTCGAACTTGGAAATGTTTCTGTTGAATTCAGAAATTTAGAGAGAATTTCTTTACTCCACGTAGCCTGCTCTTGTTCCATCAGCTGTGAGAGATAGAGGTTCTAAGTAATTCGCAATTGTAGTTTTCGATCGCTCACACTCAGGATTGAACCTAGTCTGACGAATCCAAATAATACGGAGGAATATGTTAGTCGCATTTTCATGAAATGCTTGGCTACATTTTCTAACTGTAGATCACTTGATAATGGGATATACTTAGCGATGGATTACATAACATAAACGTGAAAAAAATATCAACTTAAAAAAAGGAAATCCTGCACAAAAAAAAGAAATTAAGACGATAAATCCAAAGAAATAAATGTGTTTATTATTTGATTATTTTAATTTAAAAATTCGTAATCTTATCGATATTGTAAGTAAAAAATCATTAAAACGCTTATAAGTCGTTACAAATAATTTAATGTTAAGGTTAATTGAAGGCAAACGGATATTTTTCCTCCAGAAACATTAGCTTTTTTTTAAATTACAGATTTCGCATAGTTTTTATATGCAAGATTTTAATATTTTCCTTTCTCGCAAGAACGTGAAACTTTTGGCGTAGCATAATTTTTATATAATCTTGAATAATAATTAAAAATAAAAATTAATTTAAAAACAGGAACATAAAAATAATTAAATTAAAAATGATAAAAAATTATACAAACGTTCAGAATAGTAACGTATGGATGCACGTCTGGGGAAAAAGGAAATTTGACACCCCTATCTCCTTTTACTATAATCACTTCATTTTGAAACAGCGTTTTGATTGGCTGAAATTTTTGTGCTTCCGTATATTCGTGTATATTCGTGTTTACAAACTTTTATCGCCGAACGACATAATTACTTGCTTTTTGAGGGCTGATTAAGTTGTATTTTGTATAAACAAGGTATTTTTTATTTCATTCAATACCATAGGACTTTACTAATTATCTTTGAAATAGACCCAGAAAACTAATATTTATCTTTTAAAGGATTTTTAAAATGAATTTATTTAACTTCAAAATTTAGCTGAATTGGGTAGCTTGCCGTGAAAACATTTTTATAACTTTTTTTCCACGTGTACAAATATATTTTTCTATTAGAAAATTAACTTTAGTCTCTCATCTTTCAAATGCAATCAAAAAGTAGTCGGAAACCTACAAAAAAAAATACAGTAAATCGGTTTTCAAAACTATGTCCCCCTATTTGTGTCCATACCCAAGTAAACCTTTACAAATAATGTTTACATTCATTGTATTAAATGTTTATTATCTGTTCTTAGTTATTTAAAAAAAAATTAATCTTACTAATATTTAAAGATAAAACATGAAACCATTTTAATTATTGGTGAACGGATATTTTTTTTTTGTTTTCTGACCCCAAACAAGTCACAATGCCACTCAGATGTAAAAAGGTTAATATTATGTGGGACCAAAAATACATGGATATTATATAATAATACGGTTAGATTTAATATGTATTATCTGTTCATAGTAATTTTAATATATGGTCTTAATAATATTTAAAGATCAAATATTCAACATGATAAGATATTATATAATAATACAGTTAGATTTTATATATATTATCTGTTCATAGTAATTTTAATATATGGTCTTAATAATATTTAAAGATCAAACATTCAATACGATAATTTAAACGCATGTGTTTAAAAATATTTTTATGTTCATATGAATTAGGGGTGAACATATATTTGAGGATAAAACATTCGAGGACTTTTTTACACATTTTCATAAAAAACAAAGCATATTAGCATGTTACCTGGATATAATTTAGGGAATCATATTTTCGGATTATTACTAAAAAAGGGGTAGCGAGATGTCTGCACACATTACATTTAAACTATTTTAATTTTGTACATTCAGGAACGTAGGAAACAGGTATTAAAACCAAAGTCTAGTAGACCGAGGGAGACAACTATAAGAGTAAAATGCTTTCTGGTATATAGATATATCCACAGGGAATGGACAGGATTTTGCTGCTTGGAACATTAAGACACATGTATATTTATATACAATATATATATATATATATATATATATATATATATATATATATAAATGTTTTTCTTATGATGAAAATCATATAAAAAGATTGCAACATTAAGACATGTATATAATATATATATATATATATATATATATATATATATATAATATATATACATATTATGGCAGTAGAGTTTAGTTTTCTAGAAGTACATCCAATGAAACATGTGTCTACTCAACAGTAGTCAATGAGTACACATAGCAGGTATATTAAATTTATTTATACAAACATTGATGGCTACATATGTGCGTACATGTTTCTGTAATCACCCGTGCTGGGGAGATTACGTTCAAGCCAAGAATTATCCTCGAAACTGGCCTGTTGCGAGGATAATTCTTGGCCTACAGAGGTAATCTCCCCATCACCAGTGATTACAGAAACATGTATGCGCATATGTAGCCATCAATGTTTGTATAAATAAATTTAATATGCATATATATATGCACATTTATATTTATATATATATATATATATATATATATATATATGTGTGTTTATTTTCTAACTATGATGGAAATCATATAAAAGCATTATTATATTTATATATATAAATGCTGTTTTACTATTATGAAAATCCTATAAAAATATTGTAACATAAATATATATATATATATATATGTTTATTTTTTACTATGATGAAAATTTTATAAAATATTGTAACATTAAAATACATGTATATTTATCTACATATATATACGTTTATTTTCTTACTATCATGAGAATCATATAAAAACATTGTAACATTAAGATATATATGTGTGTGTGTGTTTGTTTCTTACCATGATGAAAGTCATATAAACACTCAAGATATAATTTCAAATATTGTAATCATCATCGTTTTGTATTAAGTGAAATGAATCTATTATTTACATGTCTCCTATGATGTTTCACATTAAATTATTTATGAATGCAATCCTATAATACTATGATGTTTCACATTAAATTATTTATGAGTGCAATCCAATAATACTATGATGTTTCACATTAAATTATTCATGAGTGCAATTCAATAATACTATGATGTTTCACATTAAATTATTTATGAATGCAATCCTATAATACTATGATGTTTCACATTAAATTATTTATAAGTGCAATCCAATAATACTATGATGTTTCACATTAAATTATTCATGAGTGCAATTCAATAATACTATGATGTTTCACATTAAATTATTTATGAGTGCAATTCAATAATACTATGATGTTTCACATTAAATTATTTATGAATGCAATCCTATAATACTATGATGTTTCACATTAAATTATTTATGAGTGCAATCCAATAATACTATGATGTTTCACATTAAATTATTCATGAGTGCAATCCAATAATACTATGATGTTTCACATTAAATTATTTATAAGTGCAATCCAATAATACTATGATGCTTCACATTAAATTATTTATAAGTGCAATCCAATAATACTATGATGTTTCACATTAAATTATTTATGAATGCAATCCAATAATACCATAATGTTTCACATTAACTTATTTATGAATGCAATCCAATAATACTATAATGTTTCACATTAAATTATTTATGAGTGCAATCCAATAATACTATAATGTTTCACATTAAATTATTTATAAGTGCAATCCAATAATCCTATAATGTTTCACATTAAATTATTCATGAGTGCAATCCAATAATACTATGATGTTTCACATTAAATTATTCATGAGTGCAATTCAATAATACTATGATGTTTCACATTAAATTATTTATAAGTGCAATCCAATAATACTATGATGCTTCACATTAAATTATTTATAAGTGCAATCCAATAATACTATGATGTTTCACATTAAATTATTTATAAGTGCAATCCAATAATACTATGATGCTTCACATTAAATTATTTATAAGTGCAATCCAATAATACTATGATGTTTCATATTAAATTATTTATGAATGCAATCCAATAATACTATGATGTTTCACATTAAATTATTTATGAATGCAATCCAATAATACTATAATGTTTCACATTAAATCATTTATGAATGCAATCCAATAATACTATGATGTTTCACATTAAATTATTTACGCATAGAATCCAATAATACTATGATATTTAATCCAATAATATTGACAACGATGAACAGAAAAATAATACGTAAATGCAAATACTAAAATACTGAATTTAATTTTTTTTGCAGATTTTCCTAATTGGACCCTACAACAATTGTAGCAATTATTACCTTATTTGGAAAGCAACAGCGACATCTGTGGAAAGATTTATACACTGAACAATATTATTTAAGAATTTTATGGAATAGTTGTGAAAACATAACACATCTTGAAGGTTAGTTTTTGTGAAATATTTGCAATAGATCAAATTCGTGAAATATTTGCAATAGATCAGATTCGTGAAATATTTGCAATAGATCAAATTCGTGAAATATTTGCAATAGATCAAATTTGTGAAATATTTGTAATAGAGCAAAAATTGATGAGTAATCAAAGTCACATTATTATAAAAAGCCATATTTTATTGTGTGATTTTATTTTAAAATCATCACATTTAATGACATATATGAAAACCTACATTGAAAAGAATAATTTTGTAAAACAGGGAAATATTCTCTTTTTTATCTGGTTTACCAAGTCATATGTGACAGCACATTGGGAAAAATGGATTTCTTTTGGATGTAAAACAATCGTTTTTAACAGAAGGTCAGCATAAAAATGATCAAAGATTTGGAATATATGAAATGGTAAGACAATGTTTTGCTTCAAATGATAAAGAAATCGAAATAAAAAGAGAGAAAGGCAATATATCTGTGAACATTCTTTTGAAGGTAACACAATTGCTTTTAAGAAAAGGTCAGCATAAAAATGATCAACTGTTTGGAATATATGAGATAATAAAATTCATCCCCAGCATTAAAAAAATGATAAGTAAATCGAAATAATATCAGTTTGATTTTACAATAAATCCAAGGATAAGAGAATCACAAATTCGAAAATTTCGAAAGGAAACATTCTGTTAAAAAAAATGATCAAATATTTGGAATATATGAGAAATTAAGAAAACTTTTTGCATCTGGTAGGATGCTTCATCCCCAGCATTAAAAAATAATAAAAAAAATCGAAATAATAAGAAAAAAAGCAATGTCTCTGTAAAATGTATACACATTCTTGTTCTAAACAAAAAAACATCGTTGGTTCAGACTATGAGAACCTCAATCTTGTGGTGTTTGTGGATAATTCACACTTGGGATATTCTTGTTCTAGATAATCAGATTTAGTGAAAAATATGATGACTCACACTTGTGATTTTTGTGGAAAAGCAACATTATTGTGAAGTTTTTGTATATTCTTGTTTTGACATACTTGTGAAGTGTGCGGATATTCTTGTTCTCAAACTTAGCGACACAAATGAGAATTCACACTTGGGAAAAGCCACATCTGGTTCTAAAAATATAACTAATAGTACATAGGAGAACACACATGAAGAGAAGTAAACACCTAATGGGAGAATGTTTGGCATCCAGTAGAATGACAAATTCACAGCAAGAACAAATTCATAAGAAAATAAAAATGTGGGGAAAACCACATTTGTGTGAAGAGTGTGGGTACTCTAGTTTTAAAAAGTTATATTTAGTGACACATATAAGAACACACACTGGGGAAAAGCCACATTCTTGTAAAGTTTGTGGGTATTCTTGTTCTGAAAAATCAAATTTAGTGAAACATATGCGAACTCACACTGGGGAAAAGCCACATTCTTGTGATGTTTGTAGGTATTCTTTTTCTAAAAAATCAAATTTAGTGCAGCATATGAGACGTCACACTGGGGAAAAGCCACATTCTTGTGATGTTTGTGGGTATTCTTGTTCTGTAAAATCAAGTTTAGTGAAACATATGCGAACTCACACTGGGGAAAAGCCATATTCTTGTGAAGTTTGTGAGTATTCTTTTTCTCAAAAATCCAATTTAGTGCAACATATAAAAACTCACACCGGAGAAAAGCCACATACTTGTGAAGTTTGTGAGTATTCTTCTTCTGAAAAATCAACTTTAGTGTCACATATGCGAACTCACACAGGGGAAAAGCCATATTCTTGTGAAGTGTGTACATATTCCTGTACTATAAAATCAAGTTTAATGAAACATGTGAGAACTCACACTGGAGAAAAGCCATATTCTTGTGAAGTTTGTGGTTATTCTTGTTCTGAAAAATCAAATTTAGTGAGACATATGAAGACTCACACTGATCAACACGAAAGATATACTACAACGTATAAAAATGTGTAATGGGGAAGAGGAAAATTATGTTATTGGAAGTCATTAAAACCAAGAGACCAAAATGAAAGATATACTACAATGTATGAAAAGTATGTTCTCTATTTCTTTACTAACTCAGTGTTTGAGAGATAAAGAACTTTAATGGAACTTTGGAATATCTATGTATCTCATATAGACTTCAAGTGTTAGTCCCACGTTGTGGGCCCCTTGAACTTAAACTGGAGTAAAATAAAACAAAAAAGCAAACAGCCACAGGCATGTGAGGTGTGTGGACATTCTGTTTCTGAATAATCAAACTTATTGAGAACGCACACTGGGGAAACGCCATATTCTTGAAAAGTGTGTGAGTATACTTGTTCTCAAAAATCACGGTTAAATAAACATATGAGCAGTCACACTTGTGAAAAGGTATTTGACAGTATGCCTCATTCCTGAATAATGCGGGGTCTGGAGCTGTGTAATGTCCATGAGAACACCAAAAAAACAAATGACAATGTGGCAAACATCTATTTCCGTACACCACATAGAAGGGACAATACAGTCTTCAAATATTAGCATCCAGCGAGGCATATTTCAAGGTGATAGCCTATCACCACTACTATCTTGCCTTGCAATCGATCCACTCAGCAAGCTTCTAAAAAATGTGATGAGGTGGATCCAATTCCAGTACAGACAAAAAAAGATGAAAGTGAAAGAGTGAATCATTTGCTCTTCATGAACAGAAAAAAAACACCTTGACTCCCTGATAGAAATTGTTAAAACGTTTTCAGAGGATATCTGCATGGAGTTTGGATTTTCCAAATTTGCTAAATGCACAACAAAAAAGGGGAAAATAAAATCCGAAAATATTCAGATAAATGACAGCCTCATTCAGAATTTGAAAGAGGATTCCACATACAAATATCTCGGCATTGAGGAAAACATCAATGTGGAACACGAAAAAATGAGACGTAAGGCAGAACAAGAATATACAGTACGTCAGAAAAAGATCCTCAAATCTGAACCAACCCCGAAAAACAAAAGTACGACTATAACCCAACTTGCAATACCTGAGATAACGTTCTGTTTCGATATCATAGATTGGCCTCAATATAACGTAAACAGGCTCGATACAAACACTAGGAAACAACTATCCCTACATGAGGTAACATACCGAAACCAATGCATGGACAGGATATACCTACCACGAAAAGAAGGGGGCTTAGGCCTCACTGAATTCAACCATGCATACCGAGCCACTATAGTAAGCATGGGCTAATATATTAAAAGTTCACCGGACGTGACAATGCAAATGGTGAAAGACCATCATGATAACCTTTCTCAATAAACCTCAATCACAAAGCTTGTTGAAAACTTTGGAGGAGTCATACCGGAGAACACGGTTGATGTACACAATAAACCACCGACACAGATTACAAAAATCAAAAGAAAAAATAAACCGAAAAATAGATAGAGGCAGGAAAAGAAGGATGGAAACAAAATAAGCGAGCAGGGAAGTTCCTAAAGGAGCTGAACTAGGAGTACATATACAAGGATGCTTCACTCCAATTGCACAAGAGTGGAAGAAAATAATGTTTAATTTTCGAATTTTGAGCGATTATTCGAAAAATAGGTAACTTTACACAAATAGAGAGGATTTTGTTTTAGGTTTGAGTGATCTGTCCGTGATTTTTTATATTCATATACTTTCATAGAAATGTTTCTGTTGTGTCAAAAAAACTATTTTCTACATTTTTTGTAAAGTTGTTGCAAAATAAATAGCATTTAAAACTACTTATAACACAGAAACAAAAAGGCAGGTAGATGGAAAAGTAACTTTATTTTTATGGTAAAATTTATTTATTGTATATTTAGTTTTTATTCTTGGTCGCGTGTTAGCTTCACTGCTTGATTCCTGAATACTTTTAATAAAAAAAACAGTTTCTGCATATTATATATTTCCGTCTGCTACCGACTTAAATCGCAACGCTAAAAGTGTGCGTATTAAAAAAAGCACAATATTCTATGTACAAGAACACGTTATATGAACATTTTAATAATAGTTTAAAAAATGTAAGTAAACCTCCTTTTTTTTCAATAACAATGTTATCATATCTATACAGGCGCACACTCTAAGCAAACAACGAATTTCACGACGTGGAGGTTTCGATCGGTTGTCTTAAGCGTCTAATCCGCGCATGCGCACAAGAGAATTTCATTAAGAAAGTGTAACTGTGAATTTCCAAGCAAGTTTTATTTGTGTTTTTATATGAATTTGAGGATACCGACATTAAACTTAATGATTTTATAATGTACATATTGAAAAAATAAAATAATATTAAAAAAACAAACGTATTATTTTTTAATTTTATCATTAATATTGTATAGAAATAACTTGTGGGTGCTGCAGTCCCACAGCTCCATGCACGAGCCGCCACTGCAAATGTTAAGCAAAAAATAAATAATTAGGCACAAATCCCACTCACAAAATGGAGGCGAGGCTGTGTACGTATTTATTTCTTAAAGGCTTATCCATAGCTAACGTTTTTACACGTAACAATCACTCCAGGGACTGTCCTATTTACTTGAATCAAATCAATGAGTTTTATATAATAGAAAAGATTATGTTCAATGCAAAGGTTACTGATATGGACATGCAGATTAGATACAATCAGAACGGGTGAATAGAAGTGGATGATAAACTGATCTGGAAAAATCGCTTGTTTTGTGGCGCGTACAGAGATGGACGATTAGAGAAAAGGGAAACTAAGAGGCTTTTGCACAACGTCGGTGAGAGTTGTAGACCTACGGACCAGAATTAGGTTCTTTACTTATCAGTAGAAGGATATCTGATATTGATTGAATGATCGGGGTTAGCGCATATGCAGACCCTACACTTAGAAATAATGCACCAGAATCGTACACATTTTGGCCAATCGCAAAGGTCAACCCAACCGCAGTGAAATGGAAGGGTCTCACTCTGGAGAAACGACTTTATTGATCGCCGTAACCTCGATGCCAGGTAAGTATACTTATTATATTTAGCCTTTTGTCCCCGGCCTTGGCATTATCTATTGCCAAGGCCTCATTTGGGGGTACGAAAAAAGCTTAGGCACTAAGGCCAGTAAGGGGGAGTGGGGAAAAAAGGGAGTCTTTTCTAGTCCTTAGCTAGACTTGCGTAAGATAGCAAGTACTTTATTATAAAACCTACACTAGAGTTTCTATCACGCACTCTTCTGCCTAACATTCTTACCAGGACCTACTTAAAATAACAGCTCCCCAGCTTACGGGATGGCAGGCGACATCACACTGTGAAGAAAAAAGCATAAAAAACATATAATAATATTTACACGTAACTTAAAAGAAAAATATATTTACAAACTAAAGGGTATTTTTTTTTTGTAATGGGGGTGAGATGATGGGGAGGGGGGCAAACTAGAATACACCCAAAAAGAAAGAAAAAGAAAACAAATTAACAAAATGCCTATGGGGGCGGGTTAGTAAGGGGACGCTCCCTACCTATTTGCTGGTCTGTCGTATGAAACGCCCACTGTCTTCCGATCCTCTTCCCCCGGGGGGAAAGGGTGAAAGCAAGCAGGTCGTTCCCAAAGGGGAGTGGAGGAACTAGGGACATGTATAAAAAATAAATTAGGGTCGGGGACAATAGGGATGGATGGCGTCTTCCAAGATAAAGTACGTAATGGGCGAAATAGGCCTGGGACAAAATAAAACAAGTGGACTTTTGGGCATCTTTGGAAGCTCTCCTAGTGCCAATCTATCAAAAAAATAAAAAGCTATGGGAACAGGATCCACACGCATACTACCCTAACCTAGGCCCTATAAAAAGGACAAGCTATCCACTCTTGGTGGTTACTTACCTATCTAGCCTTAAACCTACCCAATATTATAAGGTGAACCTTATATTACTTGTCTTGATGGGGCTGGGTTCCGAGAAAAAAGAAACCTCAGCACCCCAGGACCAATACCACTAGGGCGGAAACACGAACTGAAATCTAGCGCCTCGTCGGATGCACAAACTAGTGTTGTGCACCCATCTCCTATCAAAGGCGATGTGGTGCAATCTTTTCCAATCACATCTGATTTTCGTTTTAAGTTGATGCTTAAAACGAACAACCAGATCCTGATCAGAAACAGATTGCTCCCTATAGACAATGTCCAGGTGTGAAACCCACGTCACTAACCTAGCCACCGCTAGGATCGCTAGAAACACCGCCCATTTCTCCCTGTCAAACGGCGGATCCACATTGTCGACTACGTACGCCAAATAAAGTGGCACCGACCGTTCAGGGTCAATGCGAGCCGTTACCCCTTCGACATACTCCCAGAGACTCCGCACCCCACTGCAAAGAAAGAATGCGTGTTCTCTCGTCTCCTCCTCTTCTTCATCATTGCAGCGTGGGCACGGGGGATAGTAGTAATCCCTATCCCAATCATCCCTGGCTAGTTTGCCAAAGAGTGGCAGCGCGTCCCGGACTAGCCTCCACGTAAGTGAGAACTCTGCGTTGTTAATATAGCTACTGGCAGGCGCCCAACTCCGCAGCGAGAGAACTTCCCCCCTCGACAGATATAGCCGCTCCACCAGCGGGTCTTTTGCAGTCCCCTCCACTAAATCCCTATATAGCCTCCACCTAGGCCGTGCAAGGTCACTGGACCCCGGCAATGCCCTAAGGGCAGCTCGGCATTCGGTCAGGAAACACCTTTCCCCCGCCGGTATTCTGCGACCTTCAGCGGCAGGGTTGGATATAAGCCGTGGAAAGCTTGCTCCACGACTGGTACCCAGGGCGTTTCTTCCATCAGTGTCCGACTCAGGAACGCCAATCTTTCTGCGTGCTTGTGACTTTGCAGATCAGGCATCCCCAAGCCTCCCTCGCTAAGCTTCTGTGTACAGACCTGTCTGCGGACATACGGCTTTTCTCCCTTCCAAAGAATTTTGAAAAGGAGACGCTCTAAAGTCTTACAGCGGTCCGCAGGCAGGGGAAGAACAGATAAATGGTAAAGGATCAGCGGAAACACGTATGTAGCACATGCCTCCGCGCGACCCTTCAAGGACAATTTCCTCCGAATCCAAGTCCTTAATGACGACTCGACCTTAGTCTGTACTTTCGACCAATTATTGTCCAGCTGGAGGTCCGGCCCGAACTACACACTGAGGATCTTTACTGGGCGATCTGTCCAGCCGAACGCGCCTGGAAGCGAGTTTACCCCGGTCCAGGCGCCCAACTGCAGGCCAACGGACTTGCTGCGATTGATCACGGCCCCTGTGACAACTTCGTACTCAGCGATCGCCTCTATCACCGCTTTAATATCGATCCGTCGTGGTCATCGGCGTACGCGGACACCCTGGCAACTTTGCCGCCAGGCAGAGCTATTCCGCGTAGGACTGGTCTCGCCGCCTCGTCCCTTAATTTGTGAAGGAAGGACTCCAACGCCAGGACATAAAGCAGAGGCGACAGCGGGCAACCCTGCCGCACCGACCGGGAGACCCCAAAGGACTCCGACAACCTACCATTAACTTGCACCACCACCGCGGGATCACGATACAGGGCGGAGATCCACTTGCGGAAGTCCGGACCAAAGCCGGCGGTTTCCACAACAGCCCTCAGGAACCCATGGTCCACCCTGTCGAACGCCTTGGACTGATCTAAATTGATCAGCGCGGCTTCTGTGTCGTCTTCTACCCCCTCTAAGATCGTGCGAATCAAGTGCAGATTGTTTTGAATCGATCGACCCTTCACAGTGTAGTTCTGATCCGGTTTGATCAACTCGCCGATAACAACCTGAAGTCGGTTCGAAAGAACGCAGGACAAAATCTGGAAATCTGTGTTAAGCAGAGTGATGGGTCTATAGTAGTCTAGATTCCCCCCTCCATGTTGGTTCCCCTTCTTCAGAATCGTGACCACTCCTTTGGTTACCTGCCTCGAGATCGAGTCCTGGGCAAACCAGTGGTTAAACACGCCCGTCAAAAGGGGCACAAACATGGGCGACAGCCTCAAGAACAGTTCGTAAGGTAAACCATCGAGCCCCGGAGATTTGTTGTGACCAACCTGCTTCAACGCAGTAATGACCTCACGCTCCGTAACCATCCCCTCCCAGCTAGCCGCTCGGGCCGCAGTAAGGCGGGGCGAGCCAGCTAAATAGCTGCCAAACTCCTGGCCGCAGAGTCTGGGTAGTTTGGTGAAGCGCTCCTCCAAATGTTGCCGAAACCCATTGCAGATCTCCCGTGTCGACACGAGAGAGCGCCCTCCCAGGTTATTCACCTCCCGAATGTACCCATCCGAGCCGCGTCTTAGGGCGGCCTTACGCTCAACATCGTCAACGTTCACGGCTTCGTTGGAGACTCTTTTTAACCTAGCCCTAACTACCTGACCTTCATATCGCTCGCTAGCCAAGCGATTGAGGTCCTCCATAACTAGAGCTAGTTCAAGGAAATCCCCCCTGCCACCGTCCGGGTCAATCTATCCTCTAAGTGCCTTTTGGTCCCAGCCCTAGTTAACGCAAGGCGTTGGCTGTATTGGACACAAAAGCGCCTAATGGTAGCCTTAAGATTAACCCACCATCTACTCCCAGTAACCGCCCCCACTAATTCCCTCTGAATTAGTGACATCAGCTTCTCGCGGAAGTCGATCGACTCCAATAAGGAGACGTTCATTTTCCAGTAACCAGCCAACCTATGCCTATTACCTAGTTTCAAACGGGCCAACACGAGTTTGTGGTCCGAATGACCTAACCAGTGGAACGTGGGACAAGATAGAAAATCTATATCGCCCCATTTAATTAACATCCTGTCCAAGTATTTACTTGGACCGGCGGCCGAGCTAGATTGCCACGTCCACATCTCCCTCCCGGGGTGATCCAGACGGAACCTATCGACCAGATCGCACGAGGCCATCAGGTCAGACAGGCTGTACTCCACTCATTCTTCCTCTTCGTCTTCGCCGGCTTCTGTCCTTCTTCCTTCTGCTGGTCTGGTTTTTTTCCTCGGCTGCTTCATTTCTTAAAGGACAGAAGCGGGCCATATATCCAGGCTTCAGGCATTGCCAGCACAGCGGTCTTCGTCCTTCCACAATGATAGCCATGTTCCAGCCCTCACACGTCAGCTGAGCGGGGATCTGTTGGAAGTTTTTTCTGTCCACTCTCATGTAGTTCTTGTAGGTCCCCGTGGTGATGTTCCGCAAAAGGAGATCCCACGTGGAATGGTATCTCTTCACTAGATACTGGGCCAGGATCTTCAATTCTCCAATTACTTCGATCATCTTTTCCAGGGAAACCCCGGTGAGCCCCTTTCCTCCGGCATAAAAGGTGATGAAGGACAGCGTTCTCTCCTTGATGTCTTCCATAGTACCGGGCAGGGTCCTGATCGTATTTCCCTCCACTTTCACTCCCGGTACTTATTCTCCAACAGCTCCTTACAGTATTCTGGAATCTTGGTGTTGCCGCTGTCCTTCTTCACCCAGGCTCCTGACATCTGGGGCTCCCCTGGCGTGTTGGTCCCGGCTGTCTGCTGCTGTTCTCTCTGCGCCGGCGTTATCGGGGAGTCGTCGCTAGTGAGGGCTGGCCACTCTACTGCGCTGGCTGGCGTCATTGCTGGTGTTGCTGATTGTCTTGCTTCCCTCGAGGAGCACCCAACCATCACGATGACGACCTTGCCTTTCGCAACTCTCGCACTTCGACCTTCTGGGGGCTGCTAGCTTCCGACTGAACCTATCTCTCGTCGTCCAGGACCCACCATTTCTTCACCGGTTTCCTTGTTTTGTGGGAGACCTTTCCGCCAGGTGCGCCCTGGACGACATTCTTCCACAAAGCCAACTGATTTATCACAGCGTCAGCCCCCGAAGTCCCACTGAGGTCCACGTCGCTAATGCTGGAACTGGGGGTGGCGACCCCCGAAACCGACACTGGAGAGTCATCGGGCGTGACACTCCCCCTTCTTACTACTGGAGCACCACCGGGCGTGGTACCCCCGTCAACAGCACTTAGATATCACCAAAAGTGATATCCATGGGTTTTGGCACTGGAGTGCCACCGGGTGTGGTACTCCCCCTTCTCGGACCTGGGGTGTCACCGGGTGTGACACCCCCTTTCTCGGCACTGGGGTGTCACCGGGTGTGACACCCCCCTTCTCGGCACTGGGGTGTCACCGGGTGTGACCCCCCCCACCTTCTCGGCACTGGGGTGTCACCGGGTGTGACACCCCCTTCGCGTCACTACACCAGGGGCGTCCCCCATGGTGTAAGAGGCAGCGGCGTGCCTCTTTTTTGTTGGCCCAGTGCCCTTCACCGACCCGCCGATTCGGAAGCTAGAGGGCCTTTGCCAAAAAAGGCATGTCGGTAACCTCTAGTCCTGTCGGCTGCTTAAGTCGGATCCGGACACTGAACAACCTGAAAAGAAGAAAGAAAGCAAAAAAAAAGTGAAAAAGAAAACTGTGCCTTAAGGACCACTCTTGAGGCTAGACAAGAAGAACCCTTAAATGACCAAAAAGCTGGCCAAGTGGGCGGCGCAGAGGACTTGTCAGGTCTTAGCCTAGTAACTGAGAACAGATACTACACTTTGATCTAGACGCCCGTCTCTCACACTGTTTTGCAATTTTTCCTAGAGAAGCCCGGGAAAGTTGTTTTTCCAGCCTCCAGCATCCGCCATAAGGCCTTTGCTCTCCCTCCCCTATTTGGCCGAACGAAAGTGATCAGATTCAGGGCGTCGGCGAAATTGCGGGGGTCTGTTACTTCCTTCTTGTCGATAGTTGTTAACTTCTCTAGCTGTCGGAGGTTCTTTTTTTGTGTACCATTCAGGTCTCCGACAACTAGTTCTGCATCACAAAGACGCTCCCCAGGCCAAAAGGGATATTTCCTTGTTTTTTCTGTACTGGAGGACGCCTTTTCTTCCACAGGTTTCTTTGCCGACGTCGCTTCTTGGTCTTCCGGAGTTATTCTTTCCGGCTCCGGAGTATTGAATAGGGGAGGGGTAGGCTGAGCGTCTTCTTGGGTGAGTGATGCTTGAGGCTCAGCTTGAAGGTCTTTTTCCATATACTCAAGAGGAATCTCTTCGATATTCTCTTCTGGAGGAAGCTTCTGTGTGACTTCTTGGGGAGGCTCCTTTCTTTCTCTTTTTTCTTTTTTCTTGTTCTTCGGAGTGTTTTCCTCCCGTTCCGATTCTGAGGAACTTCATTGGAGTTTCCTCTTAGCAGTCGCCGCAACTGCCCTCGGTGTTGTAGGGGCCACCTCCATCTTCTTGCCCTTCTTTGCGGCGACTGTACTCCACTCGTTCTCCCCCTTCGTCTTCACCGGCTTCTGTCCATCTTCCTTGGGCTGGTCTGGTTTTTTAGTTGTTGCTGCTGCTTCTTTTCTTGAAGGACAGAAGCGGGCCATGTGTCCGGGCTTCAGGCATTGCCAGCACAGTGGTCTTCTTCCTTCTACGATAACTGCCATGTTCCAGCCCTCATACGTCAGCTGAGTGGGGATCTGGTGGAAGTTCTTCCTATCCACCCTAATATAGATCTTGTAGGTCCCCGTGATGATGTTCCGGGGACCTTTGACCGGGTGCACCCCCTCTACCTGACCGAACTGTGATAATGTCGCACCCAGCAGATCCTCCCCGATAAAGCACGGGACTCCCAGCACGGTGACTGTTACTCTTCTTCGGGACAGGTACTCAGGCCGCAAGCGAATGTCTTTTCACGTGAGGTCTCCCTTTGCCCAACTGATCGCCACCTCCTTTGATGGCAAAAGGAGATCCCACGTGGAATGGTATCTCTTCACCAGATACTGGGCTGGGATCTTCAATTCTCTGATTGTCTCTATCATCTTCTCCAGGGAAACCCCGGTGAGCCCCTTTCTTCTGGCGTCAAAGGTTATGAAGTACAGCGTTCTGTCCTTTATGTCCTCCATAGTACCGGGCAGGGTCTTGATGGTGTTTCCCTCGACGTATTCCCGGTACTTGGTCTCCAGCAGCTCCTTATAATAATCTGGAGTCTTGTTGTTGCCGCTGTCCTTCTTCACCCAGGCTCCTGACATCTGGGGTTCCCCTGGCGTACTGGTCCCAGCTGTCTGCTGTTGTTGTCTTTGTGATGGCGTTATCGGGGAGTTGTCGCTAGTGAGGGCTGGCCACTCCGCCGTGCTGGCTGGTGTTGTTCCTGATGTTGGTTTTGTTTCTCTCGAGGAGCACCCATCTATAACGATCACATCTAGGGATTTGGTTTTTCTTAGTTCTTCGGTATCGGTTTTCTGGGGGCTACTGGCTTCTGACTGGGCTTGTCTGTCGTCATCCAGGACCCACCATTTCTTGACGGGTTTCCTTGATTTGTGGAAGGCCTTTCCGCCAGGTGCGCCCTGGACAACATTCTTCCACGAATCCAACCGCTCCATTGAACTGATGTCCACATCGCTGATGCTGGAACTGGGGGTAGCGACCCCCAAAACCGATACCGGAGAGTCACCGGGCGTGACACTCCCCCTTCTTACTGGATCACCACCGGGCGTGGTGCCCCTTGTTAACGGCACTGTGATATCACCAAAGGTGATATCCCCGGGTTTCGGCACTGGGATGTCACCGGGTGTGACACCCCCCTTCTCGTCACTGGAGTGCCACCGGATGTGGCATTCCCCCTTCTCGTCACTACACCGGGGGCGTCCCCCATGGTGTAAGAGGCAGCGGCCTGCCTCCTTTTTTGTTGGCCCAGTGCCCTTCACCGACCCGCTTATTCGGAAGCTAAAGGGCCTTCGCCAAATGGCACGTCGGTAACCTCTAGTCCTGCCGGCTGCTTAAGTTGGATCCGGACACTGGACAGACCTGAAAAAGGAAAGAAAGCAAAACAGTTAGTAGTGCTTTAAGGACCACTCTCCCAAAGAAAGGGGTCGGTCCTTTGAGACAAGAAAAAAACCCTTAAGTGGCCAAAAAATTGGCCAAGTGGGCGCCGGCGCATAGGACTTTGTCAGGTCTTAGTATTAGTAACGAGTACTACACTCCGATCTTGACTCCGGGCTCTGTGCCAGGTAAGTATAATGTTTTGCCTCATGTGCACTGTTTTTATATCGCACTTATATATTAACCACCGAGAGGTATTAATAACTAGGGCTATAACAACAGCGTATTCTTTTCATTGTTTTTAGTCTCGAGTATATATCCGACACAGTTAATCAACAGAGAACCGCATCACTTATATAAAAGCATATAAGATACCAACGAATACACACACAAGTCAAAAAATTTTTAAATTGCATCAGCAGTGAGATATCTACTGGATCGATAGAAGGATCCAGCCATTTTCCCAGCGACCTTTGATAGAGAATGTTCAATAAATAAGCCTAGACGAGGGCAAGAGATTGTAATGTTTATAATTAAAGAGATATGGTCCCATTAGAGTTATCTACCTCTGAACGGATATATATATATATATATATATATATATATATATATATATATATATATATAATGGGCGGAAGTCTCTCTGGAGCTCTTTCAGCTATCATCTAATTTGGAGAAAATCGATAGCGTAAAAATAATAATATATGTTGACAGTAAAGAGTTCTGATGGGGAACTTTTGAATGCGCCAAAAATTACGGGGACACTAAAATAAAGTTTATTAACGTTTAAAAAACGATTAAGATATTGGCACAACGAGGGGGAAAAATGGAGAAAAGATTCACAGTTCCCCACAGAGAAACAATGCGTTAGATGTTTCTTTCTGCCGGCACAAAGAAGGTTTCCGCACCGCAATAGAGACAGACTCCAAAATCTTTAAATGGTTTCTCGAGTCCACTCTATGTAGCCCCTCGAACCATTCTATTTTATATCTATCGGCACAGCACGGGTTGTCAACCAAATGCTGGTTAATAGCAGAGTCCAAGGCTACAGAAGAAGGGAGAATATCAGACCCCATCCTCCCTTGTCTGATCTTCGATGGAACATGCTGTTTATACGAGTCAAAAGATGCAATGCAATTTGACTCGTATAAATCAGCATGTTTCATCGAAGATCAGACAAGGGAGGGTGGGGTCTGCTAGTCTCCCTCCTTCTGCAGCCTTTGACTCTGCTATTGGCCAGCATTTAGTTGACAACCCGTGCTGTGCCGACAGATATAAAATAGGATATTAAATAGAATGGTTCGAGGTGCTACATAAAAAGACGCCTTCTAGTAATCAATGAACCAAAAACAGCAAACGGCCTGAATTACCTCCCTTTGACCATTTAGGATAGAAATCAACCCAATTTCAAAATTAACTAACAATACTTAACAATATAATTGGATTATCTCCCTTCATTTTATCATACTTAACGATATGAAAACATTTTTCAAGTAGAATAACAGTGAACCTTAAAACATTAAATAACACGAAATAGATTAGAATACTTCACCCGTAATATTATACAAGGATTTTTGTATATATCTTTAATACACCCATTTTATTTACACTCGTATTCAATTAAACTTTGAAACTAAAAGGGTCATAAATTCGAGCACCAATATAACGATAATCTATAAACATTACCTTCCACTAATACGAAACTAAAACTAACCGTAACATTTTTGCAAGGCTGTTACGGCCATAATATCGAAAAAAAATTTAATAGATAACAAGATTTAATGTAGGAAATCAACGAATGGGATATATATATATATATATATATATATATATATATATATATATATATATATATATATATATATTTAAATGGCTTAGGGCTCTCTGTAGCAACTTGTCATGACTCTACTCTTAAATAAGGATACGAAAATTAGCCGATATATTAATATTTAAATGGGATTTTCCGTACCCGCAACAAAGGTAGATGTTTCTCGCATGCTTTCTAGCTAGGGATTTCCCCTTCCTGTCTTCTCTTCAAAAAATGCTCCATTGCCAAAAGTGTGCTTATTCATAAAGTCTGAAGAAATGCTGGTTTTGAAAATTTTCAAACGACATAATGCTTGAAATTGTCGAACTGGACATGGAAACAGTTGTAACGTAAATTGAAATACACTTTTTGTTGCCAGCAACACCTTCTTTTGAAGTCTTGTTTTTGCTTACACAGTATATTAATGCTTAATTATAAAATTTGATAATTTTGTAGCTTACTCTTTAAGTCAACCATTTTTGGCTTAAAACTCATTGGTATGTGAAAGTTTACTGAATTTCACATACTCAGTATCATTATATATATATATATATATATATATATATATATATATATATATATATATATATATATATATATATATATATATATATATTAAATAAAATTACACGGAGAGCAGAATGTTGTTAAGTATCGATTTGTGTTCTATTATTTTTTTTTTCCGCATATTCACATCTGCGAGTTGGGACATTTTCGAACATTGCATTACTTCTCTATCAAAGGAGGAGGCAATGCATGGGAGGGCGTAAAACATGAGAAGTAAAGCCACACGTTTGAAATACGCAAACAAACTAGAAACAGGTACTACATTTTCATCGTAAGTCGCTTGATGTTACTTGTATGTAAAACATCAGGTTTAAGTCTGGAATTATGTTAAGGTTATCGTAAAGTTAAAGGAATCGAATCTGATAAAAATAAGTCGCAATTTTCATAATGTAATCATGTGATTATTGTTTTGTTTCTTGTTGGTTCAAATCTAGTTTTTGTTATTTGATTGACTTCGCTATTTGTTCAATTCCTTCCTTTTTGAATTGTTTATGTGAAATATTCAGTTTTGCATTTTTTTTATATTTGGATTATTTGGATTACTGTTCTCATCTTGGATGTAAACAGTAGTTCGACTAATCCAAATCATAATGAAATGGTCAATCTTTTACACGAGGAACAAAATAATAATTACACCGTTTTACGATAAACAAAAGTTCTTTGTTTTGGAGCAGGTGATGTTTTTCTTCTTATAATAATTTCACGTTTAAATCGTGTTTTTTTATCTTTTGATTTGGATTCTTTTATATTTTCATATATTTAATTGCTTAATGAATTGGACACACAAAACAAAATTTATATCAATTTACTAAAGATTATATTAAGAAATCCTAACAAACAAATTTTCTGCGTTGGACACAAAAGAAAAACGTTATTTTTTTTTCGTATTAAATTCCTGGAATGGAAGGTAAGTTTATTTTTTTCACTTTACAAAAATATTATTCAACAACTTTAAAATAATCGTAAATATTAAAATGAGTTTATTTTTTATTGCAATCCAATATGAAAGGTAAGTTATTTTTTTACGCTTTAAAAAAATCCCAATCAATAACTTTTAAAATAATCTGAAACATTTTTTTTTTTTTTGCAATCTCCCTAAAAAATATTGATTCTTAAAATAAGACTAAACATAAAAAAAGTTTAACTTTATTGCAATCCAATAAAAATATTGATTTCATGAAAAAAAATGTGTTTATTTAAGTAAAATTTACGTGATTTCTGCGAAAATCCTAATGTTTATCATAAACACAATTTGATTTGAAGTTGGTTTAATTGTTAAACGACTGAACGCAAAACTTTTTTTTCGGTATTTAATATATATATATATATATATATATATATATATATATATATATATATATATATATATATATATATATATATATATATATATATATATATATATTCCAGACTTAAACCTGATGTTTTACATCAAGCGACTTACGATGAAAATGTAGTACCTGTTTCTAGTTTGTTTGCGCATTTCAAACGTGTCGCCTTATCACCATTCTGGCTTTACTTCTCATTTTTTTTACGCCCTCCCATGTATTACCTCCTCCTTTGATAGAGAAGTAATTGGAAAATGTCCCGACTCGCAGATGTGAATATATATATATATATATATATATATATATATATATATATATATATATATATATATATATATATATATATATATATATATATATGTGTGTGTGTGTTTAGAAATAGTTTTCGGTCGTAATTTATCTATTATGTCGCTAGAGAATTCCGTTTTAATTTTGATATTTTATTCAATGTTTTAGGTTTTGAATAATGGATTAAAGATTCTTTGGGTTTGTTTTACTGTACACATAGATTCGAAAAAGTTGTCACAAAACAAATATAGATAAATAGGTGTTATCAACGGCAAGATAAGTTACTTTTCTACCTAACTGGATATGTTTTTAGTGTTTTTATTCAATGTAACATGTTTATTCAGCTCGAAAAACATACAGTGTTTACCGATGTATTTTACACGGTGAGTTTGGGAAAATGAGTTATAAATAAAAAAAAAACAGACAAAATACTGTTAAAAACCCGCCGAATATATGTCAACCTATGTCACGGTAACATATATTGAGCGAATTTCTAACAGTATTTTGTCTATTTTTTTATTTCTATTTTTAACTCCTTTTCTCAAACTTTGCATATCAAAGAGAGAGTTGGCCGCCATTTTAAATTTTCTAATACATCGGTAAACACTGTATATTTGTTGAGTTGAATAAACATAGTACATTAAATATAAACACCCAAAACATATCCAGTTAGGTAGAAAAGTTACTTATCTTGCTTTTGATAACATTTATTTGTTATATATTTGTTTTTTGACAACTTTTTCGAATCTATGCGTACAGTAAAATAAAAAGTAAAATAAAAGCAAATTAAAAAGGTTTAAAAAACAATAAAATATCTACTGGTTTACAAATACAACATTAATATGCAAAAGTAAGAAAGACGTTTAGTTCGTAGACCATGAGTTGAATAGTTGAATTTTACAGGCCATATTTAAATTCATACTAACTTTTCATCATTGATACTTTTTAATAATTTATATTATTAGAAGGTGAAAATAATTAGGATGAAAAATTACAAAGAACCTAAAAATATATATAAAGAATAAAAATGCACTAAAAATGTGGATGAAATAATTTGTTGAATGCTAGTAACAATTTGTTGAATTTCACAAATAAAAAATATTTTAATAAAAATTAAAATAACTACTAAGAATATCAATTCTGTAATGTTGTAACCAATTAACACCTTTCGATGACTTTTTTGGTATATAAATATGTATTATCAAACGTTTATATAAAAATAAAATTGCAATAATCGGTTATTACAACTATTTATATCATTCGTATAATAAAATATAAGAATGACAACAATGCACAATACATATGGTAATCTTAGCTTTGTAAGAAATTTTCGATAGTTCTGATAAATTTGCATATTCATATATACAGTAGATGCATGTGATTTAGGAAGGCAAAAACAAACGTTTTCTGATGAACCTAAATATATTTATCTCATTATAACAATGGTAAATATTACATAAAAATTTTCATACACGCGCGCGGGTTTTCCTTAAAACTGATATTTGTTTATAATTAAGGCAATCTTCAAATTGCAACAGTTTATTAAGCTCAATGAAAATGATTTACATTTTCAGGGCATATGTAACTTTATTAAACATTTAATTCACATATATATTTTTTAATTACTGCGTCTTACAGGTGTTTTATTGAATGGCATAAACCAAACAAATCATCAGACTTCATATCGATTCATAAAAGAAGAATATGTTCACTTTTTTCTTGGTTTTAAAAGGAAACGTAATTTTAAAGCAAATTAGAACTTTGCAAAAGGCATAAAAATCCGAAACCCATTAAAAAAGGTAAAACAACATTGAAGAGATACTGATATGCAGAAGAACAAATTTTAATACAGATATTAAGAACATTATAAATAAACGACAATATATTTGCACACATGTGACTTGAAATGAAAGCTACCTTAAAAGACCGTATTAGTATCCATTATTAAGTAAATGAATTCTATATTGATTTGGATTATTAAATTTTAAAAGTATATTTAGTATTTAAATGAACATTTTTCCTGTATCATAAAATAATTATATTTTTTCTATTAATAGCTATATATATATATTAGTTTATTATGAACATTATTCCTGTGTCATAAAAATATTATATTTCGATGAGTAGCATTATATATTAGTTTATTATTAAGAGTAGTATTTGATGGATACACAGAAACGTGAGCAGCCATTTTGCCTTTCATATAATAAATTATTACATTTTTATTATTTGCAGTAGCAACTATGGTTATTGTTGTAAAAAAACCCTACTATATTATGGTTTATTTTAAAATAATAAGGATAGAACATCAGAATATCATTCATTTCTGTAATGCTAGGTAAGATACTCAATTCATAACTGTCGAGAGCTTTTTTCGTATACAAATATGTATTATCATACGTTAATTCTCAAAATATTTTTTGGTATACAAATATGTATTATCATTCGTTAATTTTCAAAATATTTTTGGTATACAAATATGTATTATCATACGTTAATTTTAAAATATTTTTGGGTATACAAATATGTATTATCCTACGTTTATTTAAAAAATATTATTTGGTATACAAATATTTATTATCATACGTTAATTTAAAAATGTAAAATTTTGTTGGTATACAAATATGTATTATCAGACGTTTATTTAAAAAAAAAAATTGGGATAACAAAGCATTCAAAAGCGTTGTATGAAATAATTCGTTGAATGAAAAAAACTGTAATTCTAAAAAATAATGTGTTTTTGGTATACAAATATGTATTATCATACGTTAATTTTCAAAATATTTTTTGGTATACAAATATGTATTATCATACATTAATTTTCAAAATATTTTTTGGTATACAAATATGTATTATACGTTAATTTAAAAAAATATTTTTTCGTATGCAAATATGCATTATCATACGTTAATTTAAAAATGTAAAATGTTGTTGGTATATCAGACGTTTATTTAAAAAAATAAAACCGCGATAACAAAGCATTCAAAAGCGTTGTATGAAATAATTCGTTGAATGAAAAAAACTGTAATTCTAAAAATAAGAAGTAAAAAAATGAGAACCCAATTCTGTTGTATAAAATTCATTATTAAGAGTTTTAACAAATGTGTAATTTTTGGTAAGATAACCAATTCATAGCTGCCGAGAACTTTTTTAGTATATAGATATGTATTATCAGACGTAAATTAAAAATAAATGTGTAATCTTATGAATAAAGATATCAAGAACTTTAATACATATATCAAGAACATTATAAATAAACGACAATATATTTTCACACATGTGACTTAAAATGAAAGCTACCTTAAAAGACCTATTAATATCCATTATTAAATAACTAGATTATATACTGATTTGGATTATAAGTATTTAAATACAGTTTCCTGTATTATCATATTTCCATTGGTAGCAATATATTTTTATCATTATCAGTAGCAACTATGGAAGTTGTATGCTTATTGGTCTTACAAATTCCTATGATATTATTGTTTATTTTGATTTATTAATTGCATAATTACTTTATCTATTACAAAATACTATGAATAGTATTTTACATTTAAACAATATGAATGTGAATTAAGTGTTTATTTCTGTGATTTTTAAATGTTTTATAAGTTATTGTTCTTGCTTTGTTGGCATGATTAAAATAAACAATGATATTACAATATTAAATTCCATTTTATTTTTTTTGCAGATGTTCCTGCTTGAATGTTTTTAATGAATATTAAGGGTCCATCCTTCACCTTAGACAGTATTCTATACACAATTATTTCTTTATGTAGCAGACAACAAAATCGTCTGCACACTACTTTATTAGACATATATGTGTGAAGAGTTATTTTTATCTGGATTGTTTGGTAAATAGTGATAAAAAATTCACACATATTTAAATTTATGAAATTTTTGTTTAATGTTTTTATAAATCATAAGATATCGAATTTAACATTTCAGAAAACTCTGTAAATTTACAAAAGAGAATATGTTAACTCTTACACTAAGAAATATCTCTTATCAAATAAATTACAGGTGATACACAATTGAAATTTCTTTAGCATAAAAGTTGCATCAATAACTCAAGATTAAAACTGAAAACGTTAGGATAAAATGCCATATTGCTTATAACTTGGTAATGAAAGTCTTGGTCCAGGACCTATTTAATTTAAATATGAATATGCACATTAGGGAAAAGCCACATTCTTGTGAAGTGTGTGAATACTCTTGTTCTGAAAAATCATCGTTAGAGATACATATGAGAACTCACACTGGGGAAAAGTCACATTCTTGTGAAGTGTGTGGCAATTCTTTTACTAGAAAATCAACATTAGTGATACATATGACAACTCACACTGGGGAAAAACCACATTCTTGTACAGTGTGTGGATATTCTTGTTCTCAAAAATCAAAGCGAGTGATACATATGCGAACGCATACTGGGGAAAAGCCACATTCTTGTGAAGTATGTGGATATTCTTGTTCTCAAACATACCATTTAGTGAGACATATGAGAACTCACACTGGGGAAAAGCCACATTCTTGTGAAGTGTGTGGATATTCTTGTACTGATAAATCAAACTTAGTGATGCATATGAGAACTCACACTGGGGAAAAGCCTTATTCTTGTGAAGTGTGTGGATATTCTTTTACTAAACAAACAACATTAGTGACACATATACGAACTCACACTGGGGAAAAGCCACATTCTTGTGAAGTGTGTGGATTTTGTTGTTCTCAAAAATCAAAGTTAGTGACTCATATGAGAACTCACACTGGAGAAAAGCCACATTCTTGTGAAATTTGTGGATATTGTTTTACTGAAAAATCCAACTTAGTGAGACATAGGAGAATTCACACTAGGGAAAAGCCACATTCTTGTGAAGTGTGTGGATATTCATGTTCTCAAAAATCAAGCTTGGTTGCACATATGAGGACTCATACTGGGGAAAAGCCACATTCTTGTGACGTGTGCGCATATTCTTGTTCTCAAAAATCAAGATTAGTTATACATATGAGAACTCACACTGGGGAAAAGCCACATTCCTGTGAAGTGTGTGGGTATTCTTGTTCTCAAAAATCAAATTTAGTGACACATATGAGAACTCACACTGAGGATATTTGATAGCATTTGATAGTGTACCCCATTCGTGGATACTAAAATGCCTTGAATTATATAAAATCCACCCGGCCATACGAGAAATTTTAGCTGCCCAAATGAAGGAGTGGCAAACATCCATTACCTGAATCCATAACGGGGGAAGGATATCCATCCCAAATATAAGAATAAAAAAAGGTATCTTCCAAGGAGACAGTTTATCTCCTCTACTATTTTGCCTGTCAATTGATCCTCTAAGTAAGCTTCTAAAGAACTACCAAGGTGCTTATAATCTAAGCTACAGCCGCCAAAGAGAATCCTCCAAGTTAATAAACCATTTATTTTTCATGGATGATCTTAAGCTTTATGCTAGCTCGGATAAGGATTTAGATAATCTACTGAAAATTGTCCACTTTTTCTAATGACATCAAAATGAAGCTCGGACTGGATAAGTGGGCTATGTGTACTCTGAAAGCTGGCAAGAAGATATCTACTGAAAATATACAGCACGATGAAAATAGTGTAATCAGAGAACTGGATGAACAGGAAACATACAAATACCTCGGCATTGATGAAAATGAGTCCATCCAGCATTCAAAGATGAGAGAGAAACTAAGCCAAGAATATTTACGCCGGGTAAGAAAAATCTGCAAAACTGAAATCACAAACAAGAACAAAATTATGGCAATTAACCAACTTGCCATGCCAGTACTAACATATAGTTTTGGCATTATTGACTGGCCTCAGAAAGACATAAATTGGCTTGATACAAAGACAAGGAAAATGCTAACCTTGTACCGAGTTATTTATCGAAATCAGTGCATTCCTCGTTTGTACCTATCCAGGCGAGAAGGAGGTATGGGACTCTCGGAAGTCAATCATCAACACAGAGCCACAATCGTCAGCATAGGTCAGTACAGAATAAGTTCCTGTAACCCGAAGCTTATGAAAATTAAAGACGATTATCAGAATCGAGCAAGTAGTACAACATCTATAACACAACTTGCCACTCATTTTGGAAAAGATTGCCTTACAAATGATACTGAGAACCCAAACAAGCCTGCCACTGACATAGCCCAGAAAAATCGGAAAAATACACTAGCCAGTTCCATAGTGTTAAAACAGAAGAATGGACCAACCATAAACGGGCAAAATACCTACCGACTGAACTATCCCAAGAATATATTGATAGGGATGGTTCCCTGGACTGGCTCAAAAGAGGATCCCTCCATTACGACCAAGAGAGGTTGATATTGGCTGCACAAGACCAGGGCCTCATGACAAACGCCTTCAAAAAGATGTGTGGTCTAAGCAACAATAATAAATGCAGGTTCTGTAGCACTGAGGTTGAGAGTGTGGGCCACCTGATTTCTGGTTGCAAAGTCCTACTTGGAGACGGTTATTATACAGATCGCCATAATGGAGTTTGCAAATACCTTCACTGGAAGATATGTAAGAAACTCAACATTCAGTGTAGTAAAAACTCCTGGGAACATATACCCGAACGAACAGTTGGGAATGACAACTACACTATTCACTATGACTACATAATCCCTACTGCTACATATCTTGAAAACGCAGCTGTTAAACCAGATATAGTGATTTGGGACAGAGCAAACAAAAAAGCGACTGTAATAGAGGTCAGTGTACCCAATGATACAGGGCTTAACAGAGTTGAGAGGGAAAATATAACAAAGTATCAAGGACTTATGTATGATATGAAACGAAATTGGAAATTAAAAGACGTTTCAATTATACCAGTCATCATAGGAGCAACTGGGCTTATGAAAAAGAACTTTAACAAGTACATAGCAAGCATACCCGGTGAACCAAGTGCAAGTGAAATACAAACGATTGCACTGAAAGGGACGGCTAGAATCCTGAAAAGATCTCTTGGTTGGACTCACTAAAATAGAAGAAAAAGTTTAAGAAAAATGAAAAAAAAAGCAAAAAAAACTGACTGTAGTCTATGACGAAAACATACAGGCGAGAAGATACATAAAAGACAAGGTCATCAACTAAATAAAAAAAGGAAAAGCCACATTCTTCTGAAGTGTGTGAATATTCTTGTTCTGGAAAATGAACATTAGTTACACATATGAGCAATCACTCTGGGGAAAAGCCACATTCTTGTGAAGTGTGTGGATGTTCTTGTTCTAAAAAGCCAACATTAGTGAGACATATGAGAACTCACACTGAGAACTTCAATGCCTACTAGACAGTGTCTTCGAGTATCTCTGTACAGGGGTTTGTCAGAAGAACCTAGCATGAGGATACTTTTTTCATAGAAGTAAACCCTGACCAAATATTCAAAATCACATAGTATTCACTGCCCAAATAAGATCTCATTATCACTAACCCTAATTAGCTTTTCCGAGGAATGGTGTACCTTCTCCAAGTGATATTACCTCAAGTCATAGCACAAAGCAGGATACTCCACCAGACTAGATAAAGTCTCGTCTTGGAATCCAGTGAGACCAAGAAACCAAAATGAAAGATATACTACAACGTATGAAAATGGTTAATTGAGGAGAGGAAAATTATGTTCTCAATTTCTTTCCTAACTCAGTGTTTGAGAGATAAAGAAGTTAAATGAAACATTCGAATATCTATGTACCACATATAGAGTTCAAGTTAGTAAGTCACTTGATTTCTGAGAACTTAGACTGAAGTAAAATCAAACAAAAAAAGGAAAAGCCACATACTTGTGAAGTGTGGGGATATTCTTTTTCTCACAAATCAACATTAGTGACACATGAGGAAAACCCATATTCTTGTTCTTGAAAATCAACATATGAGAATTCACATATGAGAATTCACACTAGCAGCTATAACAGCATCTATTCTTAAAATAGCCTTTGGATATAAATTTAAATCATAACAGAATCAAGTGTTAACTCTAGGAGGGAGCCCCTTGATTTCTTAAAACTTACTAAAGTAAAAGAAGAAAAAAGGGGAGAATTGAATGCCTACTAGACACCAACCTCGAGTTTTGTTTTTGACGAACTCTGGCATGAGGATACTTTAATTTTTAATTCAAAATAAAGCCTGATCAAGTATTCAAATTTATATGAAAATAAAAAATAAAACTAAATCAACAATCTGGCAGGATGTCGCCCCGGATAAAAAGATCCCCTCAGCATTGCTAGACACTGGGTCATATGAGGAAAATAACGGTGAACCTTCTCCAAGGTATGTTGCCACAAGTAACAACAGTAAGCATGACACTCCACCATATCAGTAAAAGTCCTGGAATCATATACTCTTTATTGACGATTTGAAACTGCAGAATCTGAGAAACAACTTAGACATTGTAAAAATTATATAGAGGACATCTGGAAGGGGGAGAACATCTGCATGGAGTTCGGATTAAACAAATGCGCTAACTGCACCATAAAGAAAGGACGAAAGACAGCACGAGTAGATCTTAAAGATGAGAGAAAAAGTGCAGGGAGAATACTTTAAGCGATTTAAAACAATCCTCTCATCAGAACAATCACTGAAAAACAAAATTACTGCCATCAATCAATTGGCAATACCCTTTGGCATAATCAGTTGGTCATAGAACTGCATCAATAACCGTGACATAAAAATTCGGAAAATGCTGGTCCTTCATAAAATCATTTACAAACTTCAGTGTTGTACTTACAACGGAGAGGTGGTTTAGGCCTCACTGAAATAAGCCACGCAAAGCGAGCTTCAATGGTAAGCATAGGCCAATATATCAAATGTTCTTCTGACCCCAAAATAAAAATGGTGAATGAACATCACACCAAATGTCTGCAGACGTCAACTACAAAGCTTGGTGAAAATTAAGTGGTAACACACTGTATAACACAATAGAAGAATATGACAACCCAGCAACCTTAATTGCCAGAAAGAGGAGAAAGGAGTATACAAAAAGGGAACTGAAAACAAGACTTGAAAAATGGCAACAGCATAAGAGAGCAGACAGTTTCATAGAAGAACTGAACCAGAACTACATTGACAAGGAGGCTTCACTACAATGGCTTAAAAGTGACAAATTTACATTTGATGAAGAACGAATAATTAAAGCTGTACAAGTCCAAGGCTTACTCACAAATGGATATAAGAAAATGGCTGGTCTACAAAAAACGACCAATGCAGATTCTGTCACCCGGCTGTTGAAAGTTCAAGCCACCTAATGTCTGAATGCAAGATCATTCTAGCCGATGGTCATTACACTGCCCGCCACAACAAAGTATGTAGATAGTTACACTGCAAGATCTGTGGAGAGATGCAACTAGATAAGTCGTCGAACATCTGGGAACATGAACCACCACCGATAACATCAAACGGTAAAATGGGATCGTGTTCTATGACAAAGACATAGAGGCGAGCAGATACATAAAAGGCAAGACCATCAAGCGAGATATAGTAATATGGAACAAGCCCGAAAGAACTGCACTCATTATCGACGTCACAGTTCCAAATGAGTTTAGTCTAAATAGAGCTGAACGGGAAAAGATAACGAAATATCAGCACTTAAAAAATGATCTAAAAACGGCATGGTCTCTGAAAGAAATAATCATTATACCGGTTGTGATGGGAGCAACTGGCCTAATAAAAAAGACCCTTCAGAAATACTTAAAAGCACTCCGTGGAAAACCAAGCTGTAAGAAAATACAGATAGCAGCCATAAAGGGAAAAGTGTCTATTCTTAAAAGAGCCCTCGGATAGAAATTTAATAGAATCAAGTGTTAGCTCAAGAAAGGAGCCTCTTGATCGCTTCAAACTAAAAAAGTAAAAAAAAAAATGAAAAAGCCATATTCTTGTGACGTGTGTGTGTATTCTTGTTCTAGAAAATACATTTGGTGATTGTAGATTAAAAAGAACAAGGAGGATGCAAGAGAAAGTGGTTCTGCATCTACAACCAATTGTTGCTTTACAAGATTATCAACAACCAATTGTTGCTTTACAAGAGTATCAACAACCAATTGTTGCTTTACAAGAGTATCAACAACCAATTGTTACTTTACAAGATTATCACCAACCAATTGTTGCTTTACAAGATTATCAACAACCAATTGTTGCTTTACAGGAGTATCAATAACCGATAGTTGCTTTACAAGATTATCAACAACTGATTGTTGCTTTACAAGATTATCAACAACCAATTGTTGCTTTACAAGATTATCAACAACCAATTGTTGCTTTACAAGAGTATCAACAACCAATTGTTGCTTTACAAAATTATCAACAACCAATTGTTGCTTTACAAGATTATCAACAACCAATTGTTGCTTTACAAGATTATCAACAACCAATTGTTGCTTTACAAGATTATCACCAACCAATTGTTGCTTTACAAGATTATCAACAACCAATTGTTGCTTTACAAGATTATCACCAACCAATTGTTGCTTTACAAGATTATCACCAACCAATTGTTGCTTTACAAAATTATCAACAACCAATTGTTGCTTTACAAGATTATCAACAACCAATTGTTGCTTTACTAGAGTATCAATAACCGATAGTTGCTTTACAAGATTATCACCAACAAATTTTTGCTTTACAAGATTATCAACAACCAATTGTTGCTTTACAAGATTATCAACAACTGATTGTTGCTTTACAAGATTATCAACAACCAATTGTTGCTTTACAAGATTATCAACAACCAATTGTTGCTTTACAAGAGTATCAACAACCAATTGTTGCTTTACAAAATTATCAACAACCAATTGTTGCTTTACAAGATTATCACCAACCAATTGTTGCTTTACAAGATTATCACCAACCAATTGTTGCTTTACAAGATTATCACCAACCAATTGTTGCTTTACAAGATTATCACCAACCAATAGTTGCTTTACAAGATTATCACCAACCAATTGTTGCTTTACAAGATTATCACCAACCAATTGTTGCTTTACAAGATTATCAACAACCAATTGTTGCTTTACTAGAGTATCAATAACCGATAGTTGCTTTACAAGATTATCACCAACAAATTTTTGCTTTACAAGATTATCACCAACAAATTTTTGCTTTACAAGATTATCAACAACCAATTGTTACTTTACAAGAGTATCAATAACCAATTGTTACTTTACAAGATTATCACCAACCAATTTTTGCTTTACGAGATTATCAACAACCAAAAAATGGGTTAAAGAAAGTAATGGAAAATTCAAATCTTGGTTATCATTGATTACCAATGCAAATTCACACATGATACAAAAACTATCAAAAGTCTTGATAGATGTCTGATAAAACATGAAATGCCAAAGCAAAAAATAACGTCAGGAATATAAAAATAGTTTACGTAATATTTATTTGTCTTGAGAAACAAATATCACTACATAACAAATTTAAAAACTGTTAAATCTGATTGTTAATTACTAAGAAATCCACAGAAGAAATTGATGGTAAAATGCTATACGAACTACATAACAACATCAAGTGAGATACTAAACTCTATAACAATACAGATCAATCCTTCCTCACTGCCACACACTGTTGCATATTGTTACTCTCTCACTAACACACACCTGACCTAGCATCCATGAACAATTGTCTATCAATAAAAATACATGAATGTTTAAACATGAAGCACGAGTTGCTGATTAACATGACAATTATTGGTGGTAATCAGACAAAGCAAGGAAATTATTACTTGGATTGATTAACAAAATGTGTATCATTTCATGTACTCTTTAAAAAAATCTGCTACTTAATAAAAGCGAGAATGCGTAAAAATATTAAAAATTTGACAATCTTTTCAAAAACAATTGTATCAAAACTTTGAAAATAAACTATACTATATGTTGTGTGTCTTTGCCTATATTTAATAAAAAATTAGTTACCTTCATAACATATTGTATAGAAACTCATAAAATCTGTTGTTATTTTGTATTTCAGTTATTGTTTGATCAGCTGGAGACAAACTTGATAATGTTTTAATATTTAGTACAAGTTTATAAAGTCAGCTGTGTTTTATGCAGTGAGTTGGTGAGTGTTTTTGTTTGTTTGGTTGTATATGTTTTTTGTAATGTTGCTTTAAATTATGTAGTGAGTGTGTTGCAGGGGCCGGTCGCCCAGAGACAATAAACCCAACAACTAACAAAATAGACACAGGCAGAAGGTAAACAGCATGAAGGCAAAGAAGAATGACAGACACAGGTTGTTTGGTTAAAGACGAGGGTTCGCCTTTTATTTTATATAAAGGAAGCAAAATCGTTTAATCTGGGTGCTGGTCGCCTGGAAGGTCGCACGTCACTGGAGGCAAGGTCTGGAGGTCCGGACTGGTACTCTGGATGTAGTGCGGTTCAGAGAGTGTTCGCTGGGTATGGAACGGTCAGCTGGGCGTCAGAGCGATCCGGAACGAATGGGTAACACTGAGAGCTCGGGGGTCAGTGTATAGGAACGGACGACACTGAGAACGGAGGGATCAGTGTTCGGAACGGACGTCACTGAGAATGGAGGGATCAGTGTTTAGGAAACAGACGACACTGAGAGTGGAGGGATCAGTGTTTAAGAACGGACGACCGGTAGGGAGCCAGCTTGCGAACCAGAGAAACAACGTGTGAGAAAGGTAGCGGACCAGAGGTGCGGGGTAGCGGACCAGAGGTACAAGCGAGGCAGCGGACCAGAGGTGCAAGCGAGGTAGCGGACCAGAGGTGCAAGGTGCAAGCGAGGTAGCGGACTAGAGGTGCAAGGCACAAGCGAGGGAGCAGACCAGAGGTGCAAGTGAGGTTGCAGGCAGGAGGCTGCAGGTGCAGTGCAGGCAGGAGATACAGGAAGCTAGAGGCTGCAGGCGGGAAGCTGGAGCCAGCGGGAAGGCTGCAGGAGGCACCAAGGGCTAGAAAAGGCTGCTGCTGGAACTAGGAACCTAACCCTGAAAAGGGCTCTTTGAATTACTTCTGTTGCTGCATCGGCGATGGTTCTGGTCTTGGAGTGGTTTCTGACTGCTGCTGCTACTGCATGAAATCCTTCGGCAGTGAGTGGATCTCCAAATTCGGGGACTCGTAGCCCCCTAGCCGGCTTAACTTTTTCGGCTGAGAGGCGCTTTCTTTGTGGAGACAGGGTGTTACAAGTGACGTCGCTCTCGGAAAATGAATAAATGAAGGTCATTAATTCCAGACGAAATTTTTACAAATCAAACTTAGTTTAGAAGTTTGAGAATTGTATTTTAATTAATTCCGTCTGAAACAAAAATACAATCATTTAGCTTTTAATCGTAAAAGATTAATTTTTATGTGTATTTCCTTTAACAGCGAGGATGCTGGGGAAAGGAGACATAAGTAGGTCAGCTGGCCTTGCCTTTTAGGTGTGGTTATTCGTCCACTCTCCTTTCTTTTCTTTTGTCGCTCATGCTAGAATTAACGCGTGCTTATTTTATCGTATATAAAACGGTGGAGTGGGGGAAGGAAGAAGGTCGTTTTTCTTGCCCCCACGACAAGTGTTGTGGTTGATACAACACTTTGATCCAATGCTAAAGTGCAAGCATTCTCTCAGCATAGTTTAAATATAAAACTTCGCATTGATAATCTGTTTTTATTAGGGATTAGAAGTGAAATAAACAAATTGAGTTTGGATGCAGGTGAACCGAACCTCATGCAACTGTCAATTTACGCTTAAGATTGAATAAGATTCCAATATACTTATGTATTATTGTGTTTATTTTATGAATAGAATATTATATTAGAATACATACCTGCTCTCAAACTAGCCGTACCATACGTGAGGAATATTAGAAGACTATCTTTGCAGTGTACCCTTTCAGAAAATCTGCTACTTAATAAAAGCGAGGATGCTTACAAGCTGAGCCATTCAACCGTCAACAGAGTTAATCACGTGTTCTATTGTGTTTAAAGCTATTAGAATGCTTGAGCGTCGGAAACTAAATAATAAGATTTAAGAACGTCTTAAATGTCATTTAACTAATAAAGAATATTATGACAATTTTTATTTAACAACATGTGTTTAACATGACGAGAAAGTTTTGGCGGCTAAAAGATCGTTCAGATATAAATTCATAGAAGAACAAATGCTACAGAGAAATTATATGCTGAAATGAAAATTAATGAAATGACTTAAAACAGAGTAAACAAGAAGGAAATATAATTGTTGTCCTAATTTTTACAAATATTAAAAATTAATGAAATGACTTAAAAACAGAATTAACAAGAAAGTAATATAATTGTTGTGCTAATTTTTACAAATATTAAAAATTATACAATCTTTTCAAAACCAATTGTATCAAAACTTTGAAAATAAAGTATACTATATGTTGAGTGTCTTTTTCTATACTTAATAAAACTTATTTAACATTTTGTATAGAAACTCATAAAATCTGTTGTTATTCTATATTTTAGTTATTGTTGGATCAACCGTAAAGCATTCTCTCGACAAAATTTACCTTAAAAAAACTAGCAAAATAAACTATACTATATGTTGTGTGTATTTGCCTATACTTAAAAATTACTTAATAAAATTAGTTAGCCTCATGATAACATATTGTATAGAAACTCATGAAATCTGTTGTTATTCTGTATTTTAGTTATTGTTTGATCATCTGGAAATAAACTTGATGGAGATAAAGTTTTTATATGTTGTACAAGTTGATGGGGTCAGCTCTTTTTTATGTAGTGAATTGGAGAGTGTTTTTTATCGTATATGTTTTTGTAGTGTTGCTTTAATGCTGTAGTAGGCCGTATTGTTGATACAATATATCATAAATTTAGTATTCACTCTCAAAAGATACAGAGTTCTCATGGAGTTGATGTCGATTTCATAATGTAGGTTCTACGTTCATAGAATACAGTTTGCATTTGACTAGGCCTATCTGATCTTGTCTGAGAATCTTCTGTTCTTAGTATAATGGAGTTGATTTCTTGCAGTCATGTTGAGATTTCTGTGATTCCTGTTTTTAATTTGATCTACTGATGACAGTCTTGACGTTGTTGCTTGTTTGCATAAACAATGTGTCCTTTACTCTTCTATTAAAGTTTAGTTGCATAAACAATGTGTCCTTTCTGTTAAAGATTAGTTCAGAAAGACTAGGCAATATCTGGTCAATATATTTATTGATTCGTGACTTTTGTTAATGTGTTTTGTATTTTAATTTATCTCACCAAATCCGCTAGATCTACGGTAATGTTCTGTTAATGTTACATGTGTGCAATTCAAATTTGATTCAAATGTCTGGTAATTAACACTGAAACAGTGAGCAATTGTCAGATTCCACAATAGACGCTATGCTATATTCAGCAAATATTTGCTTAGTTGAAAACACACATTTTGAACTCACACATTGTTGTGATAACTTCCCTACAACTATGTATTTGCTGTTGTAATCCGCAATGACCAGATATCTTTCAGCATCCAATGAGAATAGGTATATTCCTAGATAGAATAATGGTTGTGTTTGCATCTCATGCTTTAGTACAATTTCATAGTGCTGATTTTTTATTAAGGATGTCTTCCATGTGACCCCGTAGTGCCAGATAAATCTTTTGCAACCTTATCAGTTAGACTTCGGTTTAGTGAACATTTCTACAATGTTAGAGTTGCCTGGAAATGATGATTATTCATCATTTTAGGTTCAATTAATGTACGAAATTTTAAATTTAAACATAATTTCTTTGTGCTTTTTTTCCAGCGAGATTTTCAAAGTGCAATCGCATAAAACAAAAGTCGAATAAAACAAAATGAAAATATCATTTTAGCCAAGCTTTTTTGTTTACTCTAAGATACAAAAACCTCTGCCGTACTGAAATGAAAGCTTACAATGATTGCATTGAATTACAACTTTTGATACTGGACATAGAATGGTAAAATAATAATCTGATAAAAATAACGAAATACAGTTTACGGGTTTAGAAAGTTTACATCTGCACATTTTACACGTGTCATAAACTTGTTCATGTTTCACAAAGATACAACTGAGAAATTTTAATAATCATTTCTTTACTGAATTTTCAAATGTAATGTTTATTTATCTGTGACTTTCAATATTGAATGAATAAACGAACACACATATACTTAAAGAAATAATTTTATTTCCAATCTGTTATTTAATTAAAGAAAAGAAACAGTTGAAAATCTAATTAAAAATTGGGAATGAAAAATATATAAAATGAGAAATTGATTTTTTGCGTCTTGAAATTATTGGTGTTGCTTGTCATATGCGTCCAGTTTTTTGCATCTTGAAGTTATTGGTGTTGGTTGTCATATGCGTCCAGTTTTTTGCATCTTGAAGTTATTGGTGTTGATTGTCATATATGTCCAGTTTTTTGCATCTTGAAATTATTGATGTTGCTTGTCATATGCGTCCGGGAAATATTATATACTATTCGACATGCCCCTATAAAAAGGGTTGTCATATACGTCCATTTTTTTGCATCTTGAAATTATTGGTGTTGGTTGTCGTATACGTCCAGTTTTTTGCAATAGAAATTATTGGTGTTGGTTGTCATATACGTTCAGTTTTTTTTTGCATCTTGAAATTATTGGTGTTGGTTGTCGTATGCGTCCAGTTTTTTGCAATAGAAATTATTGGTGTTGGTTGTCATATACGTTCAGTTTTTTTTTTGCATCTGGAAATGATTTGTGTTGGTTGTCATATATGTCCAGTTTTTTTTTGCATCTGGAAATTATTGGTGTTGGTTGTCATATGCGTCCAGTTTTTTCCAATAGAAATTATTGGTGTAGGTTTGCATAAATGGCCAGTTTTCTGCAATAGATATTATTGGTGGTTTTTGCCGACTGTTTTGTTTTGGTTCGCAGCAGACATTTTTATAACATTATTTGTTTGACTGTCTTATTACATAATCTTATTGGTGGTGTGTATGTAGGAATGAAGTGTATACTTGTATGGAAGTATTTTAAGATTATCCTTTATTAAGAAAGTTGATTTTACTAAAAAAATCTATAACTTAAAAAAATATCGGTTTTTATATATTTTTACAAATTTCGGAAATGAAGGTTTTATGTGTTCCTCGTACATCATTGCAATGAACTTCTTTTCAGCATTATTTTAAGATATGTTAAACTAATATGTTTTTAGGATATGTTAAAACAATATGCTTTTGGAATATGTTAAACTAATATGTTTTTAGGATATGTTAAACTAATATGTTTTTAGGATATGTTAAACCAATATGCTTTTAGAATATGTTAAACTAATATGTTTTTAGGATATGTTAAACTAATATGTTTTTAGGATATGTTAAACCAATATGCTTTTGGAATATGTTAAACTAATATGTTTTTAGGATATGTTAAACTAATATGTTTTCAGGATATGTTAAACAAATATGTTTTTGGATATGTTAAACTAATATGTTTTTGGATATGTTAAACTAATATGTTTTTTAAATATGTTAAACTAATATGTTTTCTGGATATGTTCAACTAATATCTGTTGTTAAGCTAATATGGTTTAATATGTTAAACTAATATTTTTTTAGATAAGTTAAACTAATGTTTTTGGATATGTTAAACTAATACATTTTTGGACATGTTAAACTTATATGGTTTTGAATATGTAAAATTAATGTTTTTTTCTGAAAAAATATCCTTAGATAACAAAGAGTTGTGTTTAAATTGGTTATTTTTTATGCAATTATTTCATAAAATTTAATGCTGAATCAATTTGTGGAAAAAGTTTTTTTTATGTTTTTTAAAATTTATTTATCCAGTTATCCATGGTGTTACTCTTAGTTGTTTTATTGTAGAGTGCATGAACTCTGCTTTGGATCTTATTCCAATTATTTTGGGAAAAGTTTTCCTTATTCTTTATGTCGTAAAATTATTTTTGATTTGATCGACTTGTAGAAGTGCAAGTCCTCATATGTCTCACTAAAGTTGAGTTTTTAGAAATAGAATATTCACGATATACAAGACTATTTCTTTTCCCCACTGTGAGTTCTCATATGTATCACTAAATTTGATTTATTAGAACAAGAAAAATCACATATTTTACAGGTATATGGCTTTCCACCACTGTGAGTTCTCATATGTTGCACTAAATTTGACTTGTGAGAACATGAATAATCACATATTTTACAATAATATGGCTTTTCACCACTGTGAGTTCTCATATGTGTCACTAAATTTGATTTTTGAGTAAAAGAATAATCACATATTTTACAAGAATATGGCTTTTCACCACTGTGAGTTCTCATATGTCTCACTAAATGTGACTTTCGAGTAAAAGAATAATCACATATTTTACAAGAATATGGCCTTTCACCACTGTGAGTTCTCATATGTGTCACTAAATGTGACTTTCGAGCAAAAGAATAATCACACATTCTACAAGAATATGGCTTTTCTTTAGTGTGAGTTCTCATATGAATAACTAACTGTGATTTCCACGAAAAGGAATATTCACACATATTACAAGTATATGGTTTTTCGCCATTGTGAGTTTTAGTATGCTCCATTAAATCTGATTTCCTAGAGAAAGAATATCCACACACTTCACAAGAATATGTTTTCTCGCCAGTGTGAATTTTCATATGTGACTTTAAATCTGATTTTCCAGAACTAGAATAATCACACACTTCACATATATATGTCTTTTTCTCTGTGCGAGTTTTCATATGTGTCACTAAATCTGATTCATCAGAACAAGTATATTCACGTATTTCACGTGAATTTGCATCTTCTGCACTGTGAGTTATTATATGTATTACTAAATTTGTTTTATTTGAACAATTATATTCACATATTTCACAAGAATATCTGCACTGTGAGTTCTAGTATGTGTTATTAAATCTGATTCATCAGAACAAGAATATTCACATATTTCACAAGAATACATCTTAGCACCAGTAAATGTTTATAAAAATAATGATCAGTTCAAATACGTCTTTTCACCAGTAAATGTTTATAAAAATAATGATCAGTTCAAATACGTCTTTTCACCAGTAAATGTTTATAAAAATAATGATCAGTTCAAATACGTCTTTTCACCAGTAAATGTTTATAAAAATAATGATCAGTTCAAATACATCTTTTCACCAGTAAATGTTTATAAAAATAATGATCAGTTCAAATACGTCTTTTCACCAGTAAACGTTTATAAAAATAATGATCAGTTCAAATACCTCTTTTCGTCAGTAACTGTTTAGAAAGAATAATCAGATCCAATACATCTTTTCACCAGTAAATGCTTATAAAAATAATGATCAGTTCAAATACATCTTTTAATCAGTAAACGTTTAGCAAATAATGATCAGTTTAACTTCAGCAAAATTGTTCAACCATGAATATCTGCAAATAAAAAATGAAATTCAATTTTTTTAGTATTTGCATTCAGTTTGTTTTATCTTAAATTGTAAAATATTTCATTAACATCCAGACTCTGAATTGATTCATTCTTTTACGTTTTAATTATTTGAATAAAAATTTTCTCCGTTTACATGGTATTCGTTATGACACGTTAATACGTTTTACTTTGAATGAGAATTTCAAACTGAGATTTGATTCATTCTTTTGACTGTCGCTATCATTTACATAAAAAACTTTTGTGAACGTTTTCTACCCAAATAACGAAAGCCTGGTTTAATTCATAATTTGATTCATATAGATCTCAGGAGTTATACACCTAGCAGACTTAACTCATAAAAGAGATAGGATCAGGAAAATATTCATTAAAATGCTTATCCAGAAGATCTTATTAAAAAATGAAGATTTCAAATCATCAAAATGATTATGCTTTAAAATGTATTCTTTATTTCAAATTAATTTTTGGGAAAAATATATAATTGAAAAACACATTGTTAGTATGATTATAACTTGTTTCCTTAGGTTTGGTGTATACTATTAGACCTACCTGTCTTTTGCGCAAAGTCAGTGTGTTTTATGTTAACTGCGGTAATGTTGTTTATCAGTTTAAATTCAAATGTGAAGCTGATTTTGTGGGACGTGCTTTCATGTATTTAGAGATCTGGATAAAGCAGGACCATCCATTTAAATTAAAAAAGGAAGGATAAGATTTGCGTCTCCCTTCCTCTTCAAGTGGAGACGCTGCTATCAACCAGCATTTGGTTGAAAGTCAATGCTGTGTCAGTAATTATATTAAAATAAAGTGTCAGTAATTATATTAAAATAAAGTGTCCGTAATATAATAAAATAAAGGGGTTTAAGGTCATACGTCGAGCTGAGCTTAGAAAGCATTAACAAATTTGAATACAAAAACTTCCTTATAATTAAGGAGTGCATTATAACTTTAAATCTCTTGGGAGAAATTAATCCATCGTTTCCTACTCACAGTGTGCCATTTAAATCGTATCAACATAAATGTATAATAAACTTATTTTAATCTTCCCTAATACTTAAAATTCCTTTAAATGCTTTTTTAATGAGGAATACTCGTACAACTGATTTCTTTTGATAAGATGATACTTAAAAATCCTATGCCGAATTTTCTGTTTGATCTATACATTCTTTACCTAAACCATTTACACACATATTATGGAGTATTTTTTACATACACACATTTAATCATTTGCATATAAAATTTTACAATTATATGACTGAATTAAAACCTTTAATCATTTGAATATACAATTATACAATTATATTAATGAATTAAAAAAATTAATCATTTACATATAAAATTATACAATTATACAATAATATTAATGAATTAAAAAAATTAATCATTTACATATAAAATCATACAATTATATAAATGAATTAAAAAATTAATCATTTACATATAAAATTATACCATTATACAAATGAATTAAAACACTAAATAATTTACATATAAAATCATACGATTATATAAATGAATTGGACCATTTAATCATTTACATATAAAATTGAACAATTATATAAATGATTAAAACATTCAATCATTTGCATACAAAATTATACAATTATATAAATTAATTAAAACATTTACTCATTTACATATAAAATTAAACAATTATATAAACGATTTAAAACATTTAATCATTTGCATATACAATTGTACAATTATATAAATGATTACAACTTTTAATCATTTGCATACTAAATTATACAATTATATGAATGAATTAAAAAATCCAATCATTTACATATAAAATTATACAATTATATAAATGAATAAAAACATTTAATCATTTGCATAAAAATTATAAAACTATGTAAATGAATTAAAACATTTTATCATTTGCATATTAAATGATACAATTATATAAATGGATAAAAACTTTTAATCATTTGCATGTAAAATTATAAAATTATATAAATGAATTAAAACATTTAATCATTTGCATACAAAATTATACAATTATATAAATGGATTAACACATTATATAAAACATTTATACTCAGTATGAAAGTAATACACCTATGATATTAAATTCTTGCAAAACACCAAACACGATGACAGGACCGGGAATACATTTGGATGGGAATAAAATAACACTACAAATGAAAAAAACCCAATGGTACCAAACTCTTGCAAAACACCAAACACAATGACTGGGCCGGGAATAAATTTGGATGGGAATTAAATAACACTACAAATTAAATAAACCTATGATACTAAACTCTTGCTAAACCCCCAACACGATGACTGGGCAGGGAATAAATTGGGATGGCACATTAAATAACATTACAAATTAAAAACACTTATGATACTAACCTCTTGCAAAACACCCCACACGATGGCTGGGCCGGGAAAAAATTTGGATGGGAATTAAATCACGCTACAAATTAAATAAACCTATGACACTAAACTTTTGCAAAACACAAAACATGATGACTGGGCCAGGTATAAATTTGGATGGGAATAAAATAACACTACAAATTAAAAAAACCTATGACACTAAACTCTCGCAAAACATCCAACACGATGACTGGGCCCGGAATAAATTTGGATGGGAATTAAATAACACTACAATTAAATAAACCTATGATACTAAACTCTTGAAAAACACCAAACAGGATGACTGGGCCAGGAAAAAATTTGGATACAAATTAAATTACCCTATGATACTAAACTCTTGCAAAACACCCAACATGGTGACTGGGCCGGGCATACATTTGGATGGAAATAAAATAAATCTACAATTTAAATAAACCTATGATACTAAACTCTTGGAAAACACCCAACACAATGACTGGGCCAGGACTAAATTTGGATGGGAATTAAATAACACTACAAATTAAAAAAACCTATGACACTAAACTCTTGCAAAACATCCAACACGATTACTGCGGCGGGAATAAATTTGGTTGGGAATTAAATAAAATTACAAATTAAATAAACCTATAATACTAAACTCTTGCAAAACATCCAACACGCAACAGCAAGAGTTTAGTATAATAGGTTTATTTTATTCGTAGTGTTATTTAATTCCCATCCGAATGTATTCCCGGCCTAGTCATCGTGTAGGGTTTTTGGCAACTGTTTAGTATCATCGGTTTATTAAATTTGTAGTGTAATTTAATACCCATATAAATGTATTCCCGGCCCAGTCATCATGTGGGGGTGTTTTGCAAGAGTTTAATATCATAGGTTGGATGGGAATTAAATAAAGCTGTGATACTAAACTCTTGGAAAACACCCAACACGATGACTTTGTCGGGAATAAATTTGGATTGAAATTAAATAACACTACAAACTAAATAAACCTATGATACTTACCTCTGGAAATAAATTTGGATTGAAATTAAATAACAGTATAAATTAAATAAACCTATGATACTTGACTCTTGCAAAAACCCAACACGATGACTGGGCCGGGAATAAATTATTATTGGAATTTGATAACACTACAAATTAAATAAAGCTACAAATTAAATAAAGCTATGATACTAATCTCTTGCAAAAACCCAATCAAATGACTGGGCCGTGAATGAATTTGGATGGGAATTAAATAACACTACAAATAAAATAAACCTATGATACTAAACTCTTGCAAAACAACCAACACGATATCTGGGCCAGGAATAAATTTGGATGGGAATTAAATAACACGACAAATTTAATAAACATATGATACTAAACTCTTCACAAACCCCCAACACGGTGACTGGCCTGGGAATCAATTTAAATGGGAATGAAACAACACTAAAAATTAAATAAACACAGGATGCTTAACCCTTGAAAAACACCAAACACGAGGACTGCGTCTGGAATGAATTTGGATGGGAATTAAATAACACTACATATTTAATAAACTTATGATATTAAACTCTTGCAAAACACCAAACACAGTAACTGTGCCGGAAATAAATTTTGAAGGAAATTGAATAACACTACACATTAAATAAACCTAGCATACTAAACTCTTGCAAAACACCCAACACGATGACTGGGCCGGGAATAAATTTGGATGGACATCAAATAACACTACAAAATAAATAAATCAATTATACTACACTGTTGCAAAACACCCAACACGATGACTGGGCCGGGAATTAATTTGGATGGGAATCTAATAACACTACAAATTAAATAAACCTATCAAAACACCAAACACGATGACTGGGGCGGGAATCAATTTGAAAGAAATTAAATTACACTACAAATTAAGTAAACCTATTATACTAAACTCTTCCCAAACAGCTTACACGATGACGGGGCCGGGAATAAATTTGGATGGGAATTAAATAACACAACAAATTAAATAAACCTATGATACTAAACTTTTGCAAAACACCCAACACTATGACTGGGCCTTGAAAAAATTTGGATGGGAATTAAATAACTCTACAAATTAAATAAACCTATGACACTAAACTCTTGCAAAACACCAAACATGATGACTGGACCGGGAATACATTTTCATGGGAATTAAATAACACTACAAATTAAATAAACCTATGATACTAAACTCTTGCAAAACCCCCAATACGATAACTGGGCCGGTAATAAATTTGGATGGGAATTAAAAAACACTACAAATACAAAAAAAAACTAGTATACTAAACTACTGCAAAACACCCAACATGATGACTGGGCAAGGAATACATTTGGATCAGAATTAAATAACATTACAAATTAAATAAACTTATGATACTAAACTCTTGCAAAACCCCCAATATGATGACTGGGCCAGGAATAAATTTGGATGGGAATTAAATAACACTACAAATTAAATAAACCTATGATACTAAACTCTTGCAAAACACCCAACATGGTGACTGGGCCAGGAATAAATTTGGATGGAAATTGTGTCACACTAAAAATTAAATAAACCTATGATACTAAACTCTTGCAAAACACCCAACACGATGACTGGGCCGGGAGTACATTTGGATGGAAATAAAATAATTCTACAAATTAAAAAAACCTATGATACTAAACTCTTGCAAAACACCCAACACGATGACTTGGTCAGGAATAAATTTTGATGGGAATTATATAACACTACAAATAAAATAAACCTATAATACTCCACTCTTGCAAAACCCCCAATATGATGACTGGGCCGGGAATAAATTTGGATGCGAATTAAATAACACTACAAATTAAATAAATCTATGATGCTTAACTCTTGCAAAACACCCAACACGATGACTGGGCCGGGAATAAATTTGGAAGGAAATTAAATAAATCTACAAATTAAATAAATCTATGATGCTTAACTCTTGCAAAAAACCCAACACGATGACTGGGTCGGGAATAAATTTGGATTGGTTTTCAATAACACTACAAATTAATAAACCTATGATACTAAACTCTTGCAAAACCCCCAATGCGATGACTTGGTCGGGAATAAATTTGGATGTGAATTAAATAACACTACAAATTAAACAAACCTATCACACTAAACTCTTGCAAAACACCAAACACGATGACTGGACCGGGAATAAATTTGGACGGAAATTAAATTACACTACAAATTAAATAAACCTATCGCACTAAACTCTTGCGAAACACCAAACACGATGACTGGACCGGGAATAAATTTGGACGGAAATTAAATTACACTACAAATAAAATAAACCTATGATACTAAACTCTTGCAAAACACCCAGTACGATGACTGGGCCAGGAATAAATTTGGATGGGAATTAAATAACACTACAAATTAAATAAACCTATGACACTAAAGTCTTGCAAAACACCCAACATGGTGACTGGGCCAGGAATAAATTTTGATGGGAATTATATCACACTAAAAATTAAATAAACCAATGATACAAAACTCTTGAAAAACACCCAACATGATGACTGGGCCGGAAATAAATTTGGATGGTAATTAAATAAAACTACAAATTAAATAAACCTATTATACTAAACTCTCGTAAAACACAACACGATGACTGTGCCGGGAATACATTGGATCGGAGTTAAATAAACCTATGATACTAAACTCTTGCAAAACACCCAACACGATGACTTGGCAGAGAGTAAATTTGGATGGGAATTAAATAACACTACAAATTAAATAAACCTATTATACTAAACTCTTGCAAAACCCCTAATACGATGACAAGGCTGCGATTAATTTGGATTAGAATTAAATAAACCTATGATACTAAACTCTTGCAACACACCCAACACAATGACTTGGCTGGGAATAAATTTTGAAGGAAATTAAAACACACTACAAATTAAATAAACATATGATACTAAACTCTTGCAAGACACCCAACACGGTGACTGGGCCAGGAATAAATTTGGATGGGAATTAAACAAGACTACAAATTAAATAAACACAAGATGCTTAACCCTTGAAAAACACCCAACACGAGGACTGCATCTGGAATGAATTTGGATGGGAATTAAATAACACTACAAATTAAATAAACTTATGATACTAAACTCTTGCAAAACACCAAACACAGTAACTGTTTGGGAAAAAATTTTGAAGGAAATTGAATAACACTATACATTAAATAAACCTAGGATACTAAACTCTTGTAAAACACCCAACACGATGATTGGGCCGAGAATTAATTTGGATGGGAATCTAATAACACTACAAATTAAATAAATATATCATACTAAACTCTTGCAAAACACCCAACACGATGACTGGGCCGGGAATAAATTTGGATGGAAATTAAATATCATTAAAAATTAAATAGACCTATGATACTAAACCCTTGCAATACCCCCAACACAATGACTGGGCCGGGAATAAATTTGGACGGAAATTAAATTACATTACAAATTAAATAAACCTATCACACTAAACTCTTGCGAAACACCAAACACGATGACTGGACCGGGAATAAATTTGGACAGAAATTAAATTACATTACAAATTAAATAAACCTATCACACTAAACTCTTGCAAAACACCAAACACGATGACTGGACCGGGAATAAATTTGGACGGAAATTAAATTACACTACAAATTAAATAAACCTATCACACTAAACTCTTGCGAAACACCAAACACGATGACTGGACCGGGAATAAATTTGGACGGAAATTAAATTACACTACAAATAAAATAAACCTATGATACTAAACTCTTGCAAAACACCCAACACGATGACTGTGCTAGGAATAAATTTGGAAGGAAATTAAATAACACTACAAATTAAATAAACCTATGATAGTAAACTCTGTCAAACCACCCAACACGATAACTGGGCCGGGAATAAATTTTGAATGAAATTAAATTACACTAGAAATTAAATAAAGCTATGATACTAAACTCTTGAAAAACACCCATCACAATGACTGGGCACGGAATAAATTTGGACGGAAATTAAATAAACCTACAAATTAAATAAACATACAAATTAAATAACACTACAAATTAAATAAACCTATGATACAAAAGTCTTGCAAAACAGCCCAATCGAGAAAAAATTGTGAAGGTGAATTAATCACTAATGTGAAATTTATCGGTAATACAACGTCTTCTTGTTAACAATCATAGAACTGTTTTGGGAACAGATGTTTTGTAATAATTCTATTGTTTCTATGAATAAGTTTTTGTCAAAACCTTAATTACTGGGAAGGAAAATATAATAAAAGTTTCACTGAAGTTTTTTCAGCCGATCATGAAAAAGGCACAAAAATGTAAAAGGTGAATTTTAATAGAATACACAAGTATTGGAGATAAAAAGAAATGTACCGTTCATTGTAGGGGGCTACTATCAGGGGCAACAACTACTGGGGTACTATGTAGAGATTTTTGCAGCAAGATGTCGGTTCACATTACACTTGAACATCCGCATGTCAGTACAGTTGGGGAAGCAAGGACCTGGAATGCAATTTAAAAGTCCAGCAGAGTAGAAAGATCTTTTACATCTAGGGATCTCTACTGTGTGGGGGGTGGGATTTAGCTACCTGTCTGGTTTCTCGAGATTGTCTGCAGTTCGCCAGAGCATTCAACATAAATACTTGTAGAACAGGCAGAGGGATGCAAAATATCGTCGATGGGACAGAGGCTGAAGCTTAGATGCGTGTTTAGAGCTTATCAGATTGGCGACTCTCTTTTGAACCTTGTCTAGGAACGAGAGACTACTAGCAGATGCACCAGCCCAAATATGACAGCAATACTCCATACATGGGCGAATGCTGGCCTAGTTGAAGTTAGTCAAGAGGACTCTCCTAACATCTATGTAAAAAAAGAAGTCAAAAGAGAAACAGATTGGAGCAACTCGACTAAATTTTAAGCAATTTAATCATGCGAGCAGTAACAGCTTGTTTTCAATAAAATCTAATTCTATGAAGAAGACAGAAAATACTCAAAACTAAATTTTAAGCAATTAAATAATGCGACCAGTAACAGCTTGTTTTCAATAAAATCTAATTCTATGAAGAAGACAGAAAATACTCAAAATTAAATTTTAAGCAATTTAATCATGCGACCAGTAACAGCTTGTTTTCAATAAAATCTAATTCTATGAAGAAGAAAGAAAATACTCAAAATTAAATTTTAAGCAATTTAATCATGCGACAATTAACAACTTGTTTTCAATAAAATCTAATTCTATGAAGAAGACAGAAAATACTTAAAACTAAATTTTAAGCAATTTAATCATGCGACAAGTAACAACTTGTTTTGAATAAAATCTAATTCTATGAAGAAGAAAGAAAATACTCAAAATTAAATTTTAAGCAATTTAATCATGCGACAAGTAACAACTTGTTTTGAATAAAATCTAATTCTATGAAGAAGAAAGAAAATACTCAAAATTAAATTTTAAGCAATTTAATCATGCGACAAGTAACAACTTGTTTTGAATAAAATCTAATTCTATGAAGAAGAAAGAAAATACTCAAAATTAAATTTTAAGCAATTTAATCATGCTACCATTAACAACTTGTTTTGAATAAAATCTAATTCTATGAAGAAGACAGAAAATACTCAAAATTTAATTTAAAGCAATTTAATCATGCAACCATTAACAACTTGTTTTCAATAAAATCTAATTCTATGAAGAAGACAGAAAATACTCAAAATAAAATTTTCAGCAATTTAATCATGTTAGCAGTAACAGCTTGTTTTTAATAAAATCTAATTCTATGAAGAAGACAGAAAATACTAAAAACTAAATTTGTAGCAATTTAATCATGCGAGCAGTAACAGCTTGTTTTCAATAAAATCTAATTCTATGAAGAAGACAGAAAATACTCAAATCTAAATTTTAAGCAATTTAATCATGCGACCAGTAACAGCTTGTTTTCAAAAAAATCTAATTCTATGAAGAAGACAGAAAATACTCAAAACTAAATTTGTAGCAATTTAATCATGCGGCCATTAACAACTTGTTTTCATATACAATCTAATTCTATGAAGAAGACAGAAAATACTCAAAATTAAATTTTAAGCAATTTAATCATGCGACAAGAAACAGCTTGTTTTGAATGAAATCTAATTCTATGAAGAAGACAGAAAATACTCAAAATTAAATTTTAAGCAATTTAATCATGCGAGCAGTAATAGCTTGTTTTCAATAAAATCTAATTCTATGAAGAAGACAGAAAATACTCAAAATTAAATTTTAAGCAATTTAATCATGCGACCAGTAACAGCTTGTTTTCAATAAAATCTAATTCTATGAAGACAGAAAATACTCAAAACTAAATGTTAAGCAATTTAATCATGCGACCATTAACAACTTGTTTTCATATAAAATCTAATTCTATGAAGAAGACAGAAAATACTCAAAATTAAATTTTAAGCAATTTAATCCTGCGACCATAAACAGCTTGTTTTCAATGAAATCTAATTCTATGAAGAAGACAGAAAATACTCAAATCTAAATTTTAAGCAATTTAATCATGTTAGCAGTAACAGCTTGTTTTTAATAAAATCTAATTCTATGAAGAAGACAGAAAATACTACAAACTAAATTTTAAGCAATTTAATCATGCGACCAGTAACAGATGTTTTGAATAAAATCTAATTCTATGAAGACAGAAAATACTCAAAACTAAATTTTAAGCAATTTAATCATGCGACCAGTAACAGCTTGTTTTCAATAAAATCAAATTCTATGAAGAAGACAGAAAATACTCAAAACTAAATTTTAAGCAATTTAATCATGCAACCAGTAACAGCTTGTTTTCAATAAAATCTAATTCTATGAAGAAGACAGAAAATACTCAAAACTAAATTTTAAGCAATTTAATCATGCGACCATTAACAACTTGTCTTCAATAAAATCTAATTCTATGAAGAAGACAGAAAATACTCAAAACTAAATTTTAAGCAATTTAATCATGTTAGCAGTAACAGCTTTTTTTTTAATAAAATCTAATTCTATGAAGAAGACAGAAAATACTCAAAACTAAATTTTAAGCAATTTAATCATGCGACCAGTAACAGATGTTTTGAATAAAATCTAATTCTATGAAGAAGACAGAAAATACTCAAAATTAAATTTGTAGCAATTTAATCATGCGGCCATTAACAACTTGTTTTCAATAAAATCTAATTCTATGAAGAAGACAGAAAATACTCAAAATTAAATTTTAAGCAATTTAATCATGCGACCAGTAACAGCTTGTTTTCAATAAAATCTAATTCTATGAAGAAGACAGAATATACTCAAAACTAAAATTAAGCAATTTAATCCTGCGACCAGTATCAGCTTGTTTTCAATAAAATCTAATTCTATGAATAAGACAGAAAATACTCAAAATTAAATTTTAAGCAATTATATCATGCGACCGGTAACAACTTGTTTTCAATAAAATCTAATTCTATGAAGAAGACAGAAAATACTCAAAATTAAATTTTAAGCAATTTAATCATTCGACCATTAACAGCTTGTTTTCAATAAAATCTAATTCTATGAAGAAGACAAAAAATACGCAAAACTAAATTTTAAGCAATTTAATCATGCGACCAGTATCAGCTTGTTTTCAATAAAATCTAATTCTATGAAGCTGACAGAAAATACTCAAAACTAAATTTGTAGCAATTTAATCCTGCGACCAGTAACAGTTTGTTTTCAATAAAATCTAATTCTATGAAGACAGAAAATACTCAAAATTAAATTTTAAGCAATTTAATAATGCGACCAGTAACAGCTTGTTTTCAATAAAATCTAATTCTATGAAGAAGACAGAAAATACTCAAAACTAAATTTTAAGCAATTTAATCATGCGAGCAGTAACAGCTTGTTTTCAATAAAATCTAATTCTATGAAGAAGACAGAAAATACTCAAAATTAAATTTTAAGCAATTTAATAATGCGACCATTAACAACTTATTTTCAATAAAATCTAATTCTATAAAGAAGATAGAAAATACTAAAAAATTAAATATTTAGCAATTTAATCATGTTAGCTGTAGCAGCTTGTTTTCAATAAAATCTAATTCTATGCCGAAGACAGTAAATACTAAAAACTAAATTTTAAGCAATTTAATCATGCGACCAGTAACAGCCAGCTTGTTTTCAATAAAATCTAATTCTATGAAGAAGACAGAAAATACTCAAAATTAAATTTTAAGCAATTTAATCATGCGGCCATTAACAACTTGTGTTCAATAAAATCTAATTCTATGAAGACAGAAAATACTCAAAATAAAATTTAAAGCAATTTAATCATGCGACCATTAACAGCTTGTTTTGAATAAAATCTAATTCTATGAGGAAGACAGAAAATACTCAAAATTAAATTTTAAGCAATTTAATCATGCGACCATTAACAACTTGTTTTCTATAAAATCTAATTCTATGAAGAAGACAGAAAATACACACAATTAAATTGTAAGCAATTTAATCATGCGACCAGTAACATCTTGTTTTCAATGAAATCTAATTCTATGAAGAAGACAGAAAATACTCAAAACTAAATGTTAAGTAATTTAATCATGCGACCATTAACAACTTGTTTTCATATAAAATCTAATTCTATGAAGAAGACAGAAAATACTAAAAATAAAATTGTAAGCAATTTAATCATGCGAGCAGTAACAGCTTGTTTTCAATAAAATCTAATTCGATGAAGAAGACAGAAAATACTCAAAATTAAATTTTAAGCAATTTAATCATGCGACCATTAACAACTTATTTTCAATAAAATCTAATTCTATGAAGAAGACAGAAAATACTCAAAATTAAATTTTAAGCAATTTTATCCTGCTACCAGTAACAGCTTGTTTTGAATAAAATCTAATTCTATGAAGAAGACAGAAAATACTCAAAATTAAATTTTAAACAATTAAATCATGCGACCATTAACAACTTGTTTTCAATAAAATCTAATTCTATGAAGAAGACAGAACATACTCAAAATTAAATTTTAAGCAATTTAATCATGCGAGCAGTAACAGCTTGTTTTAAATAAAATCTAATTCTATGAAGAAGACAGAAAATACTAAAAACTAAATTTGTAGCAATTTAATCATGCGAGCAGTAACAGCTTGTTTTCAATAAAATCTAATTCTATGAAGAAGACAGAAAATACTCAAATCTAAATTTTAAGCAATTTAATCATGCGACCAGTAACAGCTTGTTTTCAATAAAATCTAATTCTATGAGGAAGACAGAAAATACTCAAAACTAAATGTGTAGCAATTTAATCATGCGGCCATTAACAACTTGTTTTCAATAAAATCTAATTCTATGAAGACAGAAAATACTCAAAACTAAATTTTAAGCAATTTAATCATGCGACCAGTAACAGCTTGTTTTCAATAAAATCTAATTCTATGAAGACAGAAAATACTCAAAATTAAATTTTAAGCAATTTAATAATGCGACCAGTAACAGCTTGTTTTCAATAAAATCTAATTCTATGAAGAAGACAGAAAATACTAAAAATAAAATTTTTAGCAATTTAATCATGCGACCAGTAAAAGCTTGTTTTCAATAAAATCTAATTCTATGAAGAAGACAGAAAATACTCAAAACTAAATTTTAAGCAATTTAATCATGCGAGCAGTAACAGCTTGTTTTCAATAAAATCTAATTCTATGAAGAAGACAGAAAATACTCAAAATTAAATTTTAAGCAATTTAATCATGCAACCATTAACAACTTGTTTTCAATAAAATCTAATTCTATGAAGAAGACAGAAAATACTCAATATTGAATTTTAAGCAATTTAATCATGTTAGCAGTAACAGATTGTTTTTAATAAAATCTAATTCTATGAAGAAGACAGAAAATACTGAAAACTAAATTTGTAGCAATTTAATCATGCGAGCAGTAACAGCTTGATTTCAATAAAATCTAATTCTAGTAAGAAGACAGAAAATACTCAAATCTAAATTTTAAGCAATTTAATCATGCGACCAGTAACAGCTTGTTTTCAATAAAATCTAATTCTATGAAGAAGACAGAAAATACTCAAAACTAAATTTGTAGCAATTAAATCATGCGGCCATTAACAACTTGTTTTCAATAAATTCTAATTCTATGAAGACAGAAAATACTCAAAATTAAATTTTAAGCAATTTAATCATGCGACCATTAAGAGCTTGTTTTCAATAAAATCTAATTCTATGAAGAAGACAGAAAATACTAAAAATAAAATTTTAAGCAATTTTATCCTGCTACCAGTAACAGCTTGTTTTGAATAAAATCTAATTCTATGAAGAAGACAGAAAATACTCAAAATTAAATTTTAAGCAATTAAATCATGCGACCATTAACAACTTGTTTTCAATAAAATCTAATTCTATGAAGAAGACAGAAAATACTCAAAACTAAATTTGTAGCAATTTAATCATGCGACCAGTAACAGCTTGTTTTCAATAAAATCTAATTCTATGAAGAAGACAGAAAATACTCAAAACTAAATTTGTAGCAATTTAATCATGCGGCCATTAACAACTTGTTTTCAATAAAATCTAATTCTATGAAGAAGACAGAAAATACTCAAAACTAAATTTGTAGCAATTTAATCATGCGGCCATTAACAACTTGTTTTCAATAAAATCTAATTCTATGAAGACAGAAAATACTCAAAATTAAATTTTAAGCAATTTAATCATGCGACCAGTAACAGCTTGTTTTCAATAAAATCTAATTCTATGAAGACAGAAAATACTCAAAATTAAATTTAAAGCAATTTAATAATGCGACCAGTAACAGCTTGTTTTCAATAAAATCTAATTCTATGAAGAAGACAGAAAATACTAAAAATAAAATTTTAAGCAATTTAATCATGCGACCAGTAAAAGCTTGTTTTCAATAAAATCTAATTCTATGAAGAAGACAGAAAATACTCAAAACTAAATTTTAAGCAATTTAATCATGCGAGCAGTAACAGCTTGTTTTCAATAAAATCTAATTCTATGAAGAAGACAGAAAATACTCAAAATTAAATTTTAAGCAATTTAATCATGCAACCATTAACAACTTGTTTTCAATAAAATCTAATTCTATGAAGAAGACAGAAAATACTCAAAATTGAATTTTAAGCAATTTAATCATGTTAGCAGTAACAGCTTGTTTTCAATAAAATCTAATTCTATGAAGAAGACAGAAAATACTGAAAACTAAATTTGTAGCAATTTAATCATGCGAGCAGTAACAGCTTGTTTTCAATAAAATCTAATTCGATGAAGAAGACAGAAAATACTCAAATCTAAATTTTAAGCAATTTAATCATGCGACCAGTAACAGCTTGTTTTCAATAAAATCTAATTCTATGAAGAAGACAGAAAATACTCAAAACTAAATTTGTAGCAATTTAATCATGCGGCCATTAACAACTTGTTTTCAATAAAATCTAATTCTATGAAGACAGAAAATACTCAAAATTAAATTTTAAGCAATTTAATCATGCGACCATTAAGAGCTTGTTTTCAATAAAATCTAATTCTATGAGGAAGACAGAAAATACTCAAAATTAAATTTTAAGCAATTTAATCATGCGACCATTAACAACTTATTTTCAATAAAATCTAATTCTATGAAGAAGACAGAAAATACTAAAAATAAAATTTTAAGCAATTTTATCCTGCTACCAGTAAAAGCTTGTTTTCAATAAAATCTAATTCTATGAAGAAGACAGAAAATACTCAAAACTAAATGTTAAGTAATTTAATCATGCGACCATTAACAACTTGTTTTCATATAAAATCTAATTCTATGAAGAAGACAGAAAATACTAAAAATAAAATTGTAAGCAATTTAATCATGCGACCAGTAACAGCTTGTTTTCAATAAAATCTAATTCTATGAAGAAGACAGAAAATACTCAAAACTAAATTTTAAGCAATTTAATCATGCGACCAATAACAGCTTGTTTTCAATATAATCTAATTCTATGAAGACAGAAAATACTCAAAATTAAATTTTAAGCAATTTAATAATGCGACCAGTAACAGCTTGTTTTCAATAAAATCTAATTCTATGAAGACAGAAAATACTCAAAATTAAATTTTAAGCAATTTAATTATGCGACCAGTAAAAGCTTGTTTTCAATAAAATCTAATTCTATGAAGAAGACAGAAAATACTCAAAACTAAATTTTAAGCAATTTAATCATGCGAGCAGTAACAGCTTGTTTTCAATAAAATCTAATTCTATGAAGAAGACAGAAAATACTCAAAATTAAATTTTAAGCAATTTAATCATGCGACCATTAACAACTTGTTTTCAATAAAATCTAATTCTATGGAGAAGACAGAAAATACTCAAAATTAAATTTTAAGCAATTTAATCATGCGACCAGTAACAGCTTGTTTTCAATAAAATCTAATTCTATGAAGAAGACAGAAAATACTCAAAACTAAATTTTAAGCAATTTAATCATGCGGCAATTAACAACTTATTTTCAATAAAATCTTATTCTATGAAGACAGAAAATACTCAAAATTAAATTTTAAGCAATTTAATCATGCGACCATTAACAGCTTGTGTTCAATAAAATCTTATTCTATGAGGAAGACAGAAAATACTCAAAATTAAATTTTAAGCAATTTAATCATGCGACCATTAATAACTTATTTTCAATAAAATCTAATTCTATGAAGAAGACAGAAAATACTCAAAACTAAATGTTAAGTAATTTAATCATGCGACCATTAACAACTTGTTTTCATATAAAATCTAATTCTATGAAGAAGACAGAAAATACTCAAAATAAAATTGTAAGCAATTTAATCATGCGACCAGTAACAGCTTCTTTTCAATAAAATCTAATTCTATGAAGAAGACAGAAAATACTCAAAACTAAATTTTAAGCAATTTAATCATGCGACCAGTAACAGCTTGTTTTCAATAAAATCTAATTCTATGAAGAAGACAGAAAATACTCAAAATTAAATTTTAAGCAATTTAATCATGCGACCAGTAAAAGCTTGTTTTCAATAAAATCTAATTCTATGAAGAAGACAGAAAATACTCAAAACTAAATTTTAAGCAATTTAATCATGCGAGCAGTAACAGCTTGTTTTCAATAAAATCTAATTCTATGAAGAAGACAGAAAATACTCAAAATTAAATTTTAAGCAATTTGATCATGCAACCATTAACAACTTGTTTTCAATAAAATCTAATTCTATGAAGAAGACAGAAAATACTCAAAATTAAATTTTAAGCAATTTAATCATGTTAGCAGTAACAGCTTGTTTTCAATAAAATCTAATTCTATGAAGAAGACAGAAAATACTGAAAACTAAATTTGTAGCAATTTAATCATGCGAGCAGTAACAGCTTGTTTTCAATAAAATCTAATTCGATGAAGAAGACAGAAAATACTCAAATCTAAATTTTAAGCAATTTAATCATGCGACCAGTAACAGCTTGTTTTCAATAAAATCTAATTCTATGAAGAAGACAGAAAATACTCAAAACTAAATTTGTAGCAATTTAATCATGCGGCCATTAACAACTTGTTTTCAATAAAATCTAATTCTATGAAGACAGAAAATACTCAAATCTAAATTTAAAGCAATTTAATCATGCGACCATTAAGAGCTTGTTTTCAATAAAATCTAATTCTATGAGGAAGACAGAAAATACTCAAAATTAAATTTTAAGCAATTTAATCATGCGACCATTAACAACTTATTTTCAATAAAATCTAATTCTATGAAGAAGACAGAAAATACTAAAAATAAAATTTTAAGCAATTTTATCCTGCTACCAGTAAAAGCTTGTTTTCAATAAAATCTAATTCTATGAAGAAGACAGAAAATACTCAAAACTAAATGTTAAGTAATTTAATCATGCGACCATTAACAACTTGTTTTCATATAAAATCTAATTCTATGAAGAAGACAGAAAATACTAAAAATAAAATTGTAAGCAATTTAATCATGCGACCAGTAACAGCTTGTTTTCAATAAAATCTAATTCTATGAAGAAGACAGAAAATACTCAAAACTAAATTTTAAGCAATTTAATCATGCGACCAATAACAGCTTGTTTTCAATATAATCTAATTCTATGAAGACAGAAAATACTCAAAATTAAATTTTAAGCAATTTAATAATGCGACCAGTAACAGCTTGTTTTCAATAAAATCTAATTCTATGAAGACAGAAAATACTCAAAATTAAATTTTAAGCAATTTAATTATGCGACCAGTAAAAGCTTGTTTTCAATAAAATCTAATTCTATGAAGAAGACAGAAAATACTCAAAACTAAATTTTAAGCAATTTAATCATGCGAGCAGTAACAGCTTGTTTTCAATAAAATCTAATTCTATGAAGAAGACAGAAAATACTCAAAATTAAATTTTAAGCAATTTAATCATGCGACCATTAACAACTTGTTTTCAATAAAATCTAATTCTATGAAGAAGACAGAAAATACTCAAAACTAAATTTTAAGCAATTTAATCATGCGAGCAGTAACAGCTTGTTTTCAATAAAATCTAATTCTATGAAGAAGACAGAAAATACTCAAAATTAAATTTTAAGCAATTTAATCATGCGACCATTAACAACTTGTTTTCAATAAAATCTAATTCTATGGAGAAGACAGAAAATACTCAAAATTAAATTTTAAGCAATTTAATCATGCGACCAGTAACAGCTTGTTTTCAATAAAATCTAATTCTATGAAGAAGACAGAAAATACTCAAAACTAAATTTGTAGCAATTTAATCATGCGGCAATTAACAACTTGTTTTCAATAAAATCTTATTCTATGAAGACAGAAAATACTCAAAATTAAATTTTAAGCAATTTAATCATGCGACCATTAACAGCTTGTGTTCAATAAAATCTTATTCTATGAGGAAGACAGAAAATACTCAAAATTAAATTTTAAGCAATTTAATCATGCGACCATTAATAACTTATTTTCAATAAAATCTAATTCTATGAAGAAGACAGAAAATACTCAAAACTAAATGTTAAGTAATTTAATCATGCGACCATTAACAACTTGTTTTCATATAAAATCTAATTCTATGAAGAAGACAGAAAATACTCAAAATAAAATTGTAAGCAATTTAATCATGCGACCAGTAACAGCTTCTTTTCAATAAAATCTAATTCTATGAAGAAGACAGAAAATACTCAAAACTAAATTTTAAGCAATTTAATCATGCGACCAGTAACAGCTTGTTTTCAATAAAATCTAATTCTATGAAGAAGACAGAAAATACTCAAAATTAAATTTTAAGCAATTTAATCATGCGACCAGTAAAAGCTTGTTTTCAATAAAATCTAATTCTATGAAGAAGACAGAAAATACTCAAAACAAAATTTTAAGCAATTTAATCATGCGAGCAGTAACAGCTTGTTTTCAATAAAATCTAATTCTATGAAGAAGACAGAAAATACTCAAAATTAAATTTTAAGCAATTTAATCATGCAACCATTAACAACTTGTTTTCAATAAAATCTAATTCTATGGAGAAGACAGAAAATACTCAAAATTAAATTTTAAGCAATTTAATCATGTTAGCAGTAACAGCTTGTTTTCAATAAAATCTAATTCTATGAAGAAGACAGAAAATACTGAAAACTAAATTTGTAGCAATTTAATCATGCGAGCAGTAACAGCTTGTTTTCAATAAAATCTAATTCGATGAAGAAGACAGAAAATACTCAAATCTAAATTTTAAGCAATTTAATCATGCGACCAGTAACAGCTTGTTTTCAATAAAATCTAATTCTATGAAGAAGACAGAAAATACTCAAACCTAATTTGTAGCAATTTAATCATGCGGCCATTAACAACTTGTTTTCAATAAAATCTAATTCTATGAAGACAGAAAATACTCAAAATTAAATTTTAAGCAATTTAATCATGCGACCATTAAGAGCTTGTTTTCAATAAAATCTAATTCTATGAGGAAGACAGAAAATACTCAAAATTAAATTTTAAGCAATTTAATCATGCGACCATTAACAACTTATTTTCAATAAAATCTAATTCTATGAAGAAGACAGAAAATACTCAAAATTGAATTTTAAGCAATTTTATCCTGCTACCAGTAAAAGCTTGTTTTCAATAAAATCTAATTCTATGAAGAAGACAGAAAATACTCAAAACTAAATGTTAAGTAATTTAATCATGCGACCATTAACAACTTGTTTTCATATAAAATCTAATTCTATGAAGAAGACAGAAAATACTAAAAATTAAATTTTAAGCAATTTTATCCTGCTACCAGTAAAAGCTTGTTTTCAATAAAATCTAATTCTATGAAGAAGACAGAAAATACTCAAAACTAAATGTTAAGTAATTTAATCATGCGACCATTAACAACTTGTTTTCATATAAAATCTAATTCTATGAAGAAGACAGAAAATACTAAAAATAAAATTGTAAGCAATTTAATCATGCGACCAGTAACAGCTTGTTTTCAATAAAATCTAATTCTATGAAGAAGACAGAAAATACTCAAAACTAAATTTTAAGCAATTTAATCATGCGACCAATAACAGCTTGTTTTCAATATAATCTAATTCTATGAAGACAGAAAATACTCAAAATAAAATTTTAAGCAATTTAATAATGCGACCAGTAACAGCTTGTTTTCAATAAAATCTAATTCTATGAAGAAGACAGAAAATACTCAAAATTAAATTTTAAGCAATTTAATTATGCGACCAGTAAAAGCTTGTTTTCAATAAAATCTAATTCTATGAAGAAGACAGAAAATACTCAAAACTAAATTTTAAGCAATTTAATCATGCGACCATTAACAACTTGTTTTCAATAAAATCTAATTCTATGGAGAAGACAGAAAATACTCAAAATTAAATTTTAAGCAATTTAATCATGCGACCAGTAACAGCTTGTTTTCAATAAAATCTAATTCTATGAAGAAGACAGAAAATACTCAAAACTAAATTTGTAGCAATTTAATCATGCGGCAATTAACAACTTGTTTTCAATAAAATCTTATTCTATGAAGACAGAAAATACTCAAAATTAAATTTTAAGCAATTTAATCATGCGACCATAAACAGCTTGTGTTCAATAAAATCTTATTCTATGAGGAAGACAGAAAATACTCAAAATTAAATTTTAAGCAATTTAATCATGCGACCATTAATAACTTATTTTCAATAAAATCTAATTCTATGAAGAAGACAGAAAATACTAAAAATAAAATTTTAAGCAATTTTATCCTGCTACTAGTAACAGCTTGTTTTGAATAAAATCTTATTCTATGAGGAAGACAGAAAATACTAAAAACTAAATTTGTAGCAATTTAATCATGCGAGCAGTAACAGCTTGTTTTCAATAAAATCTAATTCTATGAAGAAGACAGAAAATACTCAAATCTTAATTTTAAGCAATTTAATCATGCGACCAGTAACAGCTTGTTTTCAATAAAATCTAATTCTATGAAGAAGACAGAAAATACTCAAAACTAAATGTTAAGTAATTTAATCATGCGACCATTAACAACTTGTTTTCATATAAAATCTAATTCTATGAAGAAGACAGAAAATACTCAAAATAAAATTGTAAGCAATTTAATCATGCGACCAGTAACAGCTTCTTTTCAATAAAATCTAATTCTATGAAGAAGACAGAAAATACTCAAAACTAAATTTTAAGCAATTTAATCATGCGACCAGTAACAGCTTGTTTTCAATAAAATCTAATTCTATGAAGACAGAAAATACTCAAAACTAAATGTTAAGCAATTTAATCATGCGACCATTAACAACTTGTTTTCATATAAAATCTAATTCTATGAAGAAGACAGAAAATACTCAAAATTAAATTTTAAGCAATTTAATCATGCGACAAGTAACAGCTTGTTTTGAATGAAATCTAATTCTATGAAGAAGACAGAAAATACTCAAAATTAAATTTTAAGCAATTTAATCATGCGAGCAGTAATAGCTTGTTTTCAATAAAATCTAATTCTATGAAGAAGACAGAAAATACTCAAAACTAAATTTTAAGCAATTTAATCATGCGACCAGTAACAGCTTGTTTTCAATAAAATCTAATTCTATGAAGACAGAAAATACTCAAAACTAAATGTTAAGCAATTTAATCATGCGACCATTAACAACTTGTTTTATATAAAATCTAATTCTATGAAGAAGACAGAAAATACTCAAATCTAAATTTTAAGCAATTTAATCATGCGACAAGTAACAGCTTGTTTTGAATGAAATCTAATTCTATGAAGAAGACAGAAAATACTCAAAATTAAATTTTTAGCAATTTAATAATGCGACCAGTAACAGCTTGTTTTCAATAAAATCTAATTATATGAAGAAGTTATACCAGACCAGATGAAGCAAATTAGTGGTTTGACCCTACGAATGGCTCAGAAAAATAAGCGCACATGGGTACTTGGTACTTTTCCTGTTTTTGTAATTTTAAAAAGTAAATATTGATTTAATGATTATTTTTTGTTGTGTCTTGAGAATTATTTTTATTATTGAATGACTTGATGTTTGAATGCAGAACCCAGAATGCTACTCAGATAATAATAATAATAATAATAATAATTATAATAATAATAATAATAATAATAATAACAACAACAACAACAACAACAACAACAACAACAACAAAAATATTTTGCTAAATCTTTAGATTCTAACCCAGCATAGTTTACACAATAAAAATTCAAACTCTATATATTTTTGTACGTTTCAAGAAGTCTGCAAAGAAACAAATAAAAAATAATAATAAATATTAAAGGTTTTAGAATGTGGGATAACTTTCCTATTTAAATCAACTTTCAACGGCCTTAAAAATACATCTGCGAAGCTTTAAAATACATCTGCAAAGAAGGAATTTAAAAATAATAAATATTTAAGATTTTAGAATGGGTTATTACTTTCCTATATAAATTCCATGTAAAGTGAGCACCCACTTTATGGTCAGTTAGTGATCATTGTTTGTGATTTCGAAATTTTACCAAACAATTTACTAAATGAAAGATACCGTAAAAATATCGTTGTTGGTTTCCTTAAATTTCTTATATTTGGTTTCATATAAAAATAGGGGGGGGGTCATTTACAATTCTTATTCGGGGATTTTGTTTTTTACTCTTTCGTTGAAAAAATAATAGATTTTTAGATTTTTTAATCGCAAATTCATACTTTTATTCACGTCTTCTATGAAACATATAGAACCAATATTTTTATTAGATTGCAAAATAAATAAATAAATGTAATTTAACATTTAAGTTAATTTTAAAAGTTATTTAATGGAATTGTAAACAAAAAAGAAGAAACTTACCTTTCATTCCAGGAATTCAATGCGAATAAAATTCGAGTTAAATTCTTTGTTCTTTTGTGTTCAAAACATAAAATTTATTTTGATGTTTTAGGATCTCTTTAGTCGATGAATACAACTTTTGTTTTGTGTGTCCAATTCATTAAGGAATGAAATATTTGAAAATATAAAAGAATCAAAATTTGAATATGAAAAACACGATTTAAACGTGAAATTATTTAAAGAGAAAATCCACTGCTAAAGATTTAGGTCATCGTAAAGCGGTGTAATCATTATTTCGTTCCTCGTGTAAAAATGTCCGTTACTTAGACCGCCGAACTGTTTCTTATCAAGTTTAGATTATACTTGTCAATACTTTGGGTATTTCTTTGGTAAATTTCTCTTTTGCGTGTCCAATACATTAAAAGATAATATATATTAAGATCAAAAATGAGTTTTTAAAGACTGAACATTTCATTATTATTTGGATTAGTCGAACTATTGTAAACATCCAAGAGGAGAACAGTAGTTCGAATAATCCAAATAATCATCATATTAAAAATTGACAAACTAAATATTTCACATAAACAACTCAAATAAGGAATAACACAAACAATGAAATATGGAAATTAGGCAGTCCATTTTTTTTTTACGTGGGAGTCATCATTTATCAAGGCCCGAAGGCAACGTGAGGATAGGAATTAATGAATAAGGCCGTATGACAGTGATCATTAATTGTGTAAATTTGGTAGAATTGGCTTATTTATTGTGACGGCTCAACAAGAATTTGTTTACATTTGATTTGAAGGCTACCATGTTGTATCCAACAGTTCAGATCAAAAGTGAAAGAACCTTTTCAAGACAAAGAACTTCCCCAAGACGAGAGTCACTGATTTCAATTGGGGTCAGGGCGTATATGACGAAAGAAGAGAAGCTTGGTTTTCGATGCATTAAAATTTACTAGCCACTTTTTTCCCCATTGCTCCGAGTTCTCAAGATGAGAAAAGAGAATTAAAAATATATTGGTCATTTCTGGCCTTTGAAGTGTTGCCATAAATTGAGGTGTCGTTTGTATAAATGCTTACAAATGATCTAAGAATGTGATTTGGGAAATCCTTGATGAAAATTAAGAAGAGAGTGTGGCCCAGGATGGAATCTTGAGGGACGCCAGCGTTAATACTATGAGTTTCTGATTTCGGCCCATGAACAACTACTCTTATAAACCTATCTAGGCATATACTTATTCTCATTATATGCTGAAAGTTATCTACAACTACTCTTATAAACCTATCTATTTAGCTTATTTACTTATTCTCTTTGGATGCTGAAAGCTATCTGGTCATTGCGGATTACTACAGCAAATACATAGTGATACATAAGTTATCAGAATAGTTTGCGAGTTTGAAATTGTAGAAATTCAACTAAACAAATAGAGTCTGACAATGTTGCTACCTATAACAATTTCAAATACCGGAAATTCGAATCAGATTTGAGTTACAGACATGTAACACCATTAAAACATTATCACATAATCCGTTGAATTGGTTGAGAGACAAATTCAAATAAAAAAACATATTAAAAAATTCAAACGATTCAATAATATATTTAATTTGTTTTGATAATGTTTTTGTTCGTCTGAAAACAGGGTTTAATAAGCGAAGTACTTTTTTTTTAAGAAAAAACAAATTTTACGATTTTTAGGGATAATAAATAAATAAATTGACTTCTTTTAATAAAGAGAATGTGTATTTTAATAAAAAGAATGTGTCTTTTAATAAAGAGAATGTGGAGGGAGACCATCGACTATTTTTTTTCTTAAATGTCGGTCATCGACTATTTTTTTTTTTTTCTCAAATGTCGAAACCACTTTTTGGGTTTGTATTACTGTACACATAGATTCGAAAACGTTGTCAAAAACAAATATATAATAAATAAATGTTATAAAAGGCAAGATAAGTTACTTCTCTATCTAACTGGACAATTTTCTAGTGTTTTTATTTAATGTAACATGTTTATTCAGCTCGAAAAACATACAGTGTTTATCGATGTATTGGAGCGTTTAAAATGGCGCACGACTCTCTCTTTCATACGATAAGTTTGTGTTACGTCCACGGGTTAATATCAGAGTGAAGACGACACGGAGTTAGGATGTAATAGCAGCTTTATTGAGCGCCATGTTTTTTTCATACAGTCTTCCTCCTTTTTCGGAGAGTTCATAGAAAGGGAAGTGTACTCTTCCTCCATCCACACAAAACAACCCTCCGATTGAAAAAATGTAAGAAAAGTGTCCCTCTACACAAAGAAAAACATAGATACGAAAGAAACGTCTCTCTAGTAAATGCAAAAGCATATCTCTCAAGATATATATGTAAATGTGTGTGTGGGTATATGCATGTTTCTGTTACATGAAAATAATAGGAAAATTGAAGGAAATTTAGGACATTTTTTAAATGACTATTTGACTTTGCAGATGTTAGATTCAGATTTGAAAAAAAGTAGAACTTTCGCTTCACCACTCTGTATAGAACTAACGTCTCTGAAACGTAACGAGGGTGAATCGATTACCGACTACGTCATAAGGGCAGATACAGTTGCAAGGATTCTGCATAATTTGAAATGTTTTCATTAGGACAATTACCCCTATCACAACAAGTATATTTCTTTCGTCAAAGTTTATTTTCTTGTAAAGTCATTCCAAGATATTCAAAGTCTTGATTCGCCGCCATAAATTTTATATCCGCAGGTTTTTTAAGGACAACCTACCTTCTCTTCACATTAAATACATATTGGTTTTACATTGTATATTAGTAAATGATATGTTGAGGCAGCATTTGTCAGGTTTTTGTGTGAAGGCAATTCATGTAGTCTGCTGGCCAATCAGTAGACATTGCCAAATGAATGTGAAAAAATACACATGATTCCGTGACGACAGACTTGTGTTAACTATACGAACTATGGAAAAGCAGAAGCGACTTAATGATTTTTAAACCTTTGTTTATCTTCTTCAAACTGCAATTAATAATTAATCTTTGTTATAATTTTTTTAGATTTTAAGATTTCCATAGTTTAATGATAATTAATATTATAAACATTTGTATATTTAATATGAAATACGGTTTTACTGAATATTCATTTGGTTAACTACCGGCTTTTATATTTTGTTCGGTAAAAGGAGACAAACAAAATATGAGGGGGGGCCTACAAAATATTTGTTCGATAATATGTTCAAATCGGTGTTAATTTGGCGATAAAATAACTGACAAGGACAATGTTTATATTAAAACTTAGTATTAAAAAAAATTAAACATAATTAAAAATCTATTTTGTAACGGAACATTTTTAAATAATGGAATTTTAATCGCTTCAATCTTTTAAAAATTAATTTATTTTAGGAAGTTTCTTTTTCTTGGCAATTCAACTGATTATAGTATCTATTAATTCGAAAAAACGCTATCAGAAAACATAATAATATTTAATTTAAATTGCAACTTCAAGGTAAGTTTTTATTCAATACGTGTATTCAAGTTTAAAAACTGTTTTACTTATTTGACCTCTTATGTTTCATAATAAATAGAAATTCTGATAGATTTAAATATATTTTGTTCGAATGTCGAAAAAATAAATATGGGGGGACGTACTAAAAATACTTCCCCTCGTATATTTTACGAAACTGCATTTTTATGTCATTTCATTCTAAAATGGATGTATCGCAAATTTCACGAAAATCTGACCATAAGTTGATTGTTGCTAGATTTATTAAACACGTGTATGTTTTCATGTTCGAAATGTTTACTACATGGGAACGTTATTTCAAAGCGTCAATTATGTAAACACGATGTTCGTTTCTCAATTTCATTATTTTCGTTCGATGAAATTTTTTAAAATTATTACTAGTTTATTTTGCCCTTCTTCTTTTAAATGGTACAAAAGTTATATTGATAATATTAATTTATACTAAAGTTACATCGTTTTACATATAGGGGGTAATACTGTACTGTGGTGACGTATGGAGGTGCCTAATGCCTACCAATCAGTAATGAAACCTCCATAAAACGACAGCCTTTGTCAGTTTATTGATGACATTTATTTTATATATTTTCACTAAAATTTATTTCTAAACATCCGAGGCTGACATAATCTCCTTGAAGCTTGTTTTATAACTCAACACTCAATCGTTGTGTTCTCATTTACTTTGAATTATTTACAGACATCATCCTCTCCAAGGTCTTCAAGAGAACATGTGATTATTCTTGTTGGCCGTTTTAGCGTCTCGGTTATTAATTTGCAGATTTATCGTCACATAAAATAGTATAGGAAATAAATTTTCTACTTTAAAAATTATTAAACAACGTTTTCGCTACATATTGTAATTATTCAATCGATGTTGTTTAATAACATGTTTTGTCATGAACAGGTTTTCTTGATTGACTGATGGATAGTTCAAAGTATCGTATAATATAGGAAAATATGACCTTTTGGTAATCAAACCTTAGTGCCTATCAACAACTAAATTCTTGATAAACACAATCTCTGCTGTATACTGTATTTTTAAGGTACGCATTAAATAAAAAATGTTCATACATACATGCGAATGAAACAGCACTATAGTTGCTATTTTTCATATTTCGTTATTAACTTTGGTACCTCATATTGCGTTGTTCTCAAAAGTCATTTGCAATCTTTAAAGTATTGTTCTAGTCGTACTAGTTCCCAAATAAATAGACACGTTTTTATTGTTTTCTTCATATGCATCACTAAACTTGATTTATGAGAACATAAATATCACATTTTCTGCATGAATATTGTGTTCCCTTATGTTAATTAATTTTTTTTCTTATTTCCAGGGTTGTATGGTGCAACGGGCCCTCGCCCAGAGTTTAAGTTGCAACCTAACCCACGATTACAGAGAATCCAAGGGCCCTTTCATGGACACTTGGATAGACTGGGATTATTTTGGTTGATTCTGTCGATATTTTCAATTTACTGTGTTTTCTGATGTTTTCGCTCTTCATAGAGTTGTCTCATGAGCCTTTTACAAGCCTCACACAAAAACACACATTCATATTTCAAGCTATGTCATATACATACGTGCACACAAACATACGCGCCCACGTCCACACACACGTACATTTATTCATGTTAGCGTACATACACTCACATTCACGTGTATATACACACATGCTAACGCACACATATGTACTCACACACGCGCACACGAACGCACACAGAGACGACGTCACTTCCGCTTTCTAGGGAAATATACACATGCGCAAAGGACCACCGGAAACGAGTATAAAAGAGAGAGTAACAACCGGCTTCTTCCTTTTTCGAGACTAGCCTCCAAGGTGGCTGGTCGGCGTGCTAGCCGCCGCCATTTGGGCGCACACACGCGTACATCACGCCCAGTTACTACTATGTATGGGGCACGAGCAAACAGACTGTATGTACACATTCTCACTCTTTCTCTCTCTATCTACTACTGTTCCCTGACAACACCTTCGCGTAGCTGACTACTAACTGATGTCAACTCTCTATACACTTCTTTGTCTACACGCTGGACTATCATTCCCATTTTTCACTACAACACCCATTTCTCTTCCCACGCGCGAACAAACGATAGTGACCCGAATTTGAGATGAAAGCACATTTTCTTTTCTTGCTACAACACCAGTCCTGCAACGAACATTGGTTACATACACGCGGACATGAATACATGTTATAATTAAAACGTTCATTCTTTCAACAGCAAATAAACGACGTTTATCTTATCCATCAAGTGTGTCTTTGTTTCCTTCTATTCCATTCGTTTCATTATTTTCTTGTAGCGAGATAGGGTATTATACTCTGGTCCGCAACAGTTGTCTCAAGAATTCTTCTTTGTCTTCTTTGATTGGTGGTGTTCGACTTGAACTGCGGTGCTGGTAAGATTTCGGCACACTTATCGGTAATTTTAAGCGGGCTGGCTATTTTTTGCTCTAATTTTTTTTATCTTTGTCCCTAATCTGTTAAGCAAAGTCCTTAATTAAAGTTTGATGATCTGCTTTCTTTTCTAGTAGCTGTTGCTCTTTAATGTTGTATTTTCTTTTCATTCTATGTTTTGGCTCTCTTCCTCCTCATTTCCCCTTTTGAAGTTTTGATGGTTTATGCCAGTTAAAATGCAATTTAGCAATGTTATTTAAGCCAGTCTGATGTTGACTTTTTCTTCCTTTAAAGAGTGTAATGCTGGGTATGGGACAGCCTAACCAGCTGCCAACATGTCCCCGCTTTTTTATTGAAAAGGATTGAGAGCTTTTTTTTAGTCTTCTCGCCGTTCCCTTAAGTGCAATTTATCTTTTTTTTTTTTTTTTTTTTTTTACACAGTGATCACCACTTATCAAGGCCCGGAAGCCACTCAGGGATAAGGGTTATTGTAAGTACATCACGTTAGTGAGGAGATTTTATGAAGTGTTTAATTAGGGGGCGGTTCATTAGGAATTTGTTAACATTAGACTTGAAGACATCCAAGTTGTAGTCCGGAGGGAAGCAGGCAGACGGAACAGAGTTCCACAGGCGTGCAGTTCTAAGAAAGAAGCTTTGCTCATGAAATCCGCGTTTTGATTTAGGCACAGATATAGAGTGGGGGAAATTTTTCACAGTGGATTCAGCTAGACGGGTGTTTTTCGTGAAAGATTGGCGAGGGGGGACCAGGGATTGGAGTTCATACGAGCACCTGCCATGAAAATAACGATAAAACAAGGATAGGCTCGCAACGTCTCTTCTGTGGGAGAGGGGTTGCAGGGTAGAGAAAAGGGCATCCCCCACTAAACCACGAAGTCTATTTTGTACTCTGTCAAGGCATGATAGGCTGTTTTTGGCAGCTCCTGCCCAGATATGGCAACAGTATTCCATCCTTGGCCGTACTTGGCTTTTATATAGATAGAGAATTGCATCAGTAGTGAGATATCTTCTGGAGCGGTAGAAGGATCCCACCATCTTTCCTGCGACCTTGGCCACAGACTTGATGTACGTGTTCCATTTCAGATCAGGAGTAAAGGTCAAACCCAGAAGCTTGTCAAAACACGGGGCCTCACCCAGACGAGAGCCATCCATCACAATTGATGCCAGCTGGGGATCAGAGCGTTGATGATGTAAGGATAGGAGTTTGGTTTTGGATGCATTAAAGGTAACTAGCCACATCTTCCCCCACTGAACCACGCGCTCGAGATCAGAGGAGAGAGAATCCGAGAGAACTTCGTCATTTACAGCCTTTGATGTGTTGCCATAGATGGTCGTGTCATCAGCATAGATGTCAACGAATGATTTAAGTATGTGTTTAAGGAGGTCATTGATGTAGATCAGGAAGAGAGTTGGGCCCAGGATTGACCCCTGAGGGACTCCAGCATTTATATTGCAGGCCTCCGATTTTTGTCCATCTACCACTACTCTTATGAGCATATCAGAGAGAAATGATTTAATGATTGAGAAAACATTTCCAGTTATACCGTAGCTGGAAATCTTGTGAAGTAGACCCTTATGCCATACTTTGTCAAAGGCCTTTGATATGTCGAGAGCAATTGCCCTAGAAAGGAAGCCTTTGTCAAGAGATTCACTAATCCTGTGGGATATAACCGTCAGCACATCTGCGGTAGATCTTGCAGAGCGGAAACCATATTGTGTGTCACTAAGAAGGTTATTCCTGCTGAGGTGGTTTACTATTTCTCTATTTAATATTGATTCCAGTAACTTACTCATAACACAGAGAAGACTTATTGGTCTGTATTGAGAGGGAGATGACTTATCACCTGAATTCTTAAATACAGGGCAAACTGAGGAGGTCTTCCAGGGGGTCGGAAAGCACTTCTCCTTAAGGCAGCGCTTAAATAGTTTCGTAAGTATGGGAGCAAGTTCTGGTTGAAGCTTTTTTAACACTATAATTGGGATGCCATCAGGGCCAGTTGCTTTACTGGAATCTAGGTTTTTTATTAGCTTGGCGACCTCATGCACGGATATTTGTATGTTACCTAGCTTGTTCTGTGTTATAGGAGGAAATATGGGGAGTTGATGGCCTTCGTCGCATAGGGTAGAATTAGCTGCAAAGTTCTTTGCAAATAGTTTGGCCTTGTCTGATGCTGACGAGATAACCTCTGGTCCATTGATAATGGTTGGGATAGAACGCACACTTCTGTTCAAGATCCTATTTGTAATTTGCCAAAACTGGTGGGAACCAAGCCGCTGATCAGCTACCTTGGATTTAACAGACTGGGCATATAGCTCTCTTGCATTTTTATTACTCTTTTACAGTGGTTGCTGGCAGTCCTGAAAGCAGCTTTAGTCTCAGTGCATCTATTACGTTGGTAGTTATGGAAAAAGTGATTTCTGTGCGCGATAGCAGCAGCACATTCTGGGGAGAACCATGGCTGGCTGTTAGGTTTTTGTTGGAATTTTTTAGATGGTATGAATTGGTCTATGCCTACAATTAACCATTCGGTCAGATCTGATACTATAGAGGACACTTCCTTTTTAAACATGGAGTGCAGAGGTAAATCAGATATGAATGTACGGAAGCTATCACAGTCAGCCATAGAGTATCGGTATACAGTACGGTGGAGGGGTACGTCTGATGGCTTCTTACATTTTGTTTTTATCTTAACTGATACGACGGAGTGGTCGGAGGATCCTAAAGGAGAATGAACGGTACATGAACATAGCTCAGGGGAAGTTGAAAGAAAAAGGTCTAAGAGGCTTGCATATTGATTGGGTGTATCGGGCACACGGGTGGGTTCGCGAACAATCTGAGTGAGGTCATAAGCAATGGCAAAATCATGACAAAACCTCCCCTCATCATCTGTCTTATTTGAATGGGTTAGCCATTCCACGTTATGGACGTTGAAGTCACCACAGATGTGGATGTTAGCCGAGGGATGTGAAGACAGTATGTGGTCTATTTTCTCAGATATGCTCTTAAAGATAGTAACTCCGCTGTTGTGGGGCCTATAGAGGGCAAATATAAATACAGTGGTGTTAGCAAGTGCAACCCTGAAGCACATATAGGGTAAATTAGGATCTTCTCTAGAGATATCCCTGCCACATGGGAAGCCATCCTTAATGTAGGCACATATTCCATGCCCATGGCGATCTTGGGAGTCAGATTTAGCTGTTAAATTGGAGTATCCATTAATTATGAACTCATCTAGGGAAGTGGTCAGCCCTATTCCAGTTTCACATAGAAATAATATGTCCGGTTTCGTCTCCTGTAATTGGGTTTCAACCTCTGGAAGGTTGGAACGTAGACCCCTGATATTGGAGAAGGAGACCTGGTAGTAGGGGTCTACGCTGGAAGATGGGGTTCTAGGTTTAATCTGTTTTAAACTTGGTTCACCAGGAATATTAGTTTTCAATAAAATCTAATTCTATGAAGAAGACAGAAAATACTAAAAATAAAATTTTAAGCAATTTTATCCTGCTACCAGTAAAAGCTTGTTTTCAATAAAATCTAATTCTATGAAGAAGACAGAAAATACTCAAAACTAAATGTTAAGTAATTTAATCATGCGACCATTAACAACTTGTTTTCATATAAAATCTAATTCTATGAAGAAGACAGAAAATACTAAAAATAAAATTGTAAGCAATTTAATCATGCGACCAGTAACAGCTTGTTTTCAATAAAATCTAATTCTATGAAGAAGACAGAAAATACTCAAAACTAAATTTTAAGCAATTTAATCATGCGACCAATAACAGCTTGTTTTCAATATAATCTAATTCTATGAAGACAGAAAATACTCAAAATTAAATTTTAAGCAATTTAATAATGCGACCAGTAACAGCTTGTTTTCAATAAAATCTAATTCTATGAAGACAGAAAATACTCAAAATTAAATTTTAAGCAATTTAATTATGCGACCAGTAAAAGCTTGTTTTCAATAAAATCTAATTCTATGAAGAAGACAGAAAATACTCAAAACTAAATTTTAAGCAATTTAATCATGCGAGCAGTAACAGCTTGTTTTCAATAAAATCTAATTCTATGAAGAAGACAGAAAATACTCAAAATTAAATTTTAAGCAATTTAATCATGCGACCATTAACAACTTGTTTTCAATAAAATCTAATTCTATGAAGAAGACAGAAAATACTCAAAACTAAATTTTAAGCAATTTAATCATGCGAGCAGTAACAGCTTGTTTTCAATAAAATCTAATTCTATGAAGAAGACAGAAAATACTCAAAATTAAATTTTAAGCAATTTAATCATGCGACCATTAACAACTTGTTTTCAATAAAATCTAATTCTATGGAGAAGACAGAAAATACTCAAAATTAAATTTTAAGCAATTTAATCATGCGACCAGTAACAGCTTGTTTTCAATAAAATCTAATTCTATGAAGAAGACAGAAAATACTCAAAACTAAATTTGTAGCAATTTAATCATGCGGCAATTAACAACTTGTTTTCAATAAAATCTTATTCTATGAAGACAGAAAATACTCAAAATTAAATTTTAAGCAATTTAATCATGCGACCATTAACAGCTTGTGTTCAATAAAATCTTATTCTATGAGGAAGACAGAAAATACTCAAAATTAAATTTTAAGCAATTTAATCATGCGACCATTAATAACTTATTTTCAATAAAATCTAATTCTATGAAGAAGACAGAAAATACTCAAAACTAAATGTTAAGTAATTTAATCATGCGACCATTAACAACTTGTTTTCATATAAAATCTAATTCTATGAAGAAGACAGAAAATACTCAAAATAAAATTGTAAGCAATTTAATCATGCGACCAGTAACAGCTTCTTTTCAATAAAATCTAATTCTATGAAGAAGACAGAAAATACTCAAAACTAAATTTTAAGCAATTTAATCATGCGACCAGTAACAGCTTGTTTTCAATAAAATCTAATTCTATGAAGAAGACAGAAAATACTCAAAATTAAATTTTAAGCAATTTAATCATGCGACCAGTAAAAGCTTGTTTTCAATAAAATCTAATTCTATGAAGAAGACAGAAAATACTCAAAACAAAATTTTAAGCAATTTAATCATGCGAGCAGTAACAGCTTGTTTTCAATAAAATCTAATTCTATGAAGAAGACAGAAAATACTCAAAATTAAATTTTAAGCAATTTAATCATGCAACCATTAACAACTTGTTTTCAATAAAATCTAATTCTATGGAGAAGACAGAAAATACTCAAAATTAAATTTTAAGCAATTTAATCATGTTAGCAGTAACAGCTTGTTTTCAATAAAATCTAATTCTATGAAGAAGACAGAAAATACTGAAAACTAAATTTGTAGCAATTTAATCATGCGAGCAGTAACAGCTTGTTTTCAATAAAATCTAATTCGATGAAGAAGACAGAAAATACTCAAATCTAAATTTTAAGCAATTTAATCATGCGACCAGTAACAGCTTGTTTTCAATAAAATCTAATTCTATGAAGAAGACAGAAAATACTCAAACCTAATTTGTAGCAATTTAATCATGCGGCCATTAACAACTTGTTTTCAATAAAATCTAATTCTATGAAGACAGAAAATACTCAAAATTAAATTTTAAGCAATTTAATCATGCGACCATTAAGAGCTTGTTTTCAATAAAATCTAATTCTATGAGGAAGACAGAAAATACTCAAAATTAAATTTTAAGCAATTTAATCATGCGACCATTAACAACTTATTTTCAATAAAATCTAATTCTATGAAGAAGACAGAAAATACTCAAAATTGAATTTTAAGCAATTTTATCCTGCTACCAGTAAAAGCTTGTTTTCAATAAAATCTAATTCTATGAAGAAGACAGAAAATACTCAAAACTAAATGTTAAGTAATTTAATCATGCGACCATTAACAACTTGTTTTCATATAAAATCTAATTCTATGAAGAAGACAGAAAATACTAAAAATTAAATTTTAAGCAATTTTATCCTGCTACCAGTAAAAGCTTGTTTTCAATAAAATCTAATTCTATGAAGAAGACAGAAAATACTCAAAACTAAATGTTAAGTAATTTAATCATGCGACCATTAACAACTTGTTTTCATATAAAATCTAATTCTATGAAGAAGACAGAAAATACTAAAAATAAAATTGTAAGCAATTTAATCATGCGACCAGTAACAGCTTGTTTTCAATAAAATCTAATTCTATGAAGAAGACAGAAAATACTCAAAACTAAATTTTAAGCAATTTAATCATGCGACCAATAACAGCTTGTTTTCAATATAATCTAATTCTATGAAGACAGAAAATACTCAAAATAAAATTTTAAGCAATTTAATAATGCGACCAGTAACAGCTTGTTTTCAATAAAATCTAATTCTATGAAGAAGACAGAAAATACTCAAAATTAAATTTTAAGCAATTTAATTATGCGACCAGTAAAAGCTTGTTTTCAATAAAATCTAATTCTATGAAGAAGACAGAAAATACTCAAAACTAAATTTTAAGCAATTTAATCATGCGACCATTAACAACTTGTTTTCAATAAAATCTAATTCTATGGAGAAGACAGAAAATACTCAAAATTAAATTTTAAGCAATTTAATCATGCGACCAGTAACAGCTTGTTTTCAATAAAATCTAATTCTATGAAGAAGACAGAAAATACTCAAAACTAAATTTGTAGCAATTTAATCATGCGGCAATTAACAACTTGTTTTCAATAAAATCTTATTCTATGAAGACAGAAAATACTCAAAATTAAATTTTAAGCAATTTAATCATGCGACCATAAACAGCTTGTGTTCAATAAAATCTTATTCTATGAGGAAGACAGAAAATACTCAAAATTAAATTTTAAGCAATTTAATCATGCGACCATTAATAACTTATTTTCAATAAAATCTAATTCTATGAAGAAGACAGAAAATACTAAAAATAAAATTTTAAGCAATTTTATCCTGCTACTAGTAACAGCTTGTTTTGAATAAAATCTTATTCTATGAGGAAGACAGAAAATACTAAAAACTAAATTTGTAGCAATTTAATCATGCGAGCAGTAACAGCTTGTTTTCAATAAAATCTAATTCTATGAAGAAGACAGAAAATACTCAAATCTTAATTTTAAGCAATTTAATCATGCGACCAGTAACAGCTTGTTTTCAATAAAATCTAATTCTATGAAGAAGACAGAAAATACTCAAAACTAAATGTTAAGTAATTTAATCATGCGACCATTAACAACTTGTTTTCATATAAAATCTAATTCTATGAAGAAGACAGAAAATACTCAAAATAAAATTGTAAGCAATTTAATCATGCGACCAGTAACAGCTTCTTTTCAATAAAATCTAATTCTATGAAGAAGACAGAAAATACTCAAAACTAAATTTTAAGCAATTTAATCATGCGACCAGTAACAGCTTGTTTTCAATAAAATCTAATTCTATGAAGACAGAAAATACTCAAAACTAAATGTTAAGCAATTTAATCATGCGACCATTAACAACTTGTTTTCATATAAAATCTAATTCTATGAAGAAGACAGAAAATACTCAAAATTAAATTTTAAGCAATTTAATCATGCGACAAGTAACAGCTTGTTTTGAATGAAATCTAATTCTATGAAGAAGACAGAAAATACTCAAAATTAAATTTTAAGCAATTTAATCATGCGAGCAGTAATAGCTTGTTTTCAATAAAATCTAATTCTATGAAGAAGACAGAAAATACTCAAAACTAAATTTTAAGCAATTTAATCATGCGACCAGTAACAGCTTGTTTTCAATAAAATCTAATTCTATGAAGACAGAAAATACTCAAAACTAAATGTTAAGCAATTTAATCATGCGACCATTAACAACTTGTTTTATATAAAATCTAATTCTATGAAGAAGACAGAAAATACTCAAATCTAAATTTTAAGCAATTTAATCATGCGACAAGTAACAGCTTGTTTTGAATGAAATCTAATTCTATGAAGAAGACAGAAAATACTCAAAATTAAATTTTTAGCAATTTAATAATGCGACCAGTAACAGCTTGTTTTCAATAAAATCTAATTATATGAAGAAGTTATACCAGACCAGATGAAGCAAATTAGTGGTTTGACCCTACGAATGGCTCAGAAAAATAAGCGCACATGGGTACTTGGTACTTTTCCTGTTTTTGTAATTTTAAAAAGTAAATATTGATTTAATGATTATTTTTTGTTGTGTCTTGAGAATTATTTTTATTATTGAATGACTTGATGTTTGAATGCAGAACCCAGAATGCTACTCAGATAATAATAATAATAATAATAATAATTATAATAATAATAATAATAATAATAATAACAACAACAACAACAACAACAACAACAACAACAACAAAAATATTTTGCTAAATCTTTAGATTCTAACCCAGCATAGTTTACACAATAAAAATTCAAACTCTATATATTTTTGTACGTTTCAAGAAGTCTGCAAAGAAACAAATAAAAAATAATAATAAATATTAAAGGTTTTAGAATGTGGGATAACTTTCCTATTTAAATCAACTTTCAACGGCCTTAAAAATACATCTGCGAAGCTTTAAAATACATCTGCAAAGAAGGAATTTAAAAATAATAAATATTTAAGATTTTAGAATGGGTTATTACTTTCCTATATAAATTCCATGTAAAGTGAGCACCCACTTTATGGTCAGTTAGTGATCATTGTTTGTGATTTCGAAATTTTACCAAACAATTTACTAAATGAAAGATACCGTAAAAATATCGTTGTTGGTTTCCTTAAATTTCTTATATTTGGTTTCATATAAAAATAGGGGGGGGGTCATTTACAATTCTTATTCGGGGATTTTGTTTTTTACTCTTTCGTTGAAAAAATAATAGATTTTTAGATTTTTTAATCGCAAATTCATACTTTTATTCACGTCTTCTATGAAACATATAGAACCAATATTTTTATTAGATTGCAAAATAAATAAATAAATGTAATTTAACATTTAAGTTAATTTTAAAAGTTATTTAATGGAATTGTAAACAAAAAAGAAGAAACTTACCTTTCATTCCAGGAATTCAATGCGAATAAAATTCGAGTTAAATTCTTTGTTCTTTTGTGTTCAAAACATAAAATTTATTTTGATGTTTTAGGATCTCTTTAGTCGATGAATACAACTTTTGTTTTGTGTGTCCAATTCATTAAGGAATGAAATATTTGAAAATATAAAAGAATCAAAATTTGAATATGAAAAACACGATTTAAACGTGAAATTATTTAAAGAGAAAATCCACTGCTAAAGATTTAGGTCATCGTAAAGCGGTGTAATCATTATTTCGTTCCTCGTGTAAAAATGTCCGTTACTTAGACCGCCGAACTGTTTCTTATCAAGTTTAGATTATACTTGTCAATACTTTGGGTATTTCTTTGGTAAATTTCTCTTTTGCGTGTCCAATACATTAAAAGATAATATATATTAAGATCAAAAATGAGTTTTTAAAGACTGAACATTTCATTATTATTTGGATTAGTCGAACTATTGTAAACATCCAAGAGGAGAACAGTAGTTCGAATAATCCAAATAATCATCATATTAAAAATTGACAAACTAAATATTTCACATAAACAACTCAAATAAGGAATAACACAAACAATGAAATATGGAAATTAGGCAGTCCATTTTTTTTTTACGTGGGAGTCATCATTTATCAAGGCCCGAAGGCAACGTGAGGATAGGAATTAATGAATAAGGCCGTATGACAGTGATCATTAATTGTGTAAATTTGGTAGAATTGGCTTATTTATTGTGACGGCTCAACAAGAATTTGTTTACATTTGATTTGAAGGCTACCATGTTGTATCCAACAGTTCAGATCAAAAGTGAAAGAACCTTTTCAAGACAAAGAACTTCCCCAAGACGAGAGTCACTGATTTCAATTGGGGTCAGGGCGTATATGACGAAAGAAGAGAAGCTTGGTTTTCGATGCATTAAAATTTACTAGCCACTTTTTTCCCCATTGCTCCGAGTTCTCAAGATGAGAAAAGAGAATTAAAAATATATTGGTCATTTCTGGCCTTTGAAGTGTTGCCATAAATTGAGGTGTCGTTTGTATAAATGCTTACAAATGATCTAAGAATGTGATTTGGGAAATCCTTGATGAAAATTAAGAAGAGAGTGTGGCCCAGGATGGAATCTTGAGGGACGCCAGCGTTAATACTATGAGTTTCTGATTTCGGCCCATGAACAACTACTCTTATAAACCTATCTAGGCATATACTTATTCTCATTATATGCTGAAAGTTATCTACAACTACTCTTATAAACCTATCTATTTAGCTTATTTACTTATTCTCTTTGGATGCTGAAAGCTATCTGGTCATTGCGGATTACTACAGCAAATACATAGTGATACATAAGTTATCAGAATAGTTTGCGAGTTTGAAATTGTAGAAATTCAACTAAACAAATAGAGTCTGACAATGTTGCTACCTATAACAATTTCAAATACCGGAAATTCGAATCAGATTTGAGTTACAGACATGTAACACCATTAAAACATTATCACATAATCCGTTGAATTGGTTGAGAGACAAATTCAAATAAAAAAACATATTAAAAAATTCAAACGATTCAATAATATATTTAATTTGTTTTGATAATGTTTTTGTTCGTCTGAAAACAGGGTTTAATAAGCGAAGTACTTTTTTTTTAAGAAAAAACAAATTTTACGATTTTTAGGGATAATAAATAAATAAATTGACTTCTTTTAATAAAGAGAATGTGTATTTTAATAAAAAGAATGTGTCTTTTAATAAAGAGAATGTGGAGGGAGACCATCGACTATTTTTTTTCTTAAATGTCGGTCATCGACTATTTTTTTTTTTTTCTCAAATGTCGAAACCACTTTTTGGGTTTGTATTACTGTACACATAGATTCGAAAACGTTGTCAAAAACAAATATATAATAAATAAATGTTATAAAAGGCAAGATAAGTTACTTCTCTATCTAACTGGACAATTTTCTAGTGTTTTTATTTAATGTAACATGTTTATTCAGCTCGAAAAACATACAGTGTTTATCGATGTATTGGAGCGTTTAAAATGGCGCACGACTCTCTCTTTCATACGATAAGTTTGTGTTACGTCCACGGGTTAATATCAGAGTGAAGACGACACGGAGTTAGGATGTAATAGCAGCTTTATTGAGCGCCATGTTTTTTTCATACAGTCTTCCTCCTTTTTCGGAGAGTTCATAGAAAGGGAAGTGTACTCTTCCTCCATCCACACAAAACAACCCTCCGATTGAAAAAATGTAAGAAAAGTGTCCCTCTACACAAAGAAAAACATAGATACGAAAGAAACGTCTCTCTAGTAAATGCAAAAGCATATCTCTCAAGATATATATGTAAATGTGTGTGTGGGTATATGCATGTTTCTGTTACATGAAAATAATAGGAAAATTGAAGGAAATTTAGGACATTTTTTAAATGACTATTTGACTTTGCAGATGTTAGATTCAGATTTGAAAAAAAGTAGAACTTTCGCTTCACCACTCTGTATAGAACTAACGTCTCTGAAACGTAACGAGGGTGAATCGATTACCGACTACGTCATAAGGGCAGATACAGTTGCAAGGATTCTGCATAATTTGAAATGTTTTCATTAGGACAATTACCCCTATCACAACAAGTATATTTCTTTCGTCAAAGTTTATTTTCTTGTAAAGTCATTCCAAGATATTCAAAGTCTTGATTCGCCGCCATAAATTTTATATCCGCAGGTTTTTTAAGGACAACCTACCTTCTCTTCACATTAAATACATATTGGTTTTACATTGTATATTAGTAAATGATATGTTGAGGCAGCATTTGTCAGGTTTTTGTGTGAAGGCAATTCATGTAGTCTGCTGGCCAATCAGTAGACATTGCCAAATGAATGTGAAAAAATACACATGATTCCGTGACGACAGACTTGTGTTAACTATACGAACTATGGAAAAGCAGAAGCGACTTAATGATTTTTAAACCTTTGTTTATCTTCTTCAAACTGCAATTAATAATTAATCTTTGTTATAATTTTTTTAGATTTTAAGATTTCCATAGTTTAATGATAATTAATATTATAAACATTTGTATATTTAATATGAAATACGGTTTTACTGAATATTCATTTGGTTAACTACCGGCTTTTATATTTTGTTCGGTAAAAGGAGACAAACAAAATATGAGGGGGGGCCTACAAAATATTTGTTCGATAATATGTTCAAATCGGTGTTAATTTGGCGATAAAATAACTGACAAGGACAATGTTTATATTAAAACTTAGTATTAAAAAAAATTAAACATAATTAAAAATCTATTTTGTAACGGAACATTTTTAAATAATGGAATTTTAATCGCTTCAATCTTTTAAAAATTAATTTATTTTAGGAAGTTTCTTTTTCTTGGCAATTCAACTGATTATAGTATCTATTAATTCGAAAAAACGCTATCAGAAAACATAATAATATTTAATTTAAATTGCAACTTCAAGGTAAGTTTTTATTCAATACGTGTATTCAAGTTTAAAAACTGTTTTACTTATTTGACCTCTTATGTTTCATAATAAATAGAAATTCTGATAGATTTAAATATATTTTGTTCGAATGTCGAAAAAATAAATATGGGGGGACGTACTAAAAATACTTCCCCTCGTATATTTTACGAAACTGCATTTTTATGTCATTTCATTCTAAAATGGATGTATCGCAAATTTCACGAAAATCTGACCATAAGTTGATTGTTGCTAGATTTATTAAACACGTGTATGTTTTCATGTTCGAAATGTTTACTACATGGGAACGTTATTTCAAAGCGTCAATTATGTAAACACGATGTTCGTTTCTCAATTTCATTATTTTCGTTCGATGAAATTTTTTAAAATTATTACTAGTTTATTTTGCCCTTCTTCTTTTAAATGGTACAAAAGTTATATTGATAATATTAATTTATACTAAAGTTACATCGTTTTACATATAGGGGGTAATACTGTACTGTGGTGACGTATGGAGGTGCCTAATGCCTACCAATCAGTAATGAAACCTCCATAAAACGACAGCCTTTGTCAGTTTATTGATGACATTTATTTTATATATTTTCACTAAAATTTATTTCTAAACATCCGAGGCTGACATAATCTCCTTGAAGCTTGTTTTATAACTCAACACTCAATCGTTGTGTTCTCATTTACTTTGAATTATTTACAGACATCATCCTCTCCAAGGTCTTCAAGAGAACATGTGATTATTCTTGTTGGCCGTTTTAGCGTCTCGGTTATTAATTTGCAGATTTATCGTCACATAAAATAGTATAGGAAATAAATTTTCTACTTTAAAAATTATTAAACAACGTTTTCGCTACATATTGTAATTATTCAATCGATGTTGTTTAATAACATGTTTTGTCATGAACAGGTTTTCTTGATTGACTGATGGATAGTTCAAAGTATCGTATAATATAGGAAAATATGACCTTTTGGTAATCAAACCTTAGTGCCTATCAACAACTAAATTCTTGATAAACACAATCTCTGCTGTATACTGTATTTTTAAGGTACGCATTAAATAAAAAATGTTCATACATACATGCGAATGAAACAGCACTATAGTTGCTATTTTTCATATTTCGTTATTAACTTTGGTACCTCATATTGCGTTGTTCTCAAAAGTCATTTGCAATCTTTAAAGTATTGTTCTAGTCGTACTAGTTCCCAAATAAATAGACACGTTTTTATTGTTTTCTTCATATGCATCACTAAACTTGATTTATGAGAACATAAATATCACATTTTCTGCATGAATATTGTGTTCCCTTATGTTAATTAATTTTTTTTCTTATTTCCAGGGTTGTATGGTGCAACGGGCCCTCGCCCAGAGTTTAAGTTGCAACCTAACCCACGATTACAGAGAATCCAAGGGCCCTTTCATGGACACTTGGATAGACTGGGATTATTTTGGTTGATTCTGTCGATATTTTCAATTTACTGTGTTTTCTGATGTTTTCGCTCTTCATAGAGTTGTCTCATGAGCCTTTTACAAGCCTCACACAAAAACACACATTCATATTTCAAGCTATGTCATATACATACGTGCACACAAACATACGCGCCCACGTCCACACACACGTACATTTATTCATGTTAGCGTACATACACTCACATTCACGTGTATATACACACATGCTAACGCACACATATGTACTCACACACGCGCACACGAACGCACACAGAGACGACGTCACTTCCGCTTTCTAGGGAAATATACACATGCGCAAAGGACCACCGGAAACGAGTATAAAAGAGAGAGTAACAACCGGCTTCTTCCTTTTTCGAGACTAGCCTCCAAGGTGGCTGGTCGGCGTGCTAGCCGCCGCCATTTGGGCGCACACACGCGTACATCACGCCCAGTTACTACTATGTATGGGGCACGAGCAAACAGACTGTATGTACACATTCTCACTCTTTCTCTCTCTATCTACTACTGTTCCCTGACAACACCTTCGCGTAGCTGACTACTAACTGATGTCAACTCTCTATACACTTCTTTGTCTACACGCTGGACTATCATTCCCATTTTTCACTACAACACCCATTTCTCTTCCCACGCGCGAACAAACGATAGTGACCCGAATTTGAGATGAAAGCACATTTTCTTTTCTTGCTACAACACCAGTCCTGCAACGAACATTGGTTACATACACGCGGACATGAATACATGTTATAATTAAAACGTTCATTCTTTCAACAGCAAATAAACGACGTTTATCTTATCCATCAAGTGTGTCTTTGTTTCCTTCTATTCCATTCGTTTCATTATTTTCTTGTAGCGAGATAGGGTATTATACTCTGGTCCGCAACAGTTGTCTCAAGAATTCTTCTTTGTCTTCTTTGATTGGTGGTGTTCGACTTGAACTGCGGTGCTGGTAAGATTTCGGCACACTTATCGGTAATTTTAAGCGGGCTGGCTATTTTTTGCTCTAATTTTTTTTATCTTTGTCCCTAATCTGTTAAGCAAAGTCCTTAATTAAAGTTTGATGATCTGCTTTCTTTTCTAGTAGCTGTTGCTCTTTAATGTTGTATTTTCTTTTCATTCTATGTTTTGGCTCTCTTCCTCCTCATTTCCCCTTTTGAAGTTTTGATGGTTTATGCCAGTTAAAATGCAATTTAGCAATGTTATTTAAGCCAGTCTGATGTTGACTTTTTCTTCCTTTAAAGAGTGTAATGCTGGGTATGGGACAGCCTAACCAGCTGCCAACATGTCCCCGCTTTTTTATTGAAAAGGATTGAGAGCTTTTTTTTAGTCTTCTCGCCGTTCCCTTAAGTGCAATTTATCTTTTTTTTTTTTTTTTTTTTTTTACACAGTGATCACCACTTATCAAGGCCCGGAAGCCACTCAGGGATAAGGGTTATTGTAAGTACATCACGTTAGTGAGGAGATTTTATGAAGTGTTTAATTAGGGGGCGGTTCATTAGGAATTTGTTAACATTAGACTTGAAGACATCCAAGTTGTAGTCCGGAGGGAAGCAGGCAGACGGAACAGAGTTCCACAGGCGTGCAGTTCTAAGAAAGAAGCTTTGCTCATGAAATCCGCGTTTTGATTTAGGCACAGATATAGAGTGGGGGAAATTTTTCACAGTGGATTCAGCTAGACGGGTGTTTTTCGTGAAAGATTGGCGAGGGGGGACCAGGGATTGGAGTTCATACGAGCACCTGCCATGAAAATAACGATAAAACAAGGATAGGCTCGCAACGTCTCTTCTGTGGGAGAGGGGTTGCAGGGTAGAGAAAAGGGCATCCCCCACTAAACCACGAAGTCTATTTTGTACTCTGTCAAGGCATGATAGGCTGTTTTTGGCAGCTCCTGCCCAGATATGGCAACAGTATTCCATCCTTGGCCGTACTTGGCTTTTATATAGATAGAGAATTGCATCAGTAGTGAGATATCTTCTGGAGCGGTAGAAGGATCCCACCATCTTTCCTGCGACCTTGGCCACAGACTTGATGTACGTGTTCCATTTCAGATCAGGAGTAAAGGTCAAACCCAGAAGCTTGTCAAAACACGGGGCCTCACCCAGACGAGAGCCATCCATCACAATTGATGCCAGCTGGGGATCAGAGCGTTGATGATGTAAGGATAGGAGTTTGGTTTTGGATGCATTAAAGGTAACTAGCCACATCTTCCCCCACTGAACCACGCGCTCGAGATCAGAGGAGAGAGAATCCGAGAGAACTTCGTCATTTACAGCCTTTGATGTGTTGCCATAGATGGTCGTGTCATCAGCATAGATGTCAACGAATGATTTAAGTATGTGTTTAAGGAGGTCATTGATGTAGATCAGGAAGAGAGTTGGGCCCAGGATTGACCCCTGAGGGACTCCAGCATTTATATTGCAGGCCTCCGATTTTTGTCCATCTACCACTACTCTTATGAGCATATCAGAGAGAAATGATTTAATGATTGAGAAAACATTTCCAGTTATACCGTAGCTGGAAATCTTGTGAAGTAGACCCTTATGCCATACTTTGTCAAAGGCCTTTGATATGTCGAGAGCAATTGCCCTAGAAAGGAAGCCTTTGTCAAGAGATTCACTAATCCTGTGGGATATAACCGTCAGCACATCTGCGGTAGATCTTGCAGAGCGGAAACCATATTGTGTGTCACTAAGAAGGTTATTCCTGCTGAGGTGGTTTACTATTTCTCTATTTAATATTGATTCCAGTAACTTACTCATAACACAGAGAAGACTTATTGGTCTGTATTGAGAGGGAGATGACTTATCACCTGAATTCTTAAATACAGGGCAAACTGAGGAGGTCTTCCAGGGGGTCGGAAAGCACTTCTCCTTAAGGCAGCGCTTAAATAGTTTCGTAAGTATGGGAGCAAGTTCTGGTTGAAGCTTTTTTAACACTATAATTGGGATGCCATCAGGGCCAGTTGCTTTACTGGAATCTAGGTTTTTTATTAGCTTGGCGACCTCATGCACGGATATTTGTATGTTACCTAGCTTGTTCTGTGTTATAGGAGGAAATATGGGGAGTTGATGGCCTTCGTCGCATAGGGTAGAATTAGCTGCAAAGTTCTTTGCAAATAGTTTGGCCTTGTCTGATGCTGACGAGATAACCTCTGGTCCATTGATAATGGTTGGGATAGAACGCACACTTCTGTTCAAGATCCTATTTGTAATTTGCCAAAACTGGTGGGAACCAAGCCGCTGATCAGCTACCTTGGATTTAACAGACTGGGCATATAGCTCTCTTGCATTTTTATTACTCTTTTACAGTGGTTGCTGGCAGTCCTGAAAGCAGCTTTAGTCTCAGTGCATCTATTACGTTGGTAGTTATGGAAAAAGTGATTTCTGTGCGCGATAGCAGCAGCACATTCTGGGGAGAACCATGGCTGGCTGTTAGGTTTTTGTTGGAATTTTTTAGATGGTATGAATTGGTCTATGCCTACAATTAACCATTCGGTCAGATCTGATACTATAGAGGACACTTCCTTTTTAAACATGGAGTGCAGAGGTAAATCAGATATGAATGTACGGAAGCTATCACAGTCAGCCATAGAGTATCGGTATACAGTACGGTGGAGGGGTACGTCTGATGGCTTCTTACATTTTGTTTTTATCTTAACTGATACGACGGAGTGGTCGGAGGATCCTAAAGGAGAATGAACGGTACATGAACATAGCTCAGGGGAAGTTGAAAGAAAAAGGTCTAAGAGGCTTGCATATTGATTGGGTGTATCGGGCACACGGGTGGGTTCGCGAACAATCTGAGTGAGGTCATAAGCAATGGCAAAATCATGACAAAACCTCCCCTCATCATCTGTCTTATTTGAATGGGTTAGCCATTCCACGTTATGGACGTTGAAGTCACCACAGATGTGGATGTTAGCCGAGGGATGTGAAGACAGTATGTGGTCTATTTTCTCAGATATGCTCTTAAAGATAGTAACTCCGCTGTTGTGGGGCCTATAGAGGGCAAATATAAATACAGTGGTGTTAGCAAGTGCAACCCTGAAGCACATATAGGGTAAATTAGGATCTTCTCTAGAGATATCCCTGCCACATGGGAAGCCATCCTTAATGTAGGCACATATTCCATGCCCATGGCGATCTTGGGAGTCAGATTTAGCTGTTAAATTGGAGTATCCATTAATTATGAACTCATCTAGGGAAGTGGTCAGCCCTATTCCAGTTTCACATAGAAATAATATGTCCGGTTTCGTCTCCTGTAATTGGGTTTCAACCTCTGGAAGGTTGGAACGTAGACCCCTGATATTGGAGAAGGAGACCTGGTAGTAGGGGTCTACGCTGGAAGATGGGGTTCTAGGTTTAATCTGTTTTAAACTTGGTTCACCAGGAATATTAGTTGGGTCCCACTTCAGGCTCTTCTTCATAAATCCTGTAGCACCTATGATAACTGGTATGATTGATATCTCTTTAAGATTCTAGGTAATTTTCATATCATAAAGGAGACCTTGGTATATGATTTGTTTCCCTCTTTCAGCTTTGTTGAGATCACCATCATTAGGAACACTTACTTCAATCAAGGTTGCAACTCTCTCTGACTTATTCCATATAATTATGTCAGTTTTCACAGCATAATTTTCAAAGTAGGTTGCTGTAGGGATTACCTGGTCGTAATGTATGGTAGATAAGTCATTTCCAACTGTTCTTTCAGGTTGATGTTGCCATGACTTGCTGATACACTAGATGTTTAATTTTTTACATATGGTCGAGTGGAAGTACTTGCATACCCCATCATGTCTCGCTGTATAGTAGCCGTCCCTAGAAGAACCTTGCAACTTGATATCAGATGACCAACATTTTCAACTTCTTATGGCAGAACCTACATTTATTATTATCACTGATCCTTGCCATCTTCTTGAATGCATTGGTCATCAATCCCTGGTCTTGAGCAGCCATTATGACCCTTTCCTGATCGTGGTGGAGAGCTCCCTTTTGAGCCAGTCCAAGGAACCTTCTTTGTCTATGTATTTCTGAGTGAGTTCCCTCCAAAATACTTTGCACGCTTATGTTGGTCCCATTCTTTAAGGTTCATCTGTTGAAAGGTTTCGGTATATTTTTGCTGGCTCTTTCTTGCTATTTCTGTGCCACACTTGTTTAGTGTTTCGTCCTCATCTGAGAGACATCCCTGACCTAAATGCTTGGCCAGCGACGTTGTTCTGCTGGCTCTTGTCTGTTGATGTTCGTATACTATTGACAGGGTGTGATTCTGGGAACTTCTTAGATATCTCTATTTTTTCATTTTTCTTATCATTTTGTTTAAGCCAGGGATGGGGCATCCTACCAGATGCCAAACATACACCTGCTATTTTAGACACTCCAACCGAGAGATCTTTTTAAGATTCTAACCGTCCCTTTAAGTGCAATTGTTTGAATCTCCTTTGCACTTGGTTTACCTGGTATATTTGTAAGATAGTTTGTAAAATTCTTTTTCATAAGTCCGGTTGCTCTAATATAATTACTGGAATGATAGAGATCTTCTTAAGGTTCCAGTTTCTTTTCATGTCATACATAAGACCCTGGTATTTAGTAATCTTTTCCCTCTCAGCTCTGTTTAACCCAGCATCATTCGGGACACTAACTTCCACCAAGGTTGCTTCCTTCTCCTTCTTGTCCCATATTACAATGTCGGGTTTTATAGCTCCGTTTTCTAGGTATGTGGCTGTAGGGATTGCATAGTCATAGTGGATGGTATATGACTTGTTTCCGACTGTTCTTTCGGGTATATGTTCCCATGACTTCTTACTGCATTCGATATTTAACTTATTGCAGATCGTCCAGTGGAGATATTTGCATACTTCATTGTGTCGCATTGTATAGTAGCCGTCCCCTAGCAGAACCTTACAGCTAGAAATCAGGTGGCTTACACTCTCTACTTCTGTGTGGCAGAACCTGCATTTGTTGTCTTTGCTGAGACCACTCATTTTTTTTTAAACGCATTGGTCATCAAGCCTTGATCTTGGGCAGCTATTATATACTTCTCCTGGTCATAGTGGAGCGATCCATCCTTTAGCCAGCTTATAGACCCTTCCTTATCAATATAGTCTTGGTTATATTCGTCCAGAAAATACTTGGCCCGTTGTTGGTTGGCCCATTCTTCAACTTTCTTGTCATGGAAAACTTTAGTGTATTTCTGGCGACTTTTTCTGGCTATTTCAGTCGCAGGTATCTTTTCTGTTTCTGTCTCACTTGTAAGACAGTCTTCCCCAAAATGTTTGGCCAGTTTTGTGATGGATGTTGTTCTACTGGCTCTTGATTCCTGATGTTGGTGTACCATCTTTAGAGTTGGGTTTTTAGAGCTCATCAGATATTGTCCGGTGCTCACAATAGTTGCACGATGTTGATGGTCAATCTCCGAGAGCCCCATACCTCCTTTCCATCTGGGCAGATACATTCTAGACAGACACTGGTTTCTGTATATTACCTTATACATTGTCAGCATTTTACGTGTCTTAGTGTCTAGTCTATTTATGTCTTTTTGTGGCCAGTCGACAATACCAAAACTGTATGTTACCACTGGCATGGCTAGTTGGTTAATGGCAGTTATTTTGTTTCTGGCTGTGAGTTCTGTTTTGCATATCTTCTTGACTCGGCGTATATACTCACTTCCAATTTTGTTTCTCATCTTGGCATGCTGGATGGTATCATTCTCTTCTATGCCAAGGTATTTGCATCCTTCCTGCCCTTCTAGGTCCTTGATGGTGGTATATTCATCAAGCTGTATATTTTCAGTTTCGATCTTCTTCCCAGATTTGATGGAGCACTTGGCACATTTGTCGAGTCCAAATTTCATGCCAATATCTCTGGAGAAGTTATGTACGACTTGTAAGAGTTCATTTAAGTCGGCATCAGAACTGGCATACAGCTTGAGGTCATCCATGAAGAGCAGGTGGTTAATTCGTTTGTTTGGGTCTTGTCGGCGGTCCTGGCTTAGATTGTAAGCACATTTGTTTTTGTTTAAAAGTTTGCTTAACGGATCTATTGCCAAGCAGAAGAGTAAAGGGGATAAACTATCTCCTTGGAAGATTCCTCGCCTGATGTTTACGTCCGTGACCCTTATATTTCCTTTTGTGTGGCTTAATGTCATATTTGTTTGCCACATTTTCATTTGTGTAGCTATGGCCTGTTTGATTATCGGGTGTATCTTATATAGCTCTAGACAGCGTAGAAGCCACGTGTGTGGTACACTGTCATAAGCCTTCTGATAATCAATCCAAGCCATACTTAAATTTCGCTGTCTCTTCCTACAGTCTTCCAAGATAGTTTTATTTGTTAAGAGCTGGTCTTTGGTACCTAGACAGTCCCTCCTGCAGCCTGCTTGTTCTTTTTCAAGATATGTGGCGCAGGAGAGGTGTTGGTATATACTGTCCGCAACAAGGCCAGTGAAGAGTTTGTAGGTGGTAGTGAGACAGCAAATGGGCCTGTATTTATTAGGGCGTTGCGTTTCTTTTGTCTTTGCTATGAGGGTTGTATCTCCTCTTAATAGCCATTCTGGTGTGGTTTCTTCACCGCTCAATATTCTGTTGAAACAACTGCTATAATACCCATGTAATGATGTTAGTTGTTTCAGCCAGAAATTGGGGAGATTGTCTATGCCAGGCTTTTTGTAATTTGAGACGCCATTTAGCTTCGTTTTTATAGTGCCAGGTGTTATTTTTGGCTCCGGCATCTCTGGCTTATTTTCTAGGCTCCTCTCAATGGTATGGATCCATTGAGCCTCTTTGTTATGGGTGATCTCGTTCTCAAAGAGAGGCCTCCAATAATCTTCCAGCTCTTACATTTTGGGCGGGTTATTCACCGTTATAGTGTCCCTTATTAGGTTACGGTAAAATAACCGAGCATTCTGCTTAAATGTTTTGTTTTCATGCTTTGCCCTATTCTTGCTTTCTCTTTTCTTAATGCGTTTGGAAAGTGCTGGGATTTTTTCTTCTAATTCTCTAGCTACGTTTTGTAGCTGTCCTGCTTTTGTACCATATTTCCTGCTGAGTTTGCCGATGATGTTCTTCAGTCGTCCCTGTACAGCAGGGGCGGCTAGGAATTGTTTAATCTGGGACAATTCCCTTCGGCACAGGTTTAGCTGGTTTTGGATCTTTTGTTTCCAGCGTGGTATTTTGTCTTTTGCCTCTGGTTCCCGTTGTTTTTGGAATGTTGGCATTACTTTCCTTACAATGTAGAGTCCTGATGCATAAGACACCTGATTTAACTCAGTCAGGGTTGTGCTATATGGCACTAGTCTCTTGAGAGCAACATTAACCCTTTTTATTGCTACCTTTGTTGCTCTCGTGGTTGTTATTTTAGGCAGCATTTGTCTTTCTTGAAGTCCCATCCGTTGGACCTCCTCAATGGTCTTACATAGTTCTTCTTCCAAGACTAACTGGTCATCATCCACCTCGGGCATTTCCTGAGGGAGTGTTGCTGGTGTTTGTGGTATTTCACTTGTCAGCATTGGTGCCGAATAATCAAGGTCTCGTGTGGGACTATTGGTTGTTCTTTCATTTCCATTCGTAGATATGGGTAGGTTATTGGGTGGTATTTCTATGGGGTTTTGAAGTGGGTTCTGGTTTGTTTTAATGAGGGATGCGACTTCTGTTTTTAGATGTCTTATTTCTTCCTCATTCATCACCTTTAGGCTATTGTACCTTTGTGACCTAATTTTTGGAGATGGGACATTCCGTTTGCCTGGACAGAAATGGAAGAATATTTCCCTCCAAGTCTCTGTCCTTTGTTTTTGTTTGGAATATTTTGCCTGAGCATATTCCATGGCCCACATCAGTATCCACTTTTCTTCCCAGGTCAATTTGACTCCATTCTTCGAATGTTCTCCTCTTCCATAATAGGAATGTAGTCTTTTTCTGCCTCCTTTAGAGCTGCAGTCTTAATTTCATACATAGATACAGTGTGAGTTCTTCTATGTTCAAGAAAATGTGACTTTTGAGAAAGAGAATATTCACAAGAAAGTAACTTATCACTAGCATGACTTCTTATATAGATGATTAATCAACAGAGAAATATGACTTTTACTCAGTGTGAGTTCTCATATGTGTTACCAACAATGATTTTCGAGAAAAGAAAAACCACGCACTTAACAAGAATGTGGCTTATCCCCAGTATGAGTCATGTTGAAATAAATCTGATTTGTTAGGAATAAATATCCAGAGACTTAAACAGAATATGGCTTTTTCCAGTGTGAGTTCTCATATATCATACTAACGATGATTTTAAGAATATCAAAATACTTCACAAGAATTTGGTTTTTCTCCAGTTTGAGATCCAATATGTTGAATGAAATCTAATTTGTTTGGAAAAGAATACCCACTTGCGTCATGAAATGTTGTTATTCCCCAGTGTGAGTTTCCATATATCTTAATAACCGTGTTTTTTAGAACAAAAATATCCACAGACTTCAAAAGAAAGTTTTCTCAAGAGTCATTTCTCATGAGTGTAACTAATGTTGATTTTCCAGAACAAGACATTTCACACATTTACCAAGAATGTTGCTATTCCCTTTTTTTGTATTTTACTTCAGATCAAGGGGCTCCTTCCTGGAGCTAACACTTGATTCCGTTCTGCTTTAAATTTATATCCGAGGACTCTTTTAAGAATAGATACTGTTCCCTTTATAGCTGCTATCTGTATTTCATTACAGCTTGGTTTTCCAGGAATCGCTTCTAAGTATTTATTAAGATTCTATTTTATTAAGCCAGTTGCTCCTATCACAACCGGTATAATGTTCATTTCTTTCAGAGACCATGTCGTTTTTAGATCTTTTTAGGTCCTGATATTTTGTTATCTTTTCCTGTTCAGCTCTGTTAAGGCCGAAATCATTTGGGACTGTGACATCGAAATGAGTGCAGTTTTTTCAGGCTTGTTCCATATAACAATATCTGGTTTGATGGACTTGTCTTTTATGTATCTGCCTGCCTGTATGTCTTTGTCATAGATCACGGTCACATTTCTATTTGATGTTATTGGTGGTGGTTCATGTTCCCAGATGTTCGTTGCTCTGTCAAGTTTCATCTTTCCACAGATCTTACAATGGAGGTACTTGCATACTTTGCATCTATCACAACAAGCGTAATATCTATCTCTCTCAGAGATCATGTCATCCTTAAGTCATTCTTTGGTTCTCTTTTTAATGTGACTTTTGTATGTTTGAAGATATCAAGAGGCTTCTTCCTGGGGCTAACATTTGATTCTATTAGAGTTTAAATTTATATCTGAGGGCTCTTTTAAGATTAGACACTGTTCACTTTATGGCTGCTATCTGCATTTTCTTACAACTGGGGTTTCCACGGATTACTTCTAGGTATTTTTGAAGGTTCTTTTTTATTAAGTTAGTTGCTCTGTTTTACTTTACTTCAGTCGAAGTTCTTAGAAATCAAGGGGCCACCAAGCTGGGGACAACACTTCAAATCTATCTGAGATACATAGATATTCGAATGTTCCATTTAAGTTCTGTATCTCTCAAAGACTGAGTTAGTAAAGAAATTGAGAACATAATTTTTCTCTCACAAATTAACCATTTTTTATACTTTGTAGTATATCTTTTATTTTGGTGTCTTGGTCTAGAAGGTGTTCAAGTTTTCTCAAGAGTCATTTCTCATAAGTGTAACTAATGTTGATTTTAAAGAACAAGAAAATTTACACACTTACCAAGAATGTGGCTATTCCCCAGTGTGAGTTCTCATATGTGTCACTAAATGTGATGTTTGAGAAAAAGAATATCCACACACTTCACAAGAATATGGCTTTTCTCCTGTGTGTATTCTCATATGTCTCACTAATTTTGATTTTTGAGAAGAAGAATAACCACAGACTTTACAAGAATGTGGCTTTTCACCGGTGTGAGTTCTCATATGTATCACTAATTGGAATTTTTTAGAACAAGAATATCCACACACTTCACAAGTATGTGGCTTTTCCCCAGTGTGAGTTCTCATATGTGTGACTAATGTTGATTTTTGAGAACAAGAAAAACCGCACACTTCACAACAATATGGCTTTTCCCCAGTGTGAGTTCTCACATGTGTCACTAAATGTGATTTTTTAGAACAAGAATATCCACACACTTCACAAGAATGTGGCTTCTCCCCAGTGTGAGTTCTCATGTGGTGTATTAAATCCGAAGTTTTAGAACAAGAATATCCACACACTTCACAAGAATGTGGCTTTCCCCCAGTGTGAGTTCTCATATGTGTCACTAAATGCGATTTTTGAGAACAAGAATATCCACACATTTCACAAGTATGTGGCTTTTCCCCAGTGTGTGTTCTCATATGTGTCACTAAATTTGATTTTTGAGAACAAGAAAACCCACACACTTCACAAGAATATGGCTTTTCCCCAGTGTGAGTTCTCATATGTATTACTAACTTCGATTTTTCAGAACAGGAATATCCACATATTTTACAGGAATATGGCTTTTCCCCAGTATGAGTTCTAATATGCTTCAGTAAAAATGATTGTTTAAAACAAGAAAAACTACACATTTGACAAGAATATGGCTTTTCCCTTATGTGTATATTCATATTTAAAGTAAATTGCTCTTGGAGTAAGATTATCACTACCAAGTTATAAACAATATAACATTTTATCGTGACTTTCTCAGTTTTAATCTGGGTTTATTGATGCAAGTTACATTTTTTACTAAAATAATTTTAATTGTGTATCTCTTTTCATTTGTTTGATAAGTGACATTTCGTTAAAAGTTAAAATATTTTCTTTTGTAACTTTATAAATTATAAAAAACATTAAACAAAAATTTCACAAATTTAAATATGTGTGATGATCTTATCACTATTTGCTAAACAATCCAATTACTCTTCACACACATATGTCTGATAATGTTGTGTGCTGCCGTTTTTGTTGTCTGCCACATAAGGAAATAATTGTGTATAGAATACTGTTTAAGGAGAAGGATGGTTCATTATTATTCATAAAAAACATTCAAGCAGGAACATCTGCAAATAAAAAAATAAATTAAATTTAACATTTTTAATATCATTGTTTATTTTAATCGTGCCATGAAAACGAGCAACATAACTTTATAAAACATTTAAAAATTACAGAAATAAACACTTAATTCACATTCATATTGTTTCAATGTTTAATACTATCCATAGTATTTTGTAATAGATAAGGGAATCATGCAATTAATAAAGTAAAATAAACAATAATATATGTTGTTGTTGGTTTTGTTTTACGGCATATCAACCTTTTTCAGGTTATTTCATGCCGAATCTAGTTATTTTGAGGAACGAATGGAGTACATTTTTTAAAGTCAGATTCTATTTAACTCATAGTTGGGACCCTAACAGGTACTACCACTCCGGGTCAGAGTGGACCTGGGAGCAATGGCAATTAAAGTGTGGCTCCACACTCCCAAAGGCCCGCGAGGTGGGGCCTCACCATTGGATATAGTTTTCGTCATATCCAGGACCAAACAATAATATAGTAAAAATTTGTAGGAACACAACCATAGTTGCTACATATTATAATAAACATACAACTACTATAGTTGCTACTGATTATAATAAACATATATTGCTAACAATAGAAATGTAATAAGTTTATAATATACTAAAATTGATTTAAAATACTCAGTAAATTAAAGTTAATAATACAAATCAATATATAATCTAATAACTTAGCAATGGATAATAATATGGTCTTTTAAAATAGCTTTCGTTTTAAGTCATATGTGTTGAAATATAACCACTTATTCATAATGTGTTTAATATTAAACTGGATATTTTCATAACATTACATATTTATTAATATTCATAATAGCGAATTTAATGCAACAGAATTGAGTTTTTATATTTTTTTACTTCTATGTTTAGAAATCAAGAGTTTTTCATTCAACGAATTATTTCATCGAACGAATTAACATATTTGTTAATCCTCATAATAATTTAATGCAACAGAATTGGGTTCTTTTTTTAAACTTTTATTTTAAGAAATCAAAGTTTTTTTAATTCATAACGAGGTCCAGGAACAGAGAATTGATGAAGATCAACAAGTCAAACAAGTTAATCTTTGTTTCTGTATCTTGTCGATATTTAATGTGCATTAACTGTCAGCCGTGTTTTGTGTAGACAGAGCGGCAAGCACTACTGATTGTAGCTAATTTGTCCTTACAGCCAGTTTGTTATTTCATAGCATTGTTATTACTCAGAATAGCGAATTTAATGCAACAGGATTAGGTTCTTATTTTTTACTTTTATTTTTAGAAATCGCAAGTTATGAATTGGTTACCTTACCTAACATTACAGAATTGATATTCTTAGTAGTTATTTTAATTTTTATTAAAATATTTTTTTTATTCTTTAAATTGAACAAATTGTTACTAACATTCAACGAATTATTTCAACCACGTTTTAGTGTATTTTTATTATTCATATATTTTTAGTTTCTTTTTGAATTTTTATCCTAATTATTTTCACCCAATAGTATACATTTTTAAATGTATTAATGTTGAAAGCTTAATATAGATTTAAAATGAGTCTATTCAACATGTGGTCTACGAACTAAACTTCTTTCTTCTGCATATTAATGTTGAATTTCACTTTTAAATTACATTTCCTTTATTTTATTTTACTGCATTTTTGGATTTTTATGTCTTTTAAACCTTTTGAATTCTGCTTAAGGTTTTCATTTACTTTTTCTTACTGGATATTGGATTTTTATGTTTAATCCGTTTTAAAATTAGGTTTCCAGTTTGAACCAAGAAAACAGTGAACATTTTCTTCTTTGATGGACTCATGAAAAGTCTGATGATTTGTTTGGTTTATGCAATGAAACACGTGTAAGTGTTATCATTTTCATTGAGTTTAATAATTTAAAGATATGCTTATTGATTATATACATTATAATCATATTTTTTAATGCGTGTGTGTGACAATCTTAATGAAATGTTTGTCACTGTTATAATAAAAGAAATATATCTACGTTCATCAGAAAACGTTTGTTTCTGCCTTCCTAAATCACATGCATTGTCCGTAAATTTATCAAAACTATCAACACTTTCTTAAAAGGAACTTATTTAATGCCGAAATCGTAACTAATTCGGTTGGAAAACCTACAGTAAAATTAAAGCATATTATTCAAATTTATAGATTGTTTAATTATATCCGTTTATCGCTAATTAATCTGAATAAGGAAAATGTTGTTACTACATGTGTTTAACTCATCAGCGAGTTAATATTTAATCTTTAACTAATTGTTAACACAAATTGTTATTTAATAATTTTAATACACACTCCACATTCAACCGTACTAAAAGATTAGTATCATATACAAAGCTAGGATTACCATATGTATTGTGTATTGTTGCAAATATGTACTGTGTATTGTTGTAAATATGTATTGTGCATTGTTGCAAATATGTATTGTGTATTGTTGCAAATATGTATTGTGTATTGTTGCAAATATAAATTGTGTATTGTTGCAAATATAAATTGTGTATTGTTGCAAATATAAATTGTGTATTGTTGCAAATATATATTGTGTATTGTTGCAAATATGTATTGTGCATTGTTGCTAATGTGTATTGTGTATTGATGCAAATATTATTGTTGCAAATATGTATTGTTGCAAATATGTATTGTGTATAGTTGCAAATGTGGATTCGTTTGTTGAGAGAGAATAAGAACTAAGTGTCGTTAAATATTCTATAATTTCACATGAAAATTTAATAAAAATTTAATAAACAAAAGATACTGAAAAAGTATACTAATTGGCGTTCAAAAACAACACACATTGCAACTGAAACATAACGAGATACTATGGATTATGGGCCATATCAGCAGAGGCATTCCCTGTAAGTTGTGATGTGATATGTCTGGTTTGTGTAGACATAGCGGCAAGCACTGCTGATTGTAGTGAATTTGTCGTTACAACCAGCTTGTTAACGATTTAAAATGTTTCTCCCTTTACCATTGAATGTTTTGAGGTTTGTTACACCTAATGTTTTATCTGCTGCAATCAATTTTGCATGCGGTTTATATACCGTTGAGATGATATTAAGTAATAAAATTAGCAGTGGATAAGTAAGTGCCATATTAAAAATATGCTTATTCAACAAACCCTGAGTATCCATATTGCACTTTATTATCTTCTTTACCGTTTGTATAGCAAATTTTACCCGGCCATTAAATTGAGGTTATGTAAATAAGAACTGCTTGTGTTTCTCAACGTAATGAACTGTTGAAACATTTTATACTTAAACTTGAATCACCAGTTTTATGGTTTTTAAAAGCTGTTTTACAGATAAAAAATGGAAGAGAAGTTATATATAAGTTTTTTTATCTGTAAAATCGACTGTCACTTAAAATGTTTATTTGTTGTATCAATACTAATTCATCTTTACATAATAATCAGACAATATACATATTGTGCAGTTGTACTTCACTGTTAGATGAACATTTGATTAGATAAGCTTACCTAACATTTCTGAGCTGGCACTATACATTTTGTGTGTGGTTTATTAAGTGCAAACTTAATAGGTATGAAGTCATTTAATTAGAACTAGAGCACAAATTGTTTACGGAAAGAGACTTTATAGAATTTTATGATCTCCACAGAATATGTTCTTACAAAGTGCTGAAACATGTTGGGGTTAAATTTAAATCGTTTGTAACAGTGACTATTTTTAAACGTGTTTTTACACAATAATTAATATATTTTTTCAAGTTTAAGAACAGTTTTGAATTATATTATAGAGTCTGAAAATGTTACATTTGAAATTTTATATATCTAGGTTTGATTTATGTTTTTTTTTAAAGAAGTAAAAAACTGATATATTGTTACATAGTAGGGACCATACCTCGGTGACAATAAAGTTAGCTATTGTGCAGATTGGCGAGGCTTAGTTCTAATTTTTCAGCTACCATATTTATTTTGCATGTGGTTTATAATGTTCAGGCCAGATGGTATGACGTCATAAAATTGGTGATGAGTTCTTAAGAGCTCTTTTACAGAATAATAAAAAATGTGCAAATTGAAAAGAAGTTACAAATTGATATAATGTTACAGATAAAATACCAGACGTCACTGACGATAAACTTTACTAATGTGCAGGTTGACAAAGCTTAGTTCTCATTTTCAGCTGCCACTATCCATTTTGCATGTGGTCTATGATGTTCAGACCAGATGGTATGACGTCATAAAATTGTAAGGGTGTAAGAGTTGCATAGAAAATAGACCAATAGTATCTTAGACAATTTGTATTATGTGTAAGGAGTTTGTAACAACTCACCTGCCAAGTCGATTGTTCCTTAAAATATTTAGGCGTTATATCAATATTAATTAATCTTCACATAATAATAAGACAGTATATATTGTGTAGTTGTACTTTATTTTTAGATGAGCATTAGATTAGATAGGCTTACCTAACATTTCTGAGCTGTCACTATCAATTTTGTGTGTGGTTTATAAAGTGCAGACTTAAGAGGTATAAAGTTACTTAATTAGAATTAAAGCACAAGTTGTTCACGGGAGAGATTTTATAGAATTCTATGATCTCCACAGAATATGTTCTTACAAAGTGCTGAAACGTGTTGGATTTAAATTTGCGACCCCAGTTTATAAGAATTTGTAACAGTTGCTATTTTTAAGCTGTTTCTCCACAATAGTTAATAAATTTTTTCAAGTTTGAGAAAAGTTTTAAATGATTATAATTTTTTGAGTCAGTGAAATTTTTACGTTTTAAATTTTACATACGTATGACTTATGTTTTGTTTACAAAGGACTCACCATTTTTCAAGGCCCAGATGAAACTCAAGGATAAGGGCTAATAAACATACAGTGGTCAATGGGACAATGTCATAGTATTTTTTAGTGGAAATTTGGTAAATTGGATTACTCAAGGGGCATGCATCATCAAGAATTTGTTTACGTTATAATCAGCCGGAAATAGAAGACAGTTTCACAGGTGTGCAGTTATAAGAAAGGAACTTTGTTCATGTGTTTCGGTTTAGATTGGGGGGTAATTATTGATAGTATTTACGGTTAGACACGTGTTTCTCCTGAAAGTTTGGCGAGGGGCGACTATAGATTGGAGCTCAGACGAGCACTTGTAATGAAAATAACGATAAAACAGACAAGGTCATCACGTCTCCTCAGTGAGAAAGAGGTTGCGGAGAAGAAAAAAATGACACCCCCCACTAGACTACAAAGTCAAGTTGAACTCCGTCAATGTAGGATAAATGATTTAATAATTGAGGAAACATTTCCAACTATACTGTAACTGGAGATCTTGTAAATCTAGCAGAACGAAAACCATATTTTATTTTTGCTGAGGTGTTTGACTACTTCTCCATTTAACACAGATTCCACTAACTTACTCATGATGCACAGGAGACTTATTATCCTGTACTGAGAGGAAGATGACCGATCACCTGAATTCTTAAATACAGGGTATACTGACGAGGTTTTCTAGGGTGTTGGAAAGTAATTCTCTTTAAGACAACGCTTACACAGCTTTAAAAGTATGGGAGCTTGTTCTGGTTGAAGCTTTTTTAACACTATAATAGGAATGCCGTCAGAGCCAGTTGCTTTGCTGGAATCAAGCTTCTTGATTAGCTTGGCAACATAATGCACAGATATTTGTATGTGGCATAGAGTGTTTTCTGATACAGGAGGAAATCATTGGGGTTTGCGGTCTTGACCACATATAGAATAAGCTGCAAAGATTTTGGCAAAGAGTTTACCTTTGTCTGATGCTGACAAAATTACACCAAGTCCATTGATGATAGCTGCTATAGAGCACACGCTAATGTTCAGGATCCTGTTCCCTATTTGTCAAAACTGGTGGGAACCTAGTTGCTGCTCAGCTATTTTGGACTCGACGGACTGAGTATACAACTCTCTTTTGTTCTTATGCTTTTACAGTCATTTCTGGCAGTCCTGACCGCGGCATTAGTCTCAATACATCTATGACATTGGAAACAATGGAAAAAATGATTTCCGTGTGCTATGGTAGCAGCACATTCTGGAATGAACCACGGTTTGCTGTTAGGTTTTTGCTGAAATATTTTCGAGTAAACGAAACTGTCTATACCGACAATTAACCATTCTGTCAGGTCTGATACTATGGAGGACACATCCTTTTTAAAACTTGCATACTGACCGTCAATGTCGAGCACAGAGGTGGGGTCATGAACAATCTGAGTGAGGTCATAAGCAATGGAGAAATCATGAAAGAACCTCCCCTCATCATGTCTTGTTTAATTTGGTTAACCATTCCACATTGTAAACCTTGTAAGTGAATGTTAGCCGAAAGATGAGCAGACAAAATATTGTCAATTTTCTCAGATATGCTTTTAAAGATAGTAACTCTGCTGTTGTGAGAGCGATAGAGAGGAAATATAAATGCAGCAGTGTGAGCAAGTGCCACCTGGAAACACACATAGAAAAAATTAGTTTAGGTACATAGTCCATGGCGATCTTGAAGGTCAGATTTGGAAGTTAATTTAGAGTATTCTTTAACTATGAACTCATATAGTGAAGTAGTTGGTCCAATGTCAGTTTCGCTTAGGACAAATAGGTCTGGTTACATCTCCAGTAATTGGGTTTCAACCTCTGGAAGGTTGGAACGTAGATCCCTGATGTTGGAGAAAGAGACATGGTAGTGGGGGTCTATGTTGGATATTAAATATCTGGGTTCAATTGTATATTTTTCTGGAAACTTATCAGAATAGTGTTTTGGGATTTGTGAAATAGGTCGATAGATTTGCTGAAACCAGGGCAAAAGGGAAAGTAAGACAGAAAAATAAATGAAGAAATAAATATTTTTGTAGCACATGATAAGGTAAAGCCGTAACAATCACTCACTAATATGGCATCGAGAAGACCCACCTGAAGCAACTGCATGGTCCAGAATCCATTCAGCCAATGGCAATACAGCAGCCCCAGTATTTTGCACCTGCTGATAGAGCAGCCTCCTTAGTTGTTTATCCAAGTTTCGAGTCCCTGACTATCAGGCGGATAACATCAGACCAGATAAAATGTTAACTTCCAGCATCCTTACTAGTGACATGGCCAAAAGGATAGAAACAGAAACAGAAAATTTCCAACAACTCTAGCGATTGTTCATATAAAATACTGCCAACCTATAATATAACTTGTTCTTCTCCCTTTGTTATAAGAATCACATTAAAATGAAGACTGAGGGACAAATTATGAGAAGCGAGAGTAACATGTAAAAAATGATAATATTAAATATCATCCTTAATATAAGTCAAATTGACGTGTTTAAGGGAAAGTATAGATATAGATACTTCTCTCACAAACTGAAAATATATAGAATTGTCGAATCTATTTCTGTTATAATTTAAATCAACTTACAGTACATCCGCACATCATAAAACTTAGCCTTCGGGACAAGATCAAAGTGTAGTATCTGTTCCGGACGAGAAAATCTATTAAATAAAACGAATCAAATACAAATTAAAAACTGAAATAAATTGTTAATATTGTTGGAATGTGATCTTGTTCCAAAAAGTTTTATTAGTTACGTATAAGGAATTAGAGAAATAGGTAAGGAGGTGTAAAAAGAATAGAATTATCAAATATTTATGCAATATTTAAAATCAACTTGCTAGATATCAGTACATATGTGGATGATAAAATCTATTAAAAAAACAAATCAAATATAAAATAAAAACTGAAATAAATAGTTAATATTAACATTTGTAGTTAATAAAAAAAATAACATTAAATAGTACAACAAAGTCTCCCATCTTCAGTGCAACGATTAAACACTCATCGCTTTTAATATGTTCAGCATTCTAAAAAAAAATTGTTTAAAATTTAAATTTCGGAATGTTTTTTTGTTTCATATATACATGCTCTTGTTTAAAATTTATTTACTTTTGTGACATCATGGAAACATTAATTTTTGTAAACCAGAACAAAAAACATCAATTTTAAAACTTTTCTAAAACTTATGAACAGCTTTTTCTATTCAATATAAAAAAAATATTCGAATTAAATCGTTCAATAATGTTTTCAATCTTTTCACAACATTTGACCAGTGAGGGAACACACTTGGCCCCTCTTTGATTTGTTGGACATAAAACAGCAACGAAAATTCTACCATGAACCACAGATACAGTTCTGTCTATATCTTAATTTTCGTAAATATCGATCTTGCCTCTGCTGTTGCCATCATCCTGTCTGTTGACCGTACCTCTCAGCCACCCGTTACAGGCTGAGTACTAACTAACTTTCTAAGGTATCTCTAAACTCATTACGTCATATATCTACGTGAACCAAAGATCCTTCTGGTCTTTTGTCACGTATCGTTGTTTATTAAAACTAAATATTCCAATCCTATTTAATTAAACGTCCATCTAAACATTTTATTGTTTTACATATTTCTGTCTTAATTATTTCTACATTAAATTTCAGTTCTATTTTCATAACATTGTCACCAGTTCAAATGTTGATCCCTCAACTCTCTACCTGGGACATCCGACGTTGCTTGGGCCATAATATAATAGGAATATATATAAATATATAGTCTGGAAAGTGTTTTTTTTACCTTTTTAATATATATATATATATATATATATATATATATATATATATATATATATATACTACCAAAGTACCCGTCGTTGACTGGGTTCAAAAACAGCCTATAGAAAATGGACTCTGATTTATGAAAGTATGATAGGTTATGAAAAGGAAGGGTTGTAAAGCTTTATATTATTTCAATAATGTTTTCAATCTTTTCAAGTTGACAAAGTTTCATATTTTGAAGAAAATATTTGGAGCAACCATTTATTAATTCAAAGGTTAACTCACCCTCTGATGAGAAAAACAAGCATTTTGAAACGTTCGAGCTTATAGGACTTGCCTTTCTAAATTGAGCATAAAACAGTTAAGTCTTGTGCTTGAACGGGAATGTGGTATATGTAATTCTTTTATCTATAAGTGATAATTTCGAGAGAAAGTAAGAGATTGGTAGACGACATTGTGAGAGATGAAACACTTGATGCAAACTAAAATTTATTGATACAAAATTTAATGAATTTTATAAAGCATAACTCAATCTCTACACAAAGTAATACAGACTTTTTGTGACACAATTAAACGGATCCTGCTTGGTTAATATCGCCGCGTTACTTACGGAAAAAAGGGTCAATTAAACTGCAAAAACACCTGTTAAAAAACATACAAGTTTTATAATTGAATACCCCCCCAAAAAAAAGAACGAAAAACAACACAAAAAAATGTTTACGCCGGACAAAATGGCCACAATTGAAAACTACTAGAGAAAACATTGGATTATAAAGATATCGATCTTATAAACTGTTTGCCGGCCCCAATTTTAAATGTGATATTCGTTCATAACAGACACGAAAACTTTGTAAAATGGACATTATAACGTTAAGTTGTGCATTGGTGTATTATCGACATTGGCAAAAAAAAACTTATATTACAAATAAATGTTACCCAATGCAATATGACTTAATTTCTTCCAACCTGGATGAGTTTTTTTTTTGTTTTGTTTTAACTTATATTGACGTGTTTTTTTTTACTTACAAACCTGCTCACTATTCCGTTAGAAAAAGAAGAATTGGCTGACATGAAAGGGTCATTTTGGGAGTTCCGAATATCGCTCATGAATAGAAAATTAAATCAAATACTTGCAAGAATACATCTAATATATGTACTGGTGACATTTTTTGCAAAGCTTTGATATGCATAATTATATTTTTACGGTATCTTTCGTTTATTAAATTGTTAGGTGAAAGTACAGAATAGTTAACAGCATATTGACCCCCACCACTAGGTGTGTAGAAATTTCATGAAATATACTGAATAATTCCACCCCGCCTTTCCAAGCTTATAACTCATCGGAAAATGTAATGCAAGCCCTATTTTTTTTTTCAATTAAAGTAGCAAGGACCAAGGTTTCATTAAAAAAACAAACAAAAAAAAAACTATGTGTTAAAAAAAAAAAAGGGTTTTAACCTTCGGACTTTACAGGCAAATTTAAAAAAAAACACTAGTTTTTTGTTTTAAATTTGAATATATTATTTATTGATCTTTTATCTTCAATTTGTGATATATATAAAACTTTAGTGAGTAAATTAAGTATTTACTTTTTAATAGACACTTGAAAATGGGGGGGGCCTTAATTAAAAAAAAACGTTTGTCTAAAATATTATATTCGATTTATTGGAAAGAGCATAAAATTTCACATTGACCCTGAAAATGTCGTAAAAATAGAATCGATAGAAAAATTTTGATAGATTTTTAAAATTTAAAAATTGAAAAATACTGAGCTCGTAAAACTCAATTAATTTCATTACTGTTTTTTAAAAAATAAAAAAATAATATTTTTATTACTTTTAAAACAACTTTAATAGTTTATTTTGGAAGTATAATCCATAAAGAAAATAAACACCCCACTTTTAAAAGAGAAATTACGAGTTTTTTTTTTTTATTTTATTCGCAGTTTCGTGTTAGGGGGTGTCAAAAATCCCTACAAAATTCTGATACACTCACCCCACCACAAAAGCGTAATAAAGCGTTATGCCTAATTATATTTTTACGGTATCTTTCGTTTATTAAATTGTTAGGTGAAAGTACAGAATAGTTAACAGCACATGGACCCCCACCACAAAAGCGTAATAAATAAAAATAAAAATGGCCCGCCCGTAAATGTGAAACTGCAAAAATTGACAACATGTCTCGTTGACCGATAATTGACCATGGAGTGAATATTCATTGTCCGTTAAATTTATGTAAGAAATTAATCTCCCATTCGCGGACCATTCTATGCATTAGCACCGAATAAAAAGAACAATGAATTTAGGTCATCGTAACACGGCGTTAAATCTAAAACCTTTAAATATTTTTAGTTTTGGTTTTAATTTCTTCTTTGCGGATATTTTTTTGTTAGGCAATATAAAAAAAAAACAGTATATTTTAATTTTTAGGAAGTAATATTTTTTTCTAATTTAGGATGTAATAGTTTCTTCTAATTGATGATGGTCAATAAATGGGTGCTCATTTCATGTAAACTTTATAAAATTAAAATAATCAACATTAAAATAGCAAACAGAATTCTCTAGCGACAAAATAAGACAGACAATAAACAGATAAAAAAAAAATGTTAAAACAATTAAATAGTTTTTGTGTTCAGTTGTTTAACAATTTGACCAACTTCGAAATAAATTATTGTCATTATGGTAAACATTATTATTTGCTCAGAAGTCAAATAAGTTTTACTAAAATAAGCATTATTATTATTATTATTATTATTATTATTATTATTATTATTATTATTATTATTATTATTTTAACTAAATAAGCATATTTTCCAAAATCTAAATGTCAGATTGAATAATATATTTAAGGTGATTCCCATTTTTAAATTGGGAATTCATTTTTTTTATTATTATTATTCACGTCTGTTATAAAGAATGTTGGAATCAATAAACTATTAAAATTTTTAAGATTAATTTAAAAGTTAGTGACTGAATAGTTTTATAAGCGTAAAAAAGATGAACAAAACTAACCGTTCATTCCAGGAGTTCAATACGAAAAAGAAATCGGGATGAATTCATTTTTTTTTTCTTTTGTGTTCAAAACAGAAAATTTGTTTTGTTTGTTAAGATTTCTTTAGTAAATTTACCGAACTTTTGTTTTGTGTGTCCAATTCATTAAGAAATAAAATATATGAAAATATAAAAGAATCAACATTAAACCATGAAAAACACGATTTAAAAGCGAAATTATTTAAAAAGGAAATCAACTGCTTAAGAAGAATGAATTTAGGTCATCGCATTAACCCGGTGTAATCCTTATTTTGTTCCTCGTGTAAAAATGTTCGTTCATTATTGAAACGCGTCGAATTGTTTTCCTATAAAGTTTATATTATCTTTGTTCATTCTGATACAAAGAAATCAATAGATATATTACAAAAATAAAACATGATTAAAACGTGAAATTATTTAAATAGAAAATTAACTGAATTTAGGTAATCGTAACACGGTGTAATCATTATTTTGTTCCTCGTGTAAAAATGTTCGTTCATTATTGAACGGTGTCGAATCGTTTACCTATAAAGTTTATATAATCTTTGTTCATTCTTTATAAACAAAATTCAATACATATAAAAAAAAACAATTTAAAACATGATTAAAACGTGAAATTATTTAAATAGAAAATTAACTGTTAAAAAACAATTAATTTAGGTCACCGCTTTTAAACATAAAAATTATATTGCTGAATATCTGAAAAACGACTTATTTGAAGAAAAGTTAAATGCGATATTCGTTTTCAGCATACTCGAAACCCGTTATAAGTCGTCATTTTAAGGGAAAATGTTAAGGTGGATACTAAGTGGAAAATTTACCATTTAAATTTATAAAAATAATTCTACCGTTTCAAATTATAAAAACTTATATATATTGTGTAAACTTTAAAATAAATAAATAAATTCTGTTTATATCGTTTTAAAAATAAAAAGTGTATATTTAAAAAAAGATATAGTTAAAAACTAAAAAGTTCTGTATATATTGTTAAAAAAAATAACAAGTGTTTATTCTTACAAAAAGGTTGTTTTCATATTGTTTATTTTTGAAAAATTCGACTTTGTTAGAAAACATCTACTAAAAAAGAAGAAAAACGAAAATAGCAATGTAATAATACAAAAACAAAAAATAAGAAAAACAAATAAATGACCTTGAATTGAAGTTTAAAAATTCAAAAGTTTATTTTGGAAAAACTGGTTGCTGTTTTGCTTTCCAAAAGCAAAGATAAAAATTACCACATTAACAAGGTTTTTTTTTACACAGTGATCACCACTTATCAAGGCCCGGAAGCCACTCAGGGATAAGGGTTATTGCAAGTACATTACATTAGGGTGGACATTTGATGAAGTGTTTACTTAAGGCGGCGGTTCATTAGGAATTTGTTAACGTTGGACTTGAAGACATCCAAGTTGTAGTCCGGTGGGAAGCAGGCAGACGGAACAGAGTTCCACAGGCGTACAGTTCTAAGAAAGAAGCTTTGTTCATGGAATCCGCGTTTTGATTAAGGCACAGATATAGAGTGGGGAAAAAACAGCGAATAATACAAAGCTAGATATGTTGCCAAGGGGTACAGTCAGATAAAAGACATAGACTACCATGAAACATATGCACCCACCATAATGATGACCACCATCCGAATTCTAATGCAATTTGCTGTGAAGTATGATTTGATAATTTACCAAAAGGGATGTCAAATCAGCATACCTAAACGCCAATATCAACTGTGATATTTTCACCCAAAAACCCGAAGGATTCATTACTCCAGGCAATGATGGGCTTGTTTGGAAATTAAATAAATCACTATGGCCTAAAACAGAACGGTAAAAATTGGAACGTTTTACTGAGTAAAGAACTTCTAAAAGAAAAAATTAATAAAAGCACTATCGACCCATGCATGCTTGAAAAGGTTGATGAAAATAAAAGAATTATTATTCTCGTATGGGTTGATGATATCTTGATTGCCACAAATAACTTAAACGCAATAAAGGAAGTCAAGACCCTACTCAAACAAAAGTTTGACATGAAAGATTTAGGTCAAATCTCAAGATTTCTTGGTGTGGACTTCATAGACAAACCAAATGAAAGAGAAATGAATCAACGAACATATACTGAGAAAGTATTAGAAAATTTTAATATGCTAGACTGCAAACCCAGACTAACACCCTGTGAACAGAAATAAACTTTCTCTAAGGAAGCAAAATCATTTGATTCCACAAGGTACAGAGAGGCTATAGGAAGCCTGGTTTACTTATCTACTTGCACCAGACCCGATATTTTATGGGTCGTAAATAAATTATTACAGTACAACCAAACTCTCACAATTGAACACTGGAATGCAGTGAAGCATGTATTCAAGTATCTGAAAGGGACTTTAAATTTCTGTTTATCTTTCAGGAAATGTTAAGGCGGCCTAAAGTTAACAGGATTTACCGATGCTGATTGGGGAAGCTCTTAAGACAGAAAAAGTATGTCGGGGTATTGTTTTTCCCTAAATGAAGAAGGACCTGTTATTGCCAGGAAAAGTAAAAAGCAGTCTACCATAGCTCTATCTACATGTGAGGCTGAATATAAAGCAACGACACCAGCCATACAGGAAGCACAATATCTACTGCAATTGATAAACGATATGAACAATACAAAAGAATGGAAGCAACAATATATTCTAACAATCAGAGCGCAATCCGCATTGCAACAAACTCTATCACTAACCAGCGGGTAAAACACATAGACATAAAATATCACTACATACCGGACAAAATAAACAATGGTACAATCGAACTGAACTATGTGCCTACCGACAAAAATACGGCAGACTGTTTCACATAACCCCTGGCGAGAACCCGCATGGACTGTGTAAAATTAAAATTATCGATATGTAACTTAGCATCCTGAGTTATGCCCCTTTGGTTTGAGAACTCTCCCCTTAAGGAGTCATGTTTCTTCCTTTTCCGGTTTAACCTTGTTAAAATAAAGACGTTGATAACCTATCTCCGCGTGTGGACCTTCCTTCTTTTACTGACCTCCACATACATTTAACATGTCTACTTTAACACAGGAATATTCACTCGTCATATGAAAGTAGCAATATTTTTTCTCGGTGATAGACACACAGTATGTGTTCAATTTAATAGAATTGAAATATAATTTAAACGAAACATATTTAATCCTCTATGTGTTTACATATTGTGCTAGTTCCGTGTGCACAAGGAAAGAGTTAGCAACGCGTGATAAAAATCCAATAGTTCTCAGATTTTCACCGTAGTTGATTTATAAAGGTTCCAGTATTTAATGTTTAGTGTGAGTTTTCATATGTCTTACTAATGTTGCTTTTTCAGTAAAAGAATATCCACACACTTTACAAGAATGTGGCTTTTCTTTCATATGTTTATTCATATTTAAACTAAATTGCTCCTGGAGCAAGATTATCACTACCAAGTTATAAACCAATTTTAATCTGGAGTTGTTGATGCAAGTTAGATTTTATGCTAAAGAAATTTCAATTTGTATTACTTACTTTATTTGATAAGAGATATTTCGTTGTGCAAAAGTTAAAATATTCTCTATTGTAAATTAGCAAAGTTTTCTGAAATTATAAATTCGATATCTTATGATTTATAGAAACATTAAACAAAAATTTAACATATTTGCCATAGTGGTAATGAAGTGCACTCAGTTTTTTCAGCCAGAAATTTAGTATGTGGTCTACTCCTGGGGTCTTGAAATTAATGCATTGAGCTACCTTCCTGCAGACAACTTCCTTGGTAATTTTTAGAGCTGGCATCTTTTTCCCCCTTGTTCTCCTCTTTGGTGGTATTTATTCAATTGTTTTCTTTATTTCAATTTGTATCACTTTGGTGGGGAGCTCACCTTTATTTCTTCTTTAACGAGGCTCCTGTAGACCATTCTTAGGTTTGTTGCAAAAAGTTTATCCTTTTTGCTTCAAAGTTTTTGGTTTATTTTTTATTTGTGCAACTAAGGCTTTTATTTCAGCCTGATGTTCTGCCATCTTTGCTCTTAGCTGTGCTGGGCTTTGGAAGGAACAGTAAGTTTTCAACTTATTCACCTTCTTATTTAGTTTTTTTTGCATAGGGTTTCCCAGGATAGGAATGCATATATCTGGGCAGTTTCCTTTCAGAGTTTATTTTCTGCTGGAGTTTTCGTTTCCAGGCAGGGCTATATGATTTAGCCTTTCTGTTTCCTCTTGTACTCTTTTGCAGTTGGGGTAAGTTTTAACTGAATAAACCAAGCTTCCCCGTATATTGTATGATTTATTTCACTCAGTGGTGCATTATTTGGAGTGATTCTTTCGAGGGCATCGTTGACTTTTGAAACAAGCACCTTGAAGGATTTATTCATAATAATTTTTACCAATCTGGGCCGATCTTCAACAGCCAGACCTCGTGTTATTTCTATCCTGTTGGCCAGCTCTTCCTCTAGTTCCAACTGGGTCGCGTACAGTGTTACATCTTCAAGTGGGACATACTGTTGGCATGTCTGTCCATATTTCAATTGTTTTGGGTCTGTTGGGAATGATCCCTGGGGAGATGTTTCATTATTTGATGGAGTGACACATCGGATATATTAACGGTTTGCTTTTGGTAGGCATGTAAAACTTGGACTAAGGTAGCGGTGTCAGGTGAGAATATGTTGTAGTGTCTGCTTGTTTGGTTTGGCACATCATGCTATAGGGAGGGGGATTGCTGATTTGACAAATGACGTTTTTAGCCATTTCATGGATATTTTTTTAGCTGGGATATTTGCTAAACAGGAAAGACATTATTCTTTTTGGTGTTGGTTTTTATTTGTGCAAATGTTAACAGGAAAGACATTGTTCCTCAAAGAATTAGACTTCTGACATGTTAACTTTTCCTTCTCAATCTCCTTCTTGTTTGGGAAGTGGTACCTAAAGATATTTTGCCATTGCTTACAACTTTCTGTAATTTTTTTATATTTTACATTTGCGTATTCCATTGACCAAATCAATGTCCATTGTTTTTTTCCTATTCCACTGGCTTTGGGCAAATTCAGCAGTGTTAAATTTGGTGAAATCAATCGCTGCTTCACTAAAATCTTTCTTAATTGACTCTCTAACATCTTTTGGGAGATATTTATGTATTTTAGATACAATTGAAAGTAAGTTCTTAGTTGTAGAATTTTACTTGTCTGGTGGAGTGTCCAGCTTAGTGTTGTTCCTTGTGGAAACATCACTAGAAGAAGGTGCACCGTTATTTTCTCTCATATAACCCAGTAAATAGCAAAGCTGAAAGGATCTTTTTATTCTGGACGACGTCCTGCCAGTTTGTTAATTTAGTTTTATTTTTCATTTTCATTTAAATTTTAATATATAATCAGTGTTTACATGAAATTGAAAGTATCTTCATACGAGAGTTCCTGGTAAACCCCTACACCGAGAGAAAGAAACCCGAGGTTGGTGTCTAGTAGGCATTCAGTTCTTCACAGTATGAGTTCTCATATGACTCACTAAATTTGATTTTTGAGGACAAGAATACCCACATACTTTACAAAAATGTGGCTTTTCCCCAGTGTGAGTTCTCATATGTGTAACTAATGCTGATTTTTGAGAACAAGAATACCCACACTCTTCACAAGTATGCGGTTTTTCTCCAGTGTGAGTTCTCATATGTGTAACTAATGTTGATTTTTCAGTAAAAGAATATCCACATACTTCACAAGAATGTGGCTTTTCCCCAGTGTGAGTTCTCATATGTGAAACTAATGCTGATTTTTGAGAAAAAGAATATCCGCAAACTTCACAAGAATGTGGTTTTTCCCCAGTGTGAGTTCTCATATGTGTAACTAATGTTGATTTTTTAGTAAAAGAATATCCACACACTTCACAAGAATGTGGCTTTTCCCCAGTGTGTGTTCTCATATGCGTAACTAATGTTGATTTTTCAGTAAAAGAATATCCACACACTTCACAAGTATGTGGTTTTTCTCCAGTGTGAGTTCTCATATGTGTAACTAATGTTGATTTTACAGTAAAAGAATATCCACATACTTCACAAGAATGTGGCTTTTCCCCAGTGTGAGTTTTCATAGTTCTCACTAATGTTGATTTTACAGTAAAAGAATATCCACACACTCTACATGAATGTGGCTTTTCCCCAGTGTGAGTTCTCATATGTCTTACTAAATTTGATTTTTCAGTAGAAGAATATCCACATACTTTACAAGAATGTGGCTTTTCCCCAGTGTGAGTTCTCATATGACTCATTAATTTGGATTTTTCAGTAGAAGAATATCCACACACTTTACAAGAATGTGGCTTTTCCCCAATGTGAGTTTTCATATGTCTTACTAATTTTGATTTTTCAGTAAAAGAATATCCACATATTTCACAAGAATGTGGCTTCTCCCCAGTGTGAGTTCTCATATGTCTCACTAATGTTGATTTGTCAGTAAAAGAATATGCACACACTTCACAAGAATATGGTTTTTCCCCAGTGTGAGTTTTCATATGTCTCACTAATTTAGATTTGTCAGTAAAAGAATATCCACACACTGTGCATGAATGTGGCTTTTCTCCGGTGTGAGTTCTCATGTGTCAATAAATTTGATTTTTCAGTAAACGAATATCCATATACTTCACAAGAATATGGCTTTTCCCCAGTGTGAGTTCTCATATGTCTCACTAATTTTTATTTTTTAGAAAAAGAATATTCACACACTTCACAAGAATTTGGCTTTTCCTGCATATTTTTATTCATATTTAAACTAAATTGCTCCTGGAGCAAGATTATCACTACCAAGTTATAAAAAAAATGTAATCTGAAGTTTGATTTTATGCTAAAGAAATTTCAATTTGTATCACTTACTTTGTTTGATAAGAGATATTTCGTTGTGTAAAAGTTAAAATATTCTCTTTTGTAAATTAACAGATTTTTCTTAAATGTTAAAATCGATATCTTATGATTTATGATTTATGAGTTGTTGATGCATATTTTATGCTAAAAATTTTTTAATTGTGTATCACTTTTCATTTATTTGATACGGGATATTTTGTAGAGTAAAATATACTCTTTTCTAAATTAGCAGATTTGTATGAAATTTTAAATTGGATATCTTATGATTTATAAAAACATTAAACGAAAATTTCACAAATTGAAATATGTGCGATGTTCTTATCACTATTGGCTGAACAATCCAGATAAAATAACTCTTCACACATACATGTCTAATAAAGTTGTGTGCAGACGTTTTTTGTTGTATGCCACGTAAGGAAATAATTGTGTATAGAATAATGTTTAAGGAAAATGATGGCCCCTTAATATTCATTAAAAACATTCAAGCAGGAACATCTGCAAATAAAAAATAAATGAAATTAAATATTTTAATATCATTTTTATTTTTATCGTGCCAACAAAACAAGAAACATAACTTTATTAAACATTTAAAAATCACAGAAATAAACATTTAATTCACATTCATATTGTTTAGATGTAAAATACTATTCACAGTATTTTTAAATAGATAAAGGAATTATGTAATTAATAAAGTAAAATAAACAATAATATAGTAATAATTTGTAGGAACAATAAACATACAATTACCATAGTTGCTACTGATAATAATAAAAATATATTGATAACAATAGATATATAATAAGTTTATATTACAGGAACGTGAATTAAAATACTCAGGAAATTAAAGTTTATAATACAAATCAATATATAATCTAGTTACTTAGCAATGGATACTAATATAGTCTTTTAAAATAGCTTTCATTTTCAGTCATATGTGTGGAAAGATAGCCGCTTATTTATAATGTATTTGCTATTACACTGGATATTTTCCTAACATTACATATTTATTAATACTCATAATAATCTAATGCAACAGAATTAGGTTCTTATTTTTTGTACTTTTTATTTTTAGGAATCAACAGTTTTTTTCATTTAACAAATTTTTTCATCCCACCCTTTTGAATGCATTATTATCATTCCCATATTTTATTATACAAATAATATCAGAATTTCATGATATAAACAGTTTTAATATTTGATTATCGCAATCTTATTTTTTAAATTAATACATATTCGTATACCATATACATTATATTCTTATTATTGTATATATTCTTAGTAGTTATTGTAAATTTTATAAATATAATTTCTCAATTTTTTAAAATTCAAGAAATTGTTACTAGCATTCAACGAATTATTTCATCCAACTTTGTTAGCATATTTTATTTATTCACATATATCTTTTAATTTTTTTTAATGATTTGTATCTTAATTATTTTCACCTTCTAATAGTATAAATTATCAAAATGTATTAATGTTGAAAACTTAGTATGAATTTAAATATGACCTGTGAAATTCAACTTTTCAATTCACCGTCTACGAACTAATCTTCTCTCTTTCTTCTGCATATTAATTATTTTCACCTTCTAATAGTATAAATTATTAAAATGTATTAATGTTGAAAGCTTAGTATGAATTTAAATATGGCCTGTGAAATTCAACTTTTCAATTCATCGTCTACGAACTAATCTTCTCTCTTTCTTCTGCATATTAATTATTTTCATCTTCTAATAGTATAAATTATTAAAATGTATTAATGTTGAAAGTTTAGTATGAATTTAAATATGGCCTGTGAAATTCAACTATTCAACTCATCGTCTACGAACTAATCTTCTCTCTTTCTTCTGCATATTAATTATTTTCACCTTCTAATAGTATAAATTATTAAAATGTATTAATCTTGAAAGCTTAGTATGAATTTAAATATGGCCTGTGAAATTCAACTATTCAACTCATCGTCTACTAACTAATCTTCTCTCTTTCTTCTGCATATTAATTATTTTCACCTTCTAATAGTATAAATTATTAAAATGTATTAATGTTGAAAGCTTAGTATTAATTTAAATATGGCCTGTGAAATTCAACTATTCAACTCATCGTCTACTAACTAATCTTCTCTCTTCTGCATATTAATTATTTTCACCTTCTAATAGTATAAATTATTAAAATGTATTAATCTTGAAAGCTTAGTATGAATTTAAATATGGCCTGTGAAATTCAACTATTAAACTCATCGTCTACTAACTAATCTTCTCTCTTTCTTCTGCATATTAATTATTTTCACCTTCTAATAGTATAAATTATTAAAATGTATTAATGTTGAAAGCTTAGTATTAATTTAAATATGGCCTGTGAAATTCAACTATTCAACTCATCGTCTACGAACTAATCTTCTCTCTTTCTTCTGCATATTAATTATTTTCACCTTCTAATAGTATAAATTATTAAAATGTATTAATGTTGAAAGCTTAGTATTAATTTAAATATGGCCTGTGAAATTCAACTCTTCAACTCATCGTCTACGAACTAATCTTCTCTCTTTCTTCTGCATATTAATTATTTTCACCTTCTAATAGTATAAATTATTAAAATGTATTAATGTTGAAAGCTTAGTATTAATTTAAATATGGCCTGTGAAATTCAACTATTCAACTCATCGTCTACGAACTAATCTTCTCTCTTTCTTCTGCATATTAATTATTTTCACCTTCTAATAGTATAAATTATTAAAATGTATTAATGTTGAAAGCTTAGTATTAATTTAAATATGGCCTGTGAAATTCAACTCTTCAACTCATCGTCTACGAACTAATCTTCTCTCTTTCTTCTGCATATTAATTATTTACACCTTCTAATAGTATAAATTATTAAAATGTATTAATGTTGAAAGCTTAGTATTAATTTAAATATGGCCTGTGAAATTCAACTATTCAACTGATCGTCTACGAACTAATCTTCTCTCTTTCTTCTGCATATTAATTATTTTCACCTTCTAATAGTATAAATTATTAAAATGTATTAATGTTGAAAGCTTAGTATTAATTTAAATATGGCCTGTGAAATTCAACTATTCAACTCATCGTCTACGAACTAATCTTCTCTCTTTCTTCTGCATATTAATTATTTTCACCTTCTAATAGTATAAATTATTAAAATGTATTAATGTTGAAAGCTTAGTATTAATTTAAATATGGCCTGTGAAATTCAACTCTTCAACTCATCGTCTACGAACTAATCTTCTCTCTTTCTTCTGCATATTAATTATTTTCACCTTCTAATAGTATAAATTATTAAAATGTATTAATGTTGGATGCTTAGTATGAATTTCTTCTGCATATTAATGCTGACTCACACATTCCAATTCTGTATGGCAGAACCTGCATTCGTTGTCATTACTGATACTTGCCATTTTCTTGAATGCATTGCTCATTAATCCCTGGTCTTGAGCAGCCATTATAACCCTTTCCTCATCGTGGTGTAGGGCTCCCCTTTTGAGCTAAGAAATGCTTAATATGAATTTAAATATTACCTGTAAAATTAGCCTATTCAACTCATGGTCTACGAACAACTTCTTAGTTCTGCATATTAATGTTGTATCTATAACCAGTAGATTTATTACTGTCTTTTAAACCTTTTTAATTCGTTTTAAAATTACTTTTCCTTAACTTTTTTTTACTTGATTTGGATATTTATATCTTTTAAACTTTTTTAATTCGCTTTAACATTACGTTTCCTTTTTGAACAAAGAAAAAAATGAACATTTTCTTTTTTTCTATTTCTTCTCGTGTATTTCTCAATGTGTCAATCCTATTATTCCAAACCAATGAAGAATAATATCTGTTCATCTCTAATTCAGCTTAACATATTTTTTAAAACTTAATCACATGTAAGATACGCACACTTAATAATAAATCTCAAAAATGGTTTCATATTTAGAAAGTTAATTCTGTTTCCTATTTTTAAGGAATATAGTTTTTGCAGATTTTATAGTGAATTGTTACAGGCAATGAAAACGGACAGAGTAGAGTTCCACTTCTACAGCTTTGAAGTGAAAGATACTGGAATAGGATGATGTATTATAACGAGGTACCTGAACAGTGAATCAATTAACACTAGATCAACAAGTCAAACGAGCACAAACTTGTCATTATTATTGATTTTTTGGTTGAATAAAATATTATTTAATATGATTATCATTATTATTACGGTTTTTATTGAATTTAATATTATTTCATATGATTATTATTATTATTGAGTTTTTATTGAATTAAATATTATTTCATATGATTATCATTATTATAAAGTTTTTTATTGAATTAAACATTATTTCATATGATTATCATTATTATTGAGCTTTTTATTGAATTAAATATTATTTCATATGATTATCATTATTATTACGTTTTTTATGGAATTTAATATTATTTCATATGATTATCATTATTATTGATTTTTGTATTGAATTTATTATTTCATATGATTATCATTATTATTAAGTTTTTTTATCGAATTTAATATTATTTTATATGATTATCATGATTATTGAGTTTTTTATTGAATTTAATATTATTTCCTATAATTATAATTATTTATGAGTTTTTTATTGAATAAAATAAAATGCCATATGATTATCATTATTATTGAATAAAATTCATACATTCATATGATTATCATTATTATTGAGTTTTTATTGAATAAAATAAGATTTCATATGATTATCATTAAATTGAGTTTGTTTTATTGAATAAAATATTATTTCATATGATTATAATATTATTGAGTTTTTATTGAATTAAATATTATTTCACATGATTATCATTATTATTGAGTTTTTATTGAATTCAATATTATTTCATATGATTATCATTATTATTGAGTTTATATTGAATTATGACTTTCATGCTTTTTGAGTTTTTTTTATTGAATTGAATATTATTTCATATGATTATCATTATTATTGAGTTTCTATTTAATTAAATATTATTTCATTTGATTATCATTATCATTGAGTTTTATTGAATTAAATATTATTTCACATGATTTTCATTATTATTGATTTTTTTTTAATTCAATATGATTTCATATGATTATCATTACTATTGAGTTTTTTATTGAAGTAAATATTATTCCATATGATTATCATTATCTTTGAAAGTTTATTGAATGAAATATTATTTTATATGATAATCATTATTATTGAGATTTTTATTGAATTAAATATTATTTCATATGATTTTCATTATTATTGAAGTTTTTTATTGAATTACATATTATTTCATATGATTATCATTATTATTGAGTTTTTTTATTGAATTAAATATTATTTCATATGATTATCATTATTATTAAGTTTTTATTGAATTAAATATTATTTCATATGATTATTATTATTAAGTTTTCATTGAAAAAATATTTCATATTATTATCATTATTATTGAGTTTTTGTTGAATTAAATATTATTTCATATAATTATCATTATTATTGAGTTTTTTATTTAATTAAGTATTATTTCATATGATTATCATTATTATTAAGTTTTTATTGAATTATGATATTCATGATGTTTTAGTTTTTTATTGAATTAAATGTAATTTCATATGATTATCATTATCTTTTGAGTTTTTTACGGAATTTAATATTATTTCATATGATTATCATTACTATTGAGTTTTTTATTGAATTAAATATTATTTCATATGATTTTCATTATCTTTGAGTTTTTCTATTGAATTAAATATGATTTCATATGATTATCATTTGTTAACGACTTTAAAGTGTTTCTCCCTTTAACATCGAATATATTGAAAGATATGCTAATTCAACGAACCTTGAGTATCCATATTGTCATTAAATATCATCTTTACTGTTTGTATAGCAAACTTTACCCGAACATTAAATTGAATTATGTGTTATGAAAGTGTAACAACTCACCTGCCAAATCGATTGACCTTTAAAATGTTTATGTGCTGTATCAATACTAATTCATCTTTATAATAACCAGACAATATATATATTGTGTGGTTGTACTCCATTGTTTGGTGAGCATTCGATTAGATAGGCTTACCTAACATTTCTGTGCTGGCATTATGCATTTTGTGTGTGGTTTATAAAGTGCAGACTTAAGAGATATAAAGTTATTTAATTAGAACTAAAGCACAAGTTGTTCACGGAAGAAACTTGATAAAATTTTATGATCTCCACAGAATATGTTCTTACAAAATGCTGAAACATGTTGCATTTAAATTTGCGATCTCAGTTTTTAATAGTTTGTAACATTTGTTATTTTTTAAAAGTTGTTTCTACACAAAAATTAATATATTTTTTCAAGTTTAAGACATCATTATTATATTTTTTAGTCAGTGAAAATTTTACATTTGAAATTTTAGATACCTACGTTTGACTTATGATGTTTTTTACAAAAGAGTCACCATTATTAAAGCCCAGATGCCACTCGAGGATAGGGGTTAATAAGCATACAGTGGTCAATGTAACACTGTCGTCGTAATTGTTGGTAAATTGGATTACTTATTGTGCATTCTAAGAAAGAAACTTTGTTCATGGAATCTATGTTTATGTTCAGGTAGTCGAGTGTATCTTGTGAAAGTTTGCCAAGCGGGGCTATAGACTGAAACTCAGATGAGGACTTATCATGAAACTAATTATAAAGCAGAGAAAGGCTATTAGAAAGAGGTTGCAGGGAAGAGAAAATTGCACCACCCACTTGAAAATATCCTATACCACTAGACTATGGAAACAACTAAAAAACTGTCAAAGGAAGGAAACATGAGTTTGAATAGATACATCGAGATCATTGCCAAGACTGCTGTGAAGAAAGTGGGCTCTCTCTACCCTGCTAGAAAATTACTTACACGTGAAAATATCCTATACCTCTACAAACTCTTGCACGCCCTTAATGAAAATACCCGTGACAAACCCGATAAGCAGTTAAATCCCACCCCTTCATAGTAGAGATCACTAGATGTATGAAAGCCTTCTATTTCAATTGTTTCTTCCCCAGAACTGTATATCTATATAAAATTATGTATATATATATATAACATATATATATACATATGTATATATATATACATATATATATACATATATATGTATATATACACATATAGATACATATACATATATACATGCATATACATACAACATATATACATATACATATATATACACACATATATACAGATATATATATATACATAAGTATATATATACATACACACACATTATATATATATATATATATATATATTTATATATATATATTATATATATATATATATATATATATATATATATATATATATATATATATATATATATATATTAAATGCCGAAAAAACAGTTTTTGCGTTCAGTTGTTTAACAATTCAACCAACTTCGAATCAAATTATTTTGTTTATGGTAAACATTAGGATTTCCACTGAAATCACGTAAATTTTACTTAAATAAACACATTTTTATTCACGAAATCAATATTGTTATTAGATTGCAATAAAATTAAACCTTTTTTATGTTTAATATTATTTTAAGAACCAATATTTTTTAAGTGAGATTGCAAAAAAAATGTTGCAGATTATTTAAAAAGTTACTGAATGGGGATTTTTTTAAAGCGTAAAAATATAACTTACCTTTCATATTGTATCGTAATAAAAAATAAACTTATTTTAATATTTAAGATTATTTTAAAGTTGTTGAATAATATTTTTGTAAAGTGAAAAAATAAACTTATTTTAATATTAAAGGGTGCTAGTGCACTTACTGATCCGCGCTATTTTTTAAAATCATATTTCCAAGTTTAATTAAAGTTTTATATGCTTTTTTTTATTCAATTGTAAGGTTAAAGTACAGAATAGGTACAAAACACCCTCCCCTCTGAATGTTAAGAATGGCTTTTTAAATAATAACGTTATTTCAGCACGGATCAATAAGTGCACGTGTACCTATTTAAGATTATTTTAAAGTTGTGGAATTATAATTTTGTAAAGTAAAAAATAAACTTACCTTCCATTCAAGGAATTTAATACGAAAAAAAAAATCGTTTTTCTTTTGTGTCCAACGCAGAAAATTTGTTTGTTAGGATTTCTTTAGTAAATTGATACAAATTTTGTTTTTTGTGTCCAATTCATTAAGCAATTAAATATATGAAAATATAAAAGAATCAAAATTAAAAGATGAAAAACACGATTTAAACGTGAAATTATTATAAGAAGAAAAAATCAACTGCTTCAGAACAAAGAACTTATGTTCATCGTAAAACGGTGTAATCATTATTTTGTTCCTCGTGTAAAAGATTAAACATTTCATTATGATTTGGATTAGTCGAACTACTGTTTACATCCAAGATGAGAACAGTAATCCAAATAATCCAAATATAAAAAAATGCAAAACTAAATGTTTCAAATAAACAATTCAAAAAGGAAGGAATTGAACAAATAGCGAAGTCAATCAAATAACAAAAACTAGATTTGAACCAACAAGAAACAAAACAATAATCACATGATTACATTATGAAAATTGCGACTTATTTTTATCAGATTTGATTCCGTTAACTTTACGATGACCTTAACTTATTATTCCAGACTTAAACCTGATGTTTTACATGCATTCAACGACTAACGATGGAAGTGTAGTAGCTGTTTCTAGTTTGTGCATTTCAGCCAAGTGTCGCGGTCGCGCTGTCGGGTTGTCAAGATTCTGGCTTTACTTGTCATGTTTTGCGCCCTCCCATGTATTACCTCCTCCTTTGATAGAGAAGTAACGCAATGTTGTAAAATGTCCCCACATATATATAAATATATATAAAGGTCGGGTTTGTATTACTGTACACATAGATTCGAAAAAGTGGTCAAAAATTAAAATATACAACAAAGAAATATTAACAGTAGCTATAAAAGTTACTTTGCCACCTACCTGAATCATTTATTAGTGTTTTTAAGTAGTTTTAAACGCTCTTTATTTCATACCAAATATTAACTTTTTACGAGTCGTAAGAATTCAAGATGGCCAAAATTACTACCCCCCTTCTTCTTCGAAGAGAGAAGCCTCGTATTCAAATTATAGTTCGCGCATATTTTTTTTTTGGGGGGGGGGGAGGAGCTTGCCTCGTTTTCAGCACGTGGCTCTGCGGACATATGTCTCTGCGGACATTTTGCGTTTACATGTCTCTGCGGACATTTTGCGTTTCCATTTTTTTTGTTTACATTTTTTAGAAGTTCCGTCCTCATAATGAAAGTATTTGTAAACATTACATTTAATTTAGATATTTATTGCGCACAAATACTTTTTAGTTTTTTTTTCTTGAGGGGGGGAATAATATATAAAGTGGTCAAAACGGTAAATATTTTTTTAAGTTTACATTTTTAAGAAGTTTTGGTACTAGTGCAGAGAGTGACCTGGACGTAAATAATAACGTTATTATTTAAAAAGCCATTCTTAACATGGGGAGGGTGCTTTGTACCTATTATATGCTTTAACCTTACAATTGAATAAAAAAAAAACACGCCATAAAAATTTAATTAAACTTGGAAATACGATTTGACACGGTAAGTTTGGGAAAAGGAATTATAAATAAAAAACTAGACAAAATACGGTTAAAACTCGCTCAATATATGTTTTCGTGACATAGGTTGACATATATTCAGTGGGGTTTTAACAGTATTTTGCATATTTTTTATTTTCAACTCCTTTTCCCAAACTTACCGTGTTAAAGAGAGAGTAGGTCGCCATTCTTAATTTTCCAATACATCGATAAACATTGTATGTTTTTCGAGCTGAATAAACATGTTACATTAAATAAAAACACTAAAAACATATCTAGTTAGGTAGAAAAGTAACTTATCTTGGCTTTGATAACATTTATTTAAAAGCAATTTGCGCTTGAGCCATTTTTTTTTCTCAGAAATTGGAAGTCGTAAGGTTTCAGAAAAATACACTTTCAGGAATCGATGGATATAAATTTAGAAGAAGTTTCGGAAAAGTGTATGATATAAATTTAAGTTTCGGAAAAGTGTATGATTTAAAATTTAAGTTTCCGAAAAGCGTATATTACTGGATGAAACATGCAGAAAAGTATGTTTGCAATATCGTGAAAATGTGATATTCGTTTTCAGCACACCCGAAAATCCCTGATGTGCAGAAAATTTCTGAGAAAAAAAAACGCCATTTCTCTCGACCAGTTTATAATCCACTTCAATTCCAACTTTCTGATTGTATCTAATTTGCATGTAAATTGTAATGATAGCGTGTTCCAATCTTATTCTTACACATCCATGCACAACACACCAAGACATGGTGGCAGCGATATTATCATACAACACAATCTTATGACGTCAAAGACAATTAAAAAAAAGGTAAAACAGCAAGTAAAAGAAAGCAAAAAAAAAAAAACGATTTTTTTTATCTCTCGCTGAATGAACTTTTTTTCTAACCACGCCACAAAAATTATCTTTTTCTTTTACACAGTGATCACCGCTTATCAAGGCCCGGAAGCCACTCAGGGATAAGGGTTATTGCAAGTACATTACGTTAGTGTGGAGATTTGATGAAGTGTTTACTTAAGGGGGCGGTTCATTAGGAACTTGTTAACGTTGGACTTGAAGACATCCAAGTTGTAGTCCGGTGGGAAGCAGGCAGACGTAACAGAGTTCCACAGGCGTGCAGTTCTAAGAAAGAAGCTTTGCTCATGGAATCCACGTTTTGATTTAGGCACAGATATAGAGTGGGGGAAATTTTTCACAGTGGATTCAGCTAGACGGGTGTTTTTCGTGAAAGATTGGCGAGGGGGGACCAGAGATTGGAGTTCTGACGAGCACCTGCCATGGAAATAACGATAAAACAAGGATAGGCTCGCAACGTCTCTTCTGTGGGAGAGAGGTTGCAGGGTAGAGAAAAGGGCATCGCCCACTAAGCTACGAAGTCTTTTTTGTGCTCTGTCAAGGCAGGATAGGCTGTTTTTAGCAGCTCCTGCCCAGATATGGCAACAGTATTCCATCCTTGGACATACTTGGCTTTTATATAGATAGAGAATTGCATCAGTAGTGAGATATCTTTTGGAGCGGTAGAAGGATCCCACCATCTTTCCAGCGACCTTGGCAACAGACTTGATGTACGTGTTCCATTTCAGATCAGGAGTAAAGGTCAAACCCAGAAGCTTGTCAAAACACGGGGCCTCACCCAGACGAGAGCCATCCATCACAATTGATGCCAGATGGGGATCAGAGCGTTGATGATGTAAGGATATGAGTTTTGTTTTGGATGCATTAAAGGTAACCAGCCACATCTTCCCCCCACTGAACCACGCCCTCGAGATCAGAGGAGAGAGAATCAGAGAGAACTTTGTCATTTACAGCCTTAGATGTGTTGCCGCAGATGGTCGTGTCATCAGCATAGATGTCAACGAATGATTTAAGTATGTGTTAAGGGAGGACATTGATGTAGATCAGGAAGAGAGTTCGGCCCAGGATTGACCCCTGAGGGACTCCAGCATTTATATTGCAGGTCTCCGATTTTTGTCCATCTACCACTACTCTTATGAGCCTATCGGAGAGAAATGATTTAATGATTGAGAAAACATTTCTGTTCCTTTTTTTCTTCACACTTTCTTTTCACAATGGCCACAATTTCATCACAAGTCCTTAGTTTTGATTGGGGTTCGACATGTATTGTCGAATCATTCAAACTACTTCGACAACGAATGGAAGTTTACTTCACCGTCAAAGCGACGAAACACGAGGATGAAGCCCCTCTAATACTTCTCGCGACCAGCGAAGAAGGTTTACGCCAGTATAATAGTTGGTCGATGTCAGATGATGATCGCAAGGATCCACAAATCATATTTGCTGCATTTTTGGAGCAGCTAGAACCGGCAACACATCACCGCGTTTGTAGACTGGAACTCGGAAAATACCAGCAGAGGCCAAATGAAACAACAGACATCTTCAACGACAGATGTTGACTGTTGGCAAATAAATGTGATTTCAGTGCCGACGAATTAAACGAACGCCTCGTCGAGTTACTAACTGCCAGCACACCAATACCTGAACTGCAAAAGGAACTGTTAAGCACACCGAAGGTTTCCAGAATCGAGGAACCTGTTATATTAGCCCGTTCATACGAAGCTTCAGCAATGTATGTCAACCAGCTCCACCAGTTATAGGAATCACCACATATAGCCGCAGTAAGCCGTGGTACACACCAGTGGCAAGGGATTGACCAAAAACGCGGACAAACCTGCAAGAATTGTGGACGCAGTCACCGTTTTGGCAAAGAACACTACCCTGCCAAAAATGATATATGCCACACATGTGAAAAAACAGGTTTGCATCTCAGGGAAGCACAACACCGAGAGACAACAAGGAAGGCCCTGGCATAACAGTCATATCCAACAACGGGAGTTTGGCAAGAAAATAAACAGCGTCGCAAACACGATGACAAAGCCATGACTGACACAGGCACAGCAATGGAGAACCTCACCTTTAGCTCCATCACAACTAACAGCGGAAAGTCAGCAAACATGAAAGATTCTCGAAATGAGGCATTTTTTGATCCAAGCATCAAGCTAAGGGGCCACCCAGGCACTCGTACCTTCAATCTGAAAGTAGATTCAGGGGAACAAGCAAATACATTGCCTATCCGCATATTCCGCAACATGTACCCTAGCAGTATAGACGAAGCCGGAAATTCAATGCCCGGATCACTCACCTCAACACAATGTCTGTTAACAGCCTAAAACAATACCAGGATAAACTGTTATGGCACCACAACTTTTAGGTGCAAGTATAAAACCCCCCATGGCTGGATACCCAAGTCTATGTGGTTGATGTACCAGGAGCAGCCATATTGGGCATACCAACATCAGATGCTCCTAGGGTAGTGACAACGAACTGTGCCATCTCAGACTAGCACCAACCTATCAATAGTGTAGCTGACCTAATACATCTATACCCTAAGAGATTTAACTGTATTGGTGAATTTCGGAACACTCACAAGCTTGTTGCCAACCCCAATGTACCATGCCACATAGACCCACAGAGAAGGACACCTATAGCCAAGCGCGGACAAATCAAATCGGAACTCGAAAAGACAGTGTACGGCAGCGGATCCTCTGCTTAACCAGCTCATCACAGGATGGCCAGAGACAATCAAACAGCTGCCCACTGACATTAGAGTGTTCTGGGGCCTTAGAGATCAGCTCTCAATTGATGATTGTCTTATCCTCAAAGGACAACAAATCGACATCCCCCAGACACTTCAAAAAGACATATTAGAACAACGACATGCTGCTCATTTAGGACAAGAGAAAACAAAACGCCTTGCCAAGGACACTGTTCATTAGGGAAACATAAACAAAGACATTGAACAGTTCACAAAGTCATGCAGTATCTGTCAACAGCATCAGCCCTCCCACATGCGAGAGCCGCTAATGCAACATGACATCGCAACAAAGTCATTGGACGTAGTTGGCACAGACCTGTTTGATCTCCACGGAAGTCAATGGTTGATCATAGCTGACTATTACTCAAAGTATCCTATAGTCAAACGTCTATCTAATAATTCACCAAGTAGTGTCGTAGTGAACATCACACGCCAAATAAAAGATAGTCATCTCTACCTCGAAATCAAAGATAGTCATCTCTACCTCGAATTCGCCAAAGAATGGGGCTTCTATTATGAGACCCCGTTACCTCGGAGACCACAAGGGAATGGCTTCATAGAACGTCAAATAAGGACTATCAAGAATATTCTCAAGAAAGTGAAACAGTCGGGAACAACTCCTGAGATCGCACTGCTGCACTGGAGCTGCACCCCAATTTCAAATGTCATACCAAGCCCTGCACAACTACTCCTGGGTAGATAAATCCAATCCCCACTGATCACCAAAATCAGAAACGACAACCATGATCAGTATCAGATATACAACGCATTCCAACAACGCCAGCAGAACCAAAAGAGGTATTTTGACCGACATGCACTTAAGGAAGATCTACCATCCCTATACCATGGTCAACGAGTAAGGGCACAGAATCCTTTGTCTGGAAGCTGGGACCCAGCGACTGTAGTATCCCATGTAGATGGTCACCGCTCCTATCTCCTGGAGAATGTCAATGGGCATGTGCTGCGAAGAAACCGACAACACATAAGAGGTATTCCAGTGACGCCTACACCACAAATGTCACAAGATCTCCCCAACACAGCTCTACAAAAATGTGTGACGTCTGTGGATCCACTTGTGTGTGCATTCCCAAACACACCAAATGACACTCAAAAACGTACCCGTAGTGGTAGGGTGGTACGACCACCATAAAAAATGAACCTATGATGAGCAAACACTCATATCCTCCTAGAAAGCATCTCATGGGGCAGAACAATCTCCTGTTTCGCTGTAGCCGTTCAGGCAGTCTACCTTGAACCAGCTTTTCTATTTTCCTTTTGTTTTCAGAGAAAGGGAGATGTAATGATAGCGCTGCTCTTTCGTTTCAGTAACTTTTATATAGACTCTTTCGTTCCGGTTTTTTTATCTAACTCTTGTATGCACTCACGCATGCGCATGGCAATTAATCAATAAAGCGGGCGCCATTATTCAGTTCCTTTCTTACCAACCAAACACACGTGTTCCAATCTTATTCTTACACATCCATGCACAACACAGCATGTGACAGGAGTCAAAATGTTTATACATTTTGAGCAACGGCATTGATTTTGCCCGTACCTATAATTACATTATGAAACTTGCAACTTATTGTTATCAAAACTTATTGTTATCAAAACTTATTGTTATCAAAACTTATTGTTATCAAAACTTATTGTTATCGAAACCGGTTCAGTTAAACTTATGCTGATCTTCCCTTATTATTTCAAACTTAATTTGCAAATTACCATTCCTGTTTAAAAATACAATCAGCACTCAGCGAACAGGAATAAAACTGCAGTACATGTTTCTGGCTTTTATACTCATATCTGTTGAATTATGTGGACTGTATTAGTAAAGGGTTTGTTAGAACATGGAGAGAAGAGAGAGACACACGTGTGAACGAGACAAAAGCTTTATTAACACGAAGAAGGAGTAGTAGTTTTTGCTACTACGATATACCACGTGATTGTGTGGTGGGAGGTTGCAGGCAATATTGATGGTAACAGTAATCCCAGTCAAGGGGAGATAAACTATGTTACTTGATGCATATAACATCTTCAGTTTTTACTTCGAAAAACGGTTTTATTTTTTATTCTATATGTATTTAACTAGTGTTGTATCTGGCTTGAAGCCTAAATGTTTTTGTTCTCTTTTCCGTGTCATTTTTTGTGGTACGGCTTGTCTTGCACTATTTTCTTGATTGAATATGTTTTCATAGTCTTGTGTAACTTTGGGTGTTGGATTTGCATTTGTTTTTAAGGGGGGACACCCCTTATGTCTTAAATATTTTTCTTGTTCTGTTTTTGCTAAATATGAACGAGGCTCTTTTAGTTTTCTTAACAATTGTACCTTTCAGGTTCCATTTGCTTAGTTTTGATAGTTCTTTAGACTTTTTGTCTGTTTCATGCCTTTTCATTGCTTTATTATGCATGATGTTAGGAAGGTTTGTCATAAGCAATCTTTTCATTAGTTTTTGGGTTGGCGACGGCGATTTATCTTTTAATGTAACATTGCTAGATATGGTTGCTTTTATATGACTTTATTAGTGTCCTTTTTATACTTTGTATATTTCTTTATCCCTGAGTGGCCTTCTGGCCTTGATAAGTGGTGACCCCCATGTAAAAAAAATTAATTATGAATAGTTCTAATTTGTCGTGATGTGTTTGAACTCCCAATCTTAAAAAAATGGTTTAAATTCTGATGATGCGAACTCAGGTCCATTGTCGCTAATCGCAATTTTGCGAAAGTTTATTTTTTTATTTTCTTGATAACTATGCGTGATTTACAGTAATCAAACTTTCTCGTTGTGTATTCTATTATTATTACATATGCTTTATTGTATGAATAAAAATATCTGTTGCAACTTTCGTCCATGGTGTTACTGGTATTTCATGGTGTTACTGGTATTTCATGGTGCATTAAAGATTCTGACGGTTGTTGGTTTCTATGATTTTAAACAGTGTGTGCATATGTGCCTATCATTTCTGTTATCTGATGATTTACGTTGATCCAATATATGACTTCCTTTGCTCGTGTAATGCATTTCTCTATTCCTAAGTGTCCCGTATGGATCTTTTGTAGGGATTCTTTTCTTAAAGAGGTGGGGACCACTACTCGTGTACTTTTTAGTACTAGTCCTTTGACGACCGATATTTCATCCCGAACTGGCATATGCGGCGCTATTTTGAGTGGTGCGTCTTTATTTTCTGGCCGACTTGACGTTGCATACTTTATACGCATCTCGATGGACGTCAAGTTTTTGGTCGGATTGTTTTAGAATCGTGTGGATATATTTGTCCATCAACATATCAGGTATCTCTTGTGTGCTGTCCGATATATATGCACGCGATAATGCATCAGCAATTACGGATTCTCGACCTGGGATGTATAACACTTTAAATCCATATTTTTGGAGTGCCATGAGAATTCTTTGTATTCTCGGAGAGTTTTTCGTGATTGATTTTTTTTTTAATCTGCCTTAATGGTTTATGATCGTTTTCAATATAAAATTTTATTCCATAGATGAATTGGTGAAATTTGTTACAGGCAAACACTATGCTAAGTGTTTCCAATTCAATAGGACAATAGTTTTGTTCAGCAGGAGTTGTCGATCGTGATGCGTATGAAACGGGTAGCCATGTTTCATTATGTTTTTGTTGTAGAACTGCGTGCACGTCATTGCCAGCATCAGTGGTAACTTTTATTTCTTTAGAAGGATCATAGAATTAAAAAAAATTGTTATTATATATTTTAATTTCTCTACAGCCTCTATTTGAGATTTTTCAAATGACCAGAGTGCATCGTTGTGTAGGAGTTTTCTTAGCGGTGTAGTTACCTCCGAATATTCCGCTATGAATTTATATAGGTAATTTGGTCGTCCCAAAAATCAATTTGTCTTTTTTATTTTCGGGAAGAGGCATCTCTATGATAGCCTGTATTTTGGAGGGTTTATTCCTCACGAGTGATGAGATGGCCTAAGTACATATAGATCAACTGCTTTCAGAAGCCCACAGTATTAATGCTGAAGCCCTTCTGGGGTCCATCCTAGGCCCAACTCTCTTCCTGATGTACATTAATGATCTCCCAAAACACATACTTAAATCATTCGTTGACATCTATGCTGACGACACGACCATCTATGGCAACACATCAAAGGCCGTAAATGATAAAGTTCTCTCTGATTCTCTCTCCTCTGATCTTGAGCGCGTGGTACAATGGGGGAATAGATGGCTGGTTACTTTTAATGCATCACAAACCAAGCTCCTATCTTTACATCATCAACGCCCTGCTCCATCTGACATCAATTGAAATGGATGGCTCTCGTCTTGGGAAGGCTTTATGTTATGACAAGCTTCTGGGATTGACCCTTACTCCTGATCTGAAATGAAACACATACATCATCTGTTGTCAAGTTCGCTGGGAAAATGATGGGATCCTTTTACCGCTCCAGTAGATATCTCACTGCTGATGCAATTCTCTATCTATATAAAAACCAAATACGTCCAAGGATGGAGATCTGCTGCCACATCTGGGTAGGAGCTGCTAAAAACTTATGCTGCCTTGAAAGAGTACAAAATAGACTTCGTAGCCTTGTGGGGGTGTCTCTTTCTCTTCCCTGCAACCTCTCTCGCACAGAAGAGACGTTGCGAGCCCGTCTTTGTTTTATCGTTACTTCCGTGGCAGGTGCAATCTCTGGTCCTCCTTCGCCAATCTTTCACGAAAAACATCCGTCCACCTTAAACAACTGTCAAAAAATTTCCCCCACTCTTTATCTCTGCCTAAATCAAAACGCAGATTTCATGAACAAAGCTTCTTTCTTAGAAGTTCACGCCTGTGGAACTCTCTTTCGTTTGCCTGTTTCCTACCTGACTACCACTTGGATGTCTTCAAGTCCAATATAAATAAATTCCTGATAAACCACCCCTTTAAGTAAGACATTTGATCAAATCTCCATTACTAAAAGATTAATACGATATTATCCCATTGATTAATGTATAAGCAATAGCCTTTATCCCCAACTGGCTTACGGGTCTTCATAAGTGGTGACTACCATGTAAAAAAGAAGAATTAAATTATAAATGCCAAACAATCGGTTTTTGAATCGAAAATTAGAGACACTTTATTCCGATTCCGATACCTCAAAAAGTTCCGATTTTTTTACAACCTTTTCGGTATAAAACTTCAAATTTGTTTGTTAGCTTTTATTTATTTGTATCTTTAAAAAAATTTCTATTTTATCCTTACAAACTGCCACCACCTGGTATGTGCCGTTCCTAAAATAGGGAAACATGTTTCCGATTACAATACGTCCAAAAGTTACGATTAAAAAAAAACTTTTCGGTATAAAATTTCAGATATTTTGTTAGCTTTTATTTTTATTTTTTTTCTATTTTCTATTTTTACCCCCCTCAAAATGCGGCGACCCCTGACATGGGCTGCTCGTAAAATAGAGACACATTTTTCTGCTTTCGATACCTCCAAAAGTTTCGAGTTTTTACAACCTTTTCGGTAAAAAAAATCCGATTTTTTGTTAGCTTTTATTTATTTTTTCTATTGTCTATTTTAACTTCTCAAAATGCCGCCCATGACGCGTACCGCTTATAAAATAGGGACACATTTTTCTGATGTCGATATCTCTACAAGTCCCGATGTTTTACAACCTTTTCGGCATAAAATTACAGATTTTTTCTTAGCTTTCATTTATTTTTATTTTTTCGTTTTACCCTCTCAAAATGCTGCCCCCTTGAACGTCTCGCCCGGGGCGGACCGATCCCCGCCCGGTCTTGATACGCCACTGTGTGAACTACATAATCCCTGACCTGAACAGAGGACTCTACACTTTACCGTGAAAGTGAAAAAACTCTAAGATACAAAGACCTCTGTCGTACGGAAATGTAAGCTTCCAATGATTGAATTGCATTGAATTACAATTTTGGATACTGGACATAAAATGGTAAAATCATAATCTGATAAAAATAACGAAATACAGTTTAAGGGTTTAGAAAGTTTACATCTGCACATTTTACACGTGTCATAAACTTGTTCATGTTTCACAAAGATACAACTGAGAAATTTTAATAATCATTTCTATACTGAATTTTCAAATGTAATCTTTATTTATCTGTGACTTTCAATCTTGAATGAATAAAAGAACACATATAATTTAAAGAAATAATTTTATTTACAATCTTTTAATTAAAGAAAAGAAACAGTTGAAAATCTAATTAAAAATTGGGAATGAAAAATATATAAAATGTTTGAAGCATTTAATTAGTCAGACGTTAGTAAAAATGTATAATTTTATTTCCAATCTGTTAATTAATTAAAGAAAAGAAACTGTTAAAATTATAATTAAAAATTGGGAATGAAAAATATATAAAACAAAAGAAATTGATTTTTTGCATCTTGAAATTATTTGTGTTGGTTGTCATATGTGTCCGGTGTTTTGCATCTTGAAATTATTTGTGTTGGTTGTCATATGCGTCCTGTGTTTTGCATCTTGAAATTATTTGTGTTGGTTGTCATATGCGTCCTGTGTTTTGCATCTTGAAATTATTTGTGTTGGTTGTCATATGCGTCCTGTGTTTTGCATCTTGAAATTATTTGTGTTGGTTGTCATATGCGTCCTGTGTTTTGCATCTTGAAATTATTTGTGTTGGTTGTCATATGCGTCCTGTGTTTTGCATCTTGAAATTATTTGTGTTGGTTGTCATATGCGTCCTGTGTTTTGCATCTTGAAATTATTGGTGTTGGTTGTCATATGCGTCCTGTGTTTTGCATCTTGAAATTATTGGTGTTGATTGTCATATGCGTCCGGTTTTTTGCATCTTGAAATTATTGGTGTTAGTTGTTACATACGTTCAGTTTTTTGCACCTTGAAATTATTGGTGTTGCTTGTAATATGCGTCCAGGTTTTTGCATCTTGAAATTATTGGTGTTGCTTGTAATATGCGTCCAGTTTTTTGCATCTTGAAATTATTCGTGTTGCTAGTAATATATGTGCAGTTATTTGCATCTTGAAATTATTGGTGTTCCTTATTATATGCGTCCAGTTTTTGCAATAAAAATTATTAGTGTTAGTTGTCATATGCGTCCAGTTTTTTCCATCTCGAAACTATTGGTGTTGCTTATCATATGCGTCCATTATTTTGCATCTTGAAATTATTGGTTTTGCTTTTCATATGCGTCCAGTTTTTTCCATCTTGAAATCATTAGTTTTGCTTGTCATATGCGTCCAGTTTTTTCCGTCTTTAAATTATTGATGTTGGTTTTCATATGCGTCCAGTTTTTTCCATCTTAAAATTATTGATGTTGGTTTTCATATGCGTCTAGTTTTTTGCATCTTGAAATTAGTGGTGTTGGTTGTCATATGCGTCCAGTAATTTTCCTCTTGAAATTATTGATGTTGTTTTTCATATACGTTCAGTTTTTTTTTGCAATAGACATTATTGGTGTTGGTTGTCATATACGTTCAGTTTTTTATCCATATAAATTATTGGTGTTGCTTGTCATATACGTTCAGTATTTTGTATCTCGAAATTATTGGTGTTGGTTTTCATATGCGTCCAGTTTTTTGCATCTTGAAATTATTGGTGTTAGTTCTCATATACCACCAGTTTTGTGATTAGAATTTACTACTGTTGGTTGTCATATACGTCCAGTTTTTTGAAATATAAATTATTGGTGTTGCATGTCATATACGTCCAGTTTTTTGCATCTTGAAATTATTGGTGTTGCATGTCATATGCGTCCAGTTTTTTGCATTTTGAAATTATTGATGTTGGTTGTCATATATGTCCAGGTTTGTTCAATAGTGTTGGTTTTTATATACTTCGGTTTTTGCACCTTGACATTATTTGTGTTGTCATATAGATCCAGTTATCTTGCAATTTAAATTATTGCTGTTGGTGGTCATATATGTTCAGTTTTATTGGATAGAATTATTGGTGTTGGTAGTGATATAGGTCCCGTTTTTATAATAGACATTATTGGCGTAGGTTTGCATAAATGGCCAGTTTCTACAATAGAAATTATTGGTGTTTTTTGCCGACTGTTTTGTTTTGGTTCGCAGCAGATATTTTTATGATATTATTTGTTTGACTGTCTTATTGCATAATCTTATTGACTGTGTGTATGTACGGATTAAGTGTATTCTTGTATGGAAGTATTTTAAGATTATCCTTTATTAAGAAAGTTGATTTTACTACAAATATCTATAACTTAAAAATATTATCGGTTTTTATATATTTTTACAAATTTCGGAAATGAAGGTTTTATATGTTCCTCGTACATCATTGCAATGAACTTCTTTTCAGCATGATTTTCGGATTTGTTAAACAAATATGTTTTGGGAATATGTTAAACTAATAGGTTATTCAAAAACATATTACTTTAACATATCCAAAAATCATATTAGGTTATCATATTCCAAAAGTATATAAGTTTAACATATTCCTAAAGCATATTGGTTTAACATATTCCAAAAACATACTAGTTTAACATATTCCAAAAAACATATTAGTTTAGCATATTTAAAAAAATGTTTTCGAATATGTTAAACCAATATGTTTTTGGATATGTTAAACTAATATTTTAGGATATGTTAAATTAATATGTCTATAGGATATGTTAAACTTCTATGTTTTTAGGATATGTTTAACTAATATGATTTTTGGATATGTTTAACTAATATGATTTTTGGATATGTTAAACTAATATCTGCTGAATATGTTAAACTAATATTTTTTTGATAAGTTAAACTAATATGTTTTTGGGTATGTTAAACTAACACATTTTTTGACATATTAAACTTATATGTTTTTTTCTGAAAAAGTCTCCTTAGATAACAAAGTGTAGGGTTTAAATTGGTTATTTTTTAAGTAATTATTTCATTAAATTTAATGCTGAATCAATTTGTGGAAAAAGTTTTCATGTTTTTTTTAAATTTATTTATCCAGTTAGCCATGGTGTTACTCTTAGTTGTTTTATTGTAGAGTGCATGAACTCTGCTTTAGATCTTATTTCAATTATTTTGGGAAAAGTTTTCATTATTCTTTATGTCGTAAAATTATTTTTGATTTGATCGACTTGTAGAAGTACAAGTCTTCATATGTCTCACTAAGGTTGAGTTTTTAGAAATAGAATATTCACGATATACAAGACTATTTCTTTTCCCCACTGTGAGTTCTCATATGTTTCATTAAATTTGATTTATTAGAACTAGAGTAATCACATATTTTACAAGAATATGGCTTTTCACCACTGTGAGTTCTCATATGTCTCACTAAACTTGACATTTGAGTAAAAGAATAATCACATATTTTACAAGAATATGGCTTTTCACCACTGTGAGTTCTCATATGTCTAACTAAATTTGACTTTAGAGTAAAAGAATAATCACATATTTTACAAGAATATGGCTTTTCACCACTGTGAGTTCTCATATGTGTCATTAAATTTGATTTACTAGAACAAGAATAATCACATATTTTACAAGAATATGGCTTTTCACCACTGTGAGTTCTCATATGTCTCACTAAACTTGACATTTGAGTAAAAGAATAATCACATATTTTACAAGAATATGGCTTTTCACCACTGTGAGTTCTCATATGTCTAACTAAATTTGACTTTAGAGTAAAAGAATAATCACATATTTTACAAGAATATGGCTTTTCACCACTGTGAGTTCTCATATGTCTAACTAAATTTGACTTTCTAGAACATGAATATGTACAAATTCTACAAGAATATGGCTTTTCTTTAGTGTGAGTTCTCATATGCATAACTAACTGTGATTTCTTCGAAAAGGAATATTCACACATATTACACTTATATGATTTTTCGCCATTGTGAGTTTTAGTATGCTCCATTAAATCTGATTTCCTAGAGGAAGAATATCCACACACTTCACAAGAATATGTTTTCTCGCCAGTGTGAAATCTCATATGTGACTTTAAATCTGATTTTCCAGAACTAGAATAATCACACACTTCACATAAATATGTCTTTTTCTCTGTGTGAGTTTTTATATGTGTCACTAAATTTGATTCATCAGAACAAGTATATTCACGTATTTCACGTGAATAGGCATCTTCTGCACTGTGAGTTATTATATGTATTACTAAATTTGTTTTATTTGAACAATTATATTCACATATTTCACAAGAATATAAATTTTCTGCACTGTGAGTTCTAGTATTTGTTATTAAATCTGATTCATAAGAAAATTATATTCACATATTTCACAAGAATACATCTTAGCACGAGTAAATGTTCATAAAAATAATGATTAGTTCAAATACACCTTTTCACCAGTAAATGTTTATAAAATTAATAATCAGTTAAAATACATCTGTTAATGTTTATAAAAATAATGTGTTATGAAATCTGATTCATCAGAACAAGAATATTCACATATTTCACAAGAATACATCTTTTAACCAGTAAATGTTTATAAAAATAATGATCAGTTCCAATTCATCAACATTGTTCAACCATGAATATCTGTAAATAAAAAATAAATGAAATTAATTTTTTTAGTATTTGCATTCAGTTTGTTTTATCTTAAATGGTAAAATATTTCATTAACATCCAGACTCTTAATTGATTCATTCTTTTACGTTTTAATTATTTGAATAAAAATTGTCTCCGTTTACATGGTATTCGTTATCACACGTTAATACGTTTTACTTTGAATGAGAATTTCAAACTGAGATTTGATCATTCCTTTGACTGTCGCTATCATTTGCATGAAACAAACTTTTGTGAACGTTTTCTACCAAATAACGAAAGCCTGATTTAATTCATACTTTGATTCATAGAGCTCTCAGGAGTTATTGACCTAGCAGACTTTACTCTGAAAAGAGATAGGACGAGGAAAATATTCATTAAAATGCTTATCCAGAAGATCTTATTAAAAAATGAAGATTTCAAATCATCAAAATTATTATGCTTTAAAATGTATTTTTATTTCAAATTAATTTTTATTAAAAGTATATAATTGAAAAACACATTGTTAGTATAATTATAATTTGTTTCCTTAGGTTTGGTGTATACTATTAGACCTACCCGTCTTTTGCGCAAAGTCATTGTGCTTTATGTCAACTGCGGTAACGTTGTTTATCAGGTTAAATTCAAATGTGATGCTGATTTTGTGGGACGTGCTTTCATGTATTTAGAGATCCGGATAAAGCAGGACAATCCATTTAAATTAAAAAAAGGAAGGATAAGATTTGCGTCTCCCTTCCTCTTCAACTGGACACGCTGCTATCAACCAGCATTTGGTTGAAAGTAAATGCTGTGTCAGTAATTATATTAAAATAAAGTGTCAATAATATAATAAAATAAAGTGGTTTAAGGTCATACGTCGAGCTGAGCTTACAATTATATGAATGAATTAAAACCTTTAATCATATGAATATAAAATTATACAATTATATAAATAAATTAAAACCGTTAATCATTTTCATATAAAATTATACAATTATATAAATGAATTAAACCATTTAATCATTTGCATATAAAATCATACAATGATATAAATGAATTAAAACATGTAATCATTTACATATAAAGTAATACAATTATATAAATGGATTAAAAAAATTAATCATTTACATATAAAATTATACAATTATATAAATGAATTGAACACATGTAATCATTTACATATAAAATTATACAATAATATAAATGAATTGAAACATTTAATCATTTGCTATTTAAAATTATACAATTATATAAATGAATTAAACCATTTAATCATTTGCATATAAAAGCATACAATAATATAAATGAATTAAAACATGACATAATTGGCATATAAAATTATACAATTATATAAATGAATTAAAAAATAATAATTTACATATAAAATTATATAATTATACAAATGAATTAAAAAAATAAATCATTTACATATAAAATTATACAAGTATATGAAATAATTAAACACTTTAATCATTTACATACAAAATTGAACAATTATATAAATGAATTAAAACATTTAATCATTTGCATATAAAACTGTACAATTATATAAATGATTAAAACTTTAATCATTTGCATATAAAATTATGTAATTATATGAATAAATTAAACAAATAATCCTTTACATATAAAATTATACAATTATGTAAATGACTTAAAAAATTAATCATTTACATATAAAATCAGACAATTATATAAACGAATTAAAACATTTACTCATTTGCATATACAATTGTACGATTATATAAATGATTAAACTTTTAATCATTTGCATACAAAATTATACAATTATATGAATGAATTAAAAAATCCAATCATTTACATATAAAATTATACAATTATAAAAATGAATTAAAAAGTTTAATCATTATATAAATGGATAAAAACATTTAATCATTTGCATACAAAATTATAATATTATATAAATAATTAAAACGTTTACTAATTTGCATATAAAATTATACAATTATATAAATGGATGTAAACATTATATAAAACATATATACTCAGTTTGAAAGTAATAAACCTATGATACTACACTCTTGCAAAACACCCAACACGATGACTGGACCGGGAATACATTTCGCTGGGAATAAAATAACACTACAAATAAAAACACCCGATGATACAAAGCTCTTGCAACACACACACCACAATGACTGGGCCGGGAATACATTTGGAAGAAAATTAAATAACACTACAAATTAAATAAACCTATGATACTAAACTCTTGCAAAACACCCAACACGATGACTGCGTTGTGAATGAATTTGGAAGGAAATTAAATAACACTACAAATAAAATACACCTATGATACTACACTCTGGAAAAACACCCAACACGATGACTGGGCCAGGAATAAATTTGGATGGGAATTAAATAACATTACAAATTAAATAAACCTATGATACTAAACTCTTGCAAAACACACAGCACAATGACTGGGCCGGGAATAAATTTGGATGGGAATTAAATAACACTACAAATTAATTACACCCAGGATGCTTAACTCTTGCTAAACAGCCAACACAATGACTGCGTCATGAGTAAATTTGGATGGGAATTAAATAACACTACAAATTAAATAAACAAAAGATGCTTAACTCTTGCAAAACACCCAACACGATGACTGTGTCAGGAATAAATTTGGAAGGAAATTAAATAAAATTACAAATTAAACAAACCTATCATACTAAACTCTTGCCAAAAACCCAACACGATGACTGGGCCGGAAATACATTCGGATGGGAATTAAATAACACTACAAATTAAATACACCTAAGATGCTAAACTCTTGCAAAACAACCAACACGATGACTGCGTCATGAGTAAATTTGGAAGGACAAAAACAAACCCTACAAATAAAATAAAGCCAAGATGCTTAACTCTTGCAAAAACCCAACACGATGACTGGGCTGGGGAAATAAGTTGAATGGGAATTATATAGCACTACAAAAAAATACACCTATGATATTAAACTCATGCAAAACACCCAATACGATGACTGGGCCGGGAATTATTTTTGATGGGAATTAAAAAATATTACAAATTAAATAAACCTATGATAGTAAACTCTTGCAAAACACCCAACACGATGACTGGGCACGGAATAAATTTGGATGGGAATTAAAAAAAACCTACAAATTAAATACACCTATGATTCTAAACTCCTTAAAAACAACAAACACGATGACTGGTTCGGGAATAAATTTGGATGGGAATTAAATAACACTACAAATTAAAAAAACCCTATGATACTTAACTCTTGCAAAACACCCAACATGATGATTGGACCAGGAATAAATTTGGATGGGAATTACATGACACTACAAATAAAAAAAACCTATGATACTACACCTACAGGATGCTTAACTCTTGCTAAACAGCCAACACAATGACTGCGTCATGAGTAAATTTGGATGGGAATTAAATAACACTACAAATTAAATAAACAAAAGATGCTTAACTCTTGCAAAACAACCAACACAATGACTGACTGGGAATAAATTTGGAAGAAAATTAAATAACGCTACAAATGTAATAAACCTATTATACTAAACTCTTGCTACACACCAAACATGATGATTGGGCCGGGAATACATTTGGATGGAAATTAAATAACACTACAAATTAAATAAACATATGATACTAAACTCTTTCAAAACACCCAACACAATGACTGGGCCGGGAATAAATTTGGATGGGAATAAAATAACATTACAAATCAAATAAACCTATGATACTAAACTCTTGCAAAACACACAACACAATGACTGGGCCGGGAATAAATTTGGATGGGAATTAAATAACACTATCAATTAAATAAACCTATGGTACTAAACTCTTGCAAAACAACCAACACAATGACTGGGCCGGGAATAAATTTGGATGAGAAATTAAATAATACTACAAATTAAATAAACCTATGATACTAAACTCTTGCAAAACACCCAACATGATGACTGGACCAGGAATAAATTTGGAGGGAATTACATAACACACCAAATTAAACACACCTATGATACTACACTCTTGCAAAACACACAACACGATGACTGGGCCGGGAATCAATTTGGATGGAAATTAAATTACACTGCAAATTAAATGAACCTATCATACTGAACTATTGCAAAACACCCAACACGCTGACTGGGCCGTGAATAAATTTGAATGGGAATTAAATAACACTACAAATGAAATAAACCTATGATACTCACCTCTTTAAAAACACCCAGCATGGTCACTGGGTCGGTAACAAATTTGGATGGGAATTACACTACAAATGAAATAAACCTATGATACTAAACTCTTGCAAAACACCCAACATGATTACTGAGCCGGGAATAAATTTAGTCGGAAATTAAACAAACCGACAAATTAAATAAACCTATGATAAAAAAACTCTTGCAAAACACCCGATAAAATGACTGGGCCGGGAAACAATTTGGATGGGAATTAAATAACACTACAAATTAAATAAACCTATGATACTAAACTCTTGCAAAACACCAAATATGCTGACTGGGCCGGGAATAAATTTGGATGGGAACTAAATAACACTAAAATTAAATAAATCTATGATACTAAAATCTTGCAAAACACCCAGCAGAATGACTGGGCCGGGAACCAATTTGGATGGGAATTAAATTACAATACAAATTAAATAAAACTATGATACTAAACTCTTGCAAAACACCCAACATGATGACTGAGCCAGGAACTAATTTGGATGGGAATTAACACTACAAATTAAAAAAACCTATGATACTAAATGCTTGCAAAACACCCAACACGATGACTGGGTCAGGAATAAATTTGGATGGAAATTAAATTACACTACAAATTAAATAAACCTATCATACTGAACTATTGCAAAACACCCAACACGAATACGAGGCCAGGAATTAATTTGGATGGGAATTAAAAACAAGCTACAAATAAAATAAACCTAATATTCTACACTCTTTAAAAACACCCAACACGGTGACTGGGCCGGGAATAAATTTGAATGGGAATTAAAAAAAACTACAAATAAAATAAACCTATGATACTAAACTCTTGCCAAACACACAACACGATGACTTGGCCGGGAATAAATTGGGATGGGAATTACATTACACTACAAATAAAATAAATCTATGATACTAAACTCTTGCAAAATACCCAACCCGATGACTGGTCGGAAATACATTCGAATGGGAATTACATCGCACTAAACATTCAATAAACCTATGATACTAAACTCTTGCAAAACACCCAACACGCTGACTGGTCCGGGAAACAATTTGGAGTTGAATTAAATAACACTACAAATCAAACAAACCTATGATACTAAACTCTTGCAAAACCCCTTACGATGACTGGGCCGTGACCAAATTTCAATGGGAATTAAATAACACTACAAATTAAATAAACCTATGATACTAACATCTTTACAAACACCCAGCATGTGACTGGGTCGGGAACAAATTTGGATGGGAATAACACTACAAATTACATACCCCAATGATACTAACCTCTTGCAAAACACCCAACATCATTACTGAGCCGGGAATAAATTTAGTCGGAAATTAAACAAACCGACAAATTAAATAAACCTATGATACTAAACTCTTGCAAAACACCCGACATAATGACTGGGACGGGAAACAATTTGGAGTGGAATTAAATAACACTAAATTAAATAAACCTATGATACTAAACTCTTGCTACACAACAAAGATGCTGACTAGGCCGGGAATAAATTCGGATGGGAAGTAAATAACACTACAAATTAAATAAACCTATGATACTAAACTCTTGCAAAACACCAAACATGCTGACTGGGCCGGGAATAAATTTGGAAGGGAACTTAATAAAACTAAAATTAAATAAATCTATGATGCTAAACTCTTGCAAAACACCCAGCAGAATGACTGGGTCAGGAATACATTTGGATGGGAATTAAATAACACTACAAATTAAATAAACCTATGATAATAAACTCTTGCTACACAACAAACATGCTGACTAGGCCGGGAATAAATTCGGATGGGAAGTAAATAACACTACAAATTAAATAAACCTATGATACTAAACTCTTGCAAAACACCAAACATGCTGACTAGGCCGGGAATAAATTTGGAAGGGAACTTAATAAAACTAAAATTAAATAAATCTATGATGCTAAACTCTTGCAAAACACCCAGCAGAATGACTGGGCCGGGAACCAATTTGGATGGGAATTAAATAACACTACAAATTAAATAAACCTATGATACTAAACTCTTGCTACACAACAAACATGCTGACTAGGCCGGGAATAAATTCGGATGGGAAGTAAATAACACTACAAATTAAATAAACCTATGATACTAAACTCTTGCAAAACACCAAACATGCTGACTAGGCCGAGAATAAATTTGGAAGGGAACTTAATAAAACTAAAATTAAATAAATCTATGATGCTAAACTCTTGCAAAACACCCAGCAGAATGACTGGGCCGGGAACCAATTTGGATGGGAATTAAATAACACTACAAATTAAATAAACCTATGATACTAAACTCTTGCTACAAAACAAACATGCTGACTAGGCCGGGAATAAATTCGGATGGGAAGTAAATAACACTAAAAATTAAATAAACCTATGATACTAACCTCTTGCAAAACACCCAACATGATTACTGAGCCGGGAATAAATTTAGTCGGAAATTAAACAAACCGACAAATTAAATAAACCTATGATACTAAACTCTTGCAAAACACCCGACATAATGACTGGGACGGGAAACAATTTGGAGTGGAATTAAATAACACTAAATTAAATAAACCTATGATACTAAACTCTTGCTACACAACAAACATGCTGACTAGGCCGGGAATAAATTCGGATGGGAAGTAAATAACACTACAAATTAAATAAACCTATGATACTAAACTCTTGCAAAACACCAAACATGCTGACTAGGCCGGGAATAAATTTGGAAGGGAACTTAATAAAACTAAAATTAAATAAATCTATGATGCTAAACTCTTGCAAAACACCCAGCAGAATGACTGGGCCGGGAACCAATTTGGATGGGAATTAAATAACACTACAAATTAAATAAACCTATGATACTAAACTCTTGCTACACAACAAACATGCTGACTAGGCCGGGAATAAATTCGGATGGGAAGTAAATAACACTACAAATTAAATAAACCTATGATACTAAACTCTTGCAAAACACCAAACATGCTGACTAGGCCGGGAATAAATTTGGAAGGGAACTTAATAAAACTAAAATTAAATAAATCTATGATGCTAAACTCTTGCCAAAACACCCAGCAGAATGACTGGGCCGGGAACCAATTTGGATGGGAATTAAGAAACACTACAAATTAAATAAACCTATGATACTAAACTCTTGAAAAACACCCAACACGATAACTGGGCCGAGAATAAATTTGGAAGGAAATTAAATAACACTACAAATTAAAAAAACCTATGATACTAAACTCTTGCAAAACACCCAACACGATAACTGGGCCGAGAATAAATTTGGAAGGGAATTGAATAACACTAGAAATTAAATAAACCTATGATACTAAACTCTTGCAAAACACCCAACACGATAACTGGGCCGAGAATAAATTTGGAAGGGAATTGAATAACACTAGAAATTAAATAAACCTATGATAATAAACTCTTGCAAAACACCCAACACGATAACTGGGCCGAGAATAAATTTGGAAGGGAATTAAATAACACTAGAAATTAAATAAACCTATGATACTAAACTCTTGCAAAACACCCAACACGATAACTGGGCCGAGAATAAATTTGGAAGGGAATTGAATAACACTAGAAATTAAATAAACCTATGATACTAAACTCTTGCAAAACACCCAACACGATAACTGGGCCGAGAATAAATTTGGAAGGGAATTGAATAACACTAGAAATTAAATAAACCTATGATACTAAGCTCTTGCAAAACACCCAACACAATGACTTGGCAGGGAATAAATTTTGATGAAAATTAAATAAATAAACAAATTACATAAACCTATGATACTAAATGCTTGCAAAACACTCAACACCATGACTAGGTCGGGAATAAATTTGGATTGGAATTCAATAACACTACACATTGAATATACCTATGATACTAAACTCTGGCAAAACACCCAACACGATGACTAGGCCGGGAACAAATTTGGATAGGAATTAAATTACACTACAAATAAAATAAACCTATGATACTAAACTCTTGCAAAACACCCAACACAATGACTGGCCCCGGAATAAATTTGGATGGGAATTTAAAAAAACGTACAAATTAAATAAACCTATGATTCTAAACTCTTTAAAAAAACCAACACAGTGACTGGGCCGGGAATAAATTTGAATGGGAATTTAATAACACTACAAATTAAATAAACCTATGATACTAAACTCTTGCAAAACATCCAACATGATGACTGGACCAGGAATAAATTTTTATCGGAATTACATAACACTACAAATTAAATAAACCTATGATACTAAACTCTTGCAAAACACCCAACACGATGACTGGGCCGGGAATAAATTTGGATGGGAATTAAATAACACTACAAATTAAATAAACATTAGATGCTTAACTCTGGCAAAACACGCAACACGATGACTGTGTCAGGAACAAATTTGGAAGGAAATTAAATAACATTACAAATTAAACAAACCTATGATACTAAACTCTTGCTAAAAACCCAACACGATGACTGGTCCGGAAATACATTCAGATTGGAATTAAATAACACTACAAATTAAATACACCTAAGATGCTAAACTCTTGCCAAACAACCAACACTATGACTGCGTCATGAGTAAATTTGGAAAGAAATTAAATAACACTACAAATTAAATAAAGCCAAGATGCTTAACTCTTGAAAAACAGCCAATACGATGGCTGGGTCGGGAATTAATTTCGATGGGAATTAAATAACACTACAAATTAAATATACCTATGATACTAAACTCTTGCAAAACACCCAAAACAATGACTGGGCCGGGAATAAATTTGGATGGGAATTAAAAAAAAACGAAAAATTAAATAAACCTATGATTCTAAACTCTTTAAAAAAACCTAATACGATGACTGGGCCTGGAATTAATTTGGAAGTGAATTAAATAACACTACAAATTTAATAAACCTATGATACTAAACTCTTTCAAAACACCCAAAACGATGACTGGGCCGGGAACAAATTTGGATGGGAATTAAATAACACTACAAATTAAAAAAACCTATGATACTAAACTCTTGCAAAACACCCAATATGATGATTGGACAGGAATAAATTTGGATGGGAATTAAATAACACTATAAATAAAATAAACCTATGAAACTACACTCTTGCAAAACACCCTACACGATCACTGGGCCGGGAAAAACTGTGGATGGAAATTAAATAAATCTACAAATTAAATAAGCCTATGATACTAGACGCTTGCAAAACACCCATCACGATGACTGGGTCGGGAAACAATTCGGATTGGAATACAATAACCCTGCCAATAAAATAAACCTATGATACTAAACTCCTGCAAAACACCCAACACGATGACTGGGCCGGGAATAAATTTGGATGAGAATTAAATTACACTAAAATTAAATAAACCTATGATACTAAACTCTTGCTAAACCCCCTTACGATGACTGGGCCGTGAATAAATTTGAATGGGAATAAAATAACACTACAAATTTAATAAACCTATACCACTAACGTCTTGAAAACACCCAGCATGGTGACTGGGTCGGGAATAAATTCGGATGGGAATAACACAACAAATTAAATAAACCTATGATACTAAACTCTTGCAAAACACCCAACATGATTACTGAGCCGGGAATATATTTAGTCAGAAATTAAACAAACTGACAAATTAAATAAACATATGATTAAAAACTCTTGCAAAACACCCAATATAATGACTGGGCCGGGAAACAATTTGGATGGGAATTGAATAAGACTACACATTCAATAAACCTATGATACTAAACTCTTGCAAAACACCAAACATGCTGACTGGGCCGGGAATAAATTTGGATGGGAACTAAATAACATTAAAATAACATAAATATATGATACTAACCTCTTGCAAAACACCCAACATAATGACTGGGCCGGGAACCAATTTGGATGGGAATTAAATAACACTACAAATTAAATAAACCTTTGATAATAAACTTTTGCAAAACACCCAACCCGATGACTGGGTCAGGAATACATTTGGATGGAAATTAAATTACACTACCAATTAAATAAACTTATCATACTGAACTCTTGCAAAACACCAAACACGATGACTGGTCCGGAAATTAATTTGGATGGGAATCAAAAAAAAGCTACAAATTAAAAAAAATTAATAGTCTACACTCTTTAAAAAAAACCCAACACTGTGACTGGCGGGAAAAAATTTGGATGGGAATTAAATAACACTACAAATTAAATAAACCTATGATACTAAACTCTTGCCAAACACCCAACACGATGACTGGGCCGGGAATAAATTTGGATGGAAATTATATAAATCTACAAATTACATGAACCTATGATACTAAACGCTTGCAAAACACCAAACACGATTACTGGGTCGGGAATAAATTTGGATTGGAATTCAATAACCATACAAATAAAATACACCTATGATAGTAAACTCTTGCAAAACACCCAACACGAGTACTGGGTCGGGAAACAATTTAGATTGGAATTCAATAACCCTACAAATAAAATAAATCTATGATACTAAACTCTTGCAAAACACCAAACTCGATGACTGGGCCGGGAATAAATTTGGATGAGAATTAAATTACACTACAAATTAAGTAAACCTATGATACTAAACTCTTGCGAAACACCCAATACGATGACTGGGCCGGGAAAAAATTTTGATGGACATTAAATACCACTAAAAATTAAATAAACCTATGATACTAAACTCTTGCAAAATACCCAACACGATGACTGGGTCGGAAATACATTAGGATGGGAATTAAATAACACTACACGTTACATAAACCTATGATACTAAACTCTTGCAAAACACCCAACACGCTGACTGGGCCGGGAATAAATTTGGAGTGGAATTAAATAACACTACAAATAAAACAAACCTATGATACTAAACTCTTGCAAAACCCCCTTACGATGACTGGGCCGTGAAAAATTTGAATGGGAATTAAATAAAACTACAAATTAAATAAACCTATGATACTAACCTCTTGAAAAACACCCAGCATGGTGACTTGGTCGGGAATAAATTTAGATGGGAATAACACTGCAAATTAAATAAACCTATGATACTAAACTCTTGCAAAACACAAAACACGATCACTGGGCCTGGGAATACATTCGGATGGGAATTAAATTACACTACAAATTAAATAAACCTATGAGACTAAACATTGCAAAACCCAAAACATGCTGACTGGGCCGGGAATAAATATGTATGGGAACTAAATACCACAAAAATTAAATAAATCTATGATACTAAACTCTTGCAAAACACCCAACATGATGACTGGGTCGGGAATAAATTTGGATTGGAATTCAATAACCCTACAAATTAAATACACCTATTATGCAAAACTCTTGCAAAAAAAACCAACATGATGACTGGGCCAGGAATAAATTTTGATGGAAATTAAATTACACTACAAATCAAATAAACCTATCATACTGAACTCTTGCATCACACCCAACACGATAACTGGGCCGGGAATAAATTTGGATGGGAATTAAAAAAAAAACCGACAAATTAAATAAACCTATGATTCTAAACTCTTTAAAAACATCAAACACGGTGACTGGGCCGGGAATAAACTTGAATGAGAATTAAAGAACACTACAAATTAAATAAACCTACGATACTAAACTCTTGCAAAACACCCAACACGATGACTGGGCCGGGAATAAATTTGGTTGGAAATTAAATAAATCTACAAATTAAATAAGCCTATGATGCTAAACTCTTGCAAAACAGCCAACACGATGACTGGGCCGGGAATAAATTTGGATGGGAATTAAATTACACTACAAATTAAATATACCTATGATACTAAACTCTTGCAAAACACCCAACACGATGACTGGGCCGGGAATAAATTTAGTTGGAAATTAAATAAATCTACAAATTAAATAAGCCTATGATGCTAAACTCTTGCAAAACAGCCAACACAATGACTGGGCCGGGAATAAATTTGGATGGGAATTTAAAAAAACCTACAAATTAAATACCACTATGATTCTAAACTCTTTAGAAACACCCAACACGGTGACTGGGCCGGGAATAAATTTGAATGGGAATAAAATAACACTACAAATTAAATACACCTATGATACTAAACTCTTGCAAAACACCCAACACGATGACTGAACCGGAAATAAATTTGTATGAGAATTTAATAAACCGACAAATAAAATACACCTATGATACTAAACTCTTGAAAAAACACCCAGCATGGTGACTGGGCCAGGAATAAATTTGGATGGGAATAACACGACAAATAAAATAAACCTATTATACTAAATTCTTGCAAAACAACATACACGATGACTGACCGGAATAAATTTGGTTGGAAATTTAATAAACCGACAAATAAAATAAACCTATGATACTAAACTCTTGCAAAACACCCAACATGATGACTGACCGGAATAAATTTGGTCGGAAATTTAATAAACCGACAAATAAAATAAACCTATGATACTAAACTCTTGCAAAACACCCAAGATAATGACTGCGCCGGGAAACGATTTGGATGGGAATTAAATTACACTAAAATTAAATACACCTATGATACTAAACTCTTGACATATACCCAACACGATGACTGGGTCAGAAATAAATTGGATGGGAATTAAATTACAATACAAATCAAATAGACCTATCATACTGAACTCTTGCAAAACACCCAGCACGATGACTGGGCGGGGAATAAATTTTGATGGGAATTTAAAAAAACCTACAAAATAAATAAACCTATGATTCTAAACTCTTTAAAAACACCCAACACAGTGACTGGGCCGGGAATAAATTTGGATGGGAATTTAAAAAACACTACAAATTAAACAAACCTATGATACTTAACTCTTGCCAAACACCCAACACGATGACTGGGCCGGGAATAAATTTGGATGGAAATTAAATAAATCTAAAAATTTAATAAGCCTATGATACTAAACTCTTGCAAAACACCCAACATGATGACTGGGTCGGGAAACAATTTGGATTGGAATTCAATAACACTACAAATTAAATACACCTATGATACTAAACTCTTGCAAAACACCCAACACGATAACTTGGCCGGGAATAAATTTGGATGGGAATTAAATAACACTACAAATAAAATAAACCTATGATACTAAACTCTTTCAAAACATCCAACACAATGACTGCTCCGGGAATAAATTTGGATAAGAATTTTAAAAAAACCTACAAATTAAATAAATTTATGATTCTAAACTCTTCAAAAACACCCAACACGGTGACTGAACCGGAAATACATTTGAATGGGAATTAAATAACACTACAAATTAAATAAACCTATGATACTAAACTCTTGAAAAACACCCAGCACTGTGACTGGGCCGGGAATAAATTTGGATAGGAATAACCCGACAAATAAAATAAACCTATGATACTAAACTCTTGCAAAACAACCAACACGATGACTGGGCCGGAATAAATTTGTGTGGAAATTTAATAAACCGACAAATAAAATAAACCTGTGATACTTAACTCTTGCAAAACACCCAACATAATGACTGGGCCAGGAACAATTTGATGGGAATTAAATTACACTACAAATTAAATAAACCTATGATACTAAACTCTTGCAAAACCCCAAACATTCTGACTGGGCCAGGAATACATTCGGATTGAATGTAAATTACACTTAAATTAAATAAGCCTATGATACTAAACTCTTGAAAAACACCCAGCACGGTGACTGGGCCGGGAATAAATTTGGATAGGAATAACCCAACAAATAAAATAAACCTATGATACTAAACTCTTGCAAAACAACCAACACGATGACTGGGCCGGAATAAATTTATGTGGAAATTTAATAAACCGACAAATAAAATAAACCTGTGATACTAAACTCTTTCAAAACACCCAACACGATCACTGGGTCAGGAATAAATTTGGATGGGAATTAAATTACACTACAAATCAAATAAACCTATCATACTGAACTCTTGCAAAACACCCAACACGATGACGTGGCCGGGAATAAATTTGGATTGGAATAAAAAAAAAAAAACCACAAAATAAATAAACCTATGATTCTACACTCTTTAAAAACACCTAACACGGTGACTGGGCTGGGAATACATTTGAATGGGAATTAAAAATACACTACAAATTAAATAAACCTATGATACTAAACTCTTGCTAAACACCCAACACGATGACTGGGCCGGGAATAAATTAGGATGGGAATTAAATTACACTACAAATTAATTAAACCTATGATGCTAAACTCTTTCAAAACACCCAACACAATGACTGGGCCGGGAATAAATTTGGAAAGGAATTTAAAAAAAACCTACAAATTAAATAAACCTATGATTCTAAACTCTTTAGAAACACCCAACACGGTGACTGGGCCGGGAATAAATTTGAATGGGAATTAAATAACACTACAAATTAAATAAACCTATGATACTAAACTCTTGCAAAACAGCCAAAACGATGACTGGACCGGAAATAAATTTGGAGTGGAATTAAATAACACTACAAATTTAATAAACCTATGATACTAAACTCTTGCAAAACCCCCTTACGATGACTGGGCCGGGAATTAATTTGATGGGAATTAAATAACACTTCAAATTACATAAACCTATGATACTAAACTCTTTAAAAACACCCAGCACGGTGCCTTGGCGGGGAATAAATTTGGATGGGAATAACACGACAAATAAATAATAAATGGGCCGGAAATAAATTTGGTTGGAAATTTAATAAACCGACAAATAAAATAAACCTATGATACTAAACTCTTGCAAAACACCCAACATGATGACTGGGCCGGAAATAAATTTGGTTGGAAATTTAATAAACCGACAAATAAAATAAACCTATGATACTAAACTCTTGCAAAACACCCAACATAATGACTGGACCGGGAAACAATTTGGATGGGAATTAAATTACACTACAAATTAAATAAACCTATAATACTAAACTCTTGCAAAACACCAAATATGCTGACCGGGCCAGGAATACATTCGGATGGGAATTAAATTACACTACAAATTAAATAAACCTATGATACTAAACTCTTGCAAAACACCCAACATGATGACTGGGCCGGGAATTAATTTGATGGGAATTAAAAAAAAACCTACAAATTAAATAAACCTATGATTCTAAACTCTTTAAAAACACAATATGATTACTGGGCCGGGAATTAATTTGGATGGGAATTAAATAACACTACAAATTAAATACACCTATGATACTAAACTCTTGCAAAACAGCCAACACGATGACTGGACCGGAAATGAATTTGGATGGGGATTAAATAACACTACAAATTAAATAAACCTATGATACTAAACTCTTGAAAAACACCCAACACGAGTATTGGGCCGGGAATACATTTGAATGGCAATTTAATTACACTACAAATTAAATAAGCCAATGATACTAATCTCTTGGAAAACATCCAACACAATGATTGTTTAAAAAAATTGCCTACCATACTCCTCTATCAGTTTTTGGTCCACGGACATGAAACTTCATATTTAAGGTATTTGAGCCTATGCGTTTTTATATTTGGGTTTAATCACGCGAAAATCAGTACGAAAGTGTGAAAATGAAAAACAAAAAAAATGAAATTTGCTAGGTGAAGATCGAACTCCGGCATTACGAATATGCATGCATTACTTAGTAGCTATTGGTTCATGTTTATTCTTAGCCTTGCAGCAAACATTTACGGCAGATGGAAAAAATAAGTCGTTGGGGGAAATTTAACATTTAAAATTTAATTAAAAATAGTAGAAAAGGGTTTACATCATTCTGTTTTCTTATGAAAAAATTCAGGGTTTTATCTGTCTGGAAAAAAGTTCCTCATAAATAATGGATTTTAATAAATGTAATTTCGTTTTGAAAATCAACAACAACTTGATTTTTCCGCCATTTTTGGCGGTGCCTATAATAATAATAATAATAATAATAATAATAATAATAATAATAATAACAAAAATATTTTGCTAAATCTTTAGATTCTAACCCAGCATAATTTACACAATAAAAATTCAAACTCTCTATATTTTTTTGTACGTTTCAAGAAGTCTGCAAAGAAACAAATAAAAAATAATAATAAATATTAAAGGTTTTAGAATGTGGGATAACTTTCCTATTTAAATCAACTTTCAACAGCCTTAAAAATACATCTACGAAGCTTTAAAATACATCTGCAAAGAAGGAATTAAAAAAAATAATAAATATTTAAGATTTTAGAATGTGTTATTAATTTCCTATATAAATTGCATGTAAAGTGAGCACCCACTTTATGGTCAGTTAGTGATCATTGTTTGTAATTTCGAAATTTTACCAAACAATTTACTAAATGAAAGATACCGTAAAAATATCGTTGTTGGTTTTCTTAAATTTCTTATATTAGGGTGGGGGGTGTCATTTACAATTTTTATTCGAGGATTTTTTTTTTACGTTGAAAAAATAATAGATTTTTAGGAGATTTTTTAATCGCAAATTCATACTTTTATTCACGTCTGTTATGAAACATATAGAACCAATATTTTTATTAGATTGCAAAATAAATAAATAAATGTAATTTAACATTTAAGTTCATTTTAAAAGTTATTTAATGGAATTGTAAACAAAAAAGAAGAAACTTACCTTTCATTCCAGGAATTCAATGCGAATAAAAATCGAGTTAAATTCTTTGTTCTTTTGTGTTTTTTTTTTTTTTTTTTTTTTTTTTTTTACAAAGGCATCACCACATTATCAAGGCCCAGAGGCCACTCAAGGATAAGGGTTAAAGAGTGTACAGTAGAAGTTGGTCAATATAGTAATCATTAGTAATGAAAATTTGGTAAATTTAATAACTTATATGGAACGGCTCATCATAAACTTATTTACTTTAGACTTGAACACAACCATATTGTAGTCAGCCGGAAAGCAGGAAAACGGAAGACAATTCCATAGGCGTGCAGTTCTAAGAAAGAAGCTTTGTTCATGGAATCTACGTTTAGGTTTAGGGACAGATAAAGAGTGGGGGAAATTATTGATAGTGTTTACAGCTAGACGAGTGTTTCTTGTGAAAGTTTGGCGAGGGGGGACCATAGATTGAAGCTCAGTTGAACACTTTCCATGAAAATAACGATACATCAGAGACAAACTCGCAACATCTCTTCTGTGAGATAGAGGTTGCAAGGAGGAGAAAAGGACATCTCCTACGAGGCTACGAAGTCTATTTTGAACTCTATCAAGGCAGGCCAAGTCCTTTCTAGCAGCTCCTGCCCAGATGTGGCAACAGTATTCCATCCTTGGACGTACCTGGCTCTTATATAGATAGAGAATAGCATCAGCAGTGAGATATCTACTGGATCGATAGAAAGATCCCACCATTTTTCCAGCGGCCTTGGCAACAGATTTGATATACGTGTTCCATTTAAGATCAGGAGTAATGGTCAAGCCCAGAAGCTTGTCAAAACTTGAGGCCTCCTGAAGACGAGAGCCATTCATTTCAATTGATGACAAATGTGGATTAGAATGTTGATGATGTAAAGAGAGAAGCTTGGTTTTAGATGCATTAAAAGTAACCAGCCACTCCTTTCCCCATTGTACTACGTGCTCAAGATCAGAGGAGAGAGAATTGGAGAGAACTTGCTCGTTTACTGTCTTAGATGTGGTACCATAAATGGTAGTGTCGTCAGCATAAATGTCTACAAATGATGTAAGGATATGATTTGGAAGATCATTAATGTAGATCAGGAAAAGAGTTGGGCCCAGGATGGATCCCTGAGGGACACCGGCATTAATACTGTGAGCTTCTGATTTTTGCCCCTCAACTACTACTCTTATGAACCTATCAGAAAGAAATGATTTAATAATTGAGAAGACTTTTCCAGCTATACCATAGCTAGCGATCTTATGAAGTAAACCTTTATGCCATACCCTATCAAAGGCTTTAGATATGTCAAGAGCAATTGCCCTAGAAAGATTGCCACCGTCGAGAGATTTGCTAATCCTATGCGATATAACTGTTCAAAACATAAAATTTATTTTGATTTTTTAGGATCTCTTTAGTCGATGAATACAACTTTTGTTTTGTGTGTCTAATTTATTAAGGAATAAAATATATGAAAATATAAAAGAATCCAAATTTGAATATGAAAAACACGATTTAAACGTGAAATTATTTAAAGAGAAACTCCACTGCTAAAGATTTAGGTCATCGTAAAACGGTGTAATCATTATTTCGTTCCTCGTGTAAAAATGTCCGTTACTTAGACCGCCGAATTGTTTGCTTATCAAGGTTAGATTATATTTGTCAATACTTGGGGTATTTTTTTAGTAAATTTCTCTTTTGCGGGTCCAATTCATTAAAAGATAATATATATTAAGATCAAAAATGAGTTTTTAAAGACTGGACATTTCATTATTATTTGAATTAGTCGAACAGTAACATCCAAGATGAGTACAGTAGTTTGGTTAATCCAAATAATTCTCATATTAAAAATTGACAAACTAAATATTTAACATAAACAACTCAAATAAAGAATAACACAAACAACGAAATATGAAATTTAGGCAATACATTTTTTGTTACTTGGGAGTCACCACTTATCAAGGCCCGAAGGCAACGCGAGGATAGGAATTAATTAATAAGACCGTATGACAGTGATCATTAATTGTGTAAATTTGGTAGAATTGGCTTATTTATTGTGACAGCTCAACAAGAACTTGTTTACATTTGATTTGAAGACTACCATGTTGTATCCAACAGTTCAGACCAAGAGTGAAAGAATCTTGTCAAGACAAAGAGCTTCCCCAAGACGAGAGTCACTGATTTCAATTGGGGTCAGGGCGTATATGACGAAAGAAGAGAAGCTTGGTTTTCGATGCATTAAAATTTACCAGCCACCTTTTTCCCCATTGTACCGAGTTATCAAGATCAGAAAAGATAATAAAAATATCTTGGTCATTGCTGGCCTTTGAAGTGTTGCCATAAATTGCGGTGTCGTTTGTATAAATGCTTACGAATGATCTAAGAATGTGATTTGGGAAATCCTTGATGAAGATTAAGAAGAGAGTTGGGCCCAGGATGGAATCTTGAGGGACGTCAGCGTTAATACGCTGAGTTTCTGATTTCGGCCGATCAACAACTACAGCAAGTTTAAAATTTTAAGTTCTCACAGTAGTGAATTAACTATGAACTCCGTTTATGTTGAGAAAAATTATAATAACATAGAAATGTTCGTTTATCGGTAACTTTCAACTTTGTATAAATAAAGAAAACAATTTCATGCGGATAATATTTTATTTGCAATCTGTACGGTCATTTTATTCAATATATACTGAAAAGAAAAGTAAAAATAATTTAAGGTCATTATATTCAATATATACTGAAACAAAAAGTAACACTTTGTGAATGCAAAAATGTCTGAAACTTTCAATGAGTTAGTAAACATTTAGAACGAGTTTGAGCTTCAATGGCGAGGAGAAATGACCAGTTCTACAGTCTACACTGAGCATGCAAGCCGCATACACTTTCATTTGTTTAGTGATCATTATCGTACTATTCCAGATTCTCTTCGTCCAGCCAAACATGGTCGTTGCTGCCCTACCAGTGGGTATTTCGAGTTAAGCATCAAGGAATATATACCGTTGTAGATGGGATCTGTTGTTTAGGCCTCATAGTCAATAGTGGTGGTTAAGTTGAGGAAGTCAATGGACAGCGTTTTTTTTTTTTTTTTTTTTTTTTCGTTCGTGGTATTTTTCATAGAGGCTGTTATAGACTGAACATATTTTCCATTTAGGATGATGTAACTTATTTTCAATAGATTATGTTGTTTTAAAATAATAAAATGTGTTTTCGAATGCGTGTCACACTCTTACATTGGCATGCAAATGATTTAAACATTTTCAAGGGAAATATCATTTAATTTCATGTCACTGGGTATATTTGTCAGGTAGTTTTCAAATTACCTGCCACCGGGTATATTTGCCAGGTAGTTTTCCAATTTCTTGTCACCGGGTATATTTGCCAGGTAGTTTTCCAATTTCTTGTCACAGGGTATATTTGCAAGGTAGTTATCCAATTTCCTGCCACCGGGTATATTTTCTAGGTAGTTTTCCAATTCCCTGTCACCGGGTATATTTTCTATGTAGCTTTCCGATTTCTTGTCACAGGGTATATTCGCCAGGTAGTTTTCCAAGTTTCTGTCACCGAGTCCAGTTACTGCTATAATTACTATATAATTATATCATTTAAGTATAATTTAGATCTTCCTAAGATTCCAATTTCATGTCATACAAACGACTGTCATCTTTCGTTATCTTCCGCTCTCTGCTCTGTTTAACGTTGCATCATTGTAGAAACTCATTTCTAATAAGGTTAATTCATATTTTTTCGTGTTTCATATAACGATGTCAACTTTAGTTGATCGGGTTTTTAATAAGTAGCCGTAGGAATTACACAGTCATAAGGGATTTTGTATGACTTATTTCCAACTTCTCTTTATGTATACGTTCGCAATACTTGTTGAAGCATTCGGTATTTAAATTTTTACAGATCGTCTAGTGAACATATTTACATTCGTCTTTTTAAAATCATTAGTAAGTCTTGATTTTTATCAGCATTAATAATTTTAATCATTAGACATTGATCCTTATTGAATTCACCCGAAATATGCTTAGCCCGTTCTTCTATTTTTTACTGCAAGTTCTTGTCTATCTGGTGTCTCTTTTGTTGTATGTCTGTAGCAGATTTGTTTTCTAATTCTCTCTCATTTATAAGGCATTCGTGTTCAAAATGGTTCTTATCAATCACGTTGGCGTACTATTTTGATGTTTGGATTTTGGGAGATATTACCCAGTGCTCACAATAGCGGCACAATGCAGCTGTTCTTCAACAAGAAATTTCATAGATTGCCTAGGCAGGGATTTTGTCATACTGGAAACCTTTTTTGCCTTGAGTGAATTCTCATTGGTAATCTATTCAAGTAAAGATTAGAATTATATGCAACTGTCAGTGATTCGAATTATATGTCACTTTCTAAAACGCTCAGTGATTATGTTATTAATCAACAATTTATTTTTAATCAAATACACTTTATCCTATTTGTGCTTTTTAATCTGTACTTCAAACAATATTTAACACAATTGAGGGAAGAACTTTTACATTGTAGTAATTTATTTGCATTACCCTTTAATCTGATAAATTTAAATCTAATCTTATACATTTCAACAAAGAGATTTCAAGTATTCTAACAATTCGTTTTAATCGCAATTGTTTGAAGATATCTGTAACTTTGTTCACTGAATATATTTGCTAAATAGTTTTTGGATTTAAAAAATTTTTTTTTATTTATTCACTTAGTTTTAAAATATCAAGTTTTTTTTGTTAATTTATTCACATAGTTTTAAAACATCAAAGTTTTTTTAATTTATTAACTTAGTTTTAAAATATCGAAGTTGTTTTTAATTTATTAACTTAGTTTTAAAATATCGAGTTTTTTTGTTAATTTATTCACATAGTTTTAAAACATCAAAGTTTTTTAAATTTATTAACTTAGTTTTAAAATATCAAATTTTTTTTAATTTACTTTACTTAGTTTAAAAATATCAAAGATTTTTTGAATTAATTAACTTAGTTTAAAAATATCCAAGTTTTTTAAAAAATAAATAATGTACTTAGATTTAAAATATCAAACGTTTTTTATTTATTTACTCAGTTTTAGAATATCAAGTTTTTTTTTCAATTTTAAAACAAAGTAAGTTTTAAAATATCAAGTTAAAAAATTATTTGCTTAGTTTTAAAATATCAAGTTTTTTAAAAATTTATTTCACTTAGTTTTAAAATATCAAGGTTTTTAATTTATTTACTTAGTTTTAAAATATCAACATTTTTTTAATTTATTTACTTAGTTTTAAAATATCAAGTTTTTTAAAAAAATATTTACTAATTTAAAATATCAATGGTTTTTGATTAACTTACTCAACTTAGTTTTAAAATATCAAGGTTTTATTTTTAAATTTATTTACTTCATAAATTAAAATCTCAAGTTTTTAAAAAATTTTAGTTTTAAAATCTCGAAGGTTTCTTTTTATTTATTCACTTAATTTTAAAATATCAAGTTTTTTTAAAATTTATTCACTTAGTTTTAAAATATATATTTTTTAAAATTTATTTACTTAGTTTTAAAACATCAAGTTTTTTATAATTTAAACACTTAGTTTTAATTATTAAGTTTTTCATCTACTTCACTTAGTTTTAAATATCAAGATTTTTAAAATTTACTTCACTTAGTTTTAAAATATCAAAGTTTTTTTTTATTTACTTCATTAGTTTTAAAATATCAAAGGCTTGTTTTTAATTTATTCACTTAGTTTTAAAATATCAAGTTTTTGTAATTTATTCACGTAGTTTTAAAATATCAAGGATTTTTAAAATTTTGCTTCACTTAGTTTTAAAATATCAAAAGTCTTTTACATTTACTTCACTATGTTTAAAATATAAAACATTTCTCTTTTAATTTATTCACTTTGTTTTTAAATATCAAACGTTTTTCTTTTGATTTATTCACTTAGTTTTAAAATATTAAGTTTTTTTTTTTAAATTACTTCAGTTAGTTTTAAAATATTAAGTTTTTTTAATTTACTTCACTTAGTTTTAAAATATCAAGTGTTTTTATTTATAATTACTTATTTTTTAAATATCAAACATTTCTCTTTTAATTTATTCACTTATTAATTTTATTTTATTTCGGACTAATAGTCTCATCTTATCTTTTTATTTGTGCACATCGTTTCGGCCAACTTCCTCTGGCCTTCGTCAGGTGGTAACCGCGACGGATAGGAACTTCGAATCTCCTAACTGCATTCTCAGCCATCACTGCCATCCGTAGTTGTTGTCGTCTCACCACATTTTTGACCAATTACCTCTGGCACGCTTTGGGTGGGATTGAAACCGCTATCTTCAGACAATGTTCATCTGGAACCATAGAGATTCAACGTCTCTATCAACTGCGCCACGGGCCCCAAAGGGCGATCAAGGTTGGATTCTTTGATCTTATAAATCCACATTTATTTATTATCTGATCTTCCATAGTCGGGTCCGTACCGATTGGTATATATATATATTATTAGACAATAAGATTTTTTTTATTAGTTACTCTTATCACAACACGGATGAAGTTTATTTGATTCAACTCCATTAATAGCAAATTCATTTGGAATAATGATATCAATAATGCCCAGTTTTGTTCTCTCCAATCTTACCATTTCTATAACACTATCAGCCGGTCACTGAGGTGTATGACCGACACACATGTTATACTAAATGTCTTAAAGTGGTCTCGGGAAGATATGAGGATGGCCGTCATTAGGGTCTGTATATCAAGAAAAGCATACCTGAGATGTTGGATGTGCTGTGTGGCTCCTTTTTCTCCCCGGTTGTGTCCTGACTGGAATTTTCTTTCTTCATCCTCTGGACTGCGTCGTTGTTTCAGTGAAGGCATTTATGAGGGCATTTATGGCAGACATAAGAAAGACGACACGTGACACAATTGTAATATATATGGAACATAACTATTTTATTTTACATTATAGATACAATATATATTACAAATCATAATTAACTTTTACAATTAAAACTGGATAATAGGTTTTTCAAAGCTAACTAACCTAACTATCTAGTGTCGAGGGCGGGGGCATCCCCCTCTTTTACGGAGAGACAGAATATGCATCTTCACCTCATGGTGGTCCGTGCAGAAAGAGGCAGAACTAGATAGCAAGGGAATTATGGGAAGGGATGGCCAAATTACCACCGTAGAGTGTGTTAAAAACAATGGCACTGATAAATAGTGCCACATATCTAGCTTTTTCATTTCCGTTTCATGTTATCAGTAGTGGTTCATGTTTCCAGATGTTCGACGACCTGTGAAGTTGCATTTCTTTGTAGATCTTCACATGTAAGTATATGATGGGCAGTATAATGATCCTTGGCTAGAAAGATCTTGCATCCAGACATTAGTTGGCTTGGACTTTTAACAGCTGAGTGACAGAGTCTGCATTGGTCAGATTTTTGTAGACCAAATATTTTCTTAAATCAATTTGCGAGTAAGCCTTAATTTTGTGAAGTAATAATTAATCATTCACAAACTAAAAATTCACTAAATTAGAATTTTGTGAAAAGTATCCACACACTTATAATGAATGTGGCAATTCTCTAGCGTGATTTCTCATCTTTTTAACTAACTTAAAATTTTCAAGTCAAGAATGTGGCCTTTTCCCTTTAAAGATTGTTATTTTGGATATGGGGAAGCCACACGAGCTGCCAACATCGCCCTGCTTTTTATTGAAACCAACCGAGAGCTCTTTACCGTATCCTCGCTATGTCCTTAAGTTCAATTGTCTGGATCTCTTCTGCACTTGGTTCAACAGGAATATTAGTTAGGTAGGACTTCAGGTTCTTCATAAGCCCTACAGTAACTATGATAAATAGTATAATTGATATCGTCCTAAGTTCCCAGTTTCATTTCATATCATATAGGAGACCTTGGTATTTGGTATGTTTCTCCTTTCAGCTCTGTTCAGACCTGCATCATGACTTATCTCATATACCTATGTCAGATTTCACAGCACCATTTTTAAGGTAGGTGACTAGGGATTATATGGTCCAGTGTGAGTTTTAATATGTTTCGCTAAATTTGATTTTTGAGAACAAGAATATCCACATACTTCACAAGAATGTGGCTTTTCCCCAGTGTGAGTTCTCATATGTCTCGTTAACATTGATTTTTGAGAACAAGAATATCCACACGCATCACATGAATTTGGCTTTTCGCCAGTGTGAGTTCTTATATGTCTTACTAATTTTGATGCTTCAAAAAAAGAATGTCCACAAACTTTACAAGTATGTGACTTCTTCCCAGTGTGAGTTCTTATGTGTTTCACTAGAGATGATTGATCAGAACAAGAATATGTGCACACTTCACAAGAATATGGCTTTTCACCCGTGTGAGTTCTCATATGTTTTTCTAAAGATGGTTTATCAAAACTAGAATATCCACACACTTCACAAGAATATGGTTTTTCCCCAGTGTGCGTTTTCATGTTTCACCAAAGAGTATTTTTCAGAACAAGAATATTCACATAATTCACAAGAATTTGGCTTTTCTCCAGTGTGAGTTCTCATATGTCTAACTAAATTTGACTTTTGAGAACAAGAATATCCACACAGTTCACATGAATGTGGTTTTTCCCCAGTGTGAATTTTAATATGTGTCACTAATTTTGATGCGTCAGAAAAAGAATATCCACACACTTTACAAGTATATGGTTTTTCCCCGGTGTGAGTTCTCATATGTTTTACCAAAGAATATTTTTCAGAACAAGAATATCCACATAATTCACAAGAATTTGTCTTTTCTCCAGTGTAAGTTCTCATATGTCTTTCCAACTTGGATTTTTGAGAACAAGAATATCCACACAGTTCACAAGAATGTGGTTTTTCCCCAGTGTGAATTTTTATATGTGTCACTAAATGTGACTTTTTAGAACAAGAATATCCACAAACTCCACAAGAATATGGTTTTTCCCCAGCGTGAGTTCTCATGGTTACAGAATGTGATTTTTAAGAACAAGAATATCCACAAACTTCACAAAAATATATTGTCAATTCTCATATGTTGCACTTTCTGATTTTTTAGAACAAGAGTATCTACACACTTCACAGGAATGCGGTTTTCCTCCAATGTGAGTTTTCATATGTGTAACTAAAGATGATTTTTCAGAACAAGAATATCCGCAAACTTCACAAGAAAATGGATTTTCCTGTGTGGGTTCTCATGTTTTGCTCAATCTGATTTTTGAGAAGAAAAAGTAAATACGTCACAAGAATATTGTTTTCCCCACTATGTGTTCTTATATGTTTCACTAAGCATGATTTGTCTGAAAACTTTACAAGAATTTATCATTAATACACTGCGAATTTTCATATCTATCATTAAAGATGATTTTTCGTAGCAAGAATTTCCACAAACTTTAAAAGGTTGTTTTTATCCAGTAAGAGTTTTAATGTCATAATTTTCGTAAAACAACAAAGCTCACATACTTTACAAGTATGTGCCTATTCTTCAGTGTTTCATATTTAAAACAAACTTCACTTTACCAATGTCAGTTTTCATATGTCTTTCAAAAATATTATTATTTATATCATGTGAACAAGAATATCCTCAAGTGTGAATGATGTTTAAGAAAATCTGATTCTTAAGTAAAATATTTACATACTTTAAAAAAATGTAAATTTTCTCAGTTGTGAGAGTTAATATTTAACAAATTATATTATATAATAGTATCCAGTATATTAAGTCTCTCAAATAAGGTAATAAATGTTTATAATATATAAATAAAATGATATACCATACAAATTCAATGATAGCGTTCAATCAGGAACATCTGAAAAAAATAAATGATATACAGTAGTTTTACTAGTCGTATCTACATAGGAATATAATATTTGTTCATTATTATAGGGAGGTTAAAACCTCATGAATAATTTAATCTAAAAAGTCATATGATATACAGTAGAAAAATGTTAGTTCATTATTATGGTGAAGTTACAAGTCATGATTAATTTAATCTAAAAAGTCACATGAGAAAAATGTTTGTTATGGTGAAATTACAGCCTCATTATTAATTACATACAAAAAGTCATATGAGACATACTAAAAAATGTGTGTTCATTATTATGGTGAAGTTACAACCTCATGATTAATTTCATATAAAAAGTCATATGAGATACATAAGAAAAATGTTTGTTCATTATTATGGTGAAGTTATAGCCTCATTATTAATTTAATATAAAACGTCATATGAGATACACTAGAAAAATGTTTGTTCATTATTATGGTGAAGGTACAACCTCATTATTAATTTAATATAAAAAGTCATATGAGATACACTAGAAAAATGTTTGTTCATTATTATGGTGAAGTTACAACCTCATTATTAATTTAATATAAAATGTCATATGAGATACACTAGAAAAATGTTTGTTCATTATTATGGTGAAGTTACAACCTCATTATTAATTTAATATAAAAAGTCATATGAGACATACTAAAAGATGTTTGTTCATTATTATGGTGAAGTTACAACCTCATTATTAATTTAATATAAAAAGTCATATGAGATACACTAGAAAAATGTTTGTTCATTATTATGGTGAAGTTACAACCTCATTATTAATTTCATATAAAAAGTCATATGAGATACACTAGAAAAATGTTTGTTCATTATTATGGTGAAGGTACAACCTCATTATTAATTTAATATAAAAAGTCATATGAGATACACTAGAAAAATGTTTGTTCATTATTATGGTGAAGTTACAACCTCATTATTAATTTCATATAAAAAGTCATATGAGATACACTAGAAAAATGTTTGTTCATTATTATGGTGAAGTTACAACCTCATTATTAATTTCATATAAAAAGTCATATGAGATACACTAGAAAAATGTTTGTTCATTATTATGGTGAAGTTACAACCTCATTATTAATTTCATATAAAAAGTTATATGAGATACACTAGAAAAATGTTTGTTCATTATTATGGTGAAGTTACAACCTCATTATTAATTTCATATAAAAAGTCATATGAGATACACTAGAAAAATGTTTGTTCATTATTATGGTGAAGTTACAACCTCATTATTAATTTCATATAAAAAGTCATATGAGATACACTAGAAAAATGTTTGTTCATTATTATGGTGAAGTTACAACCTCATTATTAATTTCATATAAAAAGTCATATGAGATACACTAGAAAAATGTTTGTTCATTATTATGGTGAAGTTACAACCTCATTATTAATTTAATATAAAAAGTCATATGAGACATACTAAAAGATGTTTGTTCATTATTATGGTGAAGTTACAACCTCATGATTAATTTAATATAAAAAGTCATATGAGATACACTAGAAAAATGTTTGTTCATTATTATGGTGAAGGTACAACCTCATTATTAATTTCATATAAAAAGTCATATGAGATACACTAGAAAAATGTTTGTTCATTATTATGGTGAAGTTACAACCTCATTATTAATTTCATATAAAAAGTCATATGAGATACACAAGAAAAATGTTTGTTCATTATTATGGTGAAATTACAACCTCATTATTAATTTCATATAAAAAGTCATATGAGATACACAAGAAAAATGTTTGTTCATTATTATGGTGAAGTTACAGCCTCATTATTAATTTAATATAAAAAGTCATATGAGATACACTAGAAAAATGTTTGTTCATTATTATGGTGAAATTACAACCTCATTATTAATTTCATATAAAAAGTCATATGAGATACATTAGAAAAATGTTTGTTCATTATTATGGTGAAGTTACAACCTCATTATTAATTTAATATAAAATGTCATATGAGATACACTAGAAAAATGTTTGTTCATTATTATGGTGAAGTTACAACCTCATTATTAATTTAATATAAAAAGTCATATGAGATACATTAGAAAAATGTTTGTTCATTATTATGGTGAAGTTACAACCTCATTATTAATTTAATATAAAAAGTCATATGAGATACATTAGAAAAATGTTTGTTCATTATTATGGTGAAATTACAACCTCATTATTAATTTCATATAAAAAGTCATATGAGATACATTAGAAAAATGTTTGTTCATTATTATGGTGAAGTTACAACCTCATTATTAATTTAATATAAAATGTCATATGAGATACACTAGAAAAATGTTTGTTCATTATTTTGGTGAAGTTACAACCTCATTATTAATTTAATATAAAAAGTCATATGAGATACACTAGAAAAATGTTTGTTCATTATTATGGTGAAGGTACAACCTCATTATTAATTTCATATAAAAAGTCATATGAGATACACTAGAAAAATGTTTGTTCATTATTATGGTGAAGTTACAACCTCATTATTAATTTCATATAAAAAGTCATATGAGATACACAAGAAAAATGTTTGTTCATTATTATGGTGAAATTACAACCTCATTATTAATTTCATATAAAAAGTCATATGAGATACACAAGAAAAATGTTTGTTCATTATTATGGTGAAGTTACAGCCTCATTATTAATTTAATATAAAAAGTCATATGAGATACACTAGAAAAATGTTTGTTCATTATTATGGTGAAATTACAACCTCATTATTAATTTCATATAAAAAGTCATATGAGATACATTAGAAAAATGTTTGTTCATTATTATGGTGAAGTTACAACCTCATTATTAATTTAATATAAAATGTCATATGAGATACACTAGAAAAATGTTTGTTCATTATTATGGTGAAGTTACAACCTCATTATTAATTTAATATAAAAAGTCATATGAGATACATTAGAAAAATGTTTGTTCATTATTATGGTGAAGTTACAACCTCATTATTAATTTAATATAAAAAGTCATATGAGATACATTAGAAAAATGTTTGTTCATTATTATGGTGAAATTACAACCTCATTATTAATTTCATATAAAAAGTCATATGAGATACATTAGAAAAATGTTTGTTCATTATTATGGTGAAGTTACAACCTCATTATTAATTTAATATAAAACGTCATATGAGATACACTAGAAAAATGTTTGTTCATTATTATGGTGAAGTTACAACCTCATTATTAATTTAATATAAAAAGTCATATGAGATACACTAGAAAAATGTTTGTTCATTATTATGGTGAAGTTACAACCTCATTATTAATTTAATATAAAAAGTCATATGAGATACACTAGAAAAATGTTTGTTCATTATTATGGTGAAGTTACAACCTCATTATTAATTTAATATAAAACGTCATATGAGATACACTAGAAAAATGTTTGTTCATTATTATGGTGAAGTTACAACCTCATTATTAATTTAATATAAAACGTCATATGAGATACATAAGAAAAATGTTTGTTCATTATTATGGTGAAGTTACAACCTCATTATTAATTTAATATAAAAAGTCATATGAGATACACTAGAAAAATGTTTGTTCATTATTATGGTGAAGTTACAACCTCATTATTAATTTAATATAAAAAGTCATATGAGATACACTAGAAAAATGTTTGTTCATTATTATGGTGAAGTTACAACCTCATTATTAATTTAATATAAAAAGTCATATGAGATACACTAGAAAAATGTTTGTTCATTATTATGGTGAAGTTACAACCTCATTATTAATTTAATATAAAAAGTCATATGAGATACACTAGAAAAATGTTTGTTCATTATTATGGTGAAGTTACAACCTCATTATTAATTTAATATAAAAAGTCATATGAGATACACTAGAAAAATGTTTGTTCATTATTATGGTGAAGTTACAACCTCATTATTAATTTAATATAAAACGTCATATGAGATACACTAGAAAAATGTTTGTTCATTATTATGGTGAAGGTACAACCTCATTATTAATTTAATATAAAAAGTCATATGAGATACACTAGAAAAATGTTTGTTCATTATTATGGTGAAGTTACAACCTCATGATTAATTTAATATAAAAAGTCATATGAGATACATTAGAAAAATATTTGTTCATTATTATGGTGAAGTTACAACCTCATTATTAATTTAATATAAAAAGTCATATGAGATACACTAGAAAAATGTTTGTTCATTATTATGGTGAAGTTACAACCTCATGATTAATTTAATATAAAAAGTCATATGAGATACATTAGAAAAATATTTGTTCATTATTATGGTGAAGTTACAACCTCATGATTAATTTAATATAAAAAGTCATATGAGATACACTAGAAAAATGTTTGTTCATTATTATGATGAGGTTACAACCTCATTATTAATTTAATATAAAAAGTCATATGAGATACACTAGAAAAATGTTTGTTCATTATTATGGTGAAGTTACAACCTCATTATTAATTTCATATAAAAAGTCATATGAGATACACAAGAAAATGTTTGTTTATTATTATGGTTAAGTTACAAGTCATATGAAATAGATTATAAAAATGTTTATTATTATGGTGAAGGTACAGCCTCATGATTATTTTAATCTAAAAATCATATGAGATACATTAAAAAATGTTTGTTCATTATTATGGTGAAATTACAACCTTATGATTAATGTATTTTAAAAAGTAATATGAGATACATTAGATAAATGACTGAATATTTTCTAACTTTAAACAGAATCAATCGATAGAGGTTTTGCTTAAGATGTAGTGTAGTTGAAATTATATCTGGCGTTTTTTATGATTTAAATCGTAGTGAGAAGAGAAATATATGCATAGCATACTCTCTCTGTATATATATATACATGTATCGTGATGAATATATACATATCTATATACTCCATATATATATATATATGTATATACATGTATAGTGATGAATAAATAAATGTAAATCACAATAAGTCAATCAAAAAAAGTATTGTCTTCTCCAAGGATATTTAGTTTATGTTTACAAATTTACAGTGATATTCTATACATTATTATTGTTATTTATTTACATGTTTTGTTTTTCTTATATATTCGTCGATTAAACAATCATATTAGTCTACTAGTTTGTTTGAGGAAATATATCTGTTTATTTATCTAGTTTATTTAGTTTAATTATTATCAAATACATTAGGAAATAATTCAGAACATTACAAAGACTTCTTAAAAAAGGTGAGTTTTCTTAAAAAAAATTAATTTAAGCTGCAAGTATCCAAGAAGTTCACAAAGCTCACATTAGCATCGCCATTGAATATTATTGCCATATGTGGGTGAAACTAACATAACTATCTTCGTCTTAAGCAAAATTCAATAACAATCTCAAATGTTGTTTCTACGTCCAAGGTTCACTCAGTCTTCTTGTTTTAATGTTACACTCCTGTATCTGTTTTATTAGTAATTTAATAGATAAAGTTATAGTAATTTAATAGAAGGTGCTCTGATTAAGTTATAGTAATTTAATAGAAGGTACTCTGATTAATTTATAGTAATTTAATAGAAGGTACTCTGATTAAGTTATAGTAATTTAATAGAAGGTACTCTGATTAAGTTATAGTAATTTAATAGAAGGTACTCTGATTAAGTTATAGTACTTTGATAGAAGGTACTCTAAGTTATAGTAATTTGATAGAAGTTACTCTGATTAAGTTATAGTAATTTGATAGAAGGTACTCTGATTAAGTTATAGTAATTTGATAGAAGGGACTCTGATTAAGTTATAGTAATTTGATAGAAGGTACTCTGATTAAGTTATAGTAATTTGATAGAAGGTACTCTGATTAAGTTATAGTAATTTGATAGAAGGTACTCTGATTAAGTTATAGTAATTTGATAGAAGGTACTCTGATTAAGTTATAGTAATTTGATAGGAGGTACTCTGATTAAGTTATAGTAATTTGATAGAAGGTACTCTGATGAACTTGTAGTAATTGTACCCCATCGATGCACTACGTCTCAGTAACCTGACCAGCAGCAAAATCACACCCTTTCCTTGTTGATGACACTAAATGCCAGAAAACCGCCACATCTAATCATTTGAATTTAACTTGTTTTAAAACAAGTGTGTCCTCTTTTCAGAATGTTGAATAAAATATAAAAAAAAAACAGATCTGTGCAACTTTCTTATTTCAATCCAAGCTAGGCTGAAAATAAGCTGAAACAGTGCATGATATCAACGATGAATTTGGCCTAGAAACAACTACTGAATGCACTGTACATTGGTGGTGTAAGAAATTTCGTGGCGGGAACACGTCTTTAAGCTGATGAGGATAGTGATCGGCAATTGAATGTCGACAATGATCAATTAAGTGATTGACGCAATGCCAATCTATGCACAACTTTTTGAAAACTTCTGAATAAGACATAATGTATACGAGGATGGACAACACTTAACAACTTTTTGAAAACTTCTGAATAAGACATAATGTATACGAGGATGGACAACACTTAACAATCTTTTGTAAACTTCTGAATAAGACTAATGTATACGAGGATAGACAACACAACAACTTTTTGTAAACTTCTGAATAAGACATAATGTATACGAGGATGGACAACACTTAACAATCTTTTTGTAAACTTCTGAATAAGACATAATGTATACGAGGATGGACAACACTTCACAACTTTTTGTAAACTTCTGTATAAGACATAATGTATACGAGGATGGACAACACTTAACAATCTTTTTGTAAACTTCTGAATAAGACATAATGTATACGAGGATGGACAACACTTAACAACTTTTTGTAAACTTCTGAATAAGACATAATGTATACGAGGACAACACTTAACAATCCTTTGAAAACTTCTGAATAAGACATAATGTATACGAGGATGGACAACACTTAACAACTTTTTGAAAACTTCTGAATAAGACATAATGTATATAATGTATACGAGGATGGACAACACTTAACAACTTTTTGAAAACTTCTGAATAAGACATAATGTATACGAGGATGGACAACACTTAACAATCTTTTGAAAACTTCTGAATAAGACATAATGTATATAATGTATACGAGGATGGACAACACTTAACAACTTTTTGAAAACTTCTGAATAAGACATAATGTATACGAGGATGGACAACACTTAACAATTTTTTGAAAACTTCTGAATAAGACATAATGTATACGAGGATGGACAACACTTAACAGAGACGCGAAAATCGAAAAAAAAAAACTTGATAAATTGGTGCCTCATGAATTGAATTAAGATAAACAAAAATGATATTATGACGTGTTCATCTGCGATCTTTTGTGCAACAAGAATGACATGATCCTCGAATAGTTTCAATAAAAAGTTATTTATGACAACTTACAATGAAAAGTGCGTTTTTACGACAACTTACAATGAAAAGCGCATTCTTTACGACAACTTTCAATGAAAAGTGCATTCTTTACGACAACTGCCGGTGCTTAACTTTGTAGTTAGATGCAAACAAAGCTCCACAATATCAGTCAGATTTCACAAAAAAACGTCACGCTAAGAGTTTAATGGTCTACAGCTGGTCTCATCCATTACAGGTTTTTTTTACATATTGATGGTGATGACGGTATTGATCAAGAAGACAGAAACAGGGAATGAGGTGTCCGATTTATCGAAGAAATACGCAAGAAAGACAGATATCCCCCTCACTGCCCTGTTTGTGATCATGAAATCAAAGGAGAGTGTAGAGAAAATAGTAACTTCCTTTTCTAGCATGTATGTGTGCTTCCAAGCGTTGGTCATAAAACCAAAAATGAAAGATAGACTAAAATGTAGTCATGTGCAAGTCAACTTGAAAGAGTGTACAGTTGTAGAGGAGGGGGTTTTGACAATAGTTTTGAGTTGGGAGTTTTGACAACAGAGTGTCGAATTTACCCAATAAAGAAAAATATTTAATTGATGTAAAACGAAAAACATTTCAATTAATAATAAATATATTTGCAATGGATATAAATTCAAATTTTCAATGCAAGAAATCATATTCAACAAAAAATGTGGTTATCGAGATTTTTGGAGGTGTTAAATACACAGAAAACTGATTTTCACAATTCACCGTCAGGTGTTGAACACATTTTTAGTCTAAAACTGAAATTATTGGTCTTTGTGCAACTGCAGCGAAACTAATTCTATACTTACTGTTCTACAATAGTTAAGAATTGTATAATTCTATATTATACCTTCTCTACCACCAATAGCCATGGCCAAGAACACATTGCCTGAAAGTACTTCTTTTAAACTCCTTGGCCTAACGTTTACAGGGAATATGAACTGGAATAGATACATTGAGATCATTGCCAAGGCTGCTGCAAGGAAGGTTGGCCCCCTCTACCGTGCTAGAAAACTACTTACGCCTGACAGTATCCTATACCTCTATAAGGCAACCATTCGCTCATGTATGGAGTACTGTTGTCACATCTGGGCTGGTGCATCTGCTTCTTGTCTCTCGCTCCTGGACAGGGTTCAGAAGAGAGTCGCCAACCTGGTAGGTCCTGAACTGTCATCTAGGCTTCAGCGTCTGTCCCATCGACGAGATGTTGCATCCCTCTGCCTGTTCTACAAATACTTCAATGGTGAATGCTCTGACGAACTGCAAACAATTGTACCTCCCCGACGTAACTACCCCCGACAAACCCGACAAGCTACTAAGTCTCATCCCTTTACAGTAGAGATCCCTAGGTGTAAGAAAGCCTTTTACTCCAATAGTTTCTTCCCCAGAACTGCGAGTCTTTGTAACTCCCTTCAGGGATTCTGTTTTCCCAACTGCAATGATATGCAGAAGTTCAAGTGTAATGTTAACAAACATCTTTCTACTCATCTCCCTTCATAATGACCCCGCTAATTAAGTCCCTGATAGTAGCCCCCTGCTTCAAAGTGGCACTGTGCCTTGTTTGGGGTGAAAATTGAATAAAAAAAAAATTATACAGTTATATAAAAATAATAAATATACAAAATAATAATTGTTCACTTAAATTGTGCCTTCTCTCATGCACACAAAATATGTGACTGTTATTCAAAAAATCAAAATAAAAACAAAATTATATAATTATATAATGTTTTACTAACAAAATTATATAATTATTATAATGTTTTACTAACAAACGAGACGTAGCTTACCCCCCTAAGAAAAATCCAAATTTACTTTTTCTTAGCTATTACATTTCAACAGCTCTTAAAAATATCATCACTGCAGAAATTAAAAAAAATAATATATATTTAAGATATTAGAGTAGGGGCGATCAAACTCCTTTATATATTTGACATAAAATGATCACCTACTTCATTCTTGTTACTGGTCCACTACATATTTAATCGGTAACAGTTTTCAATGTTTGCAGCAATTGACAGGGGGGGGGGCTTATATATTCTGTTTTCTTACGATTTTAAGGAGAGAATAGAGCCCAAGTGTTGTTAACTATTCTGTAGTTTTTCCTAACAATGTAATAAATAAAAGATACTGTAAACATATCGTTGTTGACATTCTTAAATGTCACTATGCAAATTCATATTTGATATTTGAAATAAAATGGAGGTAATTTTTAAAATTTCAATTCAATATCAAAAGTGGAGACATTTTTTTACTTATACATTCTAGTTTTTGTTTTAAATACAAACACTCCCCTCCTTAATAATATGTTAATGTTATAAAAAAATCAAAATGAAAAATTATTTTGATAATTTTTTACTAACAAACCAAATGTAGTTTACTTCTTTTAAAAAATCAAACATTTCAACAGCTCTTAAAAATATCATCACTTTAAGACTAAAAAAATAATAAATATTTAAGACTTTAGAGTAGGGGATCATATTCATATAATTTTTGAAGAAAATGAGCACCTACTTTATTGGTCAACCAGATATGTAATCGGTCGCAGTTTCCAATGTCTGCAGCAATTGGTGACGGTGGGGACTCATATGTTCGGGGTTTTTTAGGGTTCTTTTTAAAGGGGGATAAAAGACCAAGTGTTGTAAACTATTTTTTTACTTTTTCCTAACAGTGTAAGAAAAGACACCTTAAACATATGATTGTTGACGTTCTTAAATGTTACTATGCAAATTCATATTTAATATTTAAAATAACATCAGGTAATTTTTTTAAATTTTAAAATCAAAAGTGGAGGTATTTTTTTTAATTATACATTTTAGTTTTTGTTGTAAATAAAACACACACCCTCATTAATATTAATGTTATTACTTAGAAAGCTATTCTTAACATGAGAAATTATGTATTTCCTAATTTGTACTTTCACCTAACAATTTACAAAATACAGGATGCATTTTTGTGTTATAACTTGTTTACTTTTCAAGAATTAATATCGAGGCTTACATTAAAAGAAAAATTAGTTGATATAAAACTGTCATCTCGAAAATCTCGATAATTGTTCAAAAATCGAAAATTTAACAAAATACTGGTAGTAAACCACCAAATAATTTCAAGGTGACAGATTTTGCAAAGTTTTGTTATGTCCAACGCGTTTTACGGTATATTTTATTTCTTAATTTCTTAAGTGAAAATACAGAATATTTAACAACACATTGCATCTGACCCCCTTCCATCAAAAACAATGTGAGATAGTAAAAAAAATGACATAAGCCTCTCCCCCGCCACAAAAAATAGAAAGTGCAAACGATTACAGGACTCATTGACTACTAACTGATCATAAAATTTACATTAAATTGATATAGGTAAAAGATCCTTACTCTAAAATCCTACATATGTATTATTTTTTTTTAAATTTTTTAGCGGATATTTTTTTTAAGGTTGTTGAAACATAATAACCAAAATAAAACCATTATTTAAAACAAAAAAAAAATAGGGGGTAAACTACGCTGGGTTAGAGTATAAAGATTTAACAACTTTTTTTTTTGGGGGGGGGCGGGGGTAAATATGAAGAATTACTCCATCATGAAAATATCCTTTAAAATTAACACATATATGGGGTTTCGGGGGCGCTGAAAACGAAAATAACGTTTAAAATTTTAGCGAATGAGTAGTTTCCAAGATATGAAGAAATATTAGTGGCCAAAAAGTGGGGAATCACTTTTCTATAATAATTTAACGTAAAATGGGCACCCACTTTAAGGCCACATGCAAGAACATAAAATAAAAGAAAAAATCAAATAAACATAAAGGATTTTTTAGGGTGGAAAGATTCTTCATATTTTGAATGACAAAGTCGTTATCAACATAACCCAATAACCTAAAACAATATCGCACCAACCCCGGTCAAATCAGAGTGTTTTCAAGAGAAGTTAAGGTTTTCAAGTGAATTTTTCCGTCACTGGTAAGTATATCATTCTGATTTTTCTTCGTTTTTATTTAATTGTTTTGATTGATTGTCTGTTTCCATAAGATAATTTCCAGCCCCCCCTCCATGGTTGATTCTCTTTTTACGTAAAATTGTGTTCACTGTACGTTTGCACCCCCTGAAATAGTGGGTGTTCATTTAACGTTAAATTGTGTTCACTATACGTTGTACCCCAAATGTGGCCATAAAGTGGGTGCTCATTTTACACTAAATTATCAAAGAAAAGTAACCCCCCTCTTTTGGCCACGAACATTTCATTATATCTTGGAAACTACTCGCTTGCCGTAATTTTAAACGTTATTTTCGTATTCAGCGCCAGCAAAACCTAAAAAAGTAGAAATTTTAAAGGAAGTTTCGAGGGTGGAGTAATTCTTCATATTTACCTTCTTTTTTATTCTACATTAAGTTACTGCTAATTGATGATGACTAATACATGTGTTCATTTTGATCATTTTGAAAAACCTTAAATATTGGATAAAATATAAAAATTTAAGCGGAATTCTCCAGCGATATAATATGTAAGTGTCGAAAGAAAAAGAAAAAGAAAAACATTTTTAAGTCTTAAAACAACGAAATGCCGATAAAATAGCTTTTTGCGATTAGCAGTTAACAATTGAATCAAATTATTATTTTCTCAGAAACCATATAAGTTTCTTAAAAGATTAACATTTTTTGACAAAAATTTAAATGTCATTTTGAAAAATATATTTTTAGATTTTTTTTTTATTCACGTTTGACATGACAGAATCACTATATTTTATTGGATTGCAATAAAAATAAAATTATTTTCATTTTTAAGATTATATTTAAAGTTATAAAATATACTTTTGTAATGTAAAAAAAGAAAAAGATAAATCTCACCTTTCATTCTAGGAATTCAATACAAAAAAACAATAACACGGGATGAATCCGTTTTTGTTTTGTTAGGATTTCTTCATTAAATTGATACAATATTTGTTTTTGTCCGATTCATTAATATATGAAAATATGAAAGAATCAAAATTGAAAATCGGAAAACCACGATTTAAACGTGGAATTACTTAACGAGAAAATCAACTGCTAAAGAACAATGTATTTAGGTCATCGTAAAACGGTGCAACCATTATTTCGTTCCTCGCGTAAAAATATCCGTTATGTACCGAATTGTTTTCCTCCTATCAAGCTCAGATTAGGTTTGTCAGTGCTTACGGTTTGCTGAGATTTTTTTATTAAAATTCGCTTTTTGTGTATAATTCATTCAAAAGATGAAGTATATAAATTTAGGTCACCGCAACACGGTGAAATCATTATTTTGTTCTTCCTGTAAAATTGTATGTTTATTAGTTAAATGATCGAAATGTTTTCCTACAAAATGTTTTTTTTTTTCCTAACAAGTTTAGATTTTATTTGGTACTAGTGCACTTATTTATCCGTGCTGAAATAATAACGTTATTATTTAAAAAGCCATTCTTAACATGGGGGGGGGAATGGTTTGTACATATTCTATATTTTAACCTTACAATTGAATAAAAAACGTAAAACTTTAATGAAACTTGGAAATACGATTTAAAAAATATCGCGGATCAGTTGCCAATAACCCACGAACACAATTTATCATCGATGAATTGAAAACAGACCTCCACGAACTTTTAGCTGCCCTGCAAACTACTGATTTCGACTGATCACACACGTCGCCACAACACACAAATCACAATGAACTTCCGCTATGACAGCAGTCACTTCGGGATGCCACAAAATTCATCCGGACCTTTGAACCAGGTAACGATGTAAACCGCTTTATTACTGACCTTAACAAGGTTTACACCATAGGGGAAGTCGGGGTAAGTTGAGCATAGGGGTAAGTTGAGCCACCTCCTATTAGCCAATGCTAATGGGGTAAGTTGTGCCACTGGCTCAACTTGCCCCATATGTCTTTTTACACGTTTTCAAGAAACAGATGAATGTGCAACCACATCAGTAGGCCTGTTATAGAGTGAATTCAAAATGCATGTTGTATAAGTTACATGCTCTACTTGTATAAGAATTAGATCTATGGGTCACCTGGTAAATGTTTAAGATGTGTAAGCCGTGCTTGGATAGGAATTTGCATGCTGTACGGGCGCTTTGTAATTCTAATAATAATTATTATTTTTATTATTACTATTATCACTATTATTTTTAACATTATTATTATTATTATCATTGTAGAATCAAGAATGCACTTACCCCCCCCTCTCCACCATTATGGACTAGCCTACAATTAGTCAGGCATGGTGGGTTATTCCATTTGGAGGCGCCTGATTGGCTAAACATGCCAGGAGAGGCAGGTGCCTCTCTACAAATGCCAGCTGTTCTGGCATTCATTGTTCAATGTTCCAGACTTATGCCAGGAACTCCACTGAATCAACTAGTTCACTCTAGTAATATTCTACATCATTATCGGATTTATTGTGTTAACTTCATTTTTCTTTTTTGTGTGTTTCACAGAAAAAAAGTCCATCAGACATGCGCCACTACGTGCGAAAGACAAATCGTGGACAAACTCCTACATACGAAATGGAACGGGCTGCTGTCGCTGTTACTGGAGGTCAGAGTGTGAGGAGTGCTGCAAAGGACTTTAACACTGATCGAATGACACTGAAGCGGTACATGGACAAACAAAACAGTCAACCAGCAGGGACTGCTTACACACCTGTTTCCTTACGGCAATTGGTTTTTAGTCCTGAAATGGAAAAGGGTTTTCTGACCACGTAAAACAATTGTCAGACATGTTTCATGGTTTGTCATTGAGAAGATGTCGCACACTGGCATATGAGTTTGCTAAAAAAAACTGTCTCAATCTGCCACCGAGTTGGGATCGTGAGAAAAAAGCAGGACATGATTGGTGGTTAGGCTTCAAGAAGCGCCGGAACCTGGCAATTAGAGTGACAGAAGCAACATCTTTTAGGCGTGCCACAGCCTTCAACAGCCCAGTTGTTGATAAATTTTTCAACAACTTGAGTCAGATAATGGACAAGTACAAGTTCTCACCAAGTGACATTTACAACGCTGATGAGACTGGGTGCACCACCGTTCAAAACGCTGGAGCCGTTGTCACAGAAAAAGGAAAGAAACAAGTTGGTTCAATCACCTCCGCTGAACGTGTGGAATTGGTAACGGTGGTGTACACTGTGAGTGCAATTGGATCAGTCGTGCCTCCTCTGTTCATCTTTCCCAGAGTCCACTACAGAGATCACTTCATCAGAGGTGGACCAACACAGTGCATAGGGAGGGCAACACGAAGTGGCTGGATGAATGAAGAGGTGTTTGTGGAATATTTAAATCACATCATCAAGCACACCAGATGCTCACCAGGAAAGAAAATCCTCTTAATCCTCGACAACCATGACAAACACATTTCTTTGAATGTTGTGAACACAGCAAGATCTCATGGCGTTGTCTTACTGACCATTCCACCACACACTTCCCATCGTCTCCAGCCGCTCGACCGGTCAGTGTATGGACCCTTCAAAACAGCGTACAACAGAGCCATGGATGGGTGGCTACGATCCAATCCAGGGAAAACAGTAACAATATATGAAATCCCAGCTCTAGTTAACTAAGCCCAGATGATTGCCATGACACCATTGAACATTGCTGCTGGATTCAAAGCCTCGGGCATTCATCCATTTAACCGGGACATCTTTAGTGAAATTGACTTTTCCCCTTCTCTTCCAACTGACCGTGAGCAAAATGTGGCTGCAGAAAGCCTTGAGGAAAATTCTACTGTGGAAGATGCAGGACCATCAGGTGAGGTTCAACTCAAAGATTTTGACTGACAGCCCTGAACGACAGAAGAAGCTGATAGCCCTTTCTGAAAATAGAAAGAGGAGCCTATTAACAAAAACAAAGCAGTGTTTGTTCAATGCTGGTGGGAAAAAGTCATATCCCCTAAGATCTAAAACCCCATGTTCAAGTGACACTGATGATTCAGATTTTGAATTTGATGATGTGTCATCAGATAGTGATGGTGATATTGATCTGGATAGCCTAATAATCGAAGGTGACTTTGTGGTTGTCAAATGTGCTGGCAAATCACGAACTGTGAACTATATTGCCCGGGTTGACACTCTCAACGGGGAGGATTTTGAGTTTGAAGGTGTTTTCCTTCAAAAAGTTGCTGGGAAGGTAGGAACGGACAAGCCTGTGTTTGTTCCAAACCCAAAGGACGAATGCAGAAGATGTTGTTTACAAGCTGCCACAGCCAAATAGTGTTGGCAGTTCTGTCCGTTGTTCTAGCCAGCTCGTTTTCAGCTGTGACTTGTCACAGTGGCAACTTCATTAACTTACTTTCAGATATATGTTTCACATTTTGTGCTGGTTCATTCGCTGTAATTAACATTTCTACTTCATTATTATAATTTGTTTTATAACCACAGCAACAATTTTGGGCTTGTTCTTTCTTTATTTGCAACACATTTTTGCGTGGCACAACTTACCCCTGTGTGGCACAACTTACCCCAGAGGTTGGATCAACTTGCCCCATGGTCGGGGCAAGTTGAGCCATTTGATATGCATTTTTGTAAAGCACATGGTCGGTTTAGGTGTACTAGCAGAAAACTGCAACTTGTTTCAAAATGTTCCCAAATAAAAGAATTTTATAATAATACACTCATCTTTGCAAAATAATTAGTCGTTTGGGTTCTGAAGAGCCAAAATGGAAAATTGGCTCAACTTACCCCGACTTCCCCTACATAAAAATCAATCTTAGTCGCAAAAATCTGAAACAGAAAGACACCCATTTATTTAAATATCTTTTATTTAAATATATTTTTTCGTTTTGTTACTTACTTTTAAAAAAATGTTTTGTAAATATATATATTTTTTTAAATCTTCAAAAGTTTTGTAAAGATATATATTTTTTTTAAATCTGCTATTTGGCGTGTTTACATACAACCAACGCCATGTCAAGGTCGAATAACCGGTGTCACTTGAAATGTGGCCCGGTGGTCGCCAGGCGTCGTCTTCTACTACATGGTATCTATTCTTTACTTGATCCGAAATGTTTAATTTTCGAAGTTGTTTTATTTTGTATATGTATATAAATTTATATTTTGTTACGTGTTTTATTTTTCTGTTAAGACAATAATACACTTTCAAAAATATCTAAAAATGTATATTTTGTCCGTTTACTTTATTTACTTCCAATATAATTTTCTTTTTACATATTTTTTTATTTTAAAATTTTAATAATTTTATTTTTATTTGAAAATTAATAATATTGCAAATATCGGCTGCGAAGGAAGGACTCGATTAAGTTGCATTACAATTCCACCTAAGAAGGCGTTTAGACATTCTGATTGTTGTTGTGGTTATGATGTGTATAGTCAGCTAACGTACTTCCTAACTTTCTGCAGAGTGCTACCGGTGGCGGTGATAAGGCAAAACCGATCCTCTGTTTTATTATTCATTGGATAGTTTTTTTGTTTTTTTGTTTATGATGTTTTAAGTGTTATTTTGATTTACAAAATTTCATTCGTTATTTTGATTTGGTGCAAGTCTATAAATGGTCCACAAGTAATCTTTTTTACTATAAAAATCTGAATTTTTTTTTATAATGTAAGTACTTGTCACTGCATGAAAATGTCATATTCCAAAAATCACGTAAATCGATCAAGTAGTTTTTTTTTTATTTAAGAAAACAAATATTATCAGACGTTTTATCGAAAATTTGCCACACATTTGTATTTGTTTTAATCCCAAAAATGTTTATTAATGTTAATTTATTATTTTTCATTTGTATTATAAAAAAGTGTTTCCGACATTTAAGAAAAAAAAAACTAAAAATAGTTGATGGTCTGCCGTTGTTGACCCATACTTCCACCTTATTTCCGCCAGGAGTCGTTAGTGCTGTTATCTCTCAAACAAGATGGCGTGTAGCAAATCTTCGATGAAACGTTTGATAATATTTGATTTTCTTAAATAAAAAACTACTTGATCGATTTACGTGATTTTTGGAATATGACATTTTCATGCAGTGACAAGTACGTACATTATAAAGATTTTTTAAAAAGATTTTTATAGTAAAATTAATTAATTAAAACACCATATTACAAGCATCAGCTTCTGATTGCCTTTGTTGTTAGTTTGCTTATAGTCAGCTAACGTACTTCTTAATTTTTTTGCGGAACGCTACCGGAAGCGGTGACAATATTAATCAGTTCCTTCATTTTATCATGTTTTGGGATTTTTTTTTTAATGATGTTTGGAATTTTGTTATTTTGATCTCACTAATTTCATTTATTATTTTGATTTCAATAATTTTATTTGTTTTTTTATTTCAATAATTGTACTTTTATAAACATATATTTTTATAAACATATGTTTATTGTAAATGTTCAAATAAAAACCTTTACTTAAAAAAAACTTTTAAGAAATTTGCTATTGTACAAAAAAACGACTAATGTGTAATTTAACTCTGTTTGATTTAAAAAAAAAAATGTTTTATTTCAATAAATCGCTTCAATGACGATTATGTGTATATTTAACAATTTTTCCAAACTTTAATATTTCGGATTCAAATCGCGGCTATTTTTCTCTCTTTTACGTAACCTTTGACACTATATATCATAGAACCGAATAAATCTTTTAAAATTAATCAAACAGCTAAAACAATTCCCAGTTAGGTAGAAGAGTAACCTTTTTTGTCTTTGATGTATTTGTTATACATTTGTTTTTTTTTACCACTTTTTTTTAAAACTCTAAAACAAACCTAAACTGTTCGGGTCAGCTTAGCTCATTTTTTAAAAAATGTTTTTCAATAATAAACCTATTAACAAAATATAACTATTAATATTAACTATTAACAAAATATAACTATTAATATAAACTATTAACAAAATATAACTAATATTATTAACTATTAACAAAATAGAACTATTAATATTAACTATTAACAAAATAGAACTATTAATATTAACTATTAACAAAATATAACTATTAATATCAACTATTAACAAAATATAACTATTAATATTAACTATTAACAAAATAGAATTATTAATAATAACTATTAACAAAATATAACTATTAATATTAACTATTAACAAAATAGAACTATTAATATTAACTATTAACAAAATATACCTATTAATATTAACTATTAACAAAATATTACTATTAATATTAACTATTAAAACAATATAATTATTAATATTAACTATTAACAAAATAGAACTATTAATATTAACTATTAACAACATACAACTATTAATATTAACTATTAACAAAACATAACTATTAATATTAACTATTAACAAAATATAACTTTTAATATAAACTATAACAAAATATAACTATTAATATTAACTATTAACAAAATATAACTATTTATATTAACTATTAACAAAATAGAACTATTAATATTAACTATTAACAAAACATAACTATTAATATTAACTATTAACAAAATTAAACTATAAATATTAACTATTAACAAAATACAACTTTTAATATTAACTATTAACAAAATATAACTTTTAATATTAACTATTAACAAAATATAACTATTAATATAACTATTAACAAAATATAGCTATTAATATTAACTATTAACAAAACATAACTATAAATATTAACTATTAACAAAACATAACTATTAATATTAACTATTAACAAAATATAACTATTAATATTAACTATAAACAAAACATAACTATTAATATTAACTATTAACAAAATATAACTATTAATATTAACTATTAACAAAATATAACTTTTAATATTAACTATTAACAAAATAAAACTATTAATATTAACTATTAACAAAATATAACTATTAATATTAACTATTAACAAAATACAACTTTTAATATTAACTGTTAACAAAATATAACTATTTATATTAACTATTAACAAAATAGAACTATTAATATTAACTATTAACAACATACAACTATTAATATTAACTATTAACAAAACATAACTATTAATATTAACTATTAACAAAATATAACTATTTATATTAACAATTAACAAAATATAACTATTAATATTAAGTATTAATAAAATATAACTTTTAATATTAACTATTAACCAAATATAACTATTAATATTAACTATTAACAAAATATAACTATTAATATTAACTATTAACAAAATATAACTTTTAAGATTAACTATTAACAAAATATAACTTTTATTATTAACTATTAACAAAATATAACTATTAATATTAACTGTTAACAAAATATAACTATTTATATTAACTATTAACAAAATAGAACTATTAATATTAACTATTAACAACATACAACTATTAATATAAACTATTAACAAAACATAACTATTAATATTAACTATTAACAAAATATAACTATTAATATTAACTATTAACAAAATATAACTATTAATATTAACAATTAACAAAATATAACTTTTAATATTAACTATTAACAAAATATAACTATTAATATTAACTATTAACAAAATATAACTATTAATATCAACTATTAACAAAATATAACTTTTAATATTAACTATTAACAAAATATAACTATTAATATTAACTATTAACAAAATATAACTATTAATATTAACTATTAACAAAATACAACTTTTAATATTAACTGTTAACAAAATATAACTATTTATATTAACTATTAACAAAATAGAACTATTAATATTAACTATTAACAACATACAACTATTAATATTAACTATTAACAAAACATAACTATTAATATTAACTATTAACAAAATATAACTATTAATATTAACTATTAACAAAATATAACTATTAATATTAAGTATTAATAAAATATAACTTTTAATATTAACTATTAACCAAATATAACTATTAATATTAACTATTAACAAAATATAACTATTAATATTAACTATTAACAAAATATAACTTTTAAGATGAACTATTAACAAAATATAACTTTTATTATTAACTATTAACAAAATATAACTATTAATATTAACTATTAACAAAATATAACTTTTAATATTAACTATTAACAAAATATAACTATTAATATGAACTATTAACAAAATATAACTATTTATATTAACTATTAACCAAATAGAACTATTAATATTAACTATTAACAAAACATAACTGTTAATATTAACTATTAACAAAATTAAACTATAAATATTAACTATTAACAAAATATAACTATTAATATCACTATTAACAAAATATAACTATTAATATTAACTATTAACAAAATACAACTTTTAATATTAACTGTTAACAAAATATAACTATTTATATTAACTATTAACAAAATAGAACTATTAATATTAACTATTAACAACATACAACTATTAATATTAACTATTAACAAAACATAACTATTAATATTAACTATTAACAAAATATAACTTTTAATATTAACTATAACAAAATATAACTATTAATATTAACTATTAACAAAATATAACTATTTATATTAACTATTAACCAAATAGAACTATTAATATTAACTATTAACAAAACATAACTGTTAATATTAACTATTAACAAAATTAAACTATAAATATTAACTATTAACAAAATATAACTATTAATATTAACTATTAACAAAATATAACTTTTAATATTAACTATTAACAAAATATAACTATTAATATTAACTATTAACAAAATAAAACTATTAATATTAACTATTAACAAAATAAAACTATTAATATTAACTATTAACAAAATATAACTATTAATATTAACTATTAACAAAATACAACTTTTAATATTAACTGTTAACAAAATATAACTATTTATATTAACTATTAACAAAATAGAACTATTAATATTAACTATTAACAACATACAACTATTAATATTAACTATTAACAAAACATAACTATTAATATTAACTATTAACAAAATATAACTATTAATATTAACTATTAACAAAATATAACTATTAATATTAAGTATTAATAAAATATAACTATTAATATTAACTATTAACAAAATAGAACTATTAATATTAACTATTAACAACATACAACTATTAATATTAACTATTAACAAAACATAACTATTTATATTAACTATTAACAAAATATAACTTTTAATATTAACTATAACAAAATATAACTATTAATATTAACTATTAACAAAATATAACTATTTATATTAACTATTAACAAAATAGAACTATTAATATTAACTATTAACAAAACATAACTATTAATATTAACTATTAACAAAATTAAACTATAAATATTAACTATTAACAAAATATAACTATTAATATTAACTATTAACAAAATATAACTTTTAATATTAACTATTAACAAAATATAACTATTAATATAACTATTAACAAAATATAGCTATTAATATTAACTATTAACAAAACATAACTATAAATATTAACTATTAACAAAACATAACTATTAATATTAACTATTAACAAAATATAACTATTAATATTAACTATTAACAAAATATAACTATTAATATTAACTATTAACAAAATATAACTTTTAATATTAACTATTAACAAAATATAACTATTAATATTAACTATTAACAAAATATAACTATTAATATCAACTATTAACAAAATATAACTTTTAATATTAACTATTAACAAAATATAACTATTAATATTAACTATTAACAAAATATTACTATTAATATTAACTATTAACAAAATACAACTTTTAATATTAACTGTTAACAAAATATAACTATTTATATTAACTATTAACAAAATAGAACTATTAATATTAACTATTAACAACATACAACTATTAATATTAACTATTAACAAAACATAACTATTAATATTAACTATTAACAAAATATAACTATTAATATTAACTATTAACAAAATATAACTATTAATATTAAGTATTAATAAAATATAACTTTTAATATTAACTATTAACCAAATATAACTATTAATATTAACTATTAACAAAATATTACTATTAATATTAACTATTAACAAAATATAACTTTTAAGATGAACTATTAACAAAATATAACTTTTATTATTAACTATTAACAAAATATAACTATTAATATTAACTATTAACAAAATATAACTTTTAATATTAACTATTAACAAAATATAACTATTAATATGAACTATTAACAAAATATAACTTTTAATATTAACTATTACCAAAATATAACTTTTAATATTAACTATAACAAAATATAACTATTAATATTAACTATTAACAAAATATAACTATTTATATTAACTATTAACAAAATATAACTATTAATATTAACTATTAACAAAACATAACTATTAATATTAACTATTAACAAAATTAAACTATAAATATTAACTATTAACAAAATATAACTATTAATATTAACTATTAACAAAATATAACTTTTAATATTAACTATTAACAAAATATAACTATTAATATAACTATTAACAAAATATAGCTATTAATATTAACTATTAACAAAACATAACTATAAATATTAACTATTAACAAAACATAACTATTAATATCACTATTAACAAAATATAACTATTAATATTAACTATTAACAAAATACAACTTTTAATATTAACTGTTAACAAAATATAACTATTTATATTAACTATTAACAAAACATAACTATTAATATTAACTATTAACAACATACAACTATTAATATTAACTATTAACAAAACATAACTATTAATATTAACTATTAACAAAATATAACTTTTAATATTAACTATAACAAAATATAACTATTAATATTAACTATTAACAAAATATAACTATTTATATTAACTATTAACCAAATAGAACTATTAATATTAACTATTAACAAAATATAACTATTAATATTAAGTATTAATAAAATATAACTTTTAATATTAACTATTAACCAAATATAACTATTAATATTAACTATTAACAAAATATTACTATTAATATTAACTATTAACAAAATATAACTTTTAAGATGAACTATTAACAAAATATAACTTTTATTATTAACTATTAACAAAATATAACTATTAATATTAACTATTAACAAAATATAACTTTTAATATTAACTATTAACAAAATATAACTATTAATATGAACTATTAACAAAATATAACTTTTAATATTAACTATTACCAAAATATAACTTTTAATATTAACTATAACAAAATATAACTATTAATATTAACTATTAACAAAATATAACTATTTATATTAACTATTAACAAAATATAACTATTAATATTAACTATTAACAAAACATAACTATTAATATTAACTATTAACAAAATTAAACTATAAATATTAACTATTAACAAAATATAACTATTAATATTAACTATTAACAAAATATAACTTTTAATATTAACTATTAACAAAATATAACTATTAATATAACTATTAACAAAATATAGCTATTAATATTAACTATTAACAAAACATAACTATAAATATTAACTATTAACAAAACATAACTATTAATATCACTATTAACAAAATATAACTATTAATATTAACTATTAACAAAATACAACTTTTAATATTAACTGTTAACAAAATATAACTATTTATATTAACTATTAACAAAACATAACTATTAATATTAACTATTAACAACATACAACTATTAATATTAACTATTAACAAAACATAACTATTAATATTAACTATTAACAAAATATAACTTTTAATATTAACTATAACAAAATATAACTATTAATATTAACTATTAACAAAATATAACTATTTATATTAACTATTAACCAAATAGAACTATTAATATTAACTATTAACAAAATATAACTATTAATATTACCTATTAACAAAATATAACTGTTAATATTAACTATTAACAAAATATAACTATTAATATTAACTATTAACAAAATAAAACTATTAATATTAACTATTAACAAAATAAAACTATTAATATTAACTATTAACAAAATATAACTATTAATATTAACTATTAACAAAATACAACTTTTAATATTAACTGTTAACAAAATATAACTATTTATATACACTATTAACAAAATAGAACTATTAATATTAACTATTAACAACATACAACTATAATTATTAACTATTAACAAAACATAACTATTAATATTAACTATTAACAAAATATAACTATTAATATTAACTATTAACAAAATATAACTATTAATATTAAGTATTAATAAAATATAACTATTAATATTAACTATTAACAAAATAGAACTATTAATATTAACTATTAACAACATACAACTATTAATATTAACTATTAACAAAACATAACTATTAATATTAACTATTAACAAAATATAACTTTTAATATTAACTATAACAAAATATAACTATTAATATTAACTATTAACAAAATATAACTATTTATATTAACTATTACCAAATTGAACTATTAATATTAACTATTAACAAAACATAACTATTAATATTAACTATTAACAAAATTAAACTATAAATATTAACTATTAACAAAATATAACTATTAATATTAACTATTAACAAAATATAACTTTTAATATTAACTATTAACAAAATATAACTATTAATATAACTATTAACAAAATATAGCTATTAATATTAACTATTAACAAAACATAACTATAAATATTAACTATAAACAAAACATAACTATTAATATTAACTATTAACAAAATATAACTATTAATATTAACTATAAACAAAACATAACTATTAATATTAACTATTAACAAAATATAACTATTAATATTAACTATTAACAAAATATAACTTTTAATATTAACTATTAACAAAATAAAACTATTAATATTAACTATTAACAAAATATAACTATTAATATTAACTATTAACAAAATACAACTTTTAATATTAACTGTTAACAAAATATAACTATTTATATTAACTATTAACAAAATAGAACTATTAATATTAACTATTAACAACATACAACTATTAATATTAACTATTAACAAAACATAACTATTAATATTAACTATTAACAAAATATAACTATTAATATTAACTATTAACAAAATATAACTATTAATATTAAGTATTAATAAAATATAACTTTTAATATTAACTATTAACCAAATATAACTATTAATATTAACTATTAACAAAATATAACTATTAATATTAACTATTAACAAAATATAACTTTTAAGATTAACTATTAACAAAATATAACTTTTATTATTAACTATTAACAAAATATAACTATTAATATTAACTATTAACAAAATATAACTTTTAATATTAACTATTAACAAAATATAACTATTAATATGAACTATTAACAAAATATAACTTTTAATATTAACTATTACCAAAATATAACTTTTAATATTAACTATAACAAAATATAACTATTAATATTAACTATTAACAAAATATAACTATTTATATTAACTATTAACAAAATAGAACTATTAATATTAACTATTAACAAAACATAACTATTAATATTAACTATTAACAAAATTAAACTATAAATATTAACTATTAACAAAATATAACTATTAATATTAACTATTAACAAAATATAACTTTTAATATTAACTATTAACAAAATATAACTATTAATATAACTATTAACAAAATATAGCTATTAATATTAACTATTAACAAAACATAACTATAAATATTAACTATTAACAAAACATAACTATTAATATCACTATTAACAAAATATAACTATTAATATTAACTATTAACAAAATACAACTTTTAATATTAACTGTTAACAAAATATAACTATTTATATTAACTATTAACAAAATAGAACTATTAATATTAACTATTAACAACATACAACTATTAATATTAACTATTAACAAAACATAACTATTAATATTAACTATTAACAAAATATAACTTTTAATATTAACTATAACAAAATATAACTATTAATATTAACTATTAACAAAATATAACTATTTATATTAACTATTAACCAAATAGAACTATTAATATTAACTATTAACAAAACATAACTATTAATATTAACTATTAACAAAATTAAACTATAAATATTAACTATTAACAAAATATAACTATTAATATTAACTATTAACAAAATATAACTTTTAATATTAACTATTAACAAAATATAACTATTAATATTAACTATTAACAAAATAAAACTATTAATATTAACTATTAACAAAATAAAACTATTAATATTAACTATTAACAAAATATAACTATTAATATTAACTATTAACAAAATACAACTTTTAATATTAACTGTTAACAAAATATAACTATTTATATTAACTATTAACAAAATAGAACTATTAATATTAACTATTAACAACATACAACTATTAATATTAACTATTAACAAAACATAACTATTAATATTAACTATTAACAAAATATAACTATTAATATTAACTATTAACAAAATATAACTATTAATATTAAGTATTAATAAAATATAACTTTTAATATTAACTATTAACCAAATATAACTATTAATATTAACTATTAACAAAATATAACTATTAATATTAACTATTAACAAAATATAACTTTTAAGATTAACTATTAACAAAATATAACTTTTATTATTAACTATTAACAAAATATAACTATTAATATTAACTATTAACAAAATATAACTTTTAATATTAACTATTAACAAAATATAACTATTAATATGAACTATTAACAAAATATAACTTTTAATATTAACTATTACCAAAATATAACTTTTAATATTAACTATAACAAAATACAACTTTTAATATTAACTGTTAACAAAATATAACTATTTATATTAACTATTAACAAAATAGAACTATTAATATTAACTATTAACAACATACAACTATTAATATTAACTATTAAAAAAACATAACTATTAATATTAACTATTAACAAAATATAACTATTAATATTAACTATTAATAAAATATAACTATTAATATTAACTATTAACAAAATATAACTATTAATATCAACTATTAACAAAATATAACTTTTAATATTAACTATTAACAAAATAAAACTATTAATATTAACTATTAACAAAATATAACTATTAATATTAACTATTAACAAAATACAACTTTTAATATTAACTGTTAACAAAATATAACTATTTATATTAACTATTAACAAAATAGAACTATTAATATTAACTATTAACAACATACAACTATAAATATTAACTATTAACAAAACATAACTATTAATATTAACTATTAACAAAATATAACTATTAATATTAACTATTAACAAAATATAACTATTAATATTAAGTATAAAAAAAATATAACTTTTAATATTAACTATTAACCAAATATAACTATTAATATTAACTATTAACAAAATATAACTATTAATATTAACTATTAACAAAATATAACTTTTAAGATTAACTATTAACAAAATATAACTTTTATTATTAATTATTAACAAAATATAACTATTAATATTAACTATTAACAAAATATAACTTTTAATATTAACTATTAACAAAATATAACTATTAATATGAACTATTAACAAAATATAACTTTTAATATTAACTATTACCAAAATATAACTTTTAATATTAACTATAACAAAATATAACTATTAATATTAACTATTAACAAAATATAACTATTTATATTAACTATTAACAAAATAGAACTATTAATATTAACTATTAACAAAACATAACTATTAATATTAACTATTAACAAAATTAAACTATAAATATTAACTATTAACAAAATATAACTATTAATATTAACTATTAACAAAATATAACTTTTAATATTAACTATTAACAAAATATAACTATTAATATAACTATTAACAAAATATAGCTATTAATATTAACTATTAACAAAACATAACTATAAATATTAACTATTAACAAAACATAACTATTAATATCACTATTAACAAAATATAACTATTAATATTAACTATTAACAAAATACAACTTTTAATATTAACTGTTAACAAAATATAACTATTTATATTAACTATTAACAAAATAGAACTATTAATATTAACTATTAACAACATACAACTATTAATATTAACTATTAACAAAATTAAACTATAAATATTAACTATTAACAAAATATAACTTTTATTATTAACTATTAACAAAATATAACTATTAATATTAACTATTAACAAAATATAACTTTTAATATTAACTATTACCAAAATATAACTTTTAATATTAACTATAACAAAATATAACTATTAATATTAACTATTAACAAAATATAACTATTTATATTAACTATTAACAAAATAGAACTATTAATATTAACTGTTCACAAAATATAACTATTAATATTAACTATTAACAAAATATAACTTTTGATATTAACTATTAACAAAATATAACTATTAACAAAATATAACTTTTAATATTAACTATTAACAAAATATAACTATTAATATTAACTATTAACAAAATATAACTATTAATATTAACTATTAACAAAATATAACTATTAATATTAACTATTAACAAAATATAACTATTAATATTAACTATTAACAAAATATAACTTTTAATATTAACTATTAACAAAATATAACTATTAATATAAACTATTAACAAACTATAACTTTTAATATTAACTATTAACAAAATATAACTTTTAATATTAACTATTAACAAAATATAACTTTTAATATTAACTATTAACAAAATATAACTTTTAATAATTACTATTAACAAAATATAACTATTAATATTAACTATTAACAAAACATAACTATTAATATTAACTATTAACAAAATATAACTGTTAATATTAACTATTAACAAAATATAACTATTAATATTAACTATTAACAAAATATAACTATTAATATTAACTATTAACAAAACATAACTATTAATATTAACTATTAACAAAACATAACTATTAATATTAACTATTAACAAAATTAAACTATAAATATTAACTATTAACAAAATATAACTATTAATATTAACTATTAACAAAATATAACTTTTAATATTAACTATTAACAAAATATAACTATTAATATAACTATTAACAAAATATAGCTATTAATATTAACTATTAACAAAACATAACTATTAATATACACTATTACCAAAATATAACTATTAATATTAACTATTAACAAAATATAACTTTTAATAATTACTATTAACAAAATAAAACTATTAATATTAACTGTTCACAAAATATAACTATTAATATTAACTATTAACAAAATATAACTTTTGATATTAACTATTAACAAAATATAACTATTAACAAAATATAACTTTTCATATTAACTATTAACAAAATATAACTATTAATATTAACTATTAACAAAATATAACTATTAATATTAACTATTAACAAAATATAACTATTAATATTAACTATTAACAAAATATAACTATTAATATTAACTATTAACAAAATATAACTTTTAATATTAACTATTAACAAAATATAACTATTAATATAAACTATTAACAAACTATAACTTTTAATATTAACTATTAACAAAATATAACTTTTAATATTAACTATTAACAAAATATAACTTTTAATATTAACTATTAACAAAATATAACTTTTAATAATTACTATTAACAAAATATAACTATTAATATTAACTATTAACAAAACATAACTATTAATATTAACTATTAACAAAATATAACTTTTAATATTAACTATTAACAAAATATAACTATTAATATAACTATTAACAAAATATAGCTATTAATATTAACTATTAACAAAACATAACTATTAATATACACTATTACCAAAATATAACTATTAATATTAACTATTAACAAAATATAACTTTTAATAATTACTATTAACAAAATAAAACTATTAATATTAACTGTTCACAAAATATAACTATTAATATTAACTATTAACAAAATATAACTTTTGATATTAACTATTAACAAAATATAACTATTAACAAAATATAACTTTTCATATTAACTATTAACAAAATATAACTATTAATATTAACTATTAACAAAATATAACTATTAATATTAACTATTAACAAAATATAACTATTAATATTAACTATTAACAAAATATAACTATTAATATTAACTATTAACAAAATATAACTTTTAATATTAACTATTAACAAAATATAACTATTAATATAAACTATTAACAAACTATAACTTTTAATATTAACTATTAACAAAATATAACTTTTAATATTAACTATTAACAAAATATAACTATTAATATTAACTATTAACAAAATATAACTTTTAATAATTACTATTAACAAAATATAACTATTAATATTAACTATTAACAAAACATAACTATTAATATTAACTATTAACAAAATATTACTATTAATATAAACTATTAACAAAATATAACTATTAATATTAACTATTAACAAAATATAACTATTAATATTAACTATTAACAAAACATAACTATTAATATTAACTATTAACAAAACATAACTATTAATATTAACTATTAACAAAATTAAACTATAAATATTAACTATTAACAAAATATAACTATTAATATTAACTATTAACAAAATATAACTTTTAATATTAACTATTAACAAAATATAACTATTAATATAACTATTAACAAAATATAGCTATTAATATTAACTATTAAAAAAACATAACTATAAATATTAACTATTAACAAAACATAACTATTATTATTAACTATTAACAAAATATAACTATTAATATTAACTATTAAAAAAAAATATTACTTTTAAGATTAACTATTAACAAAATATAACTATTAATATTAACTATTAACAAAATATAACTATTAATATTAACTATTAACAAAATATAACTTTTAATATTAACTATTAACAAAATATAACTATTAATATGAACTATTAACAAAATATAACTTGTAATATTAACTATTACCAAAATATAACTTTTAATATTAACTATTAACAAAATATAACTATTAATATTAACTATTAACAAAATAGAACTATTAATATGAACTATTAACAAAATATAACTATTAATATTAACTATTAACAAAACATTACTATTAATATTAACTATTAACAAAATATAACTATTAATATTAACTATTAACAAAATAGAACTATTAATATTAACTATTAACAAAACATAACTATTAATATTAACTATTTACAAAATATAACTATTAATATTAACTATTAACAAAATATAACTTTTAATATTAACTATTAACAAAATATAACTATTAATATTAACTATTAACAAAATATTACTAATCATATAACTATTAACAAAATATAACTATTAATATTAACTATTAACAAAATATAGCTATTAATATTAACTATTAACAAAACATAACTATAAATATTAACTATTAACAAAACATAACTATTAATATTAACTATTAACAAAATATAACTATTAATATTAACTATTAACAAAACATAACTATTAATATTAACTATTAACAAAACATAACTATTAATATTAACTATTAACAAAATATAACTTTTAATATTAACTATTAACAAAACATAACTATTAATATTAACTATTAACAAAATATAACTATTAATATTAACTATTAACAAAATATAACTTTTAATATTAACTATTAACAAAATATAACTATAAATATTAACTATTAACAAAATATAACTATTAATATTGACTATTAACAAAATATAACTATTAATATAAACTATTAACAAAATATAACTATTAATATTAACTATTAACAGAACAGAACTATTAATATTAACTATTAACAAAATATGACTATTAATATTAACTATTAACAAAATATAACTATTAATATTAACTATTAGCAAAACATAACTATTAATATTAACTATTAACAAAACATAACTATTAATATTAACTATTAACAAAATATAGCTATTAATATTTACTATTAACAAAGCATAACTATTAATATTAACTATAAACAAAACATAACTATTAATATTAACTATTAACAACGACCAGAAATATACGCTGTTCTTATTTACTTGCCTCCCCAAGAGTTAGACACAAAACCGGTTTTAACGTAGAGAAAATCCCACTCCCCCAAAAGGGGCACTCTGGATAGGAACAAAAATTATAATTTTTTCAGTCATGAAGGATTTCTTCTCCCATGGACGAGAACAGAAAATTTGAAGTGCAATACCAGAACAGATACTACACTATGATCTTGTTGACCAAAGGATTTTTACGTGCTCGCTCCCCACGCCGAGGACAAAAAAGAATGTAATTGTAAATAAAAAATACTGGATTTATGTGAAATGTTTAATCTCACAACACTTGTCTTTGTTTAATTTGTATTGATATTTATTTATTTATTTAGTGACCAGGCTTTAACAAACGTGATAGGAAAATTTGTCTTAATACTTAAGACTGTATTTGCCGTATATCTGTTATTGACACAAGGATTATTTACGTACCCCCACGCCACCTAGCGGACCGAAAAGAATGTTAAGTGCGCATAAAAATACTTTTTCGTATATTTGTTTTCAATAATCGATTCATAATAGAATACTTAAGAATAATAAAAATGAATGAACTGATTTGCTTGTATCCGGTTCTGGTAAATTACAGGAGTACGTCAGGTAACTATAACTTTTCTGTGTTTTTTTTGTTTTTATTTATTTATTTATTTATTTGCATTAATGAATTATGTATTTGTTGTTTGGTTAAGCTTGGCTTATGTTTATTTTGTCCTTGTACGTTTTTCAATAATATAACAAGATTTTATATATTATTCCTATATACTTGCCTCCCCACAAGGGCAGAGTTAGACACAAGGTTGGTTTTAATAATGTAACTATTAACAACGGCAGGATTGCAGTTTACAGGGAAATCAAGGGACGCAACTCCTGCCAAACTAAAAAAGACGCAAACAGAATCACCGGGGGGCACCTGTTTCAATTTTTAAATTACGAATTTTAACCGAACCTACTACACGTGGAATAATATAACAAGTTTTAAGATTTCTTTTGAATAGTTCATTTCTTTCTAATTCCTTTGTTTTTTATTCGTTTTACTTCTAAATTATTTTCTTCTTTAATTTTTTGTTTTTACAATCTTTTATTATACTTTTATTCTTTACGTTTTTATTTTTTTTACCAAAATGAGAACTACTATCGTTGACCACGTTATGTCTACGACTGAAGTGGAAGAGCAGAAGTGGACCTATGAGCATTTGTATAATTTGCTGCCACCAAATAACGAGGTACAGTTACAAACAGCGGCCTCATTGGGACTCATACCGAATAGGAGTTTCTGCAGCTCGTGTGAGAGAGATCGAATTCTCTATAAAAACAGAGCCAAAGGGGATGGTTTTGCGTGGAAGTGTCCTGTCTGTAAGAAGGGTGGTTTGCCAAGGATGGGTTCCTTCTTACAGAGAAGTCATCTGACAATAAAGCAGATTTTAGTTATTTTGCTCAGTTGGAGCATGGAGATGCCGCAGATTAAAATTAAACAGGAAGCAAGTGTGAGTAACCATACAATCGTAGATTGGATGTCATTCATAAGAGAAGTCTGTGAACAGGACATGCTGGACCATCCCATCATGTTAGGTGGGAGAGACGAACATTCGACACCTAAAGAAGTGGAGGTGGATGAGTCATATTTTTTCCGACGAAAGTATAATAGGGGACGTGTGAGGAAGGGCGTTTGGCTTTTTGGCGCAGTGGAAAGAGGCTCGAATTTGTGCAATTTCGCAATAGTGGAAAATAGGGATCGAGATACCCTGTTTCCAATCATAAATTCATGGTGCCTGCCAGGAACAAGAATTATTTCTGACGGTTGGGCGGCTTACCAAGGACTTGATCGACTCGCTCAAGGAATTTATGAGCACGACACTGTCGTCCACGAAGACAACTTCGTTGATCCGTTGGACCCTTCAGTGCACACACAGACTATTGAAGGACTATGGTCACACGCCAAAAAACATATACGAAAGTTCGGGAATCGACAAAATATGTTCGGCTTGCATCTGATGGAATTTTTATGGCGAAAAAGAGAGAAGGGTGAATGTTTTCCACGAATCATCAGATGCATCCGCGAACAGTATTCGTTTTAAAAATTAACTGTTTAATAAAGTTCTATGTTCTTAAAATAATTCTATGTTCTTCAAATAATTCTTTCTTAAAATAATTTATAACTGTTTTATAAAGTTCTATGTTCTTCCTTTGTTAAAAAAATAACTTATTCAAACAGTTCATTTAAATTAACAAGAAAAAGAAAAATTGAAACAGGTGCCCCCCGGTGATTCTGTTTGCATCCTTTTTAGTTTGGCAGGAGTTGCGTCCCTTGATTTCCCTGTAAACTGCAATCCTGCCTTAACAACAACAACAACAACAACAACAACAAATATATCTGTTGTTCTTATTTCTTGCCTCCGCAAAAGTTAGACATAAAGTCGCTTTTAATGAGGAGAAAATCCAGCTCCCCCAACAGAGGCACACTTGATAGGAACATTTTTTTTTTCAGTCATTAACGATTTCTCCTACACTGAACGAGGACAGAAAATATACACTGTGATCTGTTATACATAAGGACTCTTTACGTGCACCCCACGCCGAGGACTGAAAAGAATGTATTTTATGTAAAATGTTTAATCTTACAAAACATGCCTTTGGTTAATTTGTCTTAATATTTATTAATTTAGAGTTGGCAGGGACGTAATCTCTGCTAAAATTTTGCTCTGGTGGGAGGTGTCCCGTAATCTGGCAATGATTTGAGATTTGATCATGTCTTCGGAAAATGACATTGTACATTGCTGGTTGCCACAATTGAAAGCGCAGAGCATCGCTTGTGATTTCAACCGGGAAATAAAGGATGTGATAGTCTCCCCATCACTTTGTCTCATTACAAAGAACTGCTGACGGTATACCTCGGGATGGACGGTTTTCACGGCAACAGATTTAATATATTCCAGCAGCTGCTCCTCTGTAGCATTATGCAGGGCATCCGGACCAATAAAATTGAATAACATCTCATTGAAAGATGAATTGCAGATTTTCAGATGAATTGCAGGTAACTATAATTTTCTGTTTTTTTTTGTTTGTTTTTATTTATTTATTTATTTATTTGCATTAATGAATTATGTATTTGTTGTTTGGTTAAGCTTGGCTTATGTTTATTTTGTCCTTGAACGTTTTTCAATAATATAACAAGATTTTATATATTATTCCTATATACTTGCCTCCCCACAAAGGCAGAGTTAGACACAATGTTGGTTTTAATAATATAACTAACAACAACAACAACAACAACAACAAAAATATATCTGTTGTTCTTATTTATTGCCTCCCCAAAAGTTAGACATACCGTCGCTTTTAATGAGGAGAAAATCCAGCTCCCTCAACTGAGGCACACTTGATAGGAACAATTTTTTTTTAGTCATTAACGATTTCTCCTACACTGAACGAGGACAGAAAATATACACTGTGATCTGCTATGCACAAGGACTCTTTACGTGCACCCGGACCCCACGCCGAGGACTGAAAAGAATGTATTTTATGTAAAATGTTTAATCTTACAAAACTTGCCTTTGGTTAATTTGTCTTAATATTTATTTATTAAGCATTAACACACATGATATTGAAACGAATTTGCACGCATAACTAACGCATGATCTAAATTGGTAATTTGTACTTTGGAACATTTTCTTCTCTTATTTGAGTTGTTTATGTGAAATATCCAGTTTGTTAGTTTTTTTTTTTTTATGAGGATTAATTGAATTATTCAGATTGAACGAACATTTTTACACGAGGAACGAAATAATTTTTACACCGTATTACGTTGACCTAAATTGTTGGTTTTTTTCTTTTTAGTTGATTTTCTCTTTAAATAATTTCACGTTTAAATCGTTACACTTTGAATTTTAATTCGTTTATATTTTCATATATTTTATTTCTTAATGAAACACACAACAAAAGTTGTATAAATTTATAAAAGAAATCCTAACAAACAAAACACAAAAGAAAAAACGAATTCATCCTATTTTTTTTTTCGTATTGAAATCGTGGAATGAAAGGTAAGTTTTTTGTTTTCTTTTTTTTTTCTTTTATGTTTACACTTAAAAACATTTCCATTCGATAACTTTTTAAAAATAATCTTAAAAATTGAGTTTTGTTTATTTTTTATTTCAATACAATATAAAAAAAAAAACATCCATTCCTTCATACTTCATAACAGACGTGATTAAAAAAGTCTCCGGTTAAAAAATCGGTACTCATGCAGAGAGTGATCCGTGATGAAATAATAACGTTATTATTTAAAAAGCCATTCTTAACATGGGGAGGGGAGAGTGTTTTGTACATATTCTGTACTTTAACCTTACAATCGAATAAAAAAAAACATATAAAACTTTAATTAAACGTGGAAATACGATTTAAAAAAAATAGCGCGGATCACTTCCTGCATTAAAACCAAAACATCTTCTAGAAAATATAAGCGCTGACATATGATTATATATTTTCCATCTGATATTTAGTTTTTGTCCAAAATATGCTTATTTAACTAAAAGTTTTGTGACTTCTGAGAAAATAATAATGTTTCCTATAGTAAACACAATAAATTTATTCAAAGTTCGTTTTATTGAGCGTAAAAAACATGCATTTTCGAATTTAATTGCTGAAAGATTTTCCAAAATAATTTTCCTGTTTGCATTCTATGAAGTCGCTTGAGATTTAATCTTGATTTTTATGTTTAATCCAATATTTTAGATTTTAGAAAGGTTATTAGGCCACTTTTAGCAAATATGTATTTATGGCGAATTCCCAGGATACAGTGCCTGAAAGATTGTAGACGTTGCAACAGATTGGTCTGTTGCGACCACGAAGTCCTTTGGTTGATAAATTTGTGTTAGTGGATCAGTAGGTGTGTCAGAAATCTCGTGAAAATAGTGAATAATTCCATCCCATCTTTCCAAGCTTATAACTCCTCGAAAAATGTAAGTCAAGCCCTAATTTTTTTTTTCAATTAAAGGAGCAAGGACCAAGGTTTCATTAAAAAAAAATGTTTTAAACTTCGGACTTTACAGGTAAATTTCTAAAAAACAGTACTTTTTTTTGTTTTAAATTTGAATATATTATTTATTGACCTTTTCTCTTCAATTTGTGATATATAAGACTTTAGTACATAAATTAATTACTTTTTAATAGACATTTCAAAATGGGAGGTGTAAATTATTCGATCCCCCTGTCTTTCCAAGCTTATAACTCCTCGAAAAATGTAATTCAATTCCTAATTTTTTTTTCAATTAAAGGAGCAAAGACCAAGGTTTCATTAAAAAGAAAAGAAAAAACAAAACATCTTCTAGAAAATATAAGCGCTGACATATGATTATATATTTTCCATCTGATATTTAGTTTTTGTCCAAAATATGCTTATTTAACTAAAAGTTTTGTGACTTCTGAGAAAATAATAATGTTTCCTATAGTAAACACAATAAATTTATTCAAAGTTCGTTTTATTGAGCGTAAAAAACATGCATTTTCGAATTTAATTGCTGAAAGATTTTCCAAAATAATTTTCCTGTTTGCATTCTATGAAGTCGCTTGAGATTTAATCTTGATTTTTATGTTTAATCCAATATTTTAGATTTTAGAAAGGTTATTAGGCCACTTTTAGCAAACATATGTATTTATGGCGAATTCCCAGGATACAGTGCCTGAAAGATTGTAGACGTTGCAACAGATTGGTCTGTTGCGACCACAAAATCATTTAGTTGATAAATTTGTGTAGGTGTGTCAGAAATTTCGTGAAAATAGTGAATAATTCCACCCCATCTTTCCAAGCTTATAACTCCTCGAAAAATGTAAGTCAAGCCCTAATTTTTTTTTCAATTAAAGGAGCAAGGACCAAGGTTTCATTACAAAAACAGGTTTTAAACTTCGGACTTTACAGGTAAATTTCTAAAAAACTGATTTTTTTTTTGTTTTAAATTTGAATATATTATTTATTGACCTTTTCTCTTCAATTTGTGATATATAAAACTATTAAACATAAATTATTTACTTTTTAATAGACATTTCAAAATGAGAGGCGTAAATTATTCGACCCCCTATCTTTCTAAGCTTATAACTCCTCGAAAAATGTAATTCAAGCCCTAATTTTTTTTTCAATTAAAGGAGCAAGGACCAAGGTTTCATTAAAAAAAAAAAGACAAAAAGAAAAAATGTGTTCTTATAAAATAAGGTTTTAAACTTCGGACCTTACAGGTAAATTTCTAAAAAACTGATTTTTTTTTGTTTTAAATTTGAATATATTATTTATTGACCTTTTCTCTTCAATTTGTGATATATAAGACTTTAGTACATAAATTAATTATTTACTTTTTTAATAGACATTTCAAAATGGGAGGCGTAAATTATTCGATCCCCCTGTCTTTCCAAGCTTATAACTCCTCGAAAAATGTAATTCAATCCCTAAAGGTTCCATTAAAAAGAAAAGAAAAAAACAAATAACGTTGTTTAAAAAAAAGGGTTTTAAACTTCAAACTTTACAGGTAAAATTCTAAAAAACACTACGGTTTTTTTTTGTTTTAAATTTGAATATATTATGTATTGGCCTTTTCTCTTCAATTTGCGAGTAAATTAATTATTTATTTTACGGTGAGTAAATTAATTATTTACTTTTTAATAGACACTTGAAAATGGGGGGGGGCGTGAATAAAAAAAAAACGTTTGTCTAAAATATTATATTCGGTTTATTGGAAAGAACATAAAAATTCACATTGACCCTGAAAATATCGTAAACATAGAATCAATAAAAAAATTTTGATAGATTTTTAAAGTTTAAAAATTGAAAAATATTGAGTTCGGAAAATTCATTACTTTTTAAAAAAAAATATTTCTGTTACTTTTAAAACAACTTTAATAGTTTATTTTGGAAGTATAATCCATAAAGAAAATAAGCAACCCACTTTTAACAGAGAAATTACGAGTTTTTTTTAAATATTTTATTCGCAGTTCGTGTTAGGCGTGTCAAAATTCCTACAAAAATTCTGATACACCTAGTGGATCAGTACTCACAAAAAAAAACAGCCTTAAATAGTAAAATGCCTTGGCCCACATAAGGAAAAATCAGGTGCACGTGAAAAAAACCTCATAAAAGAAAGGAAACAAGCAACTTTCTGTTGTCAGAGGTAAAGAATTATTTCCTCTACTCTTCCATCTTCAGAAAAAAAAATCAAACGAACAAGAATATTTTTTTTTCAATCTTGTTTTTGGCAATTATAACAATGCCAGCTGTCCTCTTCAGGAGGGGGATGATGGAAGCACTAACCATAACCATCGCAGCCAATCATTGCCACTCCATCATCCGTATTCCCACATCCCGAACAAATGCAATCTTGCTCCTCGTCCACCAGAGATGGTTCTAAACCGTGCCAATCAGGCTGCGAGGAAGGCAAATCCTCCTCTGTGGAAGTGCTCTCTTGAAGGCAGAAGGGGCAATACCAATTTTCTTTCCCTAGTGGAAATTGACTTAAGCCTATTCATGAAAAATGAAACCGGTCATCGCATCTGTCACAGCATACCATGGGACTCCCATCGTCGGGTAAACTGCACACTGGGTAATTCCCAACATGTTCTCCCCCTGCAGGTTGAACCTCAGATGCCGTATCAAGGGAGGTGTGCTCTTACTGGTCACGGTCACCCTGTATATGTACGACTCTCTCGGTCCTTACTCCAGTGGGTAAAGGTTTTTCAACGAGTTCACCTGCAGGGACCCATCCTCACGCTTTACCTGCGCAGATCTCACCAAGCCATCCTCTCCTGGATACAACTGCGTAACCTTTCCCAAGATCCAAAATGGTCGACTTTGGTTAGGAATCCTGATCAAAACCACTTTTCCATCGAAATTAGTACCATATCCAAGAATTATGGAAAAATTATAAAATGTGCGTTAATTGATTTATGTGTTTTTAATGATATAATTAGCCCAGGCAATATATCAAAGTTATTTTTTTTAGTTAGTAGTATTATTTTAAGAATAATATGATGGTGTTTTCATTAATGCTGAACGCCTACATATTTTGTCTTGCTAATATTTAAATATTTAAGATTAATTAGACGCCCTTCGTTACAAATAATTTTTACATTCAGATGAATTAAGTGCGAACGGATATTTTTGTTCCCCAGTAAAAGCAAGGTGGACCTGTAAATTCACCCTTGCCCATTCGTCTGTTCGCACATTTCTAAAAAAATCTACGCCTTGGAATTTTTTGAAATTTTGCGCTAACATTAGAAATGATATGATTAAAACAGAAACAGTACGGATTTTCCGGGAAAACTCCAGTTGCCTCCCCCTGGAAGGGGGTGTTTCGGGTAAAAATGGCTAAAATTGGCCGTTTTGTGCTTATTCAAAAAAAATTGATGCCTTGGATTTTTATAAAACTTTTTGATAAGATGTGACTGATTTCTATATAATTTGGTTTGTTTATATTTCCTAATGACTTTTGTGTGTGCCCTAGGGGGTCTTTTTGGATTTATAAAAGCACTTCATTTTTGGAAGTATATTACCATATTTGTTCAAAATTCTTTGCATGTGTTAAGCAGTTTTGCATGGTGTTGAACTTGGGGATTTTTATGGCTAAATGATTGGAAAAATGATAGATTTAGTCATTTCATTTTTTTTTGCATTGTGCTGAACTCAAATTTACATATGTAAAGGCATAAAACTGCACAGTTTGTTCATTTTCACCAACATTTGACGTCCTCTGGGGACTTTTGAGGCTAAATAGGGGGGGAATACTGAACTTACTCATTTTTATGCTTCGTACACTGTGCATAGAATTTGGCAACTAAGCATGCATATATTAAGAAAATGTTTCTATATATTTTTATTATTTTGCACTTCTATGTATTTCATATATCACTTCTATGTATTTCATATATCACTACTATGTATTTCATATATCACTTCTATGTATTTCATATATTACTTCTATGTATTTCATATATCACTTCTATGTAAGGCATATATCACTTCTATGTATTTCATATATTACTTCTATGTATTTCATATATCACTTCTATGTATTTCATCTATCACTTCTATGTATGTCATATATCACTTCTATGTATTTCATATATTACTTCTATATATTTCATATATCACTTCTATGTAAGTCATATATAACTTCTATGTATGTCATATATCACTTCTATGTATTTCATATATCACTTCTATGTATTTCATATATCACTTCTATGTATGTCATATATCACTTCTATGTATTTCATATATTACTTCTATGTATTTCATATATCACTTCTATGTATTTCATATAACACTTCTATGTATTTCATATATATCTTCTATGTATGTCATATATTACTTCTATGTATTTCGTATATCACTTCTATGTATTTCATATATCACTTCTATGTATTTCATATATCACTTCTATTTATTTCATATATCACTTCTATGTATGTCATATATCACTTCTATGTATTTCATATATCACTTCTATGTATTTCATATATCACTTCTATGTATTTCATATATCACTTCTATGTATTTCATATATCATTTCTATGTATGTCATATATCAGTTCTATGTATTTCATATATCATCTCTATGTATTTCATATATCACTTCTATGTATTTCATATATCACTTATATGCATTTCATATATCACTTCTATGTATGCCATATATCACTTCTATGTATTTCATATATCACTTCTATGTATTTCATATATCACTTCTATGTATTTCATATATCACTTCTATGTATTTCATATATCACTTCTATGTATTTCATATATCACTTATATGCATTTCATATATCATTTCTATGTATGTCATATATCACTTCTATGTATGTCATATATCACTTCTATGTATTTCATATATCACTTCTATGTATTTCATATATCACTTCTATGTATTTCATATATCATTTCTATGTATGTCATATATCACTTCTATGTATTTCATATATCATCTCTATGTATTTCATATATCACTTCTATGTATTTCATATATCACTTATATGCATTTCATATATCACTTCTATGTATGTCATATATCACTTCTATGTATTTCATCTATCACTTATATGCATTTCATATATCACTTCTATGTATGTCATATATCACTTCTATGTATTTCATATATCACTTCTATGTATGTCATATATCACTTCTATGTATTTCATATATTACTTCTATGTATTTCATATATCACTTCTATGTATTTCATATAACACTTCTATGTATTTCATATAACACTTCTATGTATTTCATATATATCTTCTATGTATGTCATATATTACTTCTATGTATTTCGTATATCACTTCTATGTATTTCATATATCACTTCTATGTATTTCATATATCACTTCTATGTATTTCATATATCACTTCTATGTATTTCATATATCATTTCTATGTATTTCATATATCACTTCTATGTATTTCATATATCACTTCTATGTATTTCATATATCACTTCTATGTATTTCATATATCATTTCTATGTATGTCATATATCACTTTTATGTATTTCATATATCATCTCTATGTATTTCATATATCACTTCTATGTATATGTTTGTAGGAAGCAAAAACGTGTATGAATTCTTTTGATTGACTTATTTCAATTTACTATCATTGTTACATTAAGATGTGCATTTATACACGCACAAACACACATATATATATGTACATTGCAATATTGTATAGATAAATATTAATGTATTTCTTCTAGTAATGATGAAATAAAAACAATGCTAGATGTAATGTCAACTAGACTATATCTTAAGCAACTCCTGGATCGATTGGCTCTGTGTCAAGTTTGAAAATATTTGGTTACTTCTTTAAATGTATTTCATATGGATTGAAAATTAAATTGCGAGTTCAGTCTACTATTATTATCAATACTGATTCATACTGACAACAATACACAAACAGAATTGAAATATTTGAATACGCATACTAAAAATATTAAATTTTCCACAATTCTTTTGCAGATGTTCCTGATTGAACCCTATTATTGAATTTCAATGGAGTATAATTTTTTAAACTTTAACCTATAAACATATAACTTCATTTGAGAGACTACAGCAACATCCATTGGAAGATTTGTGTGTATGTATGGGTATATTTCATCAAAATACGGTTTACTCGGACATTTGAGAACACACACTGAAGTACATCCACTGGACTATCTGCAAAATAATAAACATCCAGTGTATCAGTAAGTCGTGGGAACATGAAACTGAAAAACCAGTTGGAAATGACATATATCAAATATTATGACCATATGATCCCTGCAGACATCTACCTTAAAAATGCTGCTGTTAAACATGGCATAGTTATATGGAATATGTCAGAGAGGGAGAGAGGCAACCTTCGTTGAAGTGAATGTCCTTAATGATGGAGATCTTAACAGAGCTGAAATGGAGAAACAGACTAAATATCAAGGTCTCATGTGTGGTATGAAAAGAAACTAAAATCTTAGAGCGATATCTACCATACCAGTTATTGTAGGTGCCACGGGGCTTATGGAGAAGAACCAGAAGTCCTATCTAACTAATATTCCTGGTGAACCAAATGCAAAACAGATCCAGACAATTGTACTCAAGGGATCGACGAGAATATATGTGTGTGTGGGGTATTTATCATCAAAATACGGTTTACTGGGACATTTGAGAACTTGAATGCCTACTAGACACTGTCCTCGAGTGTCTAAGGTCTCTCTGTACAGGGGTTTGTCAGAACAATCTGGCATGATGATATTTTTCCTAGAAGTAAACCCTGACCAAATATTCAAAATCACATAGTATTCGCTGCCCAAATAAGATCTCCTCACTATGGCTAACTTATATTAGCTTTACCGAGGAATGGTGCACTTTCTCCAAGTTATTTTACCTCAAGTAATAGCACGAAACTGTATAATCCACAAGACTTGATAAATTCTTGTCCTGGAAGTCAGTAAAACTGAGAGACCAAACAGAAAGTGATACATATAAAACTTGTTCTGAATATTCAGTTTTAATGAAACATATGAGAATTCACACTGGACACGGTCACATTCTTGTATACAACGTGGATATTCTTGGTCTGCAAACTCAAGTTTAGTGAGAAATATATGAAAACCTGATTTTTGAAAAGTAAAATTACAAAATAAAATTTAAAAAAATGAGAAAGAAACATTCTTGTGAAGTTTGTGGATATTCTTTTTCTCAAAAGTCAGACTTAGTGAGGCATATCCGAACTCACACTGGGGAAAAGCCACATTCTTGTGATATTTGTGGATATGTTTGTTCTCAAACATCATCGTTAGTGACACATATGAGAATTCACACTGGGGAAAAGCCATATTCTTGTGAAGTGTGTGGATATTCTTTTTCACAAAAATCGAGGTTAGTGATACATATGAGAACTCACACTGGGGAAAAGCCACATTCTTGTGAAGTGTGTGGATATTCTTTTTCACAAAAATCGAGCTTAGTAATACATATGAGAATTCACACTGGGGAAAAGCCATATTCTTGTGAAGTGTGTGGATATTCTTTTTCACAAAAATCGAAGTTAGTAATACATATGAGAACTCACACTGGGGAAAAGCTACATTCTTGTGAAGTGTGTGGATATTCTTTTTCACGAAAATCGGAGTTACTGATACATATGAGAACTCACACTGGGGAGAAGCCACATTCTTGTGAAGTGTGTGGATATTGCTGTTCAGCAAAATCAAACTTAGTGAGACATATGAGAACCCACACCGGGGAAAAGTCATATTCTTGTGACGTGTGTGAACATTCTTTTTCAGAAAAATCAAAGTTAAAGAAACATATGAGAACTCACACTGGGGAAAAGCCACATGCTTGTGACGTGTGTGGACATTCTTTTTCTGACAAATCAAATTTAGTGAAACATATGAGAACTCACACTGGTGAAAAGCCATATTCTTGTGAGGTGTGTGCATTCTCCTGCTCTAAAAAATCAACTTTACTTAAGCATATGAAAACTCACACTGAGGAATCTTAGGGAGATATCAGTCATACCAATTATTATAGGTGCCACATGGCTTATGATGAAGAACCTGAAACCCTACCTACCAAATAGTGAACCAGATGCAAAAGAGATTCAGACAATGAACAAAGAGCGCTTTTGACTGTTTTAAATAAAAGCAATGTTTGGCTGCTCCATACTCAGCATTACAATCATCAAAGGAAGAAAATTAAAAAAAACGAAAATAAACATTGTTTTAAGTATGCTGATATGTTTGTTTTAAGAATCAAATTTTCAGTCATATATGAGAACTCAGACAAGGGAAAACCTATTTATTATTATGATACGATTTTTGTTATCATTTATTAAGGTTTTTAATACACATGAAAAAGCAAATCATTGGAAACTGTTTTTCTGCAAACTATGTGCATAGCTTTATTCTAAAAGTTTGCATTTTTTTCATATAATAATTTTGAGCTTAAATAAAACAAACGTGAAATAATTCATGAGGGATGCAACAATTCAAAATTGTCTGAAATATATAAATATTTTTATTTTAGGTTCTAGAATATGAAACAAGATTTTAGAATCTGTTACATTATGTTTTGTCCTTCGGGACAAGATCAAAGTGTAGTATCTGTTCTTCAGATGCTGCACTTCTATTTCTTGTTCTCTTTCGGTGGAGGAGAAATCCTTCACGACTGGGACAATTTTTATTTTTGTACCTTTTCTCCACGTTAAAAAACGACCCTGGTGTCTAACTCTGTCCCGTGGGGAGGCATAGTAAATAGGTACATTATGTAAAAGTAAAGAATTTACACGTTTAAACGACATTGTCTCTGAAATATATAAATATTTTTGTTATTTTAGGTTCTAGAATATGCTACAATACCCATTTTAGTAAAGGATTGTGTTAAATCGACATGGTTTCTGAAATATAAATATTTATTTTATATTTTAGAATATGTTACATTATGTAAACGTAAAGAATTTACACGTTTAAACGACCTTGTCTCTGAAATATATAAATATTATTGCTTTTAGGTTCTAGAATATGCTACAATATATATTTTAGTAAAGGATTGTGTTAAAACGACATGGTTTCTGAAATATATACATATTTATTTTATATTTTAGAAAATGATACAATATGTAAAAGTAAAGAATTGCTTCTGAAATATATAAATAATATTTATTTTGGATTTTAGAATATTCTACAATAAATTAGAAATAAAGAAATGTGGTAAATTGTCTCTGAAATATAAAAATATTATTTTGTATTTTAGAATATGCTACAATGTGTAAAAATAAAGAAATTGGATAAAATGATATTGTCCCTGAAATATAAAAATATTATTTTGTATTTTAGAATATGCTACAATGTGTAAAAATAAAGAAATTGGATAAAATGATATTGTCCCTGAAATATAAAAATATTATTGATTTTAGATTTTAAAATATTCTACACTATGTAAAAATAAAGAAAAGATGTTGTTTCTGAAATATATACATATTATACATATTTTTATGAAAGCAAAAACGCAAATAAAAATCTCAATAATTAGACACAATTCATAGAGGACCAAGTCTTTGCGAAAAACAAATAAAGTTATAAAAGCAAAAAATTCTGGGATATATTTTAATCATAATGAAATTTAAATATGAGCCCATAGAAGGAACAACTTAATTTGTTGAGACTGTTATAAAATATAGCCGAGATGCTAAATTATATCAGTTTTTCGGATTCGGTTGTAAACTGTTATAAAATTACAAACACTTGACAAAAGTTATATTCTTGCAAAGCATTTAGTCTTTTTCTGATAGGAAATAATGGCGAAATGCTAAATTATATGAGAATTAAAGTTTAATTTTATGTAAAATAATTTACACTGAGGAAAATTCCAAAACTATTTGTAAATATACATTTTAAACTAAGTTACACATATTTATACAATTGCGATTAAAGGTATCATTAGAATGTTAAACAAATATTTCTCGTAATGTATAAGATAACACGTGATTGCTTGGCATCCGCTACGTAATGCATAAGATAACAGGTGATTGCTTGAACAGCTAGAACAAAATGATTAGAAAATAAGCAACACATCAAGTAGATCTTGAATATATCGCAATGTGATGAATACTCTACAAAATTTCTGGTAGCATAAATTATTAACAACTTTAGTTGTTTAATCTGTTGATTTGTAGAAATCCAAAAGAGTATTGCTTCATACAAGTCTTGTATCTTTTTAACAGACAAACACTTCGTCCTTACAAATAAAATACAGACGAATAAAATACGCTTTTCCCGCTAGTTACATACAACATTTATGAATAATTATTGTCTTGAATGTAGCTTAAAAAGAACAAACAGGATGTAGAAGGAAATAGTTCTGCACTAACAACCAAAAAGGGTAAAAGAAAGGAGCAGAAAATTCTTATCTTGATTTCGATTGATTACCAATCACAATGATACAAAAATAATAAAAAAAGAATTCACACATGATGTTGGAATGTAAGATAACCAAAATAGAATTATTACAATTAGTTTTTTTTTACATTAAACTATAAGTTGGCTTAATTGGTGACGTAAGAGAATGAAACGAGTCATCGAATCGTCACCTACTAAGAAAGTCAGCAAGAGTTTGCTAGAGGACAGTGTCAGTAAAAGTAAAGATTGAACAGTGGACATGGATCGAGATTCTGTTGCTGCAATCTCTGAAAGCAGATGAACTTACTAGAGATGATGTGTTCAACTTCGAGGGAAGTTACAGACGTGGAATAAAGCTATATTATAATATAACTTGGTGTTATAGTGTTTCACTCGGGTACAGTTATACTCTTTGTAACCTGAGTAAAAGATAAGGTATATTTTGCTTTTGTCTTACTTGCCACAATGACAAAAATTTTAATTCGTCATGTTAAAATAATTATATCGCGTACATTATTTGCCGCGGTTGTGAACAGTGTTAACGTGTGTATATGCCTACAAAAATGGCGCTGTATACTAACAAACTAGAAGAGAGAACACTTTACACACAAATATCTATGAAGAGGATTACATTGACGCTATACAACCTGCCACATATATATGCACATTTAATATATAGATAGATATGTATGTATGTGTGTATGTATACACACATACATACATCAACACATGCTCGTCCTTCGCCTGGTTGCATACACTATCTATAAACAATTCTCGTCTGAACGAACAAACAGAATGCAGAAAGAAGTGTGTTAACGGGATTTTTATTTAGGTTTGTGAAAAGCAACAGACTACTCTAGGTATTTATTAGATTATTAAACAAAACATTCGGCTTTTTATATTGAAAAAAAAAAACAACCCCTGCTATCAACATGCGAAAATGAATCTTCCAAATTGACAGCTTATATCATGTATTCTTAGAGCGATAACCAAGGGCATAAACCGTCAACAAAACAAAAACAAGAGTCAATCACTTATTTATAATATTTATTAGTTACCTTAATTTAAAAAAAATCTGACGAATTCATAAATTCAAGTTTTTACGAGGTGAATTTTGAGTAGGATTTTATTTTTCATAGTCAAGTGCAGTCAGGTTGTTATGAAAAGTAAATTCTAGTAGTTTTTCTCATTTAGAGTGATATTACCTTTCCGATTCATCATGAACTGCCAATACTTCAAATCGGTCATGAAACAAAGTAAATCACATGCTTTTCATGGATTAAGTCAAGATTTAAACAAACTCAGATGCAAAATATTCAAATTAACATGAGATTAAACAAAAATCTAGTATTTACAGACTTACTGGAATTTATTACTATAAATGATATGAGATTTAATAGAAATCTAGTATTTACAGACTTACTGGAATTTATTACTATAAATGATATGAGATTTAATAGAAATCTAGTATTTACAAACTTACTGGAATTTATTACTATAAATGATATGATACTGTACTCCACGATGGTTTTAATTATGAAAGTCACATGATAGTGTGTCCCACTTGGATCTATTGCAATCATTTGTAATAGAAAGAAAATCATATACAAAATTGGTAAAACGCTGTTATTAAACAATACCAATTGAACAACGACAATGCGTGATGTCAACATCATAAAAGAGGAAAACAATTGTGTTCGTTACAACTCTACTTTCAAACGAGTCGTTGTTTGTTTCGTTCACCACACTCTTTTCTTCTACCTCTTCTTTTACACACGTCTGTTCGCTTTAGTGACTAAAAATTGTCTGTCCTCCCGCTTTCCTTTCCTCGTTATTTATGGAATCAGGGTACGAGATTCTCCGAGATTCCACGAGATTCCACGATACTTTTTTTCCACATAAACGCATGCGGACGCCATCTTGATTCTCAGTTTCTGCTTTGCATGCACAAACGCGCAGCCACTTTAACGGTAAGCCACTTATTTCTCCACACTCCCCCCTGATCTCATGATCACAGAGACGGCAAGGTGGTGGCGATCGCCGCCGTCGGGTGCTTCTGCAAAGGGGCAAAGTGCTGCTCTCGTCTTCGCGTGCGCTCTCGTCCACCACCTGGTGGTCGGGGAAGGCTTCATCTCCGTGGAGGCTACTGATATCAGAGTCACGGCTTGATAGGGATGGTGCAAACCAAAGCGATGGCCCACTCGTTTCAGAGTCAGAGTCACTCTCATCGTCCACTGGAGGTGGTACATGTGTTGCCGGCCATAGGTCCCTAACGTGATAAATGATATGAGATTTAATAGAAATCTAGTATTTACAAATTTACTGGAATTTATTACTATAAATGATATGAGATTTAATAGAAATCTAGTATTTACAAACTTACTGGAATTTATTACTATAAATGATATGAGATTAAATAGAAATCTAGTATTTACAAATTTACTGGAATTTATTACTATAAATGATATGATACTGTACTCCACGATGGTTTTAATTATGAAAGTCACATGATAGAGTGCCCCACTTGGATCTATTGCAATCATTTGTAATAGAAAGAAAATCATATACAAAATTGGTAAAACACTGTTATTAAACAATACCAATTGAACAACGACAATGCGTGATGGCAACATCATAAAAGGGAAAAACAATATATGAAAATATGCCAGATCTGTGTCTACTACAGTTCCCTAATTCTTCTGGCAATAACTTAACTTAGCCCAAAATGATTGAAACACATAAATCTACTCCCTCATCAGCACACACATTCCCTGACTTAGCATCTATGAAAAATTCAATCTAAATTAAAATACATGAAGTGTTTGGGCATCAAGCACAAGTTGCAGATTAACACGACAATTATTGCAGATATTAGAAAAAAGGCAAGGAAATCTTAGCATTCATTGATTGATTAGTAAAATGTACTCCAGGTAATAGACAAAAAAGCAAGGAAATCAAAGCATTTATTGGCTTGATCAGTAAAATGTACACCTGCCTAAAAATCTGCTTCTTGATAAATGCTAGAATGCTTACAACCTGCGCCAAAGCCGCACACAAAGTTAATCACCTGTTCTATTGTATGCATCCTTCCGTCTAGATAGACGATAGAGAATCGTGCCTGAAGGTTGTCATGACTGGTGGCAACTGTGACTGCTGCTGATGCTGTTCTTTTGCGCCTGTCCCTTTTCTCCTCCCACTGTTCATCTCTTCTCTCCTCGCTCAGCCGGACGCATTTCTTAACTTTGACTCTCCAGGAGTCACAGTCTTCATCATAGGATTCAAGGTCAACAGGGTTGATGTTGCCGGATTTTAAGTCCCTTTTTCACACACCATAACATCGGTTGGTCTACTGCCTGCTAAGAGCTCGCCATAAAGGATGTCTTTGGGGATTCGGCCATCCTGCATTCGGACGACGTGCCCTAGCCAGTGCAGACGTCTGTGGGAGAGGAGGGCCAACATTCTTGGAAGATTTGCTTTGGCAAGAACGTCTTTGTTCAGAACGCGGTCCTGCCATGTAATGCCTAAGATATTTCTTAGATTGTGCAGAGGGAAGGCATTTAGTCTGCGTTCTTGACGTGTGTAGAGGGTCCATGTTTCACTGCAGTAGAGTAACATGCTGATGGCACAGGCTTGATACATCCTCATCATTGTGTTTTTAGTCAGCATGTTGTTATTCCACGCTCTGTTTGTCAGGCTGGCCATAGCTATTGCTGCTTTTCCAATGCGGGGGTTTAGCTCTGCGTCCAGTGAGAGGTTGTTGAAAATAATGGAGCCTAGATAGGTGAAGTCGATCACCCATCACCTCTAGTGTCTGATCTCCAATGGATATGCAGGAGGCGTTGCTGACATCTTGCGCCATGACATTTGTTTTCTTGGGGCTTATTGTCAGACCAAACTCATTGCAAGCACGGGTGAGGCGGTCAAGGAGTTGTTGGAGGGGTTCCTCAGAATGGGCCGCTGATGCTGCATCATCTGCAAACAGCATTTCCCTGATGAGAGCCATGCGGACTTTAGTGTTGGCACATAGACGGGGCAGGTGTAAAAGACTTCTATCTCCTCTTGTGCGAATATAGACACCAACTTCAGTTTCATGAAAAGTGTATAGTAGCAGAAGTGAGAAAATATGCCCAAAAGAGTTGAGGCAAGAACACATCCCTGCTTTAACAACACTGAGGATGGGAAAAGATTCTGAAAGTTATCCATTGAATTTGACGGACCCAGTTCATGTCTTCATGAAAAGAGGTGATCATTCTCAGGGGTTTGGAGAGACATGCTATCTCACGAGTTTGGGGAAGCATCCTATTGTTTGTAGTAACATATTGAGGTCGCTTCTGCTTACCAGGTCAAATGCCTTTGTGAGATCAATAAAAGCGAGATACAGTAGTTTCGTCTGCTCCTGTAGTTGTTGTAAGGAGAATACCATGTCAACAATTGACTTTTTTTGCTTTAAAACCGCATTGCGCCTCTGGTTAAGCTCTCTCTGCGAGTGACTAAAGTCTTTTCTATACAACACGAGTGAAGACCTTTCCAACACAGCTGAGCAGAGGGATGCCACGGTAATTACACTCACCGCGATCACCTTTATTATGGTAAAACGTTCTGATGTTGGTGTCACGCATGTCTTGCAGAACCGAACCCTCTTCCAAGCACTGAAACAGAAGTTGATAAAGATGATCTATTGGAGTAAGGATATTACAACGTTTGAGCGTTTGATAATAAAAAGGTTAATAAGAATCTAAACCAAAACTGCCAACAAGTAAGGATATTTCAATAATTTCTGATAATAAATGATAAAGTGCAGAGTGAATATATAAAGCGCCTTTAATGTTATTTACCAATATAGAATAAAATTACAACCTGCGTTTAACATGATGGGAATGTATTGAGGGGGGGGCTAAAATTTATCTCCTGGAAGATTGAGTGCTACAGAGGAATTATTAATATCCTGAAATAACTTGAAAACAGTAAACGAAGTAATATAATTGTCCTAATATTAAAAAAAAACTTTAAAAATTAGACAATATTTTCAAAGCCAATTGTATCAAAACTTGACAAATATACTATACTTTATCTTGTGTATCTTTGCTTATGGCTAATAAAAATTAGTTACCCTCATGATAACATATTGTATAGAAACTCTCATAAAATCTGTCGTTATTCTGTATTTTAGTTATTGTTTGGTCAGCTTGGAGAAAACTTGATAAAGTTTTAATATTTTGTACAAGTTGATTGGGTCAGCTCTGTTTTATGCAGTGAGTTTTAGAGTCCTTTTGTTTGATTGTATATATGTTTTTGTAGTAATGCTTTTAATGCTGTAGTGGGTGATATTGTTGATACAATACTTTATCCAAATTTGTTAACTTAAGTGGAACGGCACATCAGAAACTTGTTCACGAGCTGGAAAGCAGGAAAACGGAAGACAATTCCACAGGCGTGCAGTTCTAAGAAAGAAGCTTTGATCATGGAATCTATGTTTAGGTTTAGGCACATATAAAGAGTGGGGAGAATTATTGATAATGTTTTCAGCTAGTCTAGTGTTTCTTGTGAAAGTTTGGCGAGGGGAGACCATAGATTGAAGCTCAGTCGAACACTTTCCATGAAAATAACGATAAAGCAAAGACAAACTCGCAACATCTCTTCTGTGAAATAGAGGTTGAAGGGAAGAGAAAAGGGCATCTCCCACCAGGCTACAAAGTCTATTTTGAACTCTATTAAGACAGGGCAAGTCCTTTCTAGCAGCTCCTGCCCAGATGTGACAACAGTATTCCATCCTTGGACGTACCTGGCTCTTATATAGATAGAGAATTGCATAAGCAGTGAGATATCTACTGGATTGATAGAAGGATCCGACCATTTTTCAAGCGGCCTTGGCAACAGATTTGATGTACGTATTCCATTTAAGATCAGGAGTAAAGGTCAAGCCCAGAAGCATGTCAAAACTTGAGGCCTCCCCAAGACGATGCCATATTTAGTAAATATTTGTTTACTTGAAAACATATTTTTACCTTTTCATGTATTTGCTGTAGTAATTCGCAATGACCACATCCAACGAGAATAGGTAAATCCCTAGATAGTTCGCACCTCATACTATTTCATGATTTTGTTGGTATCTATTGATGTAGTAAGCTGCTAGTACAATTCCATGGTGATTTTCGACTCCGCAAAAAATATGTCTAAAATGATTTGTTGGTTCCTATTGATTTAGTAGATTTATAAGCTGCTAAGCTTTTTGGAACTCTTTATATTTACTTTATACATTTGCACATGTCAGTTATGTCTATGTTGATCTTGTGCCAGTATCTAATTCGCAGGATTGTTTTTATACCGAAGATGCCCAGTGTGTAACTGTTCAAGAATTTTCTTCTGGTTGATGACTTGTTCTCTATTAAGAAATAAACTGTTTTCTACTGAGATCTTGTTGATCTGCTGATACCTATCACGTTGTATAGATGATTATCTCGATGAGTTAATTGAGCATTGATGATTTCACGTTAGATTTCGACTAGCCGGTAAATTGAATCACACCAAACCTGTTGCTAAGGATAAATGGTCGTAGAATAAAAAAAAGTCAACAGTTAGGAACATGACAACAGAATAAATGCGATTCCTGCCGACAAAACTAGAAATTTTGTGGGAAGGAGAATTTTATTATTATTTTGTTACAGGAGAATCGTCATTTTTTATATAAGCTTTACCAGCAATAAAACATATTAACACATTATCTTTTTACATAAGTGTTGTAAGTAAAACAAATAGTGTATGCTCTTTAAATAAGTTTTTTAGCACATGGCGGACACTACTGGACTAGTATACAAAGCTAGCGTTTCGTCAGGGAGAGTGCTATTTGGAAGTTTCGTATCCATACGAAACACAATACAACATTTTCCCCTCCATTAAATTAGAAAATTCCTACCGTAGGTGGAAAGTTCATTCAAGTATATGAAGGTGAGTTGATCACAACCAATTCAAGGAATGTAGTTTAATAGTTCAGGTTCGCAATGTTAAAACTCACTAATTCAGCACAAGGAGTGCAATTTAATAGTTCTGATGCGCAAAATTTAATAGTTCTGATGTGCAAAATAAATTTAATCAAGATTCACTAAACTCTAGAATCACAAATTAAACTTATCTGGTGGTTTTCTACTACGTTCTGACCGTCGCAAAACAGGTGGTTCTAATGGTTGGGGTGAATTTTCCTCTTGCTGATCTGCTTGTGTATCATTCCAGTTTTCCGAGTCATGTGGGTGATCGGTGAATGGAAAGTCCTTCAACGGGGCCGAGTCACGTGTAGATACAGTCATCTGCCTACCCTCGTTAGATCGAACAAAGGCATAATGGGAGTTAGCATCTAGAAGTTCAACCTTATCAACCAGAGGTTCATATTTAGTTAACCGGTTGTGTATCCGCATTAAAACAAAATCAGATTCGGTCATCCAAGACGGTACCGCTGTCTCGGACACTGATCTTCTGTGGAGTTTAAACAGGCGCTCATGAGGTGTCTCATTTGTGGCTGTGGATATTAAAGACCGAATGGAATGGAGGGAGTCTGCTAAAACATTTTCCCAGTGTTCAGTCGGCAAACCTTTTTCTTCCGATGCTAATGAAATAGTTTTCCACACTGTTCCATTCAGTCGTTCAACTTGACCATTCCCCTGCGGGTGATATGGAGTGCTGTAGCTGGTGGAGATCCCTTTGCCGTGTATATAATTCTTGTACTCAGCACTCTTGAAACAACTCTTGTTATCTGAATGAACATGGCTGGGCATGCCAAATATAGAAACTAGGTGGGAGCAAGATTTCAGTACACTCTGAGTATTGGTCTTTGCAAGGGTATACAAATGGTAAGCGGCTGTATTCATCAACTAATACTAACATATACTAATTTGGGGTAGATGAAGGTAAGGGTCCTTTAAAATCGAGGTTTAACCTCTTGAAAGATTGAGTTGATTTGATTAAATGCCCATCAACAGGGCGGAAAAATCTTGTTTTGCACTTGTTGCAAACAATACAGTCCTTTGTCATCTGCCGAATATCCTCAAGAGAGTAACAGAGGTTTCTACTCCTTATGAAGACCATCATCCTTCTAATCCTAGGATGGCACAAAGATCGATGCAAATTGAGGAGGTTGTTGCTACTATTCACAATAGCACAAGAAGCACGTGTCAATGCGTCAGCTACAAGATTATTTTCACCAGGGTGATAGATAATGTCGAAATTGAAGCATGAAAGCTCCAATCTTCAACATAAAAATTTATCGGGGCTTTTTTTCGACTATGGTGATTTTGGTCGTAAACAAATTTTACGTATTTCTGATCAGTAATAAGTTTGAAGTGCTTCCCCAAGAGGTAATGGCGCCAATATCTAACTGCTTCTATAATGGCAGCCGCTTCCTTTTCAACAGTGGGATTGCTTAGTTCAGAGCCGTGTGGAGTTCGTGAGAAAAAAAAAACAACTGGTCTACCATTTGGGTTGAGGACTCCAGAAAGAGCACAATCAGAGGCATCAGTCTCCAACTCAAAGGAAACATTCTCGTCGATAGTTTTTATTACAGCTGATTCAATATTTAGTTTTAGACTGTCAAATGCATTTCGAGTACTTGATTAAGGGGAAATAATTTAGTCTTAATAAGAGGCTGAATCTTATCAAAATATCTATGATCCACTCTGAATAATAAGAGAAAAACACCAGGGCTTGCTTGAGTGATTTGCTGTCAGTTGGATAAGGGAGTTCTTTTAAAGGCTTCAACCTCTCGGAGTCGGGTTTAATTTGACCGTTGGGTCCAATGATATATCTCAATAATAATAATAATATAACCCATGGAGCTCACTTCATTCACAGAAAACACACACTTTTCTTTATTGTGCGTAATTTTCCGTTTTTCTGTTACGTTGATAAATTTCGCCCGATTCCCATCGTGTTGCTCCATAGATGAAAATATTGTCCACGTATCCAAAGGTGTCGTGTAAGCCATCAGAACTAATAATTTCATCGACAATTGGCTGAAAAAAAGAAACTCCGTTTGTAACCCCAAAGGGTATTCGGATGATACAAACCGGGGATCTGGTGATACGCATTTTTCAGGTCGATTGTGCTGAATACATTATACTGAGCAACCTTATTCACTACGTCATTCAGCCGGGGCAGGGGGTAGGCATCAAGGCTTGTGTACTTATTCACAGTTTCAGAATAACCAATGACCATTCTCTTTTTCTGATTATCGGATTTAACCACGACCACTTGTGCCCTCCAGGGGGAGGTTGAGGTTTCGATGATCCCTGCTTTAAAAGGCGCTTAACCTCTGAGTCAATTAACTTGCTATCACTTGAGCTATAACGTCTAGACTTGGTGGCAACTGGTTTGCATTTCTTATTTATATTAGCAAAAAGTTTAGGTGGTTCCACCGAAGCCACAGCGAGTCCACAAATTTCAAAAGGAGTCGAACTCCCACCATACTTGAAGGTAACGTTTTCATGTTTACTTGGAAAATCCAGTCCAAGAATCACATCACAAGAGAGGTTATTCAAAACTGACAGTTTCTGGTTGGGATACATACGTTTGTTAAAAAATATGTTAGGAAAACAAGCACCTACCATTTTGGATGAGGGTCAGACGATGCCATCGAAACTCTCAAGTCTGAATCTGTTATTTGTAAATCCAGATCCTCAGCTACTTTGGTATGAATAAAGCTGCCACTGTCCATTAGTGCTCTTAATGGCCGACCCAAAATGTGGATTTCTATGGTGGATCTCTGTAGGGACGATGGAACCACCGAATTCGAACTTATAGAGGCTAATGTTGGATAAAGGACCGAAACAGAAGTTGATTGAGTAGTATTATTTGATTTACAGCATTTTGCAAAATGCCCGATCCGTTTACATCGATGGTAAATACTCGATTTTGCTGGACATCGTGATTTTGGGTGTTTATAATTTCCACAGTTCCAACATTTAATTTCTGATTGAGCAACACTTAGATTTATTTGATTAGAATCCAAGTTCGATGTCTCTTCCTTCCCGAGGGCTGCAGCAGCGATTAGTTCCCGGTATCGTGCTGGTGAAAACGATTCCATATTCCTCATTGCATTGTCCAGCGCTCGGGCCTGGTCAAACATAGTGTCCAGGTCGAGTGTTTTATTTCCAACAAACGCTGGCAAATGGTATGGGACTGAATTCCGGCAATAAAGGCATCCCGAATCGATTCATTAGTGTATATAGCCGCATTGACATCCCTAAAATTGCAGTCTCTCTCGGTTGCTGACGCCTCGTGGCGAGTAGATGCCGTGCGTATATCTCGTTTTTTGGTTTTATAAAGAGTTCCTCCAGTTTGAGACAGGCTTCTTCATAATTTCCGCAATCGCTGTCATATTCGAAAATATCCGGTGAAATAAAATTCATCAGAACCGACAACTTGTTGAGATTTTCCTGGGGTAGTACCGCTAAAAATTATTTGAACGTAGCAAGCCAACCCTTAAATTCTCACTCTGTATTAGATGAATTAGGGTTTACGTCCAATCGAGAAGGCCTCAAATTTAAAATCTTTTACCTTTTTTTGACCCTTTTGCGCTAATAAAATTGTCAGTAAAACAAATACTGTATACCCTTTAAATAAGGTTTCTATTAGCACAAAAGAACGATACATCGGATCCAACGTCAACACTATAAAGTAACATGGCGGACACTACTGGAGAAGTATACAGAGCTAGAGCTTCGTCAGGGAGAGTGCTATTGGGAAGTTTCGTATCCATACGAAACACAATACAATATGTCTTCTTTAGAATTTTTTTACATGGGGGTCACCACTTATCAAGGCCCGAAGGCCACTCAGGGATAAGGGTCATTGCGTGTACAGTAATCAATGATATAGTATTGCAGTAATCATTAGTATTGGGGGGGGGTTGATAGAGTGTCTTACTTAAGGATGCGGTTTTTAGGAGCTTGTTTATGTTGGACTTGAAGACGTCCAAGTTATAGTCAGGTGGGAAACAGGCAAGCGTCAGAGAGTTCCACTGGCGTGCAGTTCTAAGAAAGAAGCTCTTCTCATGGAATCTACGTTTGGATTTAGGCACTGATAAAGAGTGGGGAAAATTATTGACAGTAGTTTCAGCCAGACGGGTGTTTCTCGTGAAAGATTGGCGAGGGGGGACGAGGGATTGGAGCTCAGACGAGCACCTGCCATGGAAATAACGATAAAACAAGACAGGCTAGCAACGTCTCTTCTGTGGGAGAGAGGTTGCAGTGAAGAGAAAAGGGCATCTCCCACTAAACCACGAAGTCTATTTTGTACTTTGTCAAGGCAGGATATGCTGTTTTTAGCAGCTCCTGTCCAGATGTGGCAGCAGTACTCCATCCTTGGACGTACTTGGCTTTTATATAGATAGAGAATTGCATTAGTAGTGAGATATCTTCTGGAGCGTTAGAAGGATCCTACCATTTTCCCAGCGTCCCTGGCAACAGATTTGATGTACGTGTTCCATTTCAGATCAGGAATAAAGGTCAAGCCCAGAAGCTTGTCAAAACATAGAGCCTCCCCAAGACGAGAGCCATCCATTTCAATTAATGCCAGGTGGGGATCAAAGCGTTGATGATGTAAAGATAGAAGCTTGGTTTTGGATGCATTAAAAGTTATAGATCTAACCGTCTCCCCACCAGAATTTGTGTGTATTGGTTGAAAACCAGCTATAACCCCGGAAATTGGACATCTAAAACAAGTTAAACTATGCGTTCAGATTTATTCGGTTGACAAAATAAAAATTTCAGGGGAGGTGGATGTTGTAAATCACGTGTGAAAAAGAATCGATTCTCTCAACTTAATATTGAATGGAATTAGCTGATGTTGTGTTTGGCAAATAAACGATATTTTATTAAATGAAAGATTTTGTTTCTGCCATTAAAAAGTTTGCCTAAAATAAGTTTATATAAAAAAAATTAATTATGTATTTTTTTAATAGACAGGAGAGATCAGCGTCCGAAATTTTCAGTTACAACGTCAGCTTTTTTATGTATTGTAATTAATATAGCTCATTCTTTTTATTTATTTATTTATTTATTATTATTATTATTATTATTATTATTATTATTATTATTATTATTATTATTATTATTATTGTTGTTATTATTATTATTATTATTATTATTATTATTATTATTATTATTAGTTTTATTTAAAGGTTCATATATATTTAAAAGAAACGCAATCAGAAAGACACCCGTTTATTTCAATATATTTTGTTTGAATACGTTTGTTTTGTTACTTACATTAAAAAGTTTTGTGTAAAAAAAAAAGTTATTTTTTTTAATCCTTAAAAGTTTTGTAAATATTTAATATTAAAAATTATGGGTATACCAAAATATGTTTTGTAAATATATTTTTTTCTTTTAAATTTTAAAAAGTTTTGTAAATATATTTAAAAAATCTTGCTCGCAAACATTCGACCATGTCTTCTATACCACCAGTGCCACTTGAAATGTACGCCAATTGTCGTCTTCTGCTATAGGGTCTCTATTCTTTACTTGACCCACAATAAAACAATAAAATGAATTTACTCAAATTTTAATCGAGAAGTTATTTGGGGCAAATATATGTTTTAGATTAATATAAAAGGTATTTTCAAAAAAGAAACATTTTTATTTAATATGATTTTTTATGATACTTTTATTCAATATGATTTTTTTTTCAATTCTGTGTGTCATTTTTTCTGTTTTTTTTTTTTCGTTAAAAATGTTTGTAAAAAATAGCAAGTTTATATTTTCTTATTAGTTCGTGCTTTGGTTTTACTAATTATTCACGACTAAAAATTACAAACAATTTAATAGACATCTAATTAAAGCCCGAGACAATTATTTGGCACACTGTATTGAAAAAATAATTGTCTTAGTCGTAAAGTGTTTAATTAATCAAAGCAACTTCGACACGCGTGCTTTTGCTTTACTCAGTTCGTCAGCGCAAAAATAATCTTGTCTTATAAAAATAGACAATAAAACGAATTTACTCAATAGGCACTTAGGTGTTAACAGTAGTTCGACTAATCAAAACAAAAATAAATAAATAAACCTCAACACCTCAAAACTTCATATGTTTTATTTATAATGAATTGGGCACAATAAAGAGAAATTTATTTTTAAAAAATCGCAACACGCCTCAAACATTAACAAGCATTATCTAAACTTGATATGAAAACAATTCGACACATTTAACTAATGAACGGATATTTTTACACGCGGTACGAAATAATAATTATACTGATGATTACGCGAAACATGACACACAGATACGGATATTTTTACGCAAGGAACGAAATAATTCGGTACACTTAACTAATTAACAGACATTTTTTACATAAGGAATGAATATTGGTGACACCGTGTTACGATAACCTAAATTCGTTGTCCTTTGGCACTTGATTTTTTCTTTAAATAATTTCACGTTTAAATCGTGTTTTTCATCTTTTAATTTTGATTCTTTTTATATTTTCATATATTTTAATTATTAATGAATTAAACACACAAAACAAAAGTTGTATCAATTTACTAAAGAAATCTTAACAAACAAAACAAATTTTCTGTTTTGAACACAAAAGAAAAACGAATTCATCTCATTTTTTTTTTGTATTGAATTCCTGAAATGCAAGGTAAGTTTTTAGTATTTTGTACACTTTTTAAAATTAATCTTGAACATTGAAATAAGTTTATTTTTTATTGCAATTCAATAAAAATATTGATTCTGTCATGCTTTATAAAAAACGTGAATAAAATTTATTTCCATCATAAAAATCTCGGTACTTTTACAGTTTAATAAAGACATTAATATATATATATATATATATATATATATATATATATATATATATATATATATATATATATATATATATATATATATATATATTTACGGCGAAAAAAACAATTTGTTATGATACCGAGCAAAAGGTTCAATTTATAGGAAGAGAAGCTAGTATTAAAGATGGGGAGGGAGTGCCGACGCTTTAAATTGAGTTATGTCCCCTTGACGTGTTCAAAAAATTCCTAGATCTCTATTTTCAACGCGCTGTAATAAAAAGGTGTTTTTCCGCTGTAAAAATAAAAACAAAAAACTTACTCGATCAAATTAAGTGAAAAACATTTTTTTAGATCTTCAGTCCAAAACAGATACGTACAATATAACCTTTTTTCGATATTTTCATTTTTTTAATGTTTTCATTAAACTGTACAAGTGCCAAACTCTAACATTTATATTGTTGTCAAAAATATGTTTATTTTAGTAAAATTTGTGATTTCTGTTAAAATAATAATGTTTACCATCAACGCATGATTTAATTTTTTGTCATTAAAGAATTCTGTTTAATTTTTATCCATTATTTTACATACATGTGCATCTATGTTACTGTGCTTAAGCAAAACGTTATTATTTAGAAATCCGTTTTTGACATGGGGAGGGGGAGGGGTGTTAAATTTTAAAATACTATTTAAATATAATGCGGTAACATAGATGCACAGGTACCAAGACATCAATTTTTTTATAAAGATGACGTAAAATGAACACCCACGTATTGCCCATCACAAATAAACAGAATCTTAACATAGAAAAACATTTTTTTAATTTTTACAATCTAACCAAGCGTAGTTTACCCCCTAAAAATATTCACTTTTTTTTGGTGTTAGTTTCGAAAGACTCAAACAATTTCTACCAAAAAGATGAATAATAAAAAAAAGTAAAAAAGTGGGGTATCACTTTCCGTTATATATTGTCAACATGACATGTAATCATTCACAGTTTCTAAATATACATTTAAAGTGAAATGAACACCGATTTCATTAGCAGATATTAGTCAACAAGACATGTAATCATTCACAGTTTCTAAATTTTGTGGTATGATGAAAGGAGGGGATATCGGGGATTTAATAGACGAGTGTCACCGTGACATTTATTGGGTGGAATTATACTAGTATGTTGTTTAATTTTCAATTTCTGAGCGATTAGTGGGATTCCCTAGATGATTGTCTCATGTCAGCTATTTTTCTTCGTTTGCTAACAAAGACTTAGCACTATTTTTGTGTTTCAAAATAAACGCTTCAAAACAAGTGCAAACAAAATGTTATTAAGGTTGCTGGAAGAATCACAAAACCTGCCTTTGGTAACATTTATTTGTAATATATTTGTTTTTGATCACTTTTTTGTTGTTATTTTAATTGTTAGGTGGAAATGCAAATCAGTTAGCGAGAACACTTTCCCATGTTAAGAATGGCTTTCTAAATAATAATAATATATATGAGTAGAGGTTGTTTTTAGCTGAAACAGAACAAAAAATAAAATGGATGAGTAAAATAAAATGTTTCCTCGGTGAATCTAAAAATGAAATTTAAAAAATTTGAACAAACCATATATATATATATATATATATATATATATATATATATATATATATATATATATATATATATCTCTGTGTGTGTGTACGTATATATATGGTCGGGTCACCGGCGACTAAACTAGTTCACCCACCAGACTTGTTTGGGTAGGAGGGTTGCTAGTCTCCATGAAGGATTAAAAACAAGGCCTTCCAAATGGCGAATGAACCCTTTTTGGGGGTCAACGGCCAACTAGCACCGTGTGTGTTTGTGTGTATGTATGTGTGTGCTGGGGTGGAAGGACTCCCATAAGCCATGGGGAAGGCAACCTTTCTAGGAGAAGCAAATCTCTGATTTAAAAAACCATAAAGCGGGAGACCAGTCCCCGCATTAAGCTGGTCTGCAATTTAACTTGTTGCTGGCTATCTTGCTCTTGCTTTTTGCTGGATCTCAACATCTTGAACAGAGAGAGAGAGAGAGAGAGAGAGAGAGAGAGAGAGAGAGAGAGAGAGAGAGAGAGAGAGACCTAGCTGTCGTACAAAGCTAAGACTCTGTAACATCATATGTGTATAGATACTTCCTCAGGCATTTGTCTATAAAAATGGTCCTGTAGCGATTGAAGTCAGTTTAGGGCTCATGGACTGAGGGAGTGGCACTCATCTGACAATACGTTGCAATCATATATATATATATATATATATATATATATATATATATATATATATATATATATATATAGGAAAGCCAATTGAAATATGTTTTGCTTATTAAATTGTTTGATGAAAGTAGAGAATAATTGACAATACATGGATTCTAATCTAAAAACAAATCCTAAGAAAGTAAAAATAGATATGTGTGTTATTCCCTTTTTCCATAAAACTTTGAAACTGTACATGATTACACTTCTCGCTGAGCGCTAACTACCATAAACTGGGTGCTCATTTTACTTTAAATCTATGAAGGGCAGTGATCCTCATCAAAACCTTTTAATCTTAAAATATAAGACGGTTGAAATTTATTACACAATAAGTAGATTTTTATTTTTTTCTGAGGTAAACTACATCGAGTTTGATTGTGAAGATTTACCAAAATAATTTGTTTTCAATTATTTTTAATTTTTTAGTGGGGTAAACTACATCGAGTTTGATTGTGAAGATTTACAAAAATAAGTTTGTTTTCAATTATTTTTAATTTTTTCTGGGGTAAACTACATCGAGTTTGATTGTGAAGATTTACAAAAATAAGTTTGTTTTCAATTATTTTTAATTTTTTCTGGGGTAAACTACATCGAGTTAGATTGTGAAGATTTACCAAAATAATTTGTTTTCAATTATTTTTAATTTTTTTCGGGGTAAACTACATCGAGTTAGATCGTGAAGATTTACCAAAATAAGTTGTTTTCAATTATTTTTAATTTTTTCTGGGGTACACTACATCGAGTTAGATTGTGAAGATTTATCAAAATAAGTTGTTTTCAATTATTTTTAATTTTTTCTGGGGTAAACTACATCGAGTTTGATTGTGAAGATTTAGAAAAATAAGTTTGTTTTCAATTATTTTTAATTTTTTCTGGGGTAAACTACATCGAGTTAGATAATGAAGATTTACCAAATTAAGTTTGTTTTCAATTATTTTTAATTTTTTCTGGGGTAAACTACATCGAGTTTGATTGTGAAGATTTACCAAAATAAGTTTGTTTTCAATTATTTTTAATTTTTTCTGGGGTAAACTACATCGAGTTAGATTGTGAAGATTTACCAAAATAAGTTTGTTATTAATTATTTTTAATTTTTTCTGGGGTAAAGTACATCGAGTTTGATTGTGAAGATTTACCAAAATAAGTTTGTTTTCAATTATTTTTACTTTTTTCTGGGGTAAACTACATTGAGTTAGATAATAAAGATTTACCAAAATAAGTTTGTTTTCAATTTTTTTAAATTTTTTCTGGGGTAAACTACATTGAGTTAGATTGTGAAGATTTACCAAAATAATGTGTTTTCAATTATTTTTAATTTTTTCTGGGGTAAACTACATCGAGTTTGATTGTGAATATTTACCAAAATAAATTGTTTTCAATTATTTTTATTTTTTTCTGGGGTAAACTACATCGAGTTAGATTGTGAAGATTTACCAAAATAAGTTTGTTTTCAATTATTTTTAATTTTTTCTGGGGTAAACTACATCGAGTTAGATAATAAAGATTTACCAAAATAAGTTTGTTTTCAATTTTTTTTAATTTTTTCTTGGGTAAACTACATCGAGTTAGATCGTGAAGATTTACCAAAATAAATTTGTTTTCAATTATGTTTAATTTTTTCTGGGGTAAACTACATCGAGTTAGATCATGAAGATTTACCAAAATAAGTTGTTTTCAATTATTTTTAATTTTTCTGGGGTACACTACATTGAGTTTGATTGTGAAGATTTAGAAAAATAAGTTTGTTTTCAATTATTTTTAATTTTTTCAGTGGTAAACTACATCGAGTTTGATTGTGAAGATTTACCAAAATAAATTTGTTTTCAATTATTTTTAATTTTTTCAGGGGTAAACTACATCGAGTTAGATTGTGAAGATTTACCAAAATAAGTTGTTTTCAATTATTTTTGATTTTTTCTGGGGTAAACTACATCGAGTTTGATTGTGAAGATTTAGAAAAATAAGTTTGTTTTCAATTATTTTTAATTTTTTCTGGGGTAAACTACATCGAGTTAGATAATAAAGATTTACCAAATTAAGTTTGTTTTCAATTATTTTTAATTTTTTCTTGGGTAAACTACATCGAGTTTGATTGTGAAGATTTACCAAAATAAGTTTGTTTTCAATTATTTTTAATTTTTTCTGGGGTAAACTACATCGAGTTAGATCGTGAAGATTTACCAAAATAAGTTTGTTTTCAATTATTTTTAATTTTTTCTGGGGTAAACTACATCGAGTTTGATTGTGAAGATTTACCAAAATAATTTGTTTTCAATTATTTTTAATTTTTTCTGGGGTAAACTACATCGAGTTTGATTGTGAAGATTTACCAAAATAAGTTTGTTTTCAATTATTTTTAATTTTTTCTGGGGTAAACTACATCGAGTTAGATTGTGAAGATTTACCAAAATAAGTTGTTTTCAATTATTTTTAATTTTTTCTGGGGTAAACTACATCGAGTTAGATAATAAAGATTTACAAAAATAAGTTTGTTTTCAATTTTTTTAAATTTTTTCTTGGGTAAACTACATCGAGTTAGATCGTGAAGATTTACCAAAATAAATTTGTTTTCAATTATTTTTAATTTTTTCTGGGGTAAACTACATCGAGTTAGATCGTGAAGATTTACCAAAAAAAGTTGTTTTCAATTATTTTTAATTTTTTCTGGGGTACACTACATTGAGTTTGATCGTGAAGATTTAGAAAAATAAGTTTGTTTTCAATTATTTTTAATTTTTTCAGGGGTACACTACATCGAGTTTGATTGTGAAGATTTACCAAAATAAATTTGTTTTCAATTATTTTTAATTTTTTCAGGGGTACACTACATCGAGTTTGTATTGTGAAGATTTACCAAAATAAGTTGTTTTCAATTATTTTTAATTTTTTCTTGGGTAAACTACATCGAGTTTGATTGTGAAGATTTACCAAAATAAGTTTGTTTTCAATTATTTTTAATTTTTTCTGGGGTAAACTACATCGAGTTTGATTGTGAAGATTTACCAAAATAAGTTTGTTTTCAATTATTTTTAATTTTTTCTGGGGTAAACTACATCGAGTTAGATTGTGAAGATTTACCAAAATAAGTTGTTTTCAATTATTTTTAATTTTTTCTGGGGTAAACTACATCGAGTTAGATAATAAAGATTTACCAAAATAAGTTTGTTTTCAATTTTTTTAAATTTTTTCTTGGGTAAACTACATCGAGTTAGATCGTGAAGATTTACCAAAATAAATTTGTTTTCAATTATTTTTAATTTTTTCTGGGGTAAACTACATCGAGTTAGATCGTGAAGATTTACCAAAATAAGTTGTTTTCAATTATTTTTTATTTTTTCTGGGGTAAACTACATCGAGTTTGATTGTGAAGATTTACCAAAATAAGTTTGTTTTCAATTATTTTTAATTTTGTCTGGGGTAAACTACATCGAGTTAGATTGTGAAGATTTACCAAAATAATTTGTTTTCAATTATTTTTAATTTTTTTCGGGGTAAACTACATCGAGTTAGATTGTGAAGATTTACCAAAATAAATTTGTTTTCAATTATTTTTAATTTTTTCTGGGGTAAACTACATCGAGTTTGATTGTGAAGATTTACCAAAATAATTTGTTTTCAATTATTTTTAATTTTTTCTGGGGTAAACTACATCGAGTTTGATTGTGAAGATTTACCAAAATAAGTTTGTTTTCAATTATTTTTAATTTTTTCTGGGGTAAACTACATCGAGTTAGATCGTGAAGATTTACCAAAATAAGTTTGTTTTCAATTATTTTTAATTTTTTCTGGGGTACACTACATCGAGTTAGATTGTGAAGATTTATCAAAATAAGTTGTTTTCAATTATTTTTAATTTTTTCTGGGGTAAACTACATCGAGTTTGATTGTGAAGATTTAGAAAAATAAGTTTGTTTTCAATTATTTTTAATTTTTTCTGGGGTAAACTACATCGAGTTAGATAATAAAGATTTACCAAATTAAGTTTGTTTTCAATTATTTTTAATTTTTTCTTGGGAAAACTACATCGAGTTTGATTGTGAAGATTTACCAAAATAAGTTTGTTTTCAATTATTTTTAATTTTTTCTGGGGTAAACTACATCGAGTTTGATTGTGAAGATTTACCAAAATAAGTTTGTTTTCAATTATTTTTAATTTTTTCTGGGGTAAACTACATCGAGTTTGATTGTGAAGATTTACCAAAATAAGTTTGTTTTCAATTATTTTTAATTTTTTCTGGGGTAAACTACATCGAGTTTGATTGTGAAGATTTACCAAAATAAGTTGTTTTCAATTATTTTTAATTTTTTCTGGGGTAAACTACATCGAGTTAGATAATAAAGATTTACAAAAATAAGTTTGTTTTCAATTTTTTTAAATTTTTTCTTGGGTAAACTACATCGAGTTAGATCGTGAAGATTTACCAAAATAAATTTGTTTTCAATTATGTTTAATTTTTTCTGGGGTAAACTACATCGAGTTTGATTGTGAAGATTTACCAAAATAAGTTGTTTTCAATTATTTTTAATTTTTCTGGGGTACACTACATTGAGTTTGATTGTGAAGATTAAGAAAAATAAGTTTGTTTTCAATTATTTTTAATTTTTTCAGGGGTAAACTACATCGAGTTTGATTGTGAAGATTTACCAAAATAAATTTGTTTTCAATTATTTTTAATTTTTTCAGGGGTAAACTACATCGAGTTAGATTGTGAAGATTTACCAAAATAAGTTGTTTTCAATTATTTTTAATTTTTTCTGGGGTAAACTACATCGAGTTTGATTGTGAAGATTTAGAAAAATAAGTTTGTTTTCAATTATTTTTAATTTTTTCTGGGGTAAACTACATCGAGTTAGATAATAAAGATTTACCAAATTAAGTTTGTTTTCAATTATTTTTAATTTTTTCTTGGGTAAACTACATCGAGTTTGATTGTGAAGATTTACCAAAATAAGTTGTTTTCAATTATTTTTAATTTTTTCTGGGGTAAACTACATCGAGTTTGATTGTGAAGATTTACCAAAATAAGTTTGTTTTCAATTATTTTTAATTTTTTCTGGGGTAAACTACATCGAGTTTGATTGTGAAGATTTACCAAAATAAGTTTGTTTTCAATTATTTTTAATTTTTTCTGGGGTAAACTACATCGAGTTTGATTGTGAAGATTTACCAAAATAAGTTGTTTTCAATTATTTTTAATTTTTTCTGGGGTAAACTACATCGAGTTAGATAATAAAGATTTACAAAAATAAGTTTGTTTTCAATTTTTTTAAATTTTTTCTTGGGTAAACTACATCGAGTTAGATCGTGAAGATTTACCAAAATAAATTTGTTTTCAATTATTTTTAATTTTTTCTGGGGTAAACTACATCGAGTTAGATCGTGAAGATTTACCAAAAAAAGTTGTTTTCAATTATTTTTAATTTTTTCTGGGGTACACTACATTGAGTTTGATCGTGAAGATTTAGAAAAATAAGTTTGTTTTCAATTATTTTTAATTATTTCAGGGGTACACTACATCGGGTTTGATTGTGAAGATTTACCAAAATAAATTTGTTTTCAATTATTTTTAATTTTTTCTGGGGTACACTACATCGAGTTTGATTGTGAAGATTTACCAAAATAAGTTGTTTTCAATTATTTTTAATTTTTTCTTGGGTAAACTACATCGAGTTTGATTGTGAAGATTTACCAAAATAAGTTTGTTTTCAATTATTTTTAATTTTTTCTGGGGTAAACTACATCGAGTTAGATTGTGAAGATTTACCAAAATAAGTTGTTTTCAATTATTTTTAATTTTTTCTGGGGTAAACTACATCGAGTTAGATAATAAAGATTTACCAAAATAAGTTTGTTTTCAATTTTTTTAAATTTTTTCTTGGGTAAACTACATCGAGTTAGATCGTGAAGATTTACCAAAATAAATTTGTTTTCAATTATTTTTTATTTTTTCTGGGGTAAACTACATCGAGTTAGATCGTGAAGATTTACCAAAATAAGTTGTTTTCAATTATTTTTTATTTTTTCTGGGGTAAACTACATCGAGTTTGATTGTGAAGATTTACCAAAATAAGTTTGTTTTCAATTATTTTTAATTTTTTCTGGGGTAAACTACATCGAGTTAGATTGTGAAGATTTACCAAAATAAGTTGTTTTCAATTATTTTTAATTTTTTCTGGGGTAAACTACATCGAGTTAGATATTAAAGATTTACCAAAATAAGTTTGTTTTCAATTTTTTTAAATTTTTTCTTGGGTAAACTACATCGAGTTAGATCGTGAAGATTTACCAAAATAAATTTGTTTTCAATTATTATTTATTTTTTCTGGGGTAAACTACATCGAGTTAGATCGTGAAGATTTACCAAAATAAGTTGTTTTCAATTATTTTTTATTTTTTCTGGGGTAAACTACATCGAGTTTGATTGTGAAGATTTACCAAAATAAGTTTGTTTTCAATTATTTTTAATTTTGTCTGGGGTAAACTACATCGAGTTAGATTGTGAAGATTTACCAAAATAATTTGTTTTCAATTATTTTTAATTTTTTTCGGGGTAAACTACATCGAGTTAGATTGTGAAGATTTACCAAAATAAATTTGTTTTCAATTATTTTTAATTTTTTCTGGGGTAAACTACATCGAGTTTGATTGTGAAGATTTACCAAAATAATTTGTTTTCAATTATTTTTAATTTTTTCTGGGGTAAACTACATCGAGTTAGATTGTGAAGATTTACCAAAATAAGTTTGTTTTCAATTATTTTAAATTTTTTCTGGGGTAAACTACATCGAGTTAGATCATGAAGATTTACCAAAATAAGTTTGTTTTCAATTATTTTTAATTTTTTCTTGGGTAAACTACATCGAGTTTGATTGTGAAGATTTACCAAAATAAATTTGTTTTCAATTTTTTTTAATTTTTTCTGGGGTAAACTACATCGAGTTTGATTGTGAAGATTTACAAAAATAAGTTTGTTTTCAATTATTTTTAATTTTTTCTGGGGTAAACTACATCGAGTTTGATTGTGAAGATTTACAAAAATAAGTTTGTTTTCAATTATTTTTAATTTTTTCTGGGGTAAACTACATCGAGTTAGATTGTGAAGATTTACCAAAATAAGTTTGTTTTCAATTATTTTTAATTTTTTCTGGGGTAAACTACATCGAGTTTGATTGTGAAGATTTACAAAAATAAGTTTGTTTTCAATTATTTTTACTTTTTTCTGGGGAAAACTACATTGAGTTAGATAATAAAGATTTACCAAAATAAGTTGTTTTCAATTATTTTTAATTTTTTCTGGGGTAAACTACATCGAGTTAGATAATAAAGATTTACCAAAATAAGTTTGTTTTCAATTTTTTTAAATTTTTTCTTGGGTAAACTACATCGAGTTAGATCGTGAAGATTTACCAAAATAAATTTGTTTTCAATTATTTTTAATTTTTTCTGGGGTAAACTACATCGAGTTAGATCGTGAAGATTTACCAAAATAAGTTGTTTTCAATTATTTTTAATTTTGTCTGGGGTAAACTACATCGAGTTAGATTGTGAAGATTTACCAAAATAATTTGTTTTCAATTATTTTTAATTTTTTCTGGGGTAAACTACATCGAGTTGTATTGTGAAGATTTACCAAAATAATTTGTTTTCAATTATTTTTAATTTTTTCTGGGGTAAACTACATCGAGTTTGATTGTGAAGATTTACCAAAATAAGTTTGTTTTCAATTTTTTTAAATTTTTTCTTGGGTAAACTACATCGAGTTAGATCGTGAAGATTTACCAAAATAAATTTGTTTTCAATTATTTTTAATTTTTTCTGGGGTAAACTACATCGAGTTAGATCGTGAAGATTTACCAAAATAAGTTGTTTTCAATTATTTTTTATTTTTTCTGGGGTAAACTACATCGAGTTTGATTGTGAAGATTTACCAAAATAAGTTTGTTTTCAATTATTTTTAATTTTGTCTGGGGTAAACTACATCGAGTTAGATTGTGAAGATTTACCAAAATAATTTGTTTTCAATTATTTTTAATTTTTTTCGGGGTAAACTACATCGAGTTAGATTGTGAAGATTTACCAAAATAAATTTGTTTTCAATTATTTTTAATTTTTTCTGGGGTAAACTACATCGAGTTTGATTGTGAAGATTTACCAAAATAATTTGTTTTCAATTATTTTTAATTTTTTCTGGGGTAAACTACATCGAGTTTGATTGTGAAGATTTACCAAAATAAGTTTGTTTTCAATTATTTTTAATTTTTTCTGGGGTAAACTACATCGAGTTAGATCGTGAAGATTTACCAAAATAAGTTTGTTTTCAATTATTTTTAATTTTTTCTGGGGTACACTACATCGAGTTAGATTGTGAAGATTTATCAAAATAAGTTGTTTTCAATTATTTTTAATTTTTTCTGGGGTAAACTACATCGAGTTTGATTGTGAAGATTTAGAAAAATAAGTTTGTTTTCAATTATTTTTAATTTTTTCTGGGGTAAACTACATCGAGTTAGATAATAAAGACTTAACAAATTAAGTTTGTTTTCAATTATTTTTAATTTTTTCTTGGGAAAACTACATCGAGTTTGATTGTGAAAATTTACCAAAATAAGTTTGTTTTCAATTATTTTTAATTTTTTCTGGGGTAAACTACATCGAGTTTGATTGTGAAGATTTACCAAAATAAGTTTGTTTTCAATTATTTTTAATTTTTTCTGGGGTAAACTACATCGAGTTTGATTGTGAAGATTTACCAAAATAAGTTTGTTTTCAATTATTTTTAATTTTTTCTGGGGTAAACTACATCGAGTTTGATTGTGAAGATTTACCAAAATAAGTTGTTTTCAATTATTTTTAATTTTTTCTGGGGTAAACTACATCGAGTTAGATAATAAAGATTTACAAAAATAAGTTTGTTTTCAATTTTTTTAAATTTTTTCTTGGGTAAACTACATCGAGTTAGATCGTGAAGATTTACCAAAATAAATTTGTTTTCAATTATGTTTAATTTTTTCTGGGGTAAACTACATCGAGTTAGATCGTGAAGATTTACCAAAATAAGTTGTTTTCAATTATTTTTAATTTTTCTGGGGTACACTACATTGAGTTTGATTGTGAAGATTAAGAAAAATAAGTTTGTTTTCAATTATTTTTAATTTTTTCAGGGGTAAACTACATCGAGTTTGATTGTGAAGATTTACCAAAATAAATTTGTTTTCAATTATTTTTAATTTTTTCAGGGGTAAACTACATCGAGTTAGATTGTGAAGATTTACCAAAATAAGTTGTTTTCAATTATTTTTAATTTTTTCTGGGGTAAACTACATCGAGTTTGATTGTGAAGATTTAGAAAAATAAGTTTGTTTTCAATTATTTTTAATTTTTTCTGGGGTAAACTACATCGAGTTAGATAATAAAGATTTACCAAATTAAGTTTGTTTTCAATTATTTTTAATTTTTTCTTGGGTAAACTACATCGAGTTTGATTGTGAAGATTTACCAAAATAAGTTGTTTTCAATTATTTTTAATTTTTTCTGGGGTAAACTACATCGAGTTTGATTGTGAAGATTTACCAAAATAAGTTTGTTTTCAATTATTTTTAATTTTTTCTGGGGTAAACTACATCGAGTTTGATTGTGAAGATTTACCAAAATAAGTTTGTTTTCAATTATTTTTAATTTTTTCTGGGGTAAACTACATCGAGTTTGATTGTGAAGATTTACCAAAATAAGTTGTTTTCAATTATTTTTAATTTTTTCTGGGGTAAACTACATCGAGTTAGATAATAAAGATTTACAAAAATAAGTTTGTATTCAATTTTTTTAAATTTTTTCTTGGGTAAACTACATCGAGTTAGATCGTGAAGATTTACAAAAATAAATTTGTTTTCAATTATTTTTAATTTTTTCTGGGGTAAACTACATCGAGTTAGATCGTGAAGATTTACCAAAAAAAGTTGTTTTCAATTATTTTTAATTTTTTCTGGGGTACACTACATTGAGTTTGATCGTGAAGATTTAGAAAAATAAGTTTGTTTTCAATTATTTTTAATTATTTCAGGGGTACACTACATCGGGTTTGATTGTGAAGATTTACCAAAATAAATTTGTTTTCAATTATTTTTAATTTTTTCTGGGGTACACTACATCGAGTTTGATTGTGAAGATTTACCAAAATAAGTTGTTTTCAATTATTTTTAATTTTTTCTTGGGTAAACTACATCGAGTTTGATTGTGAAGATTTACCAAAATAAGTTTGTTTTCAATTATTTTTAATTTTTTCTGGGGTAAACTACATCGAGTTAGATTGTGAAGATTTACCAAAATAAGTTGTTTTCAATTATTTTTAATTTTTTCTGGGGTAAACTACATCGAGTTAGATAATAAAGATTTACCAAAATAAGTTTGTTTTCAATTTTTTTAAATTTTTTCTTGGGTAAACTACATCGAGTTAGATCGTGAAGATTTACCAAAATAAATTTGTTTTCAATTATTTTTTATTTTTTCTGGGGTAAACTACATCGAGTTAGATCGTGAAGATTTACCAAAATAAGTTGTTTTCAATTATTTTTTATTTTTTCTGGGGTAAACTACATCGAGTTTGATTGTGAAGATTTACCAAAATAAGTTTGTTTTCAATTATTTTTAATTTTTTCTGGGGTAAACTACATCGAGTTAGATTGTGAAGATTTACCAAAATGAGTTGTTTTCAATTATTTTTAATTTTTTCTGGGGTAAACTACATCGAGTTAGATATTAAAGATTTACCAAAATAAGTTTGTTTTCAATTTTTTTAAATTTTTTCTTGGGTAAACTACATCGAGTTAGATCGTGAAGATTTACCAAAATAAATTTGTTTTCAATTATTATTTATTTTTTCTGGGGTAAACTACATCGAGTTAGATCGTGAAGATTTACCAAAATAAGTTGTTTTCAATTATTTTTTATTTTTTCTGGGGTAAACTACATCGAGTTAGATTGTGAAGATTTACCAAAATAATTTGTTTTCAATTATTTTTAATTTTTTTCGGGGTAAACTACATCGAGTTAGATTGTGAAGATTTACCAAAATAAATTTGTTTTCAATTATTTTTAATTTTTTCTGGGGTAAACTACATCGAGTTTGATTGTGAAGATTTACCAAAATAATTTGTTTTCAATTATTTTTAATTTTTTCTGGGGTAAACTACATCGAGTTAGATTGTGAAGATTTACCAAAATAAGTTTGTTTTCAATTATTTTAAATTTTTTCTGGGGTAAACTACATCGAGTTAGATCATGAAGATTTACCAAAATAAGTTTGTTTTCAATTATTTTTAATTTTTTCTTGGGTAAACTACATCGAGTTTGATTGTGAAGATTTACCAAAATAAATTTGTTTTCAATTTTTTTTAATTTTTTCTGGGGTAAACTACATCGAGTTTGATTGTGAAGATTTACAAAAATAAGTTTGTTTTCAATTATTTTTAATTTTTTCTGGGGTAAACTACATCGAGTTTGATTGTGAAGATTTACAAAAATAAGTTTGTTTTCAATTATTTTTAATTTTTTCTGGGGTAAACTACATCGAGTTAGATTGTGAAGATTTACCAAAATAAGTTTGTTTTCAATTATTTTTAATTTTTTCTGGGGTAAACTACATCGAGTTTGATTGTGAAGATTTACAAAAATAAGTTTGTTTTCAATTATTTTTACTTTTTTCTGGGGAAAACTACATTGAGTTAGATAATAAAGATTTACCAAAATAAGTTGTTTTCAATTATTTTTAATTTTTTCTGGGGTAAACTACATCGAGTTAGATAATAAAGATTTACCAAAATAAGTTTGTTTTCAATTTTTTTAAATTTTTTCTTGGGTAAACTACATCGAGTTAGATCGTGAAGATTTACCAAAATAAATTTGTTTTCAATTATTTTTAATTTTTTCTGGGGTAAACTACATCGAGTTAGATCGTGAAGATTTACCAAAATAAGTTGTTTTCAATTATTTTTAATTTTGTCTGGGGTAAACTACATCGAGTTAGATTGTGAAGATTTACCAAAATAATTTGTTTTCAATTATTTTTAATTTTTTCTGGGGTAAACTACATCGAGTTGTATTGTGAAGATTTACCAAAATAATTTGTTTTCAATTATTTTTAATTTTTTCTGGGGTAAACTACATCGAGTTTGATTGTGAAGATTTACCAAAATAAGTTTGTTTTCAATTATTTTTAATTTTTTCTGGGGTAAACTACATCGAGTTAGATCGTGAAGATTTACCAAAATAAGTTTGTTTTCAATTATTTTTAATTTTTTCTGGGGTACACTACATCGAGTTAGATTGTGAAGATTTATCAAAATAATTTGTTTTCAATTATTTTTAATTTTTTCTGGGGTAAACTACATCGAGTTTGATTGTGAAGATTTAGAAAAAAAAGTTTGTTTTCAATTATTTTTAATTTTTTCTGGGGTAAACTACATCGAGTTAGATAATGAAGATTTACCAAATTAAGTTTGTTTTCAATTATTTTTAATTTTTTCTTGGGTAAACTACATCGAGTTTGATTGTGAAGATTTACCAAAATAAGTTTGTTTTCAATTATTTTTAATTTTTTCTGGAGTAAAGTACATCGAGTTTGATTGTGAAGATTTACCAAAATAAGTTGTTTTCAATTATTTTTACTTTTTTCTGGGGTAAACTACATTGAGTTAGATAATAAAGATTTACCAAAATAAGTTTGTTTTCAATTATTTTTAATTTTTTCTGGGGTAAACTACATTGAGTTAGATTGTGAAGATTTACCAAAATAAGTTGTTTTCAATTATTTTTAATTTTTTCTGGGGTAAACTACATCGAGTTTGATTGTGAAGATTTACCAAAATAAGTTGTTTTCAATTATTTTTATTTTTTTCTGGGGTAAACTACATCGAGTTAGATTGTGAAGATTTACCAAAATAAGTTGTTTTCAATTATTTTTAATTTTTTCTGGGGTAAACTACATCGAGTTAGATAATAAAGATTTACCAAAATAAGTTTGTTTTCAATGTTTTTAAATTTTTTCTTGGGTAAACTACATCGAGTTAGATCGTGAAGATTTACCAAAATAAATTTGTTTTCAATTATTTTAAATTTTTTCTGGGGTAAACTACATCGAGTTAGATCGTGAAGATTTACCAAAAAAAGTTGTTTTCAATTATTTTTAATTTTTTCTGGGGTACACTACATTGAGTTAGATTGTGAAGATTTAGCAAAATAAGTTTGTTTTCAATTATTTTTAATTGTTTTCGGGGTAAACTACATCGAGTTTGATTGTGAAGATTTACCAAAATAAATTTGTTTTCAATTATTTTTAATTTTTTCTTGGGTAAACTACATCGAGTTTGATTGTGAAGATTTACCAAAATAAGTTTGTTTTCAATTATTTTTAATTTTTTCTGGGGTAAACTACATCGAGTTTGATTGTGAAGATTTACCAAAATAAGTTGTTTTCAATTATTTTTAATTTTTTCTGGGGTAAACTACATCGAGTTAGATAATAAAGATTTACCAAAATAAGTTTTTTTTCAATTTTTTTTAATTTTTTCTGGGGTAAACTACATCGAGTTAGATCGTGAAGATTTACCAAAATAAGTTGTTTTCAATTATTTTTAATTTTTTCTGGGGTACACTACATTGAGTTTGATTGTGAAGATTTAGAAAAATAAGTTTGTTTTCAATTATTTTTAATTTTTTCAGGGGTACACTACATCGAGTTTGATTGTGAAGATTTACCAAAATAAGTTGTTTTCAATTATTTTTAATTTTTTCTGAGGTAAACTACATCGAGTTTGATTGTGAAGATTTAGAAAAATAAATTTGTTTTCAATTATTTTTAATTTTTTCTGGGGTAAACTACATCGAGTTAGATAATGAAGATTTACCAAATTAAGTTTGTTTTCAATTATTTTTAATTTTTTCTTGGGTAAACTACATCGAGTTTGATTGTGAAGATTTACAAAAATAAGTTTGTTTTCAATTATTTTTAATTTTTTCTGGGGTACACTACATCGAGTTTGATTGTGAAGATTTACCAAAATAAGTTGTTTTCAATTATTTTTAATTTTTTCTTGGGTAAACTACATCGAGTTTGATTGTGAAGATTTACCAAAATAAATTTGTTTTCAATTATGTTTAATTTTTTCTGGGGTAAACTACATCGAGTTAGATCGTGAAGATTTACCAAAATAAGTTGTTTTCAATTATTTTTAATTTTGTCTGGGGTAAACTACATCGAGTTAGATCGTGAAGATTTACCAAAATAAGTTGTTTTCAATTATTTTTAATTTTTTCTGGGGTAAACTACATCGAGTTTGATTGTGAAGATTTACCAAAATAAGTTTGTTTTCAATTAATTTTTATTTTTTCTGGGGTAAACTACATCGAGTTTGATTGTGAAGATTTACCAAAATAAGTTTGTTTTCAATTATTTTTAATTTTTTCTGGGGTAAACTACATCGAGTTTGATTGTGAAGATTTACCAAAATAAGTTTGTTTTACATTATTTTTAATTTTTTCTGGGGTAAACTACATCGAGTTTGATTGTGAAGATTTACCAAAATAAGTTTGTTTTCAATTAATTTTTATTTTTTCTGGGGTAAACTACATCGAGTTTGATTGTGAAGATTTACCAAAATAAGTTTGTTTTCAATTATTTTTAATTTTTTCTGGGGTAAACTAAATCGAGTTTGATTGTGAAGATTTACAAAAATAAGTTTGTTTTCAATTATTTTTAATTTTTTCTGGGGTAAACTACATCGAGTTTGATTGTGAAGATTTACCAAAATAAGTTGTTTTCAATTATTTTTAATTTTTTCTGGGGTAAACTACATCGAGTTTGATTGTGAAGATTTACCAAAATAAGTTTGTTTTCAATTATTTTTAATTTTTTCTGGGGTAAACTACATCGAGTTTGATTGTGAAGATTTACCAAAATAAGTTGTTTTCAATTATTTTTAATTTTTTCTGGGGTAAACTACATCGAGTTAGATAATAAAGATTTACCAAAATAAGTTTGTTTTCAATTATTTTTAATTTTTTCTTGGGTAAACTACATCGAGTTAGATCGTGAAGATTTACCAAAATAAATTTGTTTTCAATTATTTTTAATTTTTTCTGGGGTAAACTACATCGAGTTAGATCGTGAAGATTTACCAAAATAAGTTGTTTTCAATTATTTTTAATTTTTTCTGGGGTACACTACATTGAGTTAGATTGTGAAGATTTACCAAAATAAGTTGTTTTCAATTATTTTTAATTTTTTCTGGGGTAAACTACATCGAGTTTGATTGTGAAGATTTAGAAAAATAAGTTTGTTTTCAATTATTTTTAATTTTTTCTGGGGTAATCTACATCGAGTTAGATAATGAAGATTTTCCTAAATTAAGTTTGTTTTCAATTATTTTTAATTTTTTCTGGGGTAAACTACATCGAGTTAGATTGTGAAGATTTACCAAAATAAGTTTGTTTTCAATTATTTTTAATTTTTTCTGGGGTAAACTACATCGAGTTAGATTGTGAAGATTTACCAAAATAAGTTTGTTTTCAATTATTTTTAATTTTTTCTGGGGTAAACTACATTGAGTTTGATTGAGAAGATTTACCAAAATAAGTTGTTTTCAATTATTTTTAATTTTTTCAGGGGTACACTACATCGAGTTTGATTGTGAAGATTTACCAAAATAAGTTTGTTTTCAATTATTTTTAATTTTTTCAGGGGTACACTACATCGAGTTTGATTGTGAAGATTTACCAAAATAAGTTGTTTTCAATTATTTTTAATTTTTTCTGGGGTACACTACATCGAGTTTGATTGTGAAGATTTACCAAAATAAGTTTGTTTTCAATTATTTTTAATTTTTTCAGGGGTACACTACATCGAGTTTGATTGTGAAGATTTACCAAAATAAGTTGTTTTCAATTATTTTTAATTTTTTCTGAGGTAAACTACATCGAGTTTGATTGTGAAGATTTACCAAAATAATTTGTTTTCAATTATTTTTAATTTTTTCTGGGGTAAACTACATCGAGTTTGATTGTGAAGATTTACCAAAATAATTTGTTTTCAATTATTTTTAATTTTTTCTGGGGTAAACTACATCGAGTTAGATAATGAAGATTTACCAAATTAAGTTTGTTTTCAATTATTTTTAATTTTTTCTTGGGTAAACTACATCGAATTTGATTGTGAAGATTTACCAAAATAAGTTTGTTTGCAATTATTTTTAATTTTTTCTGGGGTAAACTACATCGAGTTGTATTGTGAAGATTTACCAAAATAAGTTTGTTTTCAATTATTTTTAATTTTTTCTGGGGTAAACTACATCGAGTTAGATTGTGAAGATTTACCAAAAAAAGTTGTTTTCAATTATTTTTAATTTTTTCTGGGGTAAACTACATCGAGTTAGATAATAAAGATTTACCAAAATAAGTTTGTTTTCAATTTTTTTAAATTTTTTCTTGGGTAAACTACATCGAGTTAGATCGTGAAGATTTACCAAAATAAATTTGTTGTCAATTATTTTTAATTTTTTCTGGGGTAAACTACATCGAGTTAGATCGTGAAGATTTACCAAAATAAGTTGTTTTCAATTATTTTTAATTTTTTCTGGGGTAAACTACATCGAGTTTGATTGTGAAGATTTAGAAAAATAAGTTTGTTTTCAATTATTTTTAATTTTTTCTGGGGTAAACTACATCGAGTTAGATAATGATGATTTACCAAATTAAGTTAGTTTTCAATTATTTTTAATTGTTTCTTGGGTAAACTACATCGGGTTAGATTGTGAAGATTTACCAAAATAAGTTGTTTTCAATTATTTTTAATTTTTTCTGGGGTAAACTACATCGAGTTAGATTGTGAAGATTTACCAAAATAAGTTTGTTTTCAATTATTTTTAATTTTTTCTGGGGTAAACTACATCGAGTTAGATTGTGAAGATTTACCAAAATAAGTTTGTTTTCAATTATTTTTAATTTTTTCTGGGGTAAACTACATCGAGTTTGATTGTGAAGATTTACCAAAATAAGTTGTTTTCAATTAATTTTTATTTTTTTCTGGGGTAAACTACATCGAGTTTGATTGTGAAGATTTACCAAAATAAGTTTGTTTTCAATTATTTTAAATTTTTTCTGGGGTAAACTACATCGAGTTTGATTGTGAAGATTTACCAAAATAAGTTGTTTTCAATTATTTTTATTTTTTTCTGGGGTAAACTACATCGAGTTTGATTGTGAAGATTTACCAAAATAAGTTTGTTTTCAATTATTTTTAATTTTTTGTGGGGTAAACTACATCGAGTTTGATTGTGAAGATTTACCAAAATAAGTTTGTTTTCAATTATTTTTAATTTTTTCTTGGGTAAACTACATCGACTTTGATTGTGAAGATTTACCAAAATAAGTTTGTTTTCAATTATTTTTAATTTTTTCTTGGGTAAACTACATCGAGTTAGATTGTGAAGATTTACCAAAATAAGTTTGTTTTCAATTATTTTTAATTTTTTCTTGGGTAAACTACATCGAGTTTGATTGTGAAGATTTACCAAAATAAGTTTGTTTTCAATTATTTTTAATTTTTTCTGGGGTAAACTACATCGAGTTAGATTGTGAAGATTTACCAAAATAAGTTTGTTTTTAATTATTTTTAATTTTTTCTTGGGTAAACTACATCGAGTTTGATTGTGAAGATTTACCAAAATAAGTTTGTTTTCAATTATTTTTAATTTTTTCTTGGGTAAACTACATCGAGTTTGATTGTGAAGATTTACCAAAATAAGTTTGTTTTCAATTATTTTTAATTTTTTCTTGGGTAAACTACATCGAGTTTGATTGTGAAGATTTACCAAAATAAGTTTGTTTTCAATTATTTTTAATTTTTTCTTGGGTAAACTACATCGAGTTTGATTGTGAAGATTTACCAAAATAAGTTTGTTTTCAATTATTTTTAATTTTTTCTTGGGTAAACTACATCGAGTTTGATTGTGAAGATTTACCAAAATAATGTGTTTTCAATTATTTTTATTTTTTTCTGGGGTAAACTACATCGAGTTAGATAATAAAGATTTACCAAAATAAGTTTGTTTTCAATTTTTGTACATTTTTTCTTGGGTAAACTACATCGAGTTAGATCGTGAAGATTTACAAAAATAAATTTGTTTTCAATTATTTTTAATTTTTTCTGGGGTAAACTACATCGAGTTAGATCGTGAAGATTTACCAAAATAAGTTGTTTTCAATTATTTTTAATTTTTTCTGGGGTACACTACATTTAGTTAGATTGTGAAGATTTATCAAAATAAGTTGTTTTCAATTATTTTTAATTTTTTCTGGGGTAAACTACATCGAGTTTGATTGTGAAGATTTACCAAAATAAGTTGTTTTCAATTATTTTTTATTTTTCTGGGGTAAACTACATCGAGTTTGATTGTGAAGATTTACCAAAATAATGTGTTTTCAATTATTTTTAATTTTTTAGTGGGTAAACTACATCGAGTTTGATTGTAAAGGTTTACCAAAATAAATTTGTTTTCAATTATTTTAAATTTTTTCTGGGGTAAACTACATCGAGTTAGATCGTGAAGATTTACCAAAAAAAGTTGTTTTCAATTATTTTTAATTTTTTCTGGGGTACACTACATTGAGTTAGATTGTGAAGATTTAGAAAAATAAGTTTGTTTTCAATTATTTTTAATTGTTTTCGGGGTAAACTACATCGAGTTTGATTGTGAAGATTTACCAAAATAAATTTGTTTTCAATTATTTTTAATTTTTTCAGGGGTAAACTACATCGAGTTAGATAATGAAGATTTACCAAATTAAGTTTGTTTTCAATTATTTTTAATTTTTTCTTGGGTAAACTACATCGAGTTTGATTGTGAAGATTTACCAAAATAAGTTTGTTTTCAATTATTTTTAATTTTTTCTGGGGTAAACTACATCGAGTTTGATTGTGAAGATTTACCAAAATAAGTTGTTTTCAATTATTTTTAATTTTTTCTGGGGTAAACTACATCGAGTTAGATAATAAAGATTTACCAAAATAAGTTTTTTTTCAATTTTTTTTAATTTTTTCTGGGGTAAACTACATCGAGTTAGATCGTGAAGATTTACCAAAATAAGTTGTTTTCAATTATTTTTAATTTTTTCTGGGGTACACTACATTGAGTTTGATTGTGAAGATTTAGAAAAATAAGTTTGTTTTCAATTATTTTTAATTTTTTCAGGGGTACACTACATCGAGTTTGATTGTGAAGATTTACCAAAATAAGTTGTTTTCAATTATTTTTAATTTTTTCTGAGGTAAACTACATCGAGTTTGATTGTGAAGATTTAGAAAAATAAATTTGTTTTCAATTATTTTTAATTTTTTCTGGGGTAAACTACATCGAGTTAGATAATGAAGATTTACCAAATTAAGTTTGTTTTCAATTATTTTTAATTTTTTCTTGGGTAAACTACATCGAGTTTGATTGTGAAGATTTACAAAAATAAGTTTGTTTTCAATTATTTTTAATTTTTTCTGGGGTACACTACATCGAGTTTGATTGTGAAGATTTACCAAAATAAGTTGTTTTCAATTATTTTTAATTTTTTCTTGGGTAAACTACATCGAGTTTGATTGTGAAGATTTACCAAAATAAATTTGTTTTCAATTATGTTTAATTTTTTCTGGGGTAAACTACATCGAGTTAGATCGTGAAGATTTACCAAAATAAGTTGTTTTCAATTATTTTTAATTTTGTCTGGGGTAAACTACATCGAGTTAGATCGTGAAGATTTACCAAAATAAGTTGTTTTCAATTATTTTTAATTTTTTCTGGGGTAAACTACATCGAGTTTGATTGTGAAGATTTACCAAAATAAGTTTGTTTTCAATTAATTTTTATTTTTTCTGGGGTAAACTACATCGAGTTTGATTGTGAAGATTTACAAAAATAAGTTTGTTTTCAATTATTTTAAATTTTTTCTGGGGTAAACTACATCGAGTTTGATTGTGAAGATTTACCAAAATAAGTTGTTTTCAATTATTTTTAATTTTTTCTGGGGTAAACTACATCGAGTTTGATTGTGAAGATTTACCAAAATAAGTTTGTTTTCAATTATTTTTAATTTTTTCTGGGGTAAACTACATCGAGTTTGATTGTGAAGATTTACCAAAATAAGTTTGTTTTACATTATTTTTAATTTTTTCTGGGGTAAACTACATCGAGTTTGATTGTGAAGATTTACCAAAATAAGTTTGTTTTCAATTAATTTTTATTTTTTCTGGGGTAAACTACATCGAGTTTGATTGTGAAGATTTACCAAAATAAGTTTGTTTTCAATTATTTTTAATTTTTTCTGGGGTAAACTAAATCGAGTTTGATTGTGAAGATTTACAAAAATAAGTTTGTTTTCAATTATTTTTAATTTTTTCTGGGGTAAACTACATCGAGTTTGATTGTGAAGATTTACCAAAATAAGTTGTTTTCAATTATTTTTAATTTTTTCTGGGGTAAACTACATCGAGTTTGATTGTGAAGATTTACCAAAATAAGTTTGTTTTCAATTATTTTTAATTTTTTCTGGGGTAAACTACATCGAGTTTGATTGTGAAGATTTACCAAAATAAGTTGTTTTCAATTATTTTTAATTTTTTCTGGGGTAAACTACATCGAGTTAGATAATAAAGATTTACCAAAATAAGTTTGTTTTCAATTATTTTTAATTTTTTCTTGGGTAAACTACATCGAGTTAGATCGTGAAGATTTACCAAAATAAATTTGTTTTCAATTATTTTTAATTTTTTCTGGGGTAAACTACATCGAGTTAGATCGTGAAGATTTACCAAAATAAGTTGTTTTCAATTATTTTTAATTTTTTCTGGGGTACACTACATTGAGTTAGATTGTGAAGATTTACCAAAATAAGTTGTTTTCAATTATTTTTAATTTTTTCTGGGGTAAACTACATCGAGTTTGATTGTGAAGATTTAGAAAAATAAGTTTGTTTTCAATTATTTTTAATTTTTTCTGGGGTAATCTACATCGAGTTAGATAATGAAGATTTTCCTAAATTAAGTTTGTTTTCAATTATTTTTAATTTTTTCTGGGGTAAACTACATCGAGTTAGATTGTGAAGATTTACCAAAATAAGTTTGTTTTCAATTATTTTTAATTTTTTCTGGGGTAAACTACATCGAGTTAGATTGTGAAGATTTACCAAAATAAGTTTGTTTTCAATTATTTTTAATTTTTTCTGGGGTAAACTACATTGAGTTTGATTGAGAAGATTTACCAAAATAAGTTGTTTTCAATTATTTTTAATTTTTTCAGGGGTACACTACATCGAGTTTGATTGTGAAGATTTACCAAAATAAGTTTGTTTTCAATTATTTTTAATTTTTTCAGGGGTACACTACATCGAGTTTGATTGTGAAGATTTACCAAAATAAGTTGTTTTCAATTATTTTTAATTTTTTCTGGGGTACACTACATCGAGTTTGATTGTGAAGATTTACCAAAATAAGTTTGTTTTCAATTATTTTTAATTTTTTCAGGGGTACACTACATCGAGTTTGATTGTGAAGATTTACCAAAATAAGTTGTTTTCAATTATTTTTAATTTTTTCTGAGGTAAACTACATCGAGTTTGATTGTGAAGATTTACCAAAATAATTTGTTTTCAATTATTTTTAATTTTTTCTGGGGTAAACTACATCGAGTTTGATTGTGAAGATTTACCAAAATAATTTGTTTTCAATTATTTTTAATTTTTTCTGGGGTAAACTACATCGAGTTAGATAATGAAGATTTACCAAATTAAGTTTGTTTTCAATTATTTTTAATTTTTTCTTGGGTAAACTACATCGAATTTGATTGTGAAGATTTACCAAAATAAGTTTGTTTGCAATTATTTCTAATTTTTTCTGGGGTAAACTACATCGAGTTGTATTGTGAAGATTTACCAAAATAAGTTTGTTTTCAATTATTTTTAATTTTTTCTGGGGTAAACTACATCGAGTTAGATTGTGAAGATTTACCAAAAAAAGTTGTTTTCAATTATTTTTAATTTTTTCTGGGGTAAACTACATCGAGTTAGATAATAAAGATTTACCAAAATAAGTTTGTTTTCAATTTTTTTAAATTTTTTCTTGGGTAAACTACATCGAGTTAGATCGTGAAGATTTACCAAAATAAATTTGTTGTCAATTATTTTTAATTTTTTCTGGGGTAAACTACATCGAGTTAGATCGTGAAGATTTACCAAAATAAGTTGTTTTCAATTATTTTTAATTTTTTCTGGGGTAAACTACATCGAGTTTGATTGTGAAGATTTAGAAAAATAAGTTTGTTTTCAATTATTTTTAATTTTTTCTGGGGTAAACTACATCGAGTTAGATAATGATGATTTACCAAATTAAGTTAGTTTTCAATTATTTGTAATTGTTTCTTGGGTAAACTACATCGGGTTAGATTGTGAAGATTTACCAAAATAAGTTGTTTTCAATTATTTTTAATTTTTTCTGGGGTAAACTACATCGAGTTAGATTGTGAAGATTTACCAAAATAAGTTTGTTTTCAATTATTTTTAATTTTTTCTGGGGTAAACTACATCGAGTTAGATTGTGAAGATTTACCAAAATAAGTTTGTTTTCAATTATTTTTAATTTTTTCTGGGGTAAACTACATCGAGTTTGATTGTGAAAATTTACCAAAATAAGTCGTTTTCAATTAATTTTTATTTTTTTCTGGGGTAAACTACATCGAGTTTGATTGTGAAGATTTACCAAAATAAGTTTGTTTTCAATTATTTTAAATTTTTTCTGGGGTAAACTACATCGAGTTTGATTGTGAAGATTTACCAAAATAAGTTGTTTTCAATTATTTTTATTTTTTTCTGGGGTAAACTACATCGAGTTTGATTGTGAAGATTTACCAAAATAAGTTTGTTTTCAATTATTTTTAATTTTTTGTGGGGTAAACTACATCTAGTTTGATTGTGAAGATTTACCAAAATAAGTTTGTTTTCAATTATTTTTAATTTTTTCTTGGGTAAACTACATCGACTTTGATTGTGAAGATTTACCAAAATAAGTTTGTTTTCAATTATTTTTAATTTTTTCTTGGGTAAACTACATCGAGTTAGATTGTGAAGATTTACCAAAATAAGTTTGTTTTCAATTATTTTTAATTTTTTCTTGGGTAAACTACATCGAGTTTGATTGTGAAGATTTACCAAAATAAGTTTGTTTTCAATTATTTTTAATTTTTTCTGGGGTAAACTACATCGAGTTAGATTGTGAAGATTTACCAAAATAAGTTTGTTTTTAATTATTTTAAATTTTTTCTTGGGTAAACTACATCGAGTTTGATTGTGAAGATTTACCAAAATAAGTTTGTTTTCAATTATTTTTAATTTTTTCTTGGGTAAACTACATCGAGTTTGATTGTGAAGATTTACCAAAATAAGTTTGTTTTCAATTATTTTTAATTTTTTCTTGGGTAAACTACATCGAGTTTGATTGTGAAGATTTACCAAAATAAGTTTGTTTTCAATTATTTTTAATTTTTTCTTGGGTAAACTACATCGAGTTTGATTGTGAAGATTTACCAAAATAAGTTTGTTTTCAATTATTTTTAATTTTTTCTTGGGTAAACTACATCGAGTTTGATTGTGAAGATTTACCAAAATAATGTGTTTTCAATTATTTTTATTTTTTTCTGGGGTAAACTACATCGAGTTAGATAATAAAGATTTACCAAAATAAGTTTGTTTTCAATTTTTGTACATTTTTTCTTGGGTAAACTACATCGAGTTAGATCGTGAAGATTTACAAAAATAAATTTGTTTTCAATTATTTTTAATTTTTTCTGGGGTAAACTACATCGAGTTAGATCGTGAAGATTTACCAAAATAAGTTGTTTTCAATTATTTTTAATTTTTTCTGGGGTACACTACATTTAGTTAGATTGTGAAGATTTATCAAAATAAGTTGTTTTCAATTATTTTTAATTTTTTCTGGGGTAAACTACATCGAGTTTGATTGTGAAGATTTACCAAAATAAGTTGTTTTCAATTATTTTTTATTTTTCTGGGGTAAACTACATCGAGTTTGATTGTGAAGATTTACCAAAATAATGTGTTTTCAATTATTTTTAATTTTTTAGTGGGTAAACTACATCGAGTTTGATTGTAAAGGTTTACAAAAATAAGTTTGTTTTTAATTTTTGCATAATAGTAACATTTTTTTGTGTGGGTGGGAAAAAGGCAAATTAAATGAAAATTATCTGTTGGAGATTTGTGAGAAAACCTTTTTTTTTAATTTTAAGTGATTTTTTTGTTTTTATTACTCTGTGGCCATTTTACATTTTTGTTCACAATTACTGGTCATGTGACCAAAGAATTGTATTATTTGATATAACTTTAATCACATATCAATTCATCATAAGATTCTCGCCCACGTTTTTTCGATTGCAATGAAAAACCATACTTTGTTGCTAGCCAATAACATTGTTCCATGCCACTATTTTATATTCCACAGTTTTTATATATGTATATGCTTGAGGAAGCCGGAAAAAGATGTGATGATGTCAGATGTACTTCTAGGAAATACATGTTCTAAACTTGATTTCTCCAGCCATACACTACCTCTGCCTTATACACACACATTTATATATATATTTCTTTATCGATTACATTGTTCCATGCCACTATTTTAGATGCCACGGTTTGGTATATATGTGTATGCTTGCAGAAGCCAGAAAAATTATATGCAATAATTTATTGATTAACTTAGCGGAATTTTCAATTATAGAAATTGTTAACATCACATTAAGATATAAGTTTCAGTTATATATATATATATATATATATATATATATATATATATATATATATATATATATATATATATATATATATATATATATGTGTGTGTGTGGGGGGGAACTATCTCTCTAAGTCAAAGTGGCAGCTTATGTGTTATAGTTAAGATGTGATGATGTCAGATGTACTTCTACGAAATACATGTTCTACACTTGATTTATGCAGCCAGACACTACCTCTGGGTTTGATTGTAAAGATTTACCAAAATAATTTCTTTTCAATCATTTTCTATTTTTTAGGGGGTAAACTGCATCGAGTTAGATTGTAAAGATATACCAAAATTAGTTTGTTTGAATTTTTGCATAATACTTACATTTTTTTGTGTGGGTGTTAAATTATCTTGAAAGATTTGTGAGTAAAGGAAGCATTAAATTATAATATATTTAGTGAAACATCAGAGTGGGCTGCCGATGGGTTTTACACGTATAGATTACCCCATTTATTCACAGAACAAGACAGGAGTAGGATTTACGATAAAGAGAAAACCTTTTAAGTGATTTTTGTATTTTTATTACTCTGTGGCCATTTTGCATTTTTGTTTACAATTACTGGTCATGTGACCAAAGAATTGTATTGTTTGATTTAACTTTTATCACATATAAATTCATCATAAGATTCTCGCCCACTTTTTTTTCGATTGCAATGAAAAACCATGTATGTTGCTAGCCAATAACATTGTTGCATGCCACTATTTTATATTCCACAGTTTGATATGTGTATATGCTTGAGGAAGCCGGAAAAAGATGTGATTATGTCAGATGTACTTCTAGAAAATACATGTTCTAAACTTGATTTATCCAGCCATACACTACCTCTGCCTTATACGCACACATTTATATATATATATATATATATATATATATATATATATATATATATATGTATGTATATATATATATATATATATATTGGAAAAAGAAATCCAGCACAGTGCTCAATTATAAGGAAAATCCAAAAATAAGAGCGTATTTATGTTTAATTTTGTTTACAAAATGTTTTTAGATTAGACAAGTCATTAGTACTGTTGGTTTCAAACCCGATAATAAGGGTCTCTTTAGATACCCATATCAAGCTCTCTCCAGCCAATACTCCTCTCCTTGTACGGGTATCTAAAACCGTCCCTAACTATCAGGTTTGAAACCCTCGGTACCGATGAATAATCTCATTTAAACATTCTGTAAGCAAACGCACACACACACTTTTATATATATATATATATATATATATATATATATATATATATACATATATATATATATATACAATTTATTTATGATTATATTTCGATTTTTTTTATTTTCAGATATTCCTGTTTGAATTTCAATGGATCATCATTTTCGTTACATATTATTTTGTAGACAATTACTGCCTGACGTTGAAGACAACAGCTATATGTTTGCAAAAATATATTTCCCTTATTAAAAAAAATACAGTGGAATATTACTATTTAAATAGACTGAAAATAATCAGAATACCCCATGGAGATAATGTTTATACTTTTGATATATGACTTTACAATTTTAATGTAATGTAAATTAATGAAGAGAAGTAAAGAATAGAAAAATGTATTTCCTACATTTATAAAATACAGTGGAAGATAATGTTTTTATTTGTGTAATATGTTTCATTGTTCAAATGAAAAATAAACGCACAGAGCAATAAAGTAGAAATATATCCAACAGGCACAACACGAGCAAATTATATAGTCTTGCAAAGATTTGCTGAAGAATCTATGAATTTAGACTAAAACTTTGAGCACAATTCTGTAACTACGTTGATATTTTTGTAGGACCAACTATATAAAAATATGCAGAAGAGTGGAGAAAAACCACATTCTTGTAAAGTGTGTGGATATTCATGTTCTGAAAAATCAACATTAGTGCGACATATGAGATCTCACACTGGGGAAAGGCCACATTCTTGTGAAGTATGTGGATATTCATGTTCTCAAAAATCAACGTTAATGTCCCATATGAGAATTCACACTGGTGAAAAGCCACATTCTTGTGAAGTGTGTGGATTTTCTTGTTCTAAAAAGTCATCGTTAGTCAGACATATGAGAACACACACTGGGGAAAAGCCCTATTCTTGTGAAGTGTGTGGATATTCTTTTTCTCATAAATACCATTTGGTGTCACATATACGAACTCACACTGGGGAAAAGCCATATTCTTGTGAAGTCTGTGCATATACTTGTTCTACAGTATCAGATCTAATTAAACATAGTAGAACTCACACTGGAGAAAAGCCATATTCTTGTAAAGTTTGTGAATATTCCTGTTCTCGAAAATCATTGTTAGTAATACATATGAGAACGCACACGGGAGAAAAGCCATATTCTTGTGAAGTTTGTGGATATTCATGTTCTCGAAAATCCTTGTTAGTTATACATATGAGAACGCACACTGGAGAAAAGCCATATTCTTGTCAAGTCTGTGGATATTCTTCTTCTCATAAATCACATTTAGTATCACATATAAGAACTCACACTGGGGAAAAACCATATTCTTGTGAAGTTTGTGGATATTCTTTTCCAAAAAAATCAGATTTAAATCAACATATGAGATCTCACACAGGGGAAAAGCCACATTCTTGTGAAATGTGTGCATATGTTTGTTCACGAAAATCATTGTTGATAAAACATATGAGAACTCATACTGGAGAAAAGCCACATTCTTGTGAAGTTTGCGGATATTCTTGTTCTGAAAAATCAAGACTAACCATTCACATGAAAACTCATACTGGGGAAAAGTCACATTCTTGTAAAGTGTGTGGATATTCTTGTTCTCACAAATCACATTTAGTGTCACATATGAGAACTCACACTGAGAATCAATAACAGCCTTATTGAAAATTTGAGAGAGGATGCAACATATATGTTATCGAGGAAAGCACAAACGTGGAACATCATAAAATGAGACGTAGAGCATAACAGGGGCATACAACACTTCTATAAAAGATCCTCAAATCGGAACTAAGCCAAAAAAAACAAAATTACAGCTATAAATCAGCTTTCAATACTGTAATCAGACACAGGTTTAATATTAGAGGCTGCCCTTAATATAACATAAATAGACCAGAAAACAGCTATCGCTACCTAAGATAATGTACCAAAACCAATACATGGACAAGATATACCTAGCATGATAAGAAATGAGATTAAGGCATCACTGAACTCGCATTTCGAGCCACTATCGTAAGCATGAGCCAATACATCAAAAGTTCAATCGACATGACGATCGGAATGGTGAAAGATCATCCTGATCATCTTCCTCAACAACCTCAATCACAAAACTTGCTGAAAACGTTAGAGGAGTTATACCAGAGAACACTGTCGAGATACACAAAAAACTAGTGGAACATGAAAAAAATGTGACGTAGGGCAGAACAGGAATATACAGTACGTCTGAAAAAGATCCTCAAATCTTAATTAACCCTAAAAACAAAATTACCGCTATAAATCACATTGCAATACCTGTGATCACGTACGGTTTTGGTATTATAGACTGGCCTCAGTATAACATAAATAGGCTCGATACAAAGATCAGGAAACAGTTATCCCTACATACTGTAACATACCGAAACCAATGTATGGACAGGATGTACCTCCCAGAAGGGGGCTTAGGCCTCACATAATTCAACCATGCATATCAGGCCAGTATATTAAGCATGGGTCAATATATTAAAAGTTCAACGGACATGACAGTGGGAATGGTGAAAGACCATCCCGATCATCTGTCTAAACAAACCTCAATCACAAAGCTTGCTGGAAACTTTGGAGGAGTCATGCCGGGGAACACTGTTGAGATACACGATAAACTGGTAACACATTGCAAGAATGAAAAAACAAAAATACTCCGAAATAGAAATCAGAAAACAACGATGGAAACATTATAAGGGAGCAGGGAAGCTGAACCTGGAGTACATAGACAAGGATGCTTCATTCTAATGGCTCAATAGTAGGAGACTTCCATTTAATGAGGACAGATTCATTATAGCCGGGCAACATCATGACTTACAAATGGTCTGAATAAGTGATATTACGAAAGACAATCCCTAGTAGATAGAAAATGTTTATAATAATAATAATAATAATAAAAATAATAATAATAATAAGATAGTAATTATAAGGTATATCATTAAAAGGTGGCTCTGGTGTTTATTTAAATAATAATAACATAAAATATCATTTTCACTTGTTTTTCTCTAACTAGTGTAACATACAAAGAAGAAAAAGCCACATTTTGACAATATTAAAAGGCATCACTAATAAACATATTAATGCATCACTTGTCAACATATTAGTGCATCACTAATCAGCATATTATTGGGGGTCGAATCGTTTGGCTGGTGTTAATCGTGACACTGAAGAATCCCGAAAGGATTAAACACCAGTGTCTGTAGGTATTTAATTATTATATTAAAAAATTATATATATATATATATATATATATATATATATATATATATATATATATATATATATATATATAAACTGCGTCTACCAATTATACGCAAAAGAGGCATTGTCAAATGTTTTATGTAAAATTCATAGATATATGTTTTCCAATTGAATTGTTTTTACTACTTCTGTCTGGCGAAAAACACGAAAACAATTAAGAACTAATTCTGAATTTCATATTGATATTTATTATTCTTAAGTAAATATAGTAATTTACATGGTCAAAGATTGTTATGATTTGTAAAGCAAGTCTAACAATGACTAACAACACTTGTATTAATGAAATTGGCAGAAGAGGATTCAACTGAGTAGAGAAATCGCAATTGTATCAATGAATTTAACATCTCGAGATCTATTACATATCTTTGGAGAATTGATAATAAATACAAATATATATATGTATATCTGATCTTCTTGGCATTTACTTTTTGGGTGTAGGGTATTCTTCCCCCGATCCACTGTTTACTTTACCTGTTTCCAAATGTACGGGGTCTTTCGTCCAAAAGTGATCTGATCGTATCCTTTGCCCGGTTGTTCAATTAAGTATGGCTTTATTTTCATTTTGTTACTATCTTATCTTTTCCGGGACATCTCAAATCTTTTAATTAATCTTTGTGGTTGGCTTCCAATTATTAAGATATACGTTTTCCTCACACTGATTCCTTTGGATTTCCTTGTTTGGACTCTTGGAATTTGATGAAGATTTAGAAAATATCCCCCTTTACTAATTAACCTCCAACCCTGCGCCACAATTCATATGTGCGCCCTAAATTCTAACTATGGCTTGAGTTCTGTAATTTTTCTTTTTCTCATCAGAGCTTCCAAAATCTAGCAGAGATATCTCGCATTCATGCATCTCTAAACAAATATCAGGTTATATCTTCCTACGTACCTACGGTATATTTTACGTTTCTCTAACCTCATTAAGCTATATGTGATTATCCTTTGGTACTGACACACATAGTCCTTTGCTACCCTAAGGATTCTCATATACTCTCCACGCCTATCTTTATTTTATGGAGCCAAGTCTTACTACCTGCTTGGAGTCGTTACATGCGACCAGCTATTTTGTTAAGCACAATTAACAGGATACATTATTTTTTTCTGAACGGTGCATCTTCAAGGCTTACCCAGCAAACTACACTTTTTGTGATAAAATGTTTATGGACTTAAAAAACTACAAAAGGCAATTATTAAAAAAGAAAATCTCTTTTGGCTTATCACATCTGTAATACTTTTTAAAATACCCGTTTATGGTATTGTTGTTTTTGTCCCATTCTAAAATTCTAATTTATTCTTGTCCAACTATCTTGTCAGTATCATCTTACTTTTCCAAAATCTTTCCATTTTAATACATATATACCTAATAATGACTTTGAATTCCTGTCGGAAAAATTAAAACAACATTTACATACATTTAAGCCATTTTACAATATATAAAAACATTTTCAAAAATATACGTTACATTATACATTTAACTATGATTTTCACAAACAGTTGTAACTTTTCTCAAGAAAACAAAGAATGTATTTTCTGTAACACAATCAAAGTCTGGTAACAAAAAAATGGCCTTTCTTTTTTCAAAAACAAAACAAATAAAACATAACAGAAAATGCTTTTTCCTGTCTGATTCTTTTCTTTGAAAATATACGTATTTTCGTTCTGCTCCTCATAAAAGTATAGCGACAGACATTTCGATCATTTTACCCAATGACACTCTTTTTTCTCTGTCTGTTTGTGTGCTGTGCTTGTATATGTTCAAAACATTTTTATTAACCGAATTTACAAAAAGAAGCCACTTTGTTTGACCTGCATTCAATGTTTGCCAAGTTACACCAAAACAATTTTTTCTGCTTACTTTCTGCACGTGTGTGTGTATATCTTTTTTCATGTATGTCGACTGTTTTTTGTTGTCGACATTTTTTCTTGTATACTTTTTTCATTGTGTGTGAGTGTGTGCGTTTTTCTCTTTTCTTTTTTAATATATTTTCATTTCGTCTAGTATTTTTTCCGTGGTTTATTTTTTATGGACTCTACACGTTGTGTTTTTTTCCGTGGTATCCGACGTTCTTTTCTTTTATTTTCATGCAGAAAAAATGGTCACGGGCATCAAATTAACGATATGTTATGTTGTAGGTGTTCATTTTAAGAGAGATAGAGACAGATCGTATATATAAAGAGAGACCGGGACATTTTAATACATAGACGGTGACCTGTAATACACTTGGGATGAGGGGAGATATAGATAGAAGTTCTGAAAGTGTTTCTATAACATATATTTTCTTAACACATGTTTTAGAGATGGATCAATTATCAGTTCTTTTATCGTAAAGAAGGAGGAACAGTCATTACTTACAATAGCTGAGGGGAGAAACATTCTTAAGATGATAGAGACACATTAGTTAGATGTGATTGTACACAAGTTCATATACAGGTGAGTGGAACACACGTTCATATTAATACAAATTCACAATACCTTTGTTTGTAGAATGACACAACACAAGACAGCTGTTACAAAATATGATGAAGTCCTTTTTTTTCTTCGACCGGTCAATGGTTTCACATCAAGGAATTCAAAGTCTTACATTATTTCAACTTGTAACCTTTCGCCTCCCCAACGTCAACTCTGTCTCGAGGCTGTCCCGACACTCTCTCGACACTATCTGGCCTCTCCCTGTTTGTCTCACTAAAGCTCTAACTATATTGACAACTCATCTCTTAGTGAAGATGTTATCGCATGGCCAAAAAACACATGTCTATCTTCTAACCTATTTTCGGCCTAACCTATTTTTTTAATATGTTTAACATTTTCTATTGTTCCGATTTAATTAAATTTTCTGTTGACCGAATTGTTCTAACCTATTTTCCAATATGTTAAACATTTTCTATTGTTTCGATAAGCTCAATTTAATTTAATTTTCATAAAAAGAATTGAATCATCAAATTCCTTTTTACGCCACATATCTAAACTATTTTATGTGAAACTAAACAATGGGAAATTCTACATTCCATTTTCCAAATTTCATTTCAGAACCTATTTTAAACCTAGATTACCAAGTTCAATCTTTGATCTTTCCTATCTCATTTTTACTTACAAGAACAGGGGACTTGTTCTCGTAACACATTTAAAGTTAGAAATGGCGTTAAAATGAATCCCAAAATGTTTAATGGTTTGTAAACAGTGCGATGCCAAGTGAAATATGACGTTAAAAGTAATGCTAGTGTTTATCCAACTATAGAGCTAGGATTTCTATGGAAAACAACTCACAGAGCTATGCATAAACGTTTACCAAATGCTGGTTAAAAGAAAATATTTTATTTATATAGATATTTATTACATAATTGCAACACTTGTTAGAGAATGGATCAAGAGAGAGAGAGAGAGAGAGAGAGGGGGGGGGGTGTAAATTATATTGTAGACACGTTGACCGGAAGTCAAGATCAGCTGATCGGATTGCGTGTGAGTCACATGATCAGGTTAGCTGAATCGTGGAGATTTGGTTTGGGCGTAGAATGTGACACGGCTTCACTGTTGTCTCCTCCTCTTCACTGGGGGGGGGGGTGACGCTGATGTGTGTAGGAATAAGACCTAGAAGAAGAAACCACACAGGCCAGATTCACTTTCCATCCTCTGTGAAGCATCTGGAAAATGAGATAAACTATAAAACCAATTCCTTGTCTTGGAGTGATTATTAAATCTTCGTCCAAAACAGGTACCAAGTCTCCCCTCTAGGATGAGAGATTCCAGATGGGCCAACATCGAAGCAGCAGAGGTATGTCTGAAAATGCATGTATCACACATTCACACTTAAAAACATATGAAATTTAATAGAAAGAACAGCTAGACGATCACACACGATATTAAGGCTGATAAGATAATCGCACACGATTCCCTTTATGATACAACAAATATATAATATACGTCATCTCTTCTAATCCCTTATTAGAGATAACAACGCAACAATACTGCAACTGCACTCTTAACTAATGAAGGGACATTTTTCACGGGGGGATGTAATAGTGATTACACCGTGTTATGATGACCTAAATTCTTTGTTCTTTAGCAATTGATTTTCTCTTTAAATAATTTCAAGTGTAAATCGTGTTTTTCATCTTTTAATTTTGATTCTTTTATATTTTCATATATTTAATTTCTTAATGAATTGAACAGACAAAACAAAAATTGTATCAATTTACTAACGAAATCCTAACAAAGAAAACAAATTTTCTGTTTTGAACACAAAAGAAAAAACGAATTCATCCCACTTTTTTTTTCGTATGGAATGAAAGGTAAGTTATTATTTTTTCTTTCTTTTTAAAAATATTCATCCAATAAATTTTCAAATAATCTGAAACAATAATCAAAACGTGTCGATTTCGCCGTGCTTTATAAAAGACGTGAATAAAAAAAAAATTAATCTCCTATAAAAAAAAATCTGCTAAAAATATATTTTTCAACTTGATATATTAACTTTTGAATTTTGTACAAAATGTGCTTATATAAGTGAAACTTAAGATTTCTGAGAGGATAATAGTAATTACATAATAATTTAATTCGAAGTTGGCTTAATTGTTAGACAACTGAGCACAAAACAGTTTGTTTTTGTTTGTTTGTTTTTTAGATATTTAGTTGTTTTAAGATTTAAAAAACTCTTTCTCTGTCTTATGTCTTACTATGTCTTATTATATCGCTAAAAATTCCGTTTCATTTTTAAATGTTTTATCCATTATTTAGATTTTATGATATGGACCAATTTCTTTTTATAAGCTTTATTTAAATTAGTACCCGTTTATCGGCCATCACAAAATCGTAGCCATTTCCTTTTTTTCTAACGTAAACATCACTATTTTTCACAGTAATTAAGCACTTCAAAATAATGATAAAACACACAAAAACATTATCCAGTTATTTGGAAAAGTGTTTTAGTAACATTTATTTCTAATACAGGGTGGGCCAAAATAAGGGTCCTATTTTTAAAAATTCATAAATTCATGTAAGTTTTAAGAAGTGTTTTTCGGCCAAAATTTGTTTTGTTTATTTCAAAAAAATCTCGGAAGGGTCAGTCTCCACACACATAAAGTTTGGTGAGTTTAACTTTTATTTTGTGGAAGTTATTCAAATTTAAAGATAGGACCCTTATTTTAGCCCACCCTGTATATTGGTTTATTTTATTTTATTTTTTTACTACTGTTTGTTTATTTTGTCTAAACTATAAAATGATCTTTTTTTGTTATTAAATTGTTAGGTTTTACCCCTAATATAATTTATTTAATCGAATTTTTAACAAATTTACCCCCCCGCAATGTTTATATAAAACAAAAAAACACAAAAATAAATCGAATGACACGTTTTAATAATTAATATATTTATTATAACTCAAAAAATTAATATATTTATTATAACTCAAAAAATTAATATATTTATTATAACTCCAAAAAACTGGAAACGTTTGTCCTTGAAGTCATTTTCCATTAAACTAATACGAGATTATGATTCCCATATGAAATTTTAAATATATATTTTTTAATTCATGGTTTGAAAATATTTTTTACTTTAACATTTTATAAATCTCTACTATTATATAATAGTCTGTGGGAGTTTGTTCCATATGAACTCCTAAACGGCTACTGTTTTTTTTTGGGGGGGGGTTGCACGAGGGTACTTTATATGCTCTAAGATATGTTTTTTGTTAAAATGTCTTCGCTAATCAAACAAATTCAATGAAAGAAGGACAGTCGATCTTTACTGTATGGTCTATTATTAAAAGTTCATTAAAAATTTTATTACCACACAAGCAGAAAGGACTGGCATATAAAATCAACAGTAGGTTTTTATTATATTACATATTATGCTACGTTGGAAATGAATGCTACTGTTTAGAACACAATTAAACCATGGTAATTAATTTTTGCCTTTTAAATTTTAATTCAACATATTATTACTACACAAGTAAAAAGGCCAAGCATATAAAATCAACAGTAGGTTCTTTGATATGACATGGGCGCGTTCCAAATGAATGTTTCTGTCTAGAGCACAATTGAACCATAATTACTTGTCATTTGCATTGTAAACTTTAATTCAAATGATTATATATAAAAAGTAATTATATAAAATCAACAGTAGGTTCTCTACAGTGCAATGCACAATGCATTTGCACTTGAAGGTATGCTTTACGAAGATCCAGCACGGATACATAAGATCCTGTTTGCCGCCATTCCCTCAACTTCTCGGTACGTACATCCGTGCGGGCTGTAAAAGGATTTACGTGCTCGTTTTGTTCCCGATAGTCGAGTACTGGCTTCACCTTCTGTTTATTATGCTGAATAACAGCCATTAGCGGGATCAGACACTTTGGGGGGGGGCAATTCCTTCTCTGGATAGGCAACTAGCCCTCCATTTTTTATCAACGTCTGTAGTTCCTTATCGTATTCTCCACAAGCTCCAGGGGAATTTTATATTCTGGAACCCTATTGTACAACTTTCCGGGTGGCTGCTTGTCTGACCATTTCCAAGAAACTGTCCTGGTCGAATTCTGCATGAAAGTCAAGCTGTTCCAGTTTCATGGATGCACCCAGAACAAGGCAGGCATTAGAGAAACGTGCCCTGCCCTCACCATCAATACGGACACCACCCAATTCTTTGATAACGTCCATTTCTAACAGCAGGTCATAACCAAGAAGGTCCCCGCTCACAACCAGAGTTCGTAGGTTATTGTAGGCCCATCATCAACACGTGTATGAATGACACTAACTCCACAAGAGGCTGTCAGTACTGGAATCCTCTTCTTGTTCCATGCGTCACATGATGCTTTGCGCACGAAAGTCTGCGTGCACCCTGTGTCTACTAGCGCAAAGCATTCACACCTATTCACGCACACTGTCACTCTGGTTAGCGCCCTATTTGTCAATGATCTGGGGAGAATACTGGCGCTATAGTTTACTCCCCTTGTCTGTTTCTCAAACAACTCCTTGCTACGTGACCTAGCTTGGTGCACTGGTAGCAATGCATGCGTCTTGACGTTTCCTGAGCAGACATGTCCTTTACACTGCTTCGGCTTCAGTAGTCCCTAGAAAATTTGTTTGGCCCATCACATTTATAACAGATTACGCCATCTAATGGAGTAGTGTAATCTCACCTTGTTGAAGTTCGTCTCGGACTCCTGTTTATCTGGAGTTCTTGGCTTGTGTTGTCTAGTCTTCTCTGAGGGTTGTTACATTGAATCCTGTATGCTGAAAGCGAATATCAAAGCAGCAGGCAGGAAGAAAAACAAGCTCGTGTACTCTAGTCTACAGAGCTAATTTTCAAACACGTATGTACAAATTCTTTTACAATTATCATTCAGTTCTTAGTAAGTTTTTTCAAAGTCTCAAATCTCTTCACAGACAGCGACAGACGAGTGGGCGAGGCGGTAGAGGAGTCACATCTCTATACGGTCTGTTCTCCCTGAAATCAACAAGCAATATCTCAGAACTATCTTCCTTCCAACTAATTTCCGTGCAACAGTCATATATATAGTGAGGTATGTGGATGGGATGGAAGGTCCCCCAGCCAATAAGATTTTGCCACGAAATCAAAAAGCCCCAGGTTTTGCGTGTGTGCAATTCCCAACTCTGGGATCTGAATTACTAATTCTCACGACCGCCAAGGTCAGATGTCAATTCTGACATCCGACTTTGAGTTCCATAAGGCCAGGCAATGTTATGTTTCAAGTTTCCTGTCATCAACTTAACTGCAAAATATATTTCTCTGGTTTCAAACAATATCTATTTTGACATGAAATAAAATATATATATTCATATCCTCCATTTTAGATCCTCGGGTGATCTGGCGCCACCCAGGAATGATTAGCTATCTCAGTGTAGTTCTAAAGCTTCCGCATGGTGGATTACGTCACAGTAGATGCTTCTGCAGCTGCTAGCACTGGCTTTGCATTTTTTCTTTTAAAATATTGCGGGCTCTAGCCAACAATTCCTGAAGCCCAATCCTGCTTAGCCTTGACGATGCTCATAGCAGTCGTCTGGGAGTCCTGTGAGAAAGGCACAACTTAATATGCGTTCAGTCACTCCACCAAACGGCACAGTTAATCTTTTTAAATGCACCAGATAGACGTCCACCGTCTCATCCAACCCAAGCCACCGTCCAGTGAACTGCCTCCATGAAATAAAAGGGTCCATGGCAAAGGCAGCGTATAATGCCTCCTTAACCTCCTGCAGAGTTGGTTCATCCCCGAGTTGTTGATAAACAGAGTATGTCCCCTTAGTCAGCCTCAATGGAATGACAAGCATGGGATCCTTTTTTTGCAAAGCCGGCAAACAAGCTCAGCTTTTTCCCACCACTCAACTATCAAGGGTCCAGCAGAGGAGCCGTCGAACTCCGGTATCAGTCTCAAATCAAACTTGTCCATTGCAAAAAATGCACCGAAATAGCTTGCAGCCGATCAACAGGCAAAACTCACTGCTCACGCAAATTCTCCTGACTGATTTTGCCGCTTCTCAAACGTCAAATGATTTCTCCATCCCTTCCCACCGACAAGTGACCTGTTTTTTATAAGGCACGCGCACGTGAGATTCTGTTCACTACAATTTGTCATGGCCGCCATGATGGACTCTTTTTTTTTTCTTGATGCGTATGACTCACAGACAAACACATGGACGTTTGTACGGTAACCATTTTCCGCACATGTATTATTATAGAATCTATCCTTTATTGATTATTGTATGATACAAGGAATAATTGTCATGTTCAGCTTTTTTCCACAACTCAACTCAAGGAGCTGTCGAACTCCGGTATCAATCTCAAATCAAACTTTTCCATTGCAAAAAATGCACTGAAATAGCTTGCAGCCGATCAACAGGCAAAACTCCCTACTCATACAAATTCTCCTGATTTTGCCGATTTCTCAAATGTTAAATGATTTCCCCATCACTTCCCACCGACAAGTGACCTATTTTTTATAAGGCACGCGCACGTGAGACTCTGTTCACTACACTATGTCATGGCCGCCATGATGGACTCTTTTTTTTCTTGATGCGCACAACTCACAAGACAAACAAACACAAGGACGTTTGTACAGTAAGCCATTTTCCGCACATGTATTATTATAGAATCTATCCTTTATTGATTATTGTATGATACAAGGAATAATTGTCATGTGATCTTATTTGGAATAAAAATATGAAATTAAAAAAATAATGATAATATCATTTATCGAATTTCATGTTTGTTTACAATACCACGTCAGCTGATATTTGGGCGATGAATGTTCTGGAAAAGTCACTTCTGATTTATGCTTAGTTTGAATATAGACAAAGGAAGAAATGTTTTGCAGCGATTTTAAATGACACCTTTTTTTATTGTAAGTTGAACTCATTAATATAAAAAATAAAATGGTGAGGCTTGAACATGGGATTATTTCTCGTCGAACTGAAGTAAATCTCCAGATGTTCTACAACTGAACTAAATCTCCAGATGTTCTACAACTGAATTAAATCTCCAGATGTTCTACAACTGAACTAAATCTCCAGATGTTCTACAACTGAACTAAATCTCCAGATGTTCTACAACTGAACCAAATCTCCAGATGTTCTACAACTGAACTAAATCTCCAGATGTCAATAACTCTATTTTTTCAAGAAAAAATAATTTCTACGATTTCATTATCTCAGTTGCCGGTGAAACGTATAAAAATTCCCATGTAAAAAATATCTATAAGAAAAAACTGCTTTTAACAATGGATTTCTTTATTTTCGAAACTTATCGGATGAATTTATGTACAGAACATATCTAAGAACACTGCCAGACATATAAATTACCTTTGCATGAAATTTGCAAAGGATAAGCTCAGCTGTTTAAGAACCTATACAGAAGGAACTCACAGACACAAAAAGTGACTTTTATTGAATAGTAGATACTGCGCTGCATGGTTTCCATTTTTTATTGAAAACATTTTTCCCATAATCACTAAGCATATGCTATGCCCTGAGCCAAATTTGAGTACCGCTAGAAATTATGCCATAATAAACCCTTATCCCAAATCGTTTGGCATTTCAACATAAAACAGGACAACTAATGCAACTCGTTACTGCTTACTTTCAAGTTTAAATACAAGGCTTTAAGGGGAATATTTTTCGTGTTAAACTATAAAATAAACGGTCTAAAAAGGTGAGCGTTACAAAATTGGCTCTTTTTACTTATCAAAATTATATGGCTTTAAACATTTTCTGAGAAAATATCAAATATTTTAAACAGTATTAAGAAATGCTGATAAATGTGAAGAGTTTAATAAGAATATTCTCTAGAACATTAAAAACTGTTTTTAAGTTTTAAGCAAAGTTTTAATTGATACGTTTTTAGTTCAGCGTTCACATATCAACGGATAAGTGACGTCAAACCATAAAAAATGTAAACAAAATCAAATGAAAGGAAATAGCATCGATCAAAAATTCAAAACAGCAAATAATTATTCCCTCAAAAATATATTCGTTTAACTTAAACTTGCAAGTAAACTTTTGACTATATTCTTGAAAAATTTTATTTAATTCCAACACATTTCCCAACTTCCTTAAGATAACGTGGTTTAACTTCAGTTTAATTGCTGAGTAAAATTGGCTGAAAAATAATACAGAGGATAATTCATGGCAGTCCGGGTTGTAAATGCTTTTTTAATAATGATAATGTTGCTGAAACCCGCTTGCAATATTGCAGTGTCTCCACTAGCCACACATCTATCCAAACCACTTGTATCTACCATGAACAACTTGTGCTCCACTTCTAATTGAATGACTTTCTACCTTCGATGTCTACACCTTATAAACCACACACAAACTGAATAGTGGCAACTAAAACAGTTAGGTATGTCTAGCTAATCCAATGCACAATAATGCCGTATTATTATTATTATTATTATTATTATTATTATTATTATTATTATCATTATTATTATTATTATTTTTATTATTATTATTATTATTATTATTATTATTATTATTACTACTACTACATAAAGGGGAAATAGTTTTGATACAGTACCTAAGCAAGTGTTAATAGAACAGAAAAGACCAAATGGTCAGAACTACTCCTGTTAGATTAGGGTTGATGGGTTAGACAGATTAACTTTTTGAAATGCTAATTATCCAGTATCCGTCTTTCACTCTAGCCAACCCTATTTTAATGGTCAGTCGATTCAGCGGTGTTAGGGAGAGGGAAGGTGCGAATGAACTCGAAATCCTGGCCATCAAAAATTGAACCTGGAATTGGATGACCTGGTCCTATGATGCAAGTCGTTTTATGGGCCAGGCCGTTGATTTGAGCAAAGTTCGAACGAACTTAAACCCTGACCGACAAAAGTGAAACCCGGGAATGAGATGACATAATTCGGCCGCCTGTAAGACCAAAAGCAAACACTGAGAGGGTCAGAATATGGGGTGATGACGTAAATTGCTTAATGGGTTACGATGTCGAAAATCCATAAAAGAGAAATGATAAACAAAAAACGGAGAAAGACACGGAGAGAGAAACGAGGACAGATGACGATAAACTGCCTGTCACGTTTGCAACCTACATCCCTATCCACCACCTCCACCGCTGTATAATGTAAATATGAATGTTTGATAAATAAACAAAGTTTTGTTTATAGCAGTGTCTCGTTATTCATTGATAAATGAACAGGGTAATTTCAATCAGAGACGCTTACAACAAGCATATGTGTATAAATGTCAAAGAAACTATCTCTCTATCTATCGAGATATTCAAAAATCTCTGATAATTAAATCACAGGCTTTGTGCTAATGCAATAGAATGTACCCTGGCTAGATGAAACACTAAAACTCTTCCTAAGACGAACAACAACAAAACAATAGACGTCACCGTCATACCACCCAGTATATAACATAGTGCTAGAAAGTTACTTACGCTCGAAAGTCACCATTCGCTCATGTATGGAATACTGCTGTCATGTTTGAACTGGTGCATTAGTCTCACTCTTGGACAGGGTCCAAAAACGAGTCGGCAACCTCCTGAACTGTCATCTAAATTCAGCCCTTGTCTCATCGACAAAATGTTGCATCCCTCTGTTTGTCTTACAAGTATTTTAATGGTGGATGCTCTGACGAACTACAAGCCCTTGTAACCCCTTGATGAAAATACCCCGACAAGCAGTGAAGTCCCAACCCTACACAGTCGAGATTCCTAGATGTAAGAAATCCTTTTTACTCTATTAGCTTATTCCTCAGAACAGCAAGACTTTGGAATTCTCTTCCTCAACTGTACTGACATGCGGAAGTTCAAGTGCAATGTTAACATACATCTTGCTGCTGAACTCCCTACATTGTACCCCTGCAACTTAGCCCGCTATATCAAAGTGGCAACGTGCCTTGTTTGGGTTGAAAATATAATTTAAAAAAACTCAATTATATAAACGACAGTCAAAATTGATAGCAACCAATAAAACATCAGGTGTAACAACCATCAAAACACTCGACGGTAAAGGGAGCAACCATTTAAAGTTCTTAACAAGCTGGTTGTAAGGACAAATTCACCACATTCAGCAACCCTTTAAAGTTCTTAACAAGCTGGTTGTAAGGACAAATTCACCACATTCAGCAACCCTTTAAAGTTCTTAACAAGCTGGTTGTAAGGACAAATTCACCACATTCAGCAACCCTTTAAAGTTCTTAACAAGCTGGTTGTAAGGACAAATTCACCACATTCAGCAGATCCTGCCAATCTGTCTACACAAACCACGACCCACAATTGATGCAAATAATCATTTGACTTTTTGAACTACTTTTGGAACTTTTCATCAATTTGCTCCTTATAATATTTCATCATATTCCAGTACTTTCCCTTTCAAAACTGGAGGCATGTGGAGCTCTATTCTTTTATTATTTATAACGTTGGTTTTATATAATCTAAAATAATTCGGTACCTGCTGTTTTTGCTCCGTTCTTTTTGTGTTTCTTATTATAAGTTGCTTCATACCTTGTTTGTTGCGACTTGCATAGAAAGGATAATTAATTGTGTTTTATTATGTATAAGTTGGTCGTATATAACCTTAAATATTTCGGTATTTCCATATAAAAGAAAGGTAATTAACTCTTTAATTAATTTGATGGAACAAGTTTTTAGACAACAACGATACGATCTTTTGATTAAGACCAATACATTATTCCAGTTCACTATAAAATATCGAAAAACTATATTCTTTTAAATAGAAAAGAAAGAATTGACTTTTTAAATATAATACCATTTTAGAGCTTTATTAATATTTTCCCTCAGAAACCATTAGTTGAAATAATAGGATTGACAAATTGAGAAATACACGAGCTGAAATAAAGTTCAATTGTCCCAAGCAATAAATATGCATCAATCTATATGCCGTAGTTGCATTGTTGTAAAATGTGTTATATGTTAATAATTTAAATATTTTTTTACTAATATTTAAATTTAAAAAAAGTAAACACACAATTATAAGGCAAACACATTATTGATTACAAATATATTATAAAACGCCATTTTTTACTCTTTTAGCATCAAACAGTAGAAATCTTAAAGCATCAATATAGGAGTATGGTTGGATTCGGGAGTAGATACGTTGAGTGAATACAATTTGCAATGAGTTCATCAGAAAACATTCCATTAGATAACTTGTAGGGATACAATTAGCTATGGATTAATCAGAAAACATTCCATTAAATAACTTGTAGGGATGCAATTTTCTATGAGTTCATCAGAAAACATTCCACTAAATAACTTGTGTGATTGCAACAGGGTCGAGCTTATATACTTATATTTGAGATTCTTTTTGAAGATTATTTTGGTAGTTGCCATATTTGGCAATAATTAAAAAAATGCACATAATAATCCTTGTTTTGTAGACGTATAGGATAAAGATTAAACACTAACTTGCTGATAATGTAAACACATGTAGTAAATTTAATTTCTACATCCCGATGGTATAGGGATAAACGGATAGTGGCCTTAAACAATCTATAAGTTTGTATAATATGCTTACAGTCTGAGAAATATATAAGAAAAACAAAAATATATAGTAACATAAATGTATTGACTTTTACTGTAGCTTTTTCAGCCGAATTAATTTCTTTTTTGGCATTAAATAATTCCTTTTTAAGAAATTAAGGATAATTTTACGTACTCCTTTAGGAAGGCTGAAACAAAACTTTTTGGAGTAATGTAAAGATATTTCTCTCATTATGACATTAACATGTTCACACACACACGCACGCACACACGCACGCACACACACACACACACACACACACACAAACACACACACACACATATATATATATATATATATATATATATATATATATATATATATATATAAAAGCAGAAATCAAAAGAATGTAGTGTTTAATTGATATACGTAATGGTAAACTTCAATCTAATATAAATACCAGTATATAGATAATTTAATCCCAACCGAATAAAAAAGCTCAATCCACAATAGAGAGTAGAGCTAATTATAAGAGAAAGAAAAATGCTATTCTTGTTATTCTTCTTATCAGAGAACAGACAGAAATCAGCAAATTATAGGTGTAGCAATGATAGAATTACTTGATTATGGCATTAAGTGAAACTGCAATTTATTATAGATATAAATTGCCAAGAAAAATGTTGGATATGAAAACATATTTTTAAAAAATCGCGTATAATATTTCAGCTTGCATGTAGATTCTCTCAAGGTAATCTGAAAGGCGAACATAATTCTTTAAAGTGGAATTAGGACTGTGTAAATAGTATTAAGACCAACAATAAATTCGGATTGTAAATTATAACATACAGTTTTCATTTTCTTTCTGTTATATATACATATATATATATATATATATATATATATATGTGTGTGTGTGTGTGTGTGTATGCGTTTACCTTATGAAAAACAGGTTTATAATGTATATATTCAATGTTTTTTTCTTTTATTCAATTTCACCCCAAACAAGGCAAGTGCCACTTTGAAGTAGGGGACATAATTTGCGAGGGCATTATGAAGGGAGATGAATAGAAAGATGTTCGTTCACATTACACTTGAACTTCTGCATATCAGTACAGTTGGGAAAGCTGAATCCATGAAGGGAGTTCCAAAGATTTGCAGTTCTGGAGAAGAAACTATTGGAGTAAAAGGATTTCTTATACGTAGGGATCTCTACTGTAAAGCGATGGGACTTAGTTGCTTGTCGAGTTTGTCGGGGGTAGTCACGTGAGGAGGTACAAGTGCTTGCATTCGTCAGTGCATTCATCATTAAAGTATTTTTAGAACAGGCAGAGGGATGCAACATTTCGTCGAAGGGACAGAGGCTGAAGCCTAGATAACAGTTCAGAATCTATCAGGTTGGCGACTCTCTTTTGAACCCTGTCCAGGAGTGAGAGACAAGCAGCAGATGCATCAGCCCAAATGTGGCAGCAATATTCCATACCTGGGCGAATGGTGGCTTTATAGAGGTACAGGCTACTTTCATGTGTAAGTAATTATATATATATATATATATATATATATATATATATATATATATATATATATATTCCAAGTCATGTTTCCTGTAAACGTTAGGCCGAGGAGTTAAAAGGATGCACTTCCAGGCAGTGTGTTCTTGTCATTGCTATTGGTAGTAGAAAAGATTTCTTGTAGTCATTGAAGGAAACAAGCTTAATCTTAGCAGCATTGAATGTGACCCTAAATTTTTGGCCATCCTCGAGTATTTCTGCCATTTCCTTCATTTGTTATATGCCTTTTATAGAGGGTGGTGTCATTGGCAAATATACCTATCTCCGAAACAATTTTATCAGGAAAGTCATTTATGAATATCAGGAATAATAAAGGTCCAAGGATAAACCCCTGGGGTACTCCCGCGTTTATATCATATTGTAACATTGCAACGGGTTATTAAGCTCAATGAAAATGGATTTACACTTTAAGAGCGCATGTAACTTTATCAAAATCACAAGTTTAATTTACACCACTTTACACGTGTTTCATTCAATGGCATAAACTAAACAAATCATCAAAGACATTTCATTAGTTCATCAAATAAGAACAGTTTTTTCTTGTTTAAAATTTAGAGCAAATTAAAAACGTTTTAAAGACATGAAAATCCGGAACCCAGTAAAAACAGCCAACCTGTTATCAATGACACATTGAACGCATTCTGATATGCAGAAGAAATAAAGAAGTTTAGTTCATAGTCCGTGAATGGAATAGGCCGATTATATCAAAATTCATACTGAGCTTTCAAATTACTACATTTTACAAATTTATACTAAGGGATTAAAGCCGTTTCACAAGTAAGTCGGATTCTACCTTTTTAGGCGACTACGTGTGAAAAGAAAGAAAAGGCTTGAAGTTTTGTTCCAAGTTCTGCAGAAGGGCAGGTCCTGTAGAATCAGCAGAAAAGAAAGTCCTGTAAAGTCAGCAGACGAGCAAGTCCCAAAAAATCACACACACACACACACTAAAGTACTCTTAAAGCTGCAGCAGTTCACCGATACGATCACACTGACGTCGATCCTAGAAAAGACACCCCCATGTTCCAAACACACTCCCTTTATCCTTCCGGCGTTCGTCCTCGGCCAATTAGCAGCCAAATGATGGGGCCCAGTGATGATCGCACAATCTACAAGATGAGGATGGCGCCATTTTGGAATTTCTTTCATGTTTCGGCCATGCACGTATGCACACCGTAGGAGCGTTCCAAGGTAAGGCATGACGCGCAGACACGTGGGCGCTTCCTCCCTTCATTTTCCTCGACTCCACAGGGATAAAAAATCATAAAGAAACTATAAAATATAAGAATAAAAAAATGCGTTCTATACAAGTTGGATGAAACAATTCGTTGATTAATTAAAAAAATGAAATTGCGACAATTGTTTATTGGATGATAAAATATGGGAATGACAATAATGCATTAAAAACGTAATTAATTGAATAAAGAAACTTCTAAATTTAAAAAAATAAAAATAAAAAAAACAACGTATTAGATTCATTATTATGAGTATTATCAAATGTGTAATGTTATGGCAATACCGTGTAATATAGTTATCAAGAACACTATAAATAAACAAGAATATATGTCCACGCATATGAGTTTAAATGAAAACGACTTCAAAAGACCATATTATCAAAGTAACTGGATTCGATATTAATTTCGATTATTTACTTTAAATGGTATACTTAGTATTTACATTCAATTGTCTTTGTCATAAAGTATTTTATTTCTATTATTAAGAATATTACTATGAAAGTTTAATACGGTTATTGATAACATCATAAATAATAAAATAATAAATGAAAGCGACTTTAAAAGACCATATTATTATCCATTGCTAAATTACTGGATTTTATATTGATTTGAATATTAACTTTACATGGTATACTTAGTATTTAAATACACTTATTCCTTTTTATTATAAAATTGTTATATTTTATTAGTAGCAAATATGTTAAAACTTCCTACTATATTGTTCATTTTACTTTATTAATTTCATAATTCCTTATCTATTACAAAATGCTATAGAATAGTATTTTACATTTAAACTATATTGAATGTGAATTTGAAATGTTTTGTTGCCACGATTAAAATTGACAATGATATAAAACTATTAAATTAAATTTATTTTTATTTGCAGATGTTCCTGCTTGAACATTTTTAATGTAGTGGACAACCTTTTCCCTTAAACAGTTATTGCCTTACGTTTTCGACCTCAAAAACGTCTGAACAAAAGTTTATTAGAAATTATAGTTAAGAAAACTGAAGAGTTAATTAATGTTTAATTTTTGTAAATGATAAGTGATACACAAATAAGAAATATATAAATTGAAATCTCCTTAGCATAATATCAAAATTGCATCAACAACTCCAAATTAAAACTGTAAAAGCGAGGAGTAAATGCCATATTGTTTATAACTAAGTAATAACCTTGCTTCATGCTGCATATCATTTAAACATGTATGCACATAGAGAAAAAAAGCAATACTCTTCTCCTAAAAAATCAAATTTACTGATTCCTATGAGAACCTACACTAGGGAAAGGCCACATTGTTGTGAAGTGTGCGGTTATTCTTCTTCTAAAAAATATAATTTAGTGACACATATGAGAACTCACACTGGGGAAAAGCCATATTCTTGCGAAGTTTGTGAATATTCTTATTCTGCAAAATCCAGTTTAAATAAGCATATGAAAGTTCACAATGGGGAAAAGCCACATTCTTGTGACATATGCGGGTATTCTTCTTCTGAAAAATCATCTTTAGTGAGACATATGAGAACTCATACTGGGGAAAAGCCACATTCTTGTGAAGTGTGTGGGTATTCTTTTCCTGAAAAATCAAAGCTAGTTAGACACATGAGAACTCACACTGGGGAAAAGCCGCATTCTTGTGAAGTGTGTGGATATTCTTGTTCTCAAAAATCTGCTTTAGTGAAACATATGAGAACTCATACTGGGGAAAAACCACATTCTTGTATAGTGTGTGGATATTCTTGTTCTGTAAAATCGTATTTAATGATTCATATGAGAACTCACACTGGGGAAAGGCCATATTCCTGTGAAGTGTGTGGATATTCTTTTTCTCTAAAATATACTTTAATGGCACATATGAGAACTCATACTGGAGAAAAGCCATATTCTTGTGACATGTGTAGATATTCTTGTTCTCAAAAATCTGCTTTAGTGAAACATATGAAGACTCATAATGGAGATGTCAGCCAGTTCTCAAAAATAAAAAAGAAAGCCACATTCTTGGGAAAAATTAGACATCAAAAAGAAAAACAAATGAAAAAGATTAAAAAAGAAATACAGGAAAAAATGAAAAAAAGAGAGAAGGAAAAACGGAAAATAGAGAAAATGGAAAAGGAAACAAAAAAAGAAAGAAAATAGAAAAAGGAGAAAACAAAATCGGAAACAGAAAAGAAGCAAAATGGAAAAAACAAAATATAGAAAAAACAAAAGAGGAGAAAAAAACACGAAGAAAATAAAAAATGCAAAGAAAAGGAAAAACAAACAAAAAACCTCAGCGAGACATAGACAAGGAATCATCTCTCCTAAAAATTTGGTTATTTACGAACATTTTGTTATAAAAATATCTGGATTATTATCGCTACTCAAGATCTCAATCTCATTTTTTTAACTGTTTAATTTTTAGAGGGGGGCTTATTTCGCTAGACAATTATAAGGAAAACTAGAGAATGCCGAGTATTCGTCAAAAGAAATTCATCACATGAAAAATGTCATTCAACTTGATCCTGTACGCAAATAGTTTTAGAACAGCATGGACACCCCAAACATTGTTGCCTTGAGCCAACTGGAGGTAGAATTAATGAATAATTTATTTCCAACTTACCAAGCGAAAGTTTTCACAATTTGATTCATAAACAGTAACTTACTAAATTCACTCAAACAAGACAGATGACGATCAGAGGTTCTGTCACGATTTCATTTATCGTTTTCTCACAACTTGCATCTCTATAGTATCAGACCTGACAGATTAATTAAGTGTAGGTATAGTCTACTTCTTTCAAAATACTTGTTTATTTGTTTGTAAAGCCTACTGAGTAATCTTCCGAAAATGACGTTTGTTGTCGGTACTGATGAAAAAAATGAAATAGAGTAGTGTGGAATTCATTATCCGTGAAGCACAGGTTGCCTAATCACTTCATACCCTCCAAAAACATTTCAACAAAAGCCTTACGGCCATCTGTGGTTCTCTACTGAATTAGTTTCTGCCATTTCGCACAGAAACCATTTTTTCCATTCCTTCCAACGTAATAAATTTACTTAGGCTAAAGCCATAAAAGTCTAATAAAGAGCACGTTAAGGTCAAAGTAGCCGATTCGGTTTTGGCAAATATAAAACAGTCTTGATGAGAACGGTGTGCTAAATCCCAACCATCATCAATGCGCCTGATATAATCTCAAACAAAGCCGAACTGTTTGCCAAGAACTTTGCAGCTAATTCTACTCTATGCAACCAAGGTCGTCAGCTTGCATATTTCCTCCTCTATCAAAAACACGCTATATGATAAAAAATATATTTGCATGATGTTGTTAACCTAATAATAACCTTGATTCCAGTAAAGCAACTGGCCCTGACGGCATTCCAATTATAGTGCTGATAAAGCTTTAACCAGAACTAGCTCCCATACAAAGCTGTTTAAGCATTATCTTAAGGAGAATTGCTTCCCAACATTCTAGAAAACTGCATAAGTATGCCCTGTATTAAAGAATTCATGTGATCGGCCATCTTCCTCTCAGTACAGACAATTGAGTCCCCTGTGCGTCATGAGTAAGTTGCTGAAATCTGTTAGAGAAGTCAACCACCTCAGAAAGAATAACCTCCTTAGTGATATGCAATATGGTTTCCATTCTGCTTGATCTACAGTTCATGTGCTGACAGTTATATCTCATAGGATTAGCGAAGCCTCAATAAAAGCTTTCTTTCTAGGGCAATTGCTCTTCACATATCAAAGACCTTTGATAGAGTATGGTATAAAGGTCTGCTTTACAAGATCTCCAGCTATGGTAAAGCTGGAAATGTCTTAATTATTAAATCATTTCTATCTGATAGGTTTGTAAGTGTATTGATTGATGGACAGAAATCAGAAGTTTACGAAATTAATGCTGCCGTCCCTCAGGAGTCCATCCTGGGTCCAACTCTTCCTGATTTACATCAGTGATCTTCTAAATCAAATCCAAAGATCATTTGTGGACATTTATGCTGACAACACGACCATCTATAACAACACTTAAAAGACCCTTAATGATTAGAACTTCTTGTCTTGGAATCCAATAAGACCAAAGAACCAAAACAAAAGACATAGTAAAACATATGTAATTTCTTTACTAACTCATATACAGGAAGTTTGCTACTTGATTTCTGAGATCTTTTGTACAAAAACTACATTCTACTTTAATAGAGCCATTTAATGCATATTTTAATCGTACTAAAATCAAATGTAAGCTTCAAGAGTGAAGATCTTGATTAAAAAACCTTGCCTTTTTATTGATGTAAAATGTAAAAGAAGCAATGTTTTTTCACACAGTGCAATACCTTACAGCATATCAACTCTTTCTGACAAATATGCTCACCAAACACTGTAAACTTCTGGATCTCACCTCACCTCACGTCACTGATGTTCCCCAGCCAAGATGAGTAAACTGCATCACGCACACTAAAACACTCATTCCTAGACGTTCAGACCCGTACTGACCTACTGATTATGATGATCACCTGAATAACATCGATACATTTTTCTACAGATGGACCAATTTCCTCGCAAACTACTTCTGACCGTAAGGTAGCGCTTACATGAATAACCTGTTCCGTTTTCTATCTCTCTTCTTTCTCTTTCCATTCGAGACATAAAGCTGAGAACACGTGTTTGCCTTCAATTCAAACCTCAAATGTGACTGGCATACAAATTACATCCATGCTTGATAGGGCGTTTATATTTTCTCAAGACAGGTATGAAATTCATATAAACAAACTTTTACATACACAATGAATTTTCAACGCATGCTTCGACGAACTCTTGCATTCAATCACGCATGCATACACACAACGAACGTTTATCTAGATGCATGCTAGTTATAAACACATAAACACTCTGTAACGTTCGTAAACTTTCTGGGTAAATAAATATTCCTTGTACATATGTAAATATACGATCCTGTTTCAGCGTGCTTAATTTCAATGTCTAAAATGAACTCCTATTGTTGATTGCTTTCTTTATTACACTGTCCTAGTAACGACGACCTCCAACTATTCAGCTTATCGAACACGCAGCCTATTCACGTAACCGGTTCCTACACACAACCTACAAAGAGGGGATCCACCTATACAATCGGTATATAAACTGCACATCGAATCCCCCACAGATCTTTACAGATAGCAATTATAAAGGAAATAACCCTCTATTATAAAAAATTTCCTCGAATATAAACATAGATGTTAGAGGAGATAGTCCCCTTATCTTTTTAAACAAACTGACATAAATAAAATGAAAAATTATTTTTTTTTAAATCTGGTGAACCCAATTTTAGCAATATTCAAACGATTTCAGTTGAAAAATTAAAATAATGTGTCAGTTGAAATGTATGGAATCTGATAGAATGTCAAGCATTTAATAATTAACAGCATTTATTAATTAAAAAGATCATTGTTGAGTGTTGCAGAAAAACATTTAATAATTAACAGGCATTTATTAATTAAAAAGATCATTGTTGAGTGTTGCAGAAAAACATTTAATAATTAACAGCATTTATTAATTAAAAAGATCATTGTTGAGTGTTGCAGAAAAAACATTTAATAATTAACATTTATTAATAAAAAAGATCATTGTTGAGTGTTGCAGAAAAACATTTAATAATTAACAGCATTTATTAATTAAAAAGATCATTGTTGAGTGTTGCAGAAAAACATTTAATAATAAACAGAATTTATTAATTAAAAAGATCATTATTGAGTGTTGCAGAAAAAAACATTTAATGATTAACAGGCATTTATTAATGAAAAAGATCATTGTTGAGTGTTGCAGAAAAACATTTAATAATTAACAGCATTTATTAATTAAAAAGATCATTGTTGAGTGTTGCAGAAAAACATTTAATAATTAACAGGCATTTATTAATTAAAAAGATCATTGTTGAGTGTTGCAGAAAGCATTTAATAATTAACAGCATTTATTAATTAAAAAGATCATTGTTGAGTGTTGCAGAAAAACATTTAATAATAAACAGCATTTATTAATTAAAAAATCATTATTGAGTGTTGCAGAAAAACATTTAATAATTAACAGCATTTATTAATTAAAAAGATCATTGTTGAGTGTTACAGAAAAACATTTAATAATTAACAGGCATTTATTAATTAAAAAGATCATTGTTGAGTGTTGCAGAAAAAACATTTAATAATTAACAGGCATTTATTAATTAAAAAGATCATTATTGAGTGTTGCAGAAAAAACATTTAATAATTAACAGGCATTTATTAATTAAAAAGATCATTGTTGAGTGTTGCAGAAAAACATTTAATAATAAACAGGCGTTTATTAATTAAAAAGATCATTGTTGAGTGTTGCAGAAAAACATTTAATAATTAACAGGCATTTATTAATTAAAAAGATCATTATTGAGTGTTGCGAAAAAAACATTTAATAATAAACAGGCATTTATTAATTAAAAAATCATTATTGAGTGTTGCAGAAAAACATTAATTAATTTACAGGCATGTATTAATGAAAAAGATCATTGTTGAATGTTGCAGAAAAACATTTAATAATTAACATTTATTAATTAAAAAGATCATTGTTGAGTGTTACAGAAAAAAATTTAATAATTAACAGGCATTTATTAATGAAAAAGATCATTGTTGAGTGTTGCAGAAAAACATTTAATAATTAACAGGCATTTATCAATAAAAAGATCATTGTTGAGTGTTGCAGAAAAACATTTAATAATTAACAGGCATTTATTAATTAAAAAGATCATTATTGAGTGTTGCAGAAAAACATTTAATAATAACCGCATTTATTAATTAAAAAGGTCATTATTGAGTGTTGCAGAAAAACATTTAATAATTAACAGGCATTTATTAATTAAAAAGATCATTATTGAGTGTTGCAGAAAAACATTTAATAATTAACAGGCATTTACTAATTAAAAAGATCATTGTTGAGTGTTGCAGAAAAACATTTAATAATTAACAGGCATTTATTAATAAAAAAGATCATTGTTGAGTGTTGCAGAAAAACATTTAATAATTAACAGGCATTTATTAATTAAAAAGATCATTGTTGAGTGTTGCAGAAAAACATTTAATAATTAACAGGCATTTATTAATTAAAAAGATCATTATTGAGTGTTGCAGAAAAACATTTAATAATTAACAGGCATTTATTAATAAAAAAGATCATTATTGAGTGTTGCAGAAAAACATTTAATAATTAACAGGCATTTATTAATTAAAAAGATCATTATTGAGTGTTGCAGAAAAAACAGAGACTCCTAAACATTGCTTTGATTGATTACAAAAACGCATGTCAGACGCTTGTGTTTTCTACGATAACTAAAATTGTATTAAATACAAGACAAAACATAACAGTTCATAATAAGATGTCATTAAGCAACACACAGGTGGTCTTGACGTCTGGACGCTTTGGATTTTTTCTCACCTGAATTTGCACTTTGCAAATTCTTTTACTTGTCCGTGCTCTCCTTTGACACGCAGATAATCTGTAACACTTCAACAAATTCACCTAGACCTTTGGTTCCGATGACTCATGACTGGCACACCATAGACGCAAGGTCACATTGAAGCTTATTATAGCTAAGTTTTTCTGGCCACTTATGACACTTGACATTTCTGCCTGCACACGTCCTGCATATCCTGCCAACAGTCAAAGGTACACAAGCGTATCCCTGCTCCTCTAGGAACATTGAGCACTCCAGACGCTCGGTTTAGCCATGTTCATATTTATCTGATTGGACCATGATCGCTCACTCAGGGATTTACTTATCTCATGACCTGCATAGACCGTTTCACATGGTGAGCTGAAACTATTCATGTTATATTTAGGAGTCTTATTAAGAGTGTTTGTTGCGTCAGCTCTAATAATGGATTAGAAGAGATGACGTGTTATATTATAAATTTATGTTGTTATTGTTCTTTGTTACAACTTATTAATAATGAGAGTCTTAGAGAGATGTTGTGAGAGATTGTTCGTTTTATTAAACGATTCATATATATATATTATAAGGTAAAATTAAAGCCAAGAACAATGCGAGATTTTTTTTATATAGAGTAAAATTATTTCAACTCTAAAAAATAAAAAAAATAAAAAATCTCGCATTGTTCTTGGTTTTAATTTTACCTTATAATTATTTTCAACAATGCTTCAAGCAAACGACAACCTACTTATATCCCTCAGTCTCGGCCAGACAGAGTTTGCACTCATGAAGAACACTCTTCCGCTGTCTTCTCTTGTAAAAGGACTAATAAGTCTGAAATATATTGAGATTTATAACAAAAAAATCTCGCATTGTTCTTGGCTTTAATTTTACCTTATAATTATCTTCAACAATGCTTCAAGCAAACGACAACCTACTTATATCCCTCAGTCTCGGCCAGACAGAGTTTGCACTCATGAAGAACACTCTTCCGCTGTCTTCTCTTGAAAAAGGACTAATAAGTCTGAAATATATTGAGATTTATAACACCATTGGATACAACAGAAAAAAATTACTGTTGTTTAGAGTTGAAATAATTTTACTCTATATATAAAAAAAAATCTCGCATTGTTCTTGGCTTTAATTTTACCTCATAATTATCTGAAACAATGCTTCAAGCAAACGACAACCTACTTATATATATATATATATATATATATATATATATATGTTCATACTTAGAAGTGTAATAGAAGCTCTTAGAGTGAGGAAACAGTGTTCAGACAGTCTTAGTATTCACATTGTAGATATGAGAATGTCAAGACATTTTAAACCACATGATATACAAGATATATAATAACAATTTTCACTTTACCTTTTGGTAGAATTACAACACAAAGACGATGTTTATAAAAACACATGATGGGTTTATTTCTTCTCCCGACCGGTTGTGGTTTTCATCATCAAGAATTCAAAGCTTCACATATTAAGTTTCAAAAGTGACCGTCTCGCTTCTAGACGTTCGAATCCCAACTTCAGACTATCGTCTGTCGTCCTCAAACTATCTCTGACTCTCACCCAGTCTCTCCTCGCTTCTCTCTAAAGTTTCTAAGTATATCCAGAACTTCCCATTTTCCATGACGTCATACACATGTTAAAACATGTGTATTCTTTCACGTGTTCTGGAAATGCGTGTCCAAAACTTTTTCTTTGTTTACAAAAGGAATTTTAACCTATATTTCCAGTAACCTATATTTCCAATATGTTAAAAACATGTTTATTAAATTATCTTGTAGTTGCATTCCTCAATTGAATTTTTCATAACAGAATTGACAACGCACATTCTTTTCTTGAAACTATTTTATCTCTAAGCTAAACAATGGTTTGTTTTACATTCCATTTTCTAATTCTCTCTCGTAATCTATTTCTAAACCTAATTTACGAGGTTCGAATTTCGTCTATTCTATTTCATTTTCATTTTAACTAAATCTCTCTATTTTTATATGAATTACATGAAAAGGGGACAGCCCTTATCGTGTAACATTCACCTGACAGACATTTTAACTGTTTCTGTAGCGCAATCCCTTTTAGCAGCCTGGATATAACGTTACAGAGCTCCCACAACTGGCTGTGGCGTACAGTTAGAATCTCATGACTTTAACGATAAAACACAATCGCACAACAAGCTTCTTCTGCTTTTAAAGAGATGACAGAATGTTTCCATTGCAAATTGAAAGACGTACTACATGCTTATCCTGATCAGCAGTGATGAAGTGAATATGTACCTGTTATCCTTATTTGCCATCGCGCAGCTAACAAAGGTTTATGAAGTCTCTTTATCACTGCCAAGGTGTTTAATTATTCTGTGCTTTTATGTTTATTAATCTCTGATTAGGCGTTTCGTGCTGACTCAAATAGAGTAAACAAGAACCAATTCAGCTCTGTATATTGACAGATTGTGAGCTTATTTTAATATGCTCCCACCGATTGACACTAGGGAACAAACAATAAAATCTTCGCTCCTAAAAGACATTTCTTCATGGCCTCACGTGAAATCTCCTCTAACTCCACTTTACACTGGTCCTTATCATTTTCTTTCACACACTAACAAACTTCCCCCTTTGACATAAGTTGTAAAAAAAGAGACAGTAACAATTAATAGGGTGAAAACAGCCTTTCCTGATACAAAAACACAAGAGCCACACATTTCCCCTACATACACACAGCCCCAACACTAACCTGATATGAACACTCCACCTGAAGACAATTACGTCATCACCATACATAGAGGTAGACGGATAGATTGTGTAAGACTCTGTACATGTCAAAAATAACTTTGGTACAATTCCTGCTTTTATCCCCCTCCCAAAATAAAAAAAATTCCCCTGGAAAATATTAACTGTTATGTTCACTATGGTATTTCAATGTTAATTAAACATAAATATACTATTAGTTTATGTAACATGTAGTTGTCAGTGAATCCACCCTCAGGCTGCGACTGCTTCAATGTACAGTTCCAATGGAGAAGCTGGGGAAATTTAAAGTTTCTGCCTCTGCGACAGAACATTCAAGAACATTCTGTTCCTTTTCACGGAAAATGCATTTCTTGTTCCCACCCAAAAGAAAAAAAAAGATTGTGCAAGAAAAAACTTTGGTAAAATTCCTGCCAATATCCTCCCCACCAAATAAACGTTTTCACTGAGAGGTAAGAATTTTTTTTATTAAAAATACAAAGCAAAAAAAAAAAATTCTTCTGAAAATAATAACTTTTTCCGCTGCAAATCAGAATATTTTCTTAAGAAAAAAAGAATATATTATGACCTTCACCTTCACCGAGGTGAACGATTTATATGGACTTCACTGAGGTGCGCGACTTGACACACAAAAATAAACGGCCTCTTAATCACCTGCTAACGCATGCGTCACTGTAACGTCCAATGACAACAACAACCCCAACCTTCTCACTCGACCTGCCTTTATACCACTATCTCAATCCCTTCTCTTTCGCATGCGCCTGTAGATTCCTGACAACCTCGAGTCTTCCGCTTATAAAAACAAAAAAATAAAAGTTTTGTTGTCGCGCATGCCTATACAAGGCACAAACACGAGGGCGTTTGTTGTGTTGGTAAGTGCTACACTCCCCCCTGATCTGATGATCACATAGAGTGCACTCCGGGGGTGGCCTCTTAGTTCGTTGGCTTCTGCGAAGGGTGGTATTTACACTCTCGGATTAAGGTTCTAGTTCTGTGTGAGGTTCTGGTTCTGATCCTGCCTGATCAGACGAACTAAAACTACCACTCTCTTGCTCGGTGACCTCACTCATCAGCAGCTCATCATCTGATGATTCGTCGCTCTCTGTAGTTGTGGGATGTACTTCACTAGCCGGGCGAAGATCGCGCACATGGCGTGGGGTTCCATCAACAAGGACCGACTGCTGGCTGACCACTCCAGATATTCGTCCTCGCTTGAACTTGGTGGTGCACCGGTTTCCAGGGGGTCTAACCCAAACTGGGTCCCCTACCTTGTATTTGTTATGACTCTCCTCGTCGATTGGTTGGACAGTGTCAATGCCCTTTATCCTTACACGGTATTTGTGTATGGCATTGGCCGGTGCTGTTGTTAGTGTCTTCCCATCCTTTGGTGTGACGTTATACCAATACGTGGCCTCCGTAATGGTGCATTGTTTTCTGGCAGCAATTCTCTTGATACTGCGATGGCTCCTCTCAGCAATGCCATTCCCTGATGGCACATGGGCACGTTGCAGTCTTAGTCGGACACCCCACTCATTCAACAACTGCCGAACTTGGTGGCTACAAAAAGCAGCATCGTTGTCCGTCAATATCTCTTCCGGCGCACCTCGCTCAGAAAAGATAGATGACAGTTGGCGGACAACATTCGCTGAGTCCTGCCTGGTCATTTGCTGCTACACCGCAAAACAAGTGGGTCCACAGCTGATAAGGGTTAGAAAGGGCTTACAAATGTAATGGGTAACATCCATCGCTAATCGTTGCCACACATGCTCAACTTCCAATCGCCCATTCTGCCATTGCTCAGGTGCAGGATCGCTAGACTGGCATGCCTCACAGTGCTTGATGATCTGCCTGACATCCGCCCTTGTCACTGCTGGGTCCACACGCCTCGCAAAATACAAAGTTCTTTTGATACCTGGATGTCCACTCTGCACATGAATTCTTTGTATTTGGCATGAGCTAATCGCGCCAACTGCGCAAGATCGAGCAGCGAACTCCACGCCTGTCTTAACAGCTTCATACCATTTGTGAGGCACACAGGTTAGTTAGTCTGCACGATTACAGTGTGATGCCACGAGCGTTACACTCAACGACAAGTCATACTCTGATACAAGACTCTTCAGGGTGTTTAGCCTCCGCCGGATTAACATCTCACTGGCTGCCTTAGTGCGGACTCTCGTTCGTCCCGAAAGAGTGTCGGACACCCAGTGGTAGATGCAGAGAGAATCCATGTACAAGTGTAACTTCTTTGACTGCCATTGCAGTGCCAGATTTAAACCCTTCACAACAGCATCCAGTTCTGCCAGGTTGATGTGTTGAGCATCATTCACGGGTCGCAGCCAGCATGCGTCTTCAATTACATTTCCATGTTGCTCCAATAACACTCCCAATGCCAAAGAACTAGTGTCAACCCACACATTCACAGTGTCCCCATCGACACACTATTCTCCACGGGCAGGGTCCTCCTTGTTAACTCTCTCTAGGGTTTCTGTCGTCATCAGAGTAAGAAGAGCATCATCAGATACATCATCCCAACCTGTAGTTACTAAACTTGCCCTGCGTTTGATGACGCCCATAGCTGCTTGGAGCCAGCCACATGCTGGTAAGTGACCAATAAGTTTCCCACACAAGGAAAAAATAGTCCGCCGCGTAATAACATCAGGGATGTTTGGAATCTCACTGCCACGCCTCCATCGTAAGGTACCGTCTTTCCCACTAACGTCCAATCCTAATACCCGTGCTCCATCCCTCAGACGTTCGGGATCCTTGCACTCCAACCCGAATTAAGCTAACTTTTCTCTGACGTGCGACGCAGATTGTACGTCTTCATTGATGTACACATCGTCAATATAGGCCGATGTTGCGTCCTCAGTGGTCTTTTCCTGGGACAACACTGCATTTACGATGGTCTTCATGATTTGCGGTGCCACATTCAGCCCAAAGCCAAGTCGAGTAAGGCAGTATCTCTGACCCCGGAACCCCACTGTCTGGAACGGCCACAATGTCTCATCCACTCGCACCTGCAAGTAAGCCTTCCGCAAGTCTACTATAGACACATTGGAGCCCCTCTGGCGCCATTCTCTCAGCTTGCTGGCGCACACGTCAGCATTGGCAGTGTACGTCTCAATGTATCTATTGAGTTCACGATAGTCCAGCACCGGACAAACTTTTGATTTATGCTGGACTACCGCTATTAAGGGAATCAGACCCTTGGGTGGTCCCAGCTTGTTGGGGTAGGGGATCAGCCATCCATCCTGGATCCATGCCTCAAGTTCCTTCTCATATTCATTATGAGCCTTGTCGGGTATCGAGTACTCTGCAATGCTATTCTTGAGTTCGGTTGGCGCCCTTCCTTCTGTCCACTTCCACGATGCAGTCCATGCTTTTTGGTGAGGGTCATAGTCCACCTTAAAATCAGGCCGATCAATGTGAACTGCAGCACACTCTGGGGTTTCCAAAAATCGCAGTCCCATCTCTTCCGATAACCACTCCCCCCAGTGCCTTAATAGCATCATATCCCAACAGTACATCGAATCCCAGAAAATCCCCTCGCATCACCAGCACATTAATGTCTGCAGCCACACCAGAGTCTGTGTGGACTTTGACAATTCCGGCTCCACAGCAAGCTTGCGTATTGCCACCTATTGTGGTTACTTTGATGTTCTGCTTTGTCCAGTTTCGACACAACTTGGCACTCATGATGGTGTGTGAGCACCTGGAGTCGAGAAGAGCTGAACAAGGCACTTGGTCCACGTACACAATTATTGTCGGTTGCACCTCAATTAAATCTTGTCCGGGGAACAGGGTGGCGCTGACGTCCTGCCCCCTGCACAATTTTGGGATAAATGTCTATAACTACCACATTGGAAACCGCGCAGGCGACCCCGCCCCTTGTTAATACAATTTCTTGCAAAATGACCTTGCTGGCCGCAGCAAAAACATCTCCCATTGGTCGTGGGTCTCAAACTGGGACTCTTTTCAGCATTAGTCTTGGCTGCCTGCGCCATCATTACAACCGGTTCCCTCAGGTCCTCCTCATCTCTGATAATGGCTCGAGCACGTTCTAACAAATGTTCCATGGGCGTTACAGATACGCTGGTGGAAGCCCTCAATAGTTGCTTAACATAGGTGGGAAGGCCGGCCACAAACGCATACGCCAGTGTTTGCTCTGACACTCCATTGCCAAATAGAACTGCAAGTTTCTTCAGCTCCGCGAAGAAGACGTCCACGGTTTCTCCTGGCATGAGCTTCCTAGAGGCAAATGTTTCGTAGGCCGTGCAGGGATCCATGGCAAATGCCTTGTATAAAGCATTTTTATAGAGGTAACATCAGCCTTCTCCACGGCACTAAGTTGCTGATATACACTTAGGGCGCCTCCAGCCAATCTTAGGGGAATCACGGTATGCACTTTAAATACCTTTTCTCGTCTGGTGTGTGCACGATTAAAGGGACCCTATGGATTATTTTTCATTTCATTTCCTCATTGTCTGATTTAATATTTAAAGCTGCCCTCGAAAAATAGAGGGATTTCCCCAATCCACAACCTGGGGACGCTCTGTATGGCTGGAGGATACAGCACCAGTGTGAGTTCTCATATGTATAACTAAATTTGATTTAACAGAACAAGAATATCAACATACATCACAAGAATGTGGCTTTCCCCTGGTGAGTTCTCATATGTATCACTAATTTTGACTTTTGAGAATAAGAACATCAACACATTTCACAAGAATGTGGCTGTTCCCTAGTGAGTTCTCATATGTTTCAGGAAATTGAATTTATCAGAACAAGAATATCCACATACATCACAAGAATGTGGCTTTTCCCCAGTGTGCGTTCTCATATGTATAACTAAGTTTGATTTTCGAGAAAATAAATGTCCACATACTTCACAAGAATGTGGTTTTTCCCCAGTGTGAGTTGTCATATGTATAAATTAGGTTGATTTTTGAGAACAAGAATATTGATTTTCGAGAACAAGACTGTGGATTTTCCCCAGTGTGAGTTCTTATATGTATCAAGAAACTTGATTTTCGAAAACGAGAATATCAACATACTTAAAAAGAATGTGGCTTTTCCCCAGTGTGCGTTCTCATATGTATACCTAAGTTTGACTTAAAAGAACAAGAATACCCACATATTTCACAAGAATGTGGCTTTTCCCCAGTGTGTGTTTTCATATGTCTCACTAATGTTGACTTTTGAGAACAAGAATATCCACATACTTCACAAGAATGTGGCTTGTCTCCAGTGTGAGTTCTCATATGTATAACTAAGTCCGATTTTCGAGAACAAGAATATCCACATACTACACAAGAATGTGGCTTTTCCCCAGAGTGAGTTCTTATATGTCTCACGAAATTTGATTTAACAGAAAAAGAATATCCACATACATCACAAGAATGTGGCTTTTCCCCAGTGTGAGTTCTCATATGTATCACTAATTTTGACTTTTGAGAACAAGAATATCCACATACATCACAAGAATGTGGCTTTTCTCAAGTGTGAGTTCTCATATGTATAACTAAGTCTGATTTTAGAGAACAAGAATATCCACATACATCACAAGAATGTGGCTTTTCCCCAGTGTGAGTTCTCATATGTATCACTAATTTTGACTTTTGAGAATAAGAATATCCACATACTTCACAAGAATGTGGCTTTTCTCCAGTGTGTGTTCTCATATGTATAACTAAGTTTGATTTTTTAGAACAAGAATATCCACAGACTTCACAAGAATGTGGCTTTTCCCCAGTGTGAGTTCTCATATGTATCACTAATGTTGACTTTTGAGAAAAAGAACATCCACATACTTCACAAGAATGTGGCTTTTCTCCAGTGTGTGTTCTCATATGTATAACGTAGTTTAATTTTTTAGAACAAGAATATCCACAGACTTCACAAGAATGTGGCTTTTCCCCAGTGTGAGTTCTCATATGTATCATTGTATTTGATTTAACAGAACAAGAATATCCACATACATCACAAGAATGTGGCTTTTCGCCAGTGTGTCATATGTCATTAAATGTTATTTATCAGAACAGCAATATCCACACATTTCACAGTAATGTGGCTTTTCACTTTTTGTTTTTAATTTTTTATTTTACTTCAGTCGAAGTTCTCTGAAATCAAGGAGGCCACGACCTGGGGCTTACACTTTAAGTCTGTATATAAGAATTTATCTAGTCTGGTGGAGTACCCAGCTTCGTGCTATTACTTCAGGTAATATCACTTGGAGAAGGTGCACCATTCCTCGTAAAAGCTAATGTGGGTTAGCCACAGTGAGGAGATCTTATTTGGGTAGCGAATACTATGTGATTTTGAATATTTGGACAGGGTTTACTTCTATGGAAAATGTATCCTCATGCCAGGTTGTTCTGACAAACCCCTGTACAGAGAGACCTTAGACAATCAAGGGCAGTGTCTAGTAGACATTAGTGTGAGTTCTCATGCCTCATTAAATTTGACTTCTGAGAATGAGAACATCCACATTCTTCACAAGAATATGGCTTTTCGCCAGTGTGTGTTCTCATATGTGTCACAAGAATATGGCTTTTCTCCATCTTGTATATTCATATTTAAATTCAATTAATCCTGCAACAAGATTATCGCTACCAAGTTATAAACAATGACATTTTATCCTGACTTTTTCAGTTTTAATCTTGAGTTGTTTATGCAAGTTCGATTTTATGCTAAAGAAATTTCAGTTTGTATCACTAACTTTATTTTATAAGAGATATTTCGTAGTGTAAAAGTTAAACTATTTTCTTTTTTAAATTAGCAGATTTTTCTGAAATGTTAAATTCGATATCTTATGATTTATAGAAACATTACACAAAAATTTCACAAATTTAAATATGTGTGATGTTCTAATAACTATTTGCTAAACCAAATAAAATAACTCTTCACACATATATGTCTAACAATATTGTGTGCAGCCGTTTTTGTTGTCTGCCAGGTAAGGAAATAATTGTATATCGAATACTGTTTAAGGTGCAGGATGGCCCCTTAATATTCATGAAAAACATTCAAGCAGGAACATCTGCAAATAAAAAAATTAAATTTTAACTTATATCATTGTTTATTTTAATCGTGCAAACAAAACAAGAAACTAACTTTATAAAACATTTAAAAATCACAGAAATAAACACTAAATTCACATTCATATTGTTTAAATGTTTAAGTTTATTCATAGTATTTTGTATTAGATAAAGAAATGATGCAATTAGTAAAGTAAATACACAATAATATAGTAATAATTTATAGGAACAATAAACATGCAACTACCATAGTTGCTACTGATAATAATAAAAATATATTGTTAACAATAGAAATATATTAAGTTCATAATACAGGAAAATATATGTTTGTATATGAAAAAAGCCATCGAATGTAGTGAATTTGGTACCTTACCTAACATTAGAGAATTGATATTGTTAGTAGTTATTTTAATTTTGATAAAAATATTTTTTTATGTTAAAAATTCAACAAATTGTTTCATCCAATTTTTTAGCGTATTTTTATTATTCACATATTATTTAGTTTCTTTATGAATTTTTATTCTAATTATTTTCACCTTCTAATAGTATAAATTATTAAAATGTATTAATGCTCAAAGCTTTGTATGAATTTTAAAATGGCCTGTAAAATCCAACTATTCAAGTCATGGTATACGAACTAAACTTCTTCTGCATATTAATGTTGTATCAATAACCAGTAGATATTTTATTGTCTTTAAAACCTAAGAAAAAAGTGAACATTTTCTTTTTTCATGAACTGATGAAAAGTCTGATGGTTTGATTAGTTTAGGCAATGAAACACGTGAAAGTATAAATCATTTTCATAGAGTTAAAAAAGCGTTGCAATTCTAAGATATGCTTAATGATTATATACATTATAAACTTATTTTGTTTTAAGGAAAATATGTATGTGTGTGTGCGTGCGTGAAAATCCAACTATTGATGCTTGGGATCTGAGAGAAAGAAATTAAAGATGGCAGCCATGGATTTATAAAGTGTAGTCTTGTGAAATCTCACAAGATCCCATCTTCCACTGCACATGTATGTAAATAGAATGGGGTCATTTTTCTGATAAATTTTCTGTTGGCAGAGACGGTTGGGAGAGCCGTGATGGAAGTTGAGAGAGAAAGTTAACAGTGAGAAATTCTAGCTGGACTTTTGTGGATTGTATTTGGTTTATTTTGTTTTTCTGTTTACCAACCCATTTAACATCACTTTAACTATTGGGTAAAACAAAATTGTTATTTAATAATTATTTAATACACAATTAACATAGTAAGGATATTACGAAACCTGCTTAAACCTTGCTAAAAAATTACATAAGCGTATCCTATACGTTCACAAAGCTAAAATTACCATATGCATTGTGTATTGTTGCCAAATATGGCTTTGTGCAACTAAGACCATATTTATCTTAGACTTCTAAAAAGTCTAGAGTATACGCTCTGCACCAACGTACTTACTCCCGACCAATCGGACAAACATCAAAATCCAACCATTCTCCTTTCTTGATGCTTGTAAGGCTTCTATTGTTTGAGGCCAAAAAAGTTTAAAATTGGGGTTGGAATGTTTTATCTTAAAAGATTTGTTCATTCTTAATTTATCTGAACGTTAAAATTATTTGTAATCATAGACATTTAACTTATAAGCGAGTTTAATGTTTTATATTTAAATATTAGTAAGACAAAATATTTAAATTATTATTAACATATAACATTTATTTTTTTATATCTAAATATTTAAATATTAGTAAGACAAAATATTTAAATTATTATTAACATATAACAAACATTTAACGTAATTATATTATTTTGATTTTTAACTCAACATTTTATAACAATACAACTACCACATATAGATTGATATTTTCTTTGCTTGGGACAATTACATTTTCTATTTCTTCTCGTGTATTTCTCAATTTTTCAATCCTATTCCAAACCAATGAAGAAAAATATCTGTTCATCTCTAATTCAGCTTAACATATTTTTTAAAACTTAATCACATGTAAGATCAACACATTTAATAATACATCTCTAAAAATGGTTTTATATTTAGAAAGTTAATTCTTTTTTCTTCTATTTTTAAGGAATATAGTTTTTATGAGATTTTATAGTGAATTGTTATAGGCAATAAAAACAGACGGAATAGAACTCCACAAGTCTACAGCTTTGAATAGAAAGGTACTGGAATATTATGATGTATTATAACGATGTACCTGAACAGAGAATTGATGAAGAGCAACATTAACAGTAAAACGAGTTAAAATTCTTTGTTTCTGTCTTCTTGTCGATAATTAATGTGCATCAGTTGTAAGCTGTAATTTGTATAGACAGATCGGCAGGAACTGCTGAGTGGTTTGAATTTGTCTTTACAATCATCTTTTTAACGACTTTAAAGGGTTGCCCCTTTTACCGTCGATGATTTTGAGGGTTCGTCCACCTAATGCTTTATCTGCTTTATTTATCAGTTTTGTATGTCGTTTATATTTTATGCATTTTACATGATAAACAACATGATTACAATTTGTTGTGGCAGAGAGAGGGGGACGGTATCGGTTTTAGTTTTCTTACATTTGTTGAGGGAGAATAAAAGCCAAGTGTCGTCAACTATTCTATAATTTCACGTAATAATTTAATAAACAAAAGATACTGAAAAAGTATTTTTACTGGCATTGAAAAACAACACACATTGCAACTGAAACATAATAAGATACTATGGATTATGGGCCATGTCAGCAGAGGCATTCCCTGTGATTTGTGATGTGATATGTCTGTTTACATCACATTTAAGTTTTGCATGTTTTTATAGTCAGGAAACAGGGAACCAGAAGAGACTTACAAATGTTTTCATGAACTTCTTTCATCGTAATGTCACAGTTAAAAGGGACAAACAAACAAAAACTCATATAAATTTACATTTATTTGAATGGAAAGGCACTGGAATATAATGATGTATTATAACGAACATAATGAATTGCTATAGGAAATAAATATAGTTTTTAGAGATTTTATAGTGAATTGTTATAGGCAATAAATATAGTTTTTAGAGATTTTATAGTGAATTGTTATAGGCAATAAAAACAGACGGAATAGAGCTCCACAAGCCTGCAGCTTTGAATAGAAGGTACTGGAATATGATGATGTATTATAACGATGTACCTGAACAGTGAATTAATGAAGAGTAACACTAGATCAACAAGTAAAACAAGTTAAGCTTTGTTTCTGTATCTTGCCGATATTTAATGTGCATTAATTGTCGGCCATGGTTTGTGTAGACAGAGCGGCAAGCACTGCTGACTGTAGTGAATTTGTCCTTACAACCAGCTTGTTAACGACTTTAAAGTGTTTATGCCTTTACTGTCGAATATTTTGAGGGTTGGTACACCTAATGTTTTCATATAATTATCATTATTATTGTGGTTGTTGTACTGAATTTAATATTATTACCGTCAAGTGTTTTGATGGTTGCTTTATCTGCTGCAAACAATTTTGAATGCTGTTTAAATAGTTTATATGTTTAGATGATATTAAGTAATAAAATTAGCAGAGGATAAGTAAGTGCCATATTGAAAGATATGCAAATTCAACCAACCCTGAGTTTCCATATTGTCAATAAATATCATCTTTACTGTTTGTATAGCAAACTTTACCCGAACATTTAATTGTATTATGTGTAAGGAGTGTGTAACAACTCACCTGCCAAATCGATTGGCACTTAAAATGTTTATGTGTTATATCAATATTAATTAATCTTTACATTTTTTTTACAAGGTGATCACCATTTATCAAGGCCCGGAAGCCACTCAGGGATAAGGGTTATTGCATGTTAAGTATGTTAGTGTGGGGATTTAATAAAAGTGTTTACTTTAGGGGGCGGTTCATTAGAATTTGTTTAAGTTGAACTTGAAGACATCCAGGTTGTAGTCAGGTGGGAAGCAGGAAGACGGAACAGAGTTCCACAGGCGTGCAGTTCTAAGAAAGAAGCTTTGTTCATGGAATCTACGTTTCGGTTTTGGCACAGATAAAGAGTGGGGAAATTTTTTTACAGTAGTTTCAGCTAGACAGGTGTTTTTCGTGAAAGATTGGCGAGCATCCATATTGCATTTAATTATCATCTTTACTGTCTGTATAGTAAATTTTACCCGGACATTAAATTGAGGTGATGCGAAAGAGACCTGCTTGTCTTTAAACTTAAATCACACATTTTTTACGCCTTTTTAAAAATTATGTTTTACAGAATAGTAAAAAAAATTGTGCAATTGCAAAGAAGTTATAAACTGATATATTGTTACATATTACGGACCATGCGTCGGTTGCAATAAACTTAACTAGTGTGCAGATTGGTGAGGCTTTGTTGTTATTTTTCAGCTACCACTATCCATTTTTCATGTGGTTTGTGGTGTTCAGGTCAGATGGTATGGCGTCATAAAATTGGTAATGATGCCACAGTTGTTTAGAAAATAGACCAATAATATCTTGGATAAATTGAATTATGTGTAAGGAGTGTGTAGCAACTCACCTGCCAAATCGATTGGCCTTAAAATGTTTAGGCGTTGTATCAATGATAATTCATCTTTATGGAATAATCAGACAGTATATATCGTGCAGTTGTATTTCCCTGTTATGCTGATAGGCAAATAAGTATGGTTGTACTTCCCAGTAAGATGAGCGTTGGGTTAGATAGGCATACTAAACATTTCTGAGCTGGCACTAGCTATTTTGTGTGTGGGTTATAAAATGCAGACTTAAGATGTATGAAGTTATTTAATAAGAACTAGAACACAAGTTGTTCATTGGAGAGATTTTAGAGAATTTTATGAGCTCCACAGAATACGTCCTTACAAAGTGCTGAAACATGTTGCATTTAAAATTGCAAGTTGCTATTTTTTTAAGTTGTTTTTACACAATAATTAATATATTTTTTAAAGTTTAAGAAAAGTTTTACATTATTTATTTTTTGGAGTCAGTGAAAATTTTACGTTTGAAATTTTATATGCTACGTTTTTTCAGCTAGACGAGTGTGTATTGTGAAAGTTTGGCGAGGGGGACTATAGACTGGAGCTAAGACGAGAACTTGAAAATAATGATAAAGCAGAGACAGGCTGTGAGAAAGAGGTTGCAAGGAAGAGAAAATGGCATCACCCACTAGGCTACGAAGTCTACTTTTAATTCTATCAAGGCAGGGAACATTAGCTGGAATAGATACATCAAGATCATTGCCAAGACTGCTACGAATAAGGTGGGCTCTCTCTACCCTGCTAGAAAGTCACTTACACTTGAAAATATCCTATACCTCTACAAAGCTACCATTCGTCCATGTATGGCGTATTGTTATGACATTTGGGCTGGTGCATCTGCTACTAGTCTCTCGCTTCTTGGCAGGGTTCAAAAGAGAGACGTCAACTTGCTAGATCCTGAACAGTCATCTAAGCTTCAGACACTGTCCCATCGACAAAGTATTGCATCCCTCCGCTTGTTCTACAAGTATTTTAATGGTGAATGCTCTGACACACTCCAAGCTCTTGTACCCCCTTAATGAAAATACCCCCAACAAACCAGACAAGCAGAAAAGTCCCATCTTTACACAGAAGAGATCCCTAGATGTCTGAAAGCCTTCTACTCTAATTGTTTCTTTCTTCCTCTTCTAGCGTCCTGCTTCCCCAACTGTACTGACATGCAGAAGTGTAATGTAAACAGACATTTTGCTGCTCAACTCCCTACATAGTATCCCTGGAACTTAGGTCCCTGATATTAGCCCCCTACATCAAGAGACAATGTGCCTTGTTTGGTATAATAAAAAAAAAACTGGTAAAACCAAACAAGAAAACCATGTAAAAAGGTAACTTTATTGGACTGAAGGAGTCAGAGTTGGATAAAAAATCCTGACTGATTGCGACTCCTACTCCTCTTAGAAATCCGACTCCAGCTAAAACCTCCAACATCTTCTGACTCTGACTTCACAACCCTGGATAATTGTGGACAGAAAACTACTTATGCTGGTTTCCATTGTAAATATTTACCAATTATTTTTTCTATATTAAGTTTCTGTTAATTCATGATGGCCAATAAATGTGTGCTCATTTTATGTAAATTTTTTTAAAGAAAATTATCCTTATTCTAAAACCTAAAATGTTGAATAAAATATCAAAATTCAAACAATTCTCGAGGGAAATATTAGGGAAATGTGGACAGAAAAATATTTGTAACAATTCGACAAACTTTGGATCAACTTATTTTGTTTATGGTAAACATTATTTTCTCAGAAATCACGAAAGTAAATAAACACATTTTTTATAAAAATCTAAATATTAGATTGAATAATCTATTATAAGGAAGGGGTGGGTGCTCATCTTATGTTTAATTTATAAAACAAAGTTTTAAATATTTAAATTTTGTGTTTTTCATTCTATTTTTCGCAATATTTTTAATGGCTTTTCAGATGTAATGGCAAACAAAAATATGTCAGCATCTATTATAAGGAAGGGGTGGGTGCTCATCTTATGTTTAATTTATAAAACAAAGTTTTAAATATTTAAATTTTGTGTTTTTCATTCTATTTTTCGCAATATTTTTAATGGCTTTTCAGATGTAATGGCAAACAAAAATATGTCAGCATCTATTATAAGGATGGGGTGGGTGCTCATCTTATGTTTAATTTATAAAACAAAGTTTTAAATATTTAAATTTTGTGTTTTTCATTCTATTTTTCGCAATATTTTTAATGGCTTTTCAGATGTAATTGCAAACAAAAATATGTCAGCATCTATTATAAAGAAGGGGTGGGTGCTCATCTTATGTTTAATTTATAAAACAAAGTTTTAAATATTTAAATTTTGTGTTTTTCATTCTATTTTTCGCAATATTTTTAATGGCTTTTCAGATGTAATGGCAAACAAAAATATGTCAGCATCTATTATAAGGATGGGGTGGGTGCTCATCTTATGTTTAATTTATAAAACAAAGTTTTAAATATTTAAATTTTGTGTTTTTCATTCTATTTTTCGCAATATTCAACTCCCCGTATTTCCTCCTATAACAGACAACACGCTATGCAACATACAAATATCTGTGCATGAGGTCGCCAAGCTAATCAAGACCCATGATACCAGTAAAGCAACTGACCCTGACGGCATTCCAGTTATAGTGCTCAAAAAGCTCCAACCAGAACTTGCCCCCATACTTACAAAACTGTGTAAGCGTTGCCTTAAGAAGAAGTGCTTTCCAACACCCTGGAAAACCTCATCAGTATGCCCTGCATTTAAGAATTCAGGTGAAAAGTAATCTTCCTCTCAGTACAGACCAATAAGTCTCCTGTGTGTCATGAGTAAGTTGCTGGAATCCACATTAAACAAAGAAGTAGTCAACCACCTCAACAGAAACAACCTTCTTAGTGACATGCAATATGGTTTCCACTCTGCAAGATCTACAGCAGATGTGCTAACGGTTATATCTCATAGGATTAGTGAATCTCTTGACAAAGGTTTCCTTCCAAGGGCAATTGCTCTTGACATATCAAAGGCCTTCGATAAGGTATGGCATAAGGGCCTACTTCACAAGATTTCGAGCTACGGTATAACTGGAAATGTTTTCTCAATCATTAAATAATTTCTCTCTGATAGGTTCATAAGAGTAGTGGCTGATGGGCAGAAATAATGCTGGAATCCCCCAGGGGTCCATCCTGGGCCCAACTCTCTTCCTGACCTACATCAATGATCTCCAAAAACACATACTTAAATCATTTGTTGACATCTATGCTGATGACATGATCATCTATGGCAACACATCAAAGGTCGTAAATGAAAAAGTTCTCTCTAATTATTTGATCTTGAACGCGTTGTAAATGGGGGAAGAGGTGGCTGGTCACTTTTAATGCATCAAAAAGCAAGCTACTATCTTTACATCATCAACGTTCTGATCCCCATCTGGCATCAATTAAAATAGATGGCTCTCTTCTTGAGGAGGCTCCATGTTTTGACAAGCTTCTGGGTTTGACCTTTACTCCTGATCTGTAATGGAACACGTACATCAAATATGTTGCCAAGAACGCTGGGAAAATGGTTGGATCCTTCTACCGCTCCAGAAGATATCTCACTACTGATGCAATTCCCTATCTGTATAAAAGCCAAGTACGTCCAAGGATGGAGTACTGCTGCCACATCTGGGCAGAAGCTGCCAAAAGCAGCCTATCCTCCCTTGACAGAGTACAAAATAGACTTCGTGGTTTAGTGGGGGGTGCCCTTTTCTCTTCCCTGCAACCTCCCTGCCACAGAAGAGACGTTGCGAGCCTGTCTTTGTTTTATCGTTATTTCCATGGCAAGTGCTCATCTGAGCTCCAATCTCTCGCCCACTCTCTCACCAATCTTTCATGAGAAACACCCGTCTGGCTGAAACTACTGTCAATAATTTTCCCCACTCTTTATCTGTGCCTAAATCCAAAGGTAGATTCCATGAGCAGAGCTTCTTTCTCAGAAGTGCACGATTGTGGAACTCTATTCTGTTTGCCTGTTTCCCACCTGACTACAACTTGGATGTCTTCAAGTCCAGCATAAACAAATTCCTGACAAACCGCCTTCTTAAGTAAGACACTCTATCAAATCTTCAATACTAATGATTACTACAATTCTATCTCATTGATTACTGTACATGCAATAACCCTTATCCCTGAGTGGCTTCAGGGGCTTGATAAGTGGTGATCCCCATGCCAAAAAAATACCTTTTTTTAGTATTAAAACTACGATGGATTCGATTGTAAATATTTACCAATTATTTTTCCTTTTCTGTTAAGTGCTCATTTGTTGGAAAAATATCATATAACTGAGAGTAGCTAACCTGAAGTTGCGAAAAAATACAATATTTTAACGACTTTCTTCTCAGGTCTTGTAACTACAGTAACATAAAAAAGGGAATGAAGTACTCTTCAGTAAGGAGGAAGTTTTTTTATAATAATTGTCTTACTCTATTAATATGAATAAACACAAGGCTATTGTTCTTCTTGGCTGTAGGAAGAGCATCCTCAACTCTGGCAGCTACACCCAGGTAAGTTATGTATTATTCACTACACATTTTATGTAAACGTAATAAAAGAATCATTTTATGTAAACGAAATAAAAGAATCATTTTATGTAAACGAAATACAAATCATCATTTTATGTAAACGAAATAAAAAGAATCATTTTATGTAAACGAAATAAACAATTATTTTATGTAAACAAAATAAAAGAATCATTTTATGTAAACGTAATAAAAGAATCATTTTATGTAAACGAAATAAACAATTATTTTATGTAAACGAAATAAAAGAATCATTTTATGTAAACGTAATAAAAGAATCATTTTATGTAAACGAAATAAACAATTATTTTATGTAAACGTAATAAAAAAATCATTTTATGTAAACGAAAAAAAAAATCATTTCGTGTAAACGTAATAAAATAATTATTTTATGTAAACGAAATAAAATAATTATTTTATGTAAACGTAATAAAAGGATGATTTTATGTAAACAGAATAAAAATCATTTTATGTAAATGTAATAAAAAATCATTTTATGTAAACGAAATAAAATAATAATTTTATGTAAACGTAATAAAAAATCATTTTATGTAAACGAAATAAAAGAATCATTTTATGTAAACGAAATAAAAGAATCATTTTATGTAAACGAAATAAAAGAATCGTTTTATGTAAACGAAATAAAACAATTATTTTATGTAAACGAAATAAAAGATTATTTTATGTAAACGTAATTAAAGAATCATTTTATGTAAACGAAATAAAAGAATCATTTTATGTAAACGAAATAAAAGAATCATTTTATGTAAACGAAATAAAAGAATCATTTTATGTAAACGAAATAAAACAATTATTTTATGTAAACGTAATAAAAGAATCATTTTATGTAAACGTAATAAAAGAATCATTTTATGTAAACGAAATAAAAGAATCATTTTATGTAAACGAAATAAAACAATTATTTTATGTAAACGTAATAAAAAATCATTTTATGTAAACGTAATAAAAGAATCATTTTATGTAAACGAAATAAAAGAATCATTTTATGTAAACGAAATAAAAGAATCATTTTATGTAAACGAAATAAAAGAATCATTTTATGTAAATGAAATAAAAGAATCATTTTATGTAAACGAAATAAAAGAATCATTTAATGTAAACGTAATAAAAAATCATTTTATGTAAACGAAATAAAAGAATCATTTTATGTAAACGTAATAAAAGAATCATTTTATGTAAACGAAATAAAAGAATCATTTTATGTAAACGTAATAAAAGAATCATTTTATGTAAACGAAATAAAAGAATCATTTTATGTAAACGAAATAAAAGAATCATTTTATGTAAACGAAATAAAAGAATCATTTTATGTAAACGAAATAAAAGAATCATTTTATGTAAATGAAATAAAAGAATCATTTTATGTAAACGAAATAAAAGAATCATTTAATGTAAACGTAATAAAAAATCATTTTATGTAAACGAAATAAAAGAATCATTTTATGTAAACGTAATAAAAAATCATTTTATGTAAACGAAATAAAAGAATCATTTTATGTAAACGTAATAAAAGAATCATTTTATGTAAACGTAATAAAAAGAATCATTTTATGTAAACGAAATAAAAGAATCATTTTATGTAAACGAAATAAAAGAATCATTTTATGTAAACGAAATAAAAGAATCATTTTATGTAAACGTAATAAAAGAATCATTTTATGTAAACGAAATAAAAGAATCATTTTATGTAAACGTAATAAAAATCATTTTATGTAAACGAAATAAAAAAATCATTTTATGTAAACGAAATAAAATAATAATTTTATGTAAACGTAATAAAAAATTATTTAAGGTAAACAAAATAAAAGAATCATTATTCCATTATTCCGAAACCTGAAACATTGAATAAAATACAAAAATTCCAATGGAATTCTCTAACGACATAACAGGAAAATTAGGACAGAAAACTATTTCTAAGCACACACACACCCATATATATATATATATATATATATATATATATATATATATATATATATATATATATATATATATATATATATTAAATAGTGTGGAAACTTTCTTCACTGAAAGTTAGAGGTTAACAAGGATTTTGCAACAATGGTTTGTTGCGACCTGTGACTAGGTAAAAATTGTAGAACCTTGTCGGTCTGGTAATAAGGGTAACGATTCAATTTCCTTCAACTCCAATCCCAAACTGAAATCACAACCAAAATTCAGTTCACTCCATCCTTCTTATAATCCAGTTAGCCAATCAAATAAGTTAAACGTAACAACTACCAATATAAAAAGAGTCATCACCCATACAAAAGGTTTCTGCTGCCACTCTTCCTGAGAGTCGCAGGTAAGTGCTTCACGTTTTCTCAATACACTCCCACACAACAGAAAACAAAATCAATTGTTATTTTGTAAAGCCTTTTTAATATATATATTCCTCATTCTTGATCACCAGAGCAGTGTTGACAAACCCAATCCTTTTCATGTGGTGGAGCTGCACTGATCATAACGCATCTAAAATGGAACCAGTTATCACATTGATTACAACAGATCATGGCCGATCCGTCTTCAGGCTTATTACATCTGGGACAAATCCAAACCTGCTCACTCTCCTGTACTAAAGTGGGTTCCTCAAAACTGGTTTCTGACCAAGGAATTCCTTATATGGACTCCCAGTCATCATAACAAGGTTCCGGACCATCCTCTTGCGGTTCATATTCTGCATGAAGTTCTAGCGGAAACAGATGCTTAAGAGAATATGTTTTCACACTCCCATCACCCCGACGTATCTGTGCCGATCGTACCATACCACCATCTCCTGGAAACAATTCTTCTACTCTCCCCAATGGCCAAAAGGGTCTAGACTTGTTCGGGGGTTTTACCGTCACAATATCTCCAGGCCGTACTTTATTAGATATAGTTGGATAACGATCTTGTTTACGTTCTCGAAGAGAGAGAGTAAGTAATCCTCGTGCCATATCCGTTTAAACTCCTTGAGCAGCTCATCACGATTCTTCAAAGATTCCAACAATATCTGTCTGGACGGCCAGTTCTCCTTCATTAATTGGTTGAATCTCCAATCTAAGAAGTCCAGGGTTTTGATCTGGATGAAGGAAGTGATTGGGCGTAATTACCTCCAGTTCTGAGTTGTTCGAACTCACAGAGGTTAGCGGTCTATTGTTCACTGCCCGTTGGATATCTGAAACGGCTGTCTACAGCTCAGATCGACTATAAATGGACCTTCCAACAGTTTTATAGAGGCATTCCTTTAATGTTTTAATCAGGCGTTCGCAAACTCCTCCATACCAAGCCGAATGAAGAGGGATCTTAACATACTTTATATTATACTGGCCAAATTTATCATCAAATTCGGAAGAAGTAAGGGCCTGATTTAGTAAACTAACTCCAGCAAGAAATGACTTTGCATTGTCACTATATATGTGAGAAGGCAAGCCCCACATGTTTGAAAACCTGATGAAGGCCAGTATAAATGTGTGCACTGTGATGTCCTTGACCAGTTCTAAATGTACCGCTTTGATTTCCAAGCACGTAAATATGAGAATGTAAAACTTAGATTGAAGATTTTGGTTTTGAACCCACAGGTGTCCCGTATAATCAATCCCTATAAGTAGAAATGGCCTTACCAGATTTACTCTATGTTTAGGCAGGTCTGACATCTTAGGATACGAAAAATGTATCGAGTTGATTTTCTGACAAATAAAGCAGTCCTTCAATATTCCCTTCACAGCCTGTCTGCCTTGAAGTATCCAAAATCCTGAAATCCTGATCCTACTAAGTGTAGCTGGCACACCTAAGTGTTTAGCCCTCTCATGCTGATCCTTCACAATTAGATTAGTCAAGGGATGATTCTTCCCGGTCAATACAGGGTTTAAAACCTCATATTGTAGAGTAAAAATATTTTGGATCCTGCCTATGGAGCGGACGACACCAAACTTGTCCAGATATAGGTTTAACTGACTCACAAGGTTCGGAATGGGTTTATCATGAGGTGCATGTAAGAATTTCAATTCAAGAGGAAACGCCTGTTGTTGAATTGTCTTGAACAAGTAGTTAGCAGCAGCCTATTTATAGTCCAGTTCCTTGCCTCTTGCTTTGGATATAAATTCGAAGACTCTGGAAATCACACGTAGAAGTTTGTTAAAATACGAAAATCTGTCAAAGGAGATGATAGGTTTAGACCAGTTCTCGTTACAGGTGTACAACAGGTTCGTACGAACTATTTGCTGGTTGGTTGCACTAAGACAATCCAAAGTACTATCAGGCCAACAGACAGTTTCACCAGACAACCAGTTTGGTCCAGCACTCCAAAAGGAGAAATTTTCCTTAAATTTAGCTATTGTTATTATTCTCTAGTCATTAGGTCCGCGGGGTTCTGATTAGAAGGCCCATATTTATACCTGATAGTAAGGTTGTAAGTTGCAAGTATCACTTCTTCCATCTGTGTCACATCCTTGAAGCGATTCTTCGTAAAAATGTTCTTATGACTCGTCTGCTTGGACATCAGCCAAGTGAGTACAATTTGGGCATCTACAGCGAAATACAAACTTCCAAATTTCGTTCCTTGGTAGGCTCTCAAAATATTACTTTGTTCGTTACAACTCTACTTTCAACTGAATCGTTGTTTGTTTCGTTCACCACACTCTTTTCTTCTACCTCTTCTTTTACACACGTCCGTTCGCTTTAGTGACTAAATATCGTCTCTTCCCGCTTTCCTTTCCTCGTTATTTATGGAATCAGGGTACGAGATTCTCCGAGATGCCCCGAGACTTTTTTCCACTTAAACGCATGCGGGCGCCATCTTGATTCTCAATTTGTGCTCTGCAGGCACAAATGTGCAGCCTCTTAAACGCTCCTGGAGAGACGCCATCCTTTGGCATGAGATTATACCAGTACACAGCTTCTGCAATGGTGCACTGCTTCCTGGCTGCAATTGTTTTGATGCTGCGATGGCTTCTCTCAGCTATATTATTGTCAGAAGGCACATAAGCGCATCTAAGCCGCAGTCCCACACCCCATTCTTGTAAGAACTGCCTCATCTGATGGCTGCTAAAGGCTGGGTCGTTGTCCGTCAGCACTTCATCGGGCGCACCTCTTTCACAGAACACGGATGACAGCTGGCGAATAATGTTGCAAGAGTCCTGGCGCCCGAGGAGTCATCAGACTGCGAAACGTGTAGGCCCACAATCGATGAGGATAAGGAAGTGGTTGCCACCGTAGTGTGTGATGTCCATGGCCACTCTCTGCCACTTACCACTCGCTCCCAACTCCCCTTTCTTCCATCGTGCTGGAGCTGGGTCGATGGATTGGCAGGTCTTGCAACTTTTCACCACTCTTCGGATATCTTCTTTTCCTACTCTTGGATCAATCATCTTGACAAAGTACAGTGTCTGCTTGATGCCAGAATGTCCACACTGTCGATAAATGTCCATGATGCGCGCTGCATCCACATTACACACAACTGCTGCACATGTGTTTTGCAGATTATCAGCATCTCTCCGAGCACCAGCCAGAAGCCATCGTTGAGGGACTCTTGTCAAAGCATCTGCTCTGTTGAGCGCAGACCTGATCAACACTACATCCACTTTCAGGTGATACTCTGTGATGGTGTCGACCAAGGTGGCAAGCCATCTTCAAATAAACATCTCACTCGATGCTCGTGTCGTCAGCGGTGCTCTTCCACTTAATGCATCGGTTATCCACTGATGAGTGCATGCCGAGTCACTCATGATATGTAGAACCTTGGCGTGCCATTGAAGCGCCAAGTTAACGCCCTTCAATGTGGCATCAAGTTCGGCCAGGTTTATGTGCCTCGACTCATTCTCTGGCCGAAGCCAACAGGCATCTTCAATAATGGCATCATTAACTGCAAGGGCAACTCCAAGGGCCAGTGAACAAGCATCCACCCAGACCGTGAACTCATTCCTGCTGACGCACCACTTTCCCTGAACGGGGTCATCACTGGTCACTCTGGACACAGTCTCTGTCAACATGCTCCTTAGGGTGACATCGTGTACTGCATCGTCCCATCCCAACGACACGGCTGTTGCTCGTCTCTTTATGGCTGCCACGGCCACCCTGAGCCAACCGCACACAGGGAAATGGCCTACCATCTTTCCACAAAGCGAAAACACTGTTCATCGAGTGATGTTTGATGGGACCTTGGGAACGTGACTTCCTCTTCTCCAGCAAAGTCCCTCCTTGCTATTGCGCACGTGCAGGCCGAGAACTTTTGCTCCGTCGCACAGACACTCTGGTTCCTTACATGTCAGTCCAAAGCTTTCAAAGTGCATTCTAACCAATTGCGCTGGCATGAGGTTCTCATTGACGAATATATCATCGATGCATGAGGATGTTGCCTGTTGCACTGCCTCATCTTGCTGCCGGATAGCATGCATGATTGCTGTCATAATGCCTGGGGCTACATTTAGACCGAACCCTAGCCTGGTTAGACAATATCGGGTTCCTCTAATTTCCACAGTCTGAAATGGCCACAATTTCTTTTCAATGCGTGTTTGCAGATAGGTTCTGCGTAGGTCCAGAGTTGCCCATTCGATCCCTGCTGTCGGCATTCCCTTAATTTGAGTGCACACACATCAGCCCTTGCCGTATATGGTTGGACATGCTCATTGAGCTCACGGTAGTCTAGGATGGGGCGGACCTTTTGTTTGGTCTCTTGTGCGACTGCCATCAAGGGAATCAGCCCTCGCAGGGGGCCAAGCTCATCCTCTGGGTATGGAAGAAGCCAGCCATTGTCGATCCACGTTTGCAGTTCCCTTAGCCACATGGGTGGGGGATATTCCGATAACCGGTTTCACAAGGATATTGGTGGCTGATCGTTTGACCACTTCCAAGATGCCGTCCATGCATTGGTGTTTCTATCATACTCTGCATGAAAGTCAGGCTCGTCGAGAGTTATGGCAGCACAAACATGTTCCTCACATCGGGAGAACTGTACCTTGCCGGTGCTGTCCACAGTAATTCCACCCAGTTGTGTAATCAAGTCCATACCCAGGAGTAGGTCGTACCCAAGAAGCTCTCCCTCCATCACCAGGGCTCGCACAGCTACTGCAGGCCCGTCGTTGATGCTTGTGCGGATAATGCTCACCCCACAAGAGGCTAGTGAACCTCCGCCTACAGTTAGTACCGGAATTCTCTCTGCTTTCCAAGTGGCACAGCATATCTTGCGTACGAGAGTCTGGGTGCATCCAGTGTCCACAAGCACGAGGTGCTCACTTCTATTAATGTGTATGCTTACAATGGGTAGCGCCCTGCTCAATGACGATCTGGGGAGAAGACTGGTGCTGTAGCTTCTTCCCCTTGCCCATTTCCCAGACAGGTGCGGGCCAGGTGTCCGCGTTTTTTGCACTTGTAGCACTGCGGCCCGTCAAGTTTCCGAGTTGGTTGACGTGACGAAAGACAATCACGGGCCAAATGGTTGGGTCCTCCACACTTATAGCAGGGTGTAGCTGCGCCCAGGTCCTGCAATCCAACCTGTGATGGTTGTACAGCTGCCACTTGGTCTATAGTGTTAGGGCTTTTCTTTAGTATTGCTCGTGCCTGCGCCAATACTTCCGATATGTCCATCTCGTCCACTTGGGATGAGGCACAGAGCAGATCTTCCACACTCTTAGGTAATCCTGCAACAAAGGCGCACACCAAGCCTTTGTCTGACATCCCTCCAAAAAGGACCGATAGCTTTTTTAGCTCAGCCAGATACACATCCACCGTTTCCCCGGGATGTAATTTTCAGGCCATGAATTCCTTCCATGCAGTAATTGGATCTAATGCAAATGCTGTAAATAGGGTGCGCTTGATACAGGCAAAATCTGTTTTTTCCTCATCAGCCAACTGCTGGTATACTGCATATGCCCCCCCAGTGAAGAGCACTGGGACCACGCATTCTATACGCTTCACCCCACTGAGCTGACATATTAATTCTGCTTTTTCCGCCCATTCCTGCACTGAGTGATCAGTGCTACTGCCATCAAACAGGGGAATTAGCTTGGGGTCAAATCCTGACATCATGCCGAAATAGCTTGTGTTCGTTACAACTCTACTTTCAACTGAGTCGTTGTTTGTTTCGTTGACCACACTCTTTTCTTCTACCTCTTCTTTTATACACATCCGTTCGCTTTAGTGACTAAAAATCGTCCCCTCCCGCTTTCCTTTCCTCGTTATTTATGGAATCAGGGTACGAGATTCTCAGAGATTCCCCGAGACTTTTTTCCACATAAACGCATACGGGCGCCATCTTGATTCTCAATTTGTGCTCTGCAGGCACAAACGCACAGCCACTTTAACGGTAAGTCACTTCTTTCTCCACAATTATTAAGACATTTAATTTCCAAAAAGACTGCTAATAGTTCCAGCGTTGGCACGGTTTTAGCTTTTAATGGTGCCACCTTTGCCTTAGCAAAAATTAGAGAAGATATACCTCCCTGAACTACATATACAGAAAACCCATATGCCTTTTTTGAGGCATCTGTGAATATGTATAAATCCGCAACAGTATCGCTATTAAGTACCTGTCTTCTAAACGATAACGAATGAAGCGCCGACAAATCACTAGCTAGTAATCTCCACCTGTCCTGCATTTCCTTTGGAATGGGATCATCCCAATCAATATTAGCCTTCCACATTTCTCTCACCAATATGCGACTTTGAATGATGACTGGGAGACATAAAGATAATGGGTGAAACACACTGGATGCAGCTGATAGTATTTTACGTTTTGTTGCTAAGTTGGGGTCACAAGTTCGCTGGACTAGGCTGATGGAGTCCGACTCTGGGTCATATCTGTAACCCAGAACCTTTTCCCAAGGAGAACTTTTAGTTGTCAAAGTCTCATTCTTCCTCATCAATTCCTGTAGCTTTGGGCAATTGGTGTTACATGATCGCAGATCAAATCCTCCTTTCTTCAATCTTTCCTTTATTTCATGATATAGTTTTCTCAACACACCTTCCGAATTATTTGTACTGACCAGATTGTCAACATAATAATTTGAATTCAACAGTTTGGTGCATTCATCAACTGGAAATCTAGACGCATTATACTTCAATATGGAGTTCAATATAAAAGGGCTTGCGTTAAAGCCGAAGATAATGGTTGTATAAGTTACCCCTGGGTATGCAGCCTTGTTTAAGCATACTCCACCCTTGACCTTCAATGAACAGTTGAAGACTGGTCGCATTTTAGTAGTTGCTATGCTATCGGTTTTAAAGACCGGTCGATGAGGGATCCAAACATGTTTATGGAACTGTTTAGGTGAACAAGGAAAGTGTTCTATTATGCCTTCTGCCTCTTGTTCGGCAAAAACCTCTAAATATTCCTCATAGAGGCCCTTCATTTCCAGAGTGTGTACCACCCTATCTAACACCTTGAGGACTACTTGGTGATTAGAGCGCACATGAGCTAATTTATCAGTGTGCCACGGTAACTGCACCCAGTACCGTCCCTCCTTAAACTCTATATTTCTCATAAACTCCTCTACCTTCTGGGCATCATAGTCTGATAGCCCTAAAGACTCCACACTGTAAATCCACTCCAGACCTCTTTCTACAGTACTGTCCTCAAAAGTTTCTTTATAAGGGTCCGAATAAGAAGAACACACGTCAAGAACACTATTAGCGATTGAGGTCGGACACTTAACAGTTCTCATGACTTCTCCATAAGCTGGAACCTTGTGTTGGATCATAATAATTTGATGAGGAAACATGAAATTCCTGGGATTCCAAAAAGGAATCACTCCTCGTTGGGAAAGCCAAGCTTTCCCATTCATACATTTTATCATTTATAAGGGTTCCATAAATTGTAACCTTTCCAAAGTTATATTGGCATTTCTTCCTAAATCTGTATCCAGGGTGTAATCCAATTTCGTAAGGTTCTCAACCACAATCGCCAAATGCTCCACTGTATGAATGATGTCTAATTCCTTGTCAATAAGGATAGGTAGCTGCCGCTTTACCCCTTGTGTCAACTCTACTGTTGTGGTAAGTCGCTGAAAATTGCAGGTTTTCCTTCCTAGGAACATCACAATCTCAAGGTTTACCTCTGAGACGGATCTTGGGTCACAAGCCAGATCCTGCAAAATTCTTACACTTAAAGTACGAATTTTGACTGCCCGTGTCTATCAAACATCACAGCTTTGTCCTCTCTTTGTAGTACGATGGTAGTAATCGGCAAAATACACTGCTTCTCACCCAAACCAGTATTGATACATTCATTTGTTGATGTATATGGCATAGGACACATGATTGTGGTATGGTCCTGGGCTGAACATCGCTCACAATTGCCCTTAGGGCTTCTTTTACAGGGACACGAATCACTGAAATGATTGTTACCTGTGCACCTATAACATAGTCCGAGTTCTTGACAATGACGCCATCTTTGAGGAAATGTATGGTATTCTTCACAAACCTGAGTGGAATGACCATCCCTCAAACAAAGGTTGCAGGTGGTATGCCTCTCCTGGATATGGAAGTTCTCCAATGTTGGCGTTGTTGTCTCCATTTTTCTGTCTGAATGAATGTATCTACGAGAGCTACCATAATCCAAATCTCTCTGGTTTGCTTCAGGGAGTGTAGCCTTCCAGGACTTTAAGATCCTGATGCCCGTATCTAAAATAGAAGTTAAAGATGGATGCGGTGCCCCTACAGACCTCACTAATTCTTCCTTAAGACGGTTGGGCAGTCTTTGGAACAGTATATGAGCCGCTAATGCCCCTCTGCCTGAATTTTTAAACTTGTTTTCATTGTTTTATTTATGTATTTTTCTGAATTCTCCTGTCTTATTCGTCCCTCCATGCTACAAAGTAAACGATAAAAACAAACAAAATGCCGGAAATTAACCGATAAAAAAAAATGCCGGAAATTATTCTCTATTAGAGTAGATAAACTTAGGACTTTATAAAAAAAAAAGTTAGAAGTTTTTCAACAATAAAAAAAATGTAAATTAAATATTTTACACATCTGAATGTAACGACTTTTATTCTATAAATAGATAGGCACTCGTCCAAGTTATCCGGAAATAGAAATCTTCTCACGCTCTATAAAGACACAGCGACATGCCAGCTACCAGTTGGCAAAAAGACGGCGGACGGAACATTATGGCAAACACGTTAACTATCTTTTTAAAACTCATCCTAAATGTTTTTTTTATGTTACCTTTTTTTAACTTGTTTTTCTTGTTTAATTTATGTATTTGTCTGTATTCTCCTGTCTTATTCGTCACCCTCATGCTACAAAGTAAACTATAAAAACAAACAAAATGCCGGAAACTAACTATTAGAGTAGATAAACTTAGGACTTTATTGAAGTAGTATACTTAATATATACTATTACTGAAAGCTTGCCTATATAAAAATGCTTGCTTCCTGGCTAGCCAATCAAACCATCTAATATAGTTAGCCTTATTGTAAAGTACATTCGAAATATAATACAGTGCCATTAGCAAAGAAACAGTTACCCATGAAAACGAATCTCCTAAAGTAAAACCTTGAATAATTATCTAAACTCGAATGTAAATTAATATTAAGCCGCCTTTTCAAATTGATAAAAGTTAATTATTGGATATTAATTAATTATAAGGTGAAACTCCAATGATTCAAACTCGATAGATAACGACAAACTTCCACCCATTAATATGGGAGGGGAGATTATCATCAAAAGTGTCCTGAATTGTTAACTTAGCACCGGACTTACTACTTAGATATAAATAAGTCACTTGTACCAATTCCCCTCCTTCCCCCTTTTTTATTTTTAAATGGAGAGTAGATAATACAGTGGATGTGTAATCAGCACCTCCAGTAACTCTCGTTTCTCCTTTTTTGTCCCTCAGTCCTCATTCAATGAGTGATTTTTCTGACAAAGGGTGAAGAAAAAGCTGCTTAAAGGTCGGTAGTACTTGGTGACCAGTAGACTGAGATGTCGGAAATTTTTCTGTCTCTATCTGTCCTTGTGGCCATGTTACTAGTAAGGGTGCTGGAGGTAAACGTTTTGTCTGGGTTGACGTTATCTGCCTGATAGTCAGGGACCCGAACCTTGGATTAACCACTAAGGAGGCTGTCCTATCAGCAGGCACAAAGTACTGGGACTGCTGTATTGCCATTTGGTGAGTGGATCTGGACCATGCAGTAGTCTCTGGTTGGGCCTCACGATGCCATACTAGTAGGTAATTGTTACGGCTTTACCTTTTCATGTGCTACAAAAACAAAATTTCTGTCTTTTTCTCTCTTACTTTCCCTCTCTGTACCGCTCTAACCAAGTATGCCAACCTATACCACAAATTCCAAAACCTCAACATGAAATATCTCCAGAATAAAAACTCGATTAAACCTAGAACCCCATCTTCCAACGTAGACCCCTACTACCAGGTCTCCTTCTCCAACATCAGGGGTCTACATTCCAACCTTCCAGAGGTTGAAACCCAATTACAGGAGACAAAACCGAATATATTATTTCTAAGTGAAACTGGAATAGGGCCGACCACTTCCCTAGATGAGTTCATAATTAGCGGATACTCTAACTTAGCAGCCTAATCTGACCCCCCAAGATCGCCATGGGCATGGAATATGTGCCTACATTAAGGACGGCTTCCCGTGTGGAAGGGATATCTCTAGAGAAGATCCTAATTTACCCTATATGTGCTTCAGGGTTGTACTTGCTAACACCACTGCATTTATATTTGCCCTCTATCGGCCCCACAACAGCAGAGTTACTATCCTTAAGAGCATATCTGAGAAAATAAACCACATACTGTCTGCACATCCCTTGGCTAACATCCACATCTGTGATGACTTCAACGTCCATAACGTGGAATGGCTGACCCATTCAAATAAGACAGAAGATGAGGGGAGGTTTTGTCATGATTTTGCCATTGCTTATGACCTCACTCAGATTGTTCGCGAACCCACCCACGTGCCTGATACACCAAGTTAATATGCAAGCCTCCTAGATCTTTTTCTCTCAACTTCCCCTGAGCTATGTTAATGTTCCGTTCATTCTCCTCTAGGATCCTCTGACCACTCCGTCGTAACAGTTAAAATCAAAACGAAATGTAGGAAGTCCCCAGACATACCCCTCCTCCGTACTGTATACCGATACTCTATGGCTGACTAGGATAGCTTCCATACATTCATATCTGATTTACCTCTGCACTCCATGTTTAAAAAGGAAGTGTCCTCTATGGTATCAGATCTGACCGAATGGTTAATTGTAGACATAGACCGATTCATACCATCTAAAAAATTCCAACAAAAAACTAACAGCCAGCCATGGTTCTCCCCAGAATGTGCTGCTGCTATTGCGCACAGATATTACTTTTTCCATAGCTACCAACGTAATAGATGCACTGAGACTAAAGCTGCTTTCAGGACTGCCAGCAACCACTGTAAAAGAGTAATAAAAAATGCAAGAGAGCTATATGCCCAGTCTGTTAAATCCAAGGTAGCTGATCAGATTTTGGCAAATAACAAATACGATCCTGAACAGAAGTGTGCGTTCTATCCCAACCATTATCAATGAACCAGAGGTCATCTCGTCAGCGTCAGACAAGGCCAAACTATTTGCAAAGAACTTAGCAGCTAATTCTACCCTATGCGATGAAGGCCATCAACTCCCCATATTTCCTCCTATAACACAGAACAAGCTAGGTAATATACAAAAATCCGTGCATGAGGTCGCCAAGCTAATCAAGAACCTAGATTCCAGTAAAGCAACTGGCCCTGATGGCATCCCAATTATAGTGTTAAAAAAGCTTCAACCAGAACTTGCTCCCATACATACGAAAGTATTTAAGCGCTGCCTTAAGGAGAAGTGCTTTCCGACTCCCTGGAAGACCTCATCAGTTTGCCCTGTATTTAAGAATTCAGGTGATAAGTCATCTCCCTCTCAGTACAGACCAATAAGTCTTCTGTGTGTTATGAGTAAGTTGCTGGAATCCATATTAAATAGAGAAATAGTCAACCACCTCAGCAGGAATAACCTTCTTAGTGACACACAATATGGTTTCTGCTCTGCACGATCTATCGCAGATGTGCTGACGGTTATATCTCACAGGATTAGTGAATCTCTTGACAAAGGCTTCCTATCTAGGGCAATTGCTCTTGAGAAATCAAAGGCCTTCGACAAGGTATGGCATAAGAGTCTACTTCGCAAGATTTCCAGCTACAGTATAACTGGAAATGTTTTCTCAATCATTAAATCATTTCTCTCCGATAGGCTCATAAGAGTAGTGGTAGATAGACAAAAATCGGAAGCTTGCAATATAAATGCTGGAGTCCCTCAGGGGTCAATCCTGGGCCCAACTCTCTTCCTGATCTACATCAATGACCTCCCTAAACACATACTTAAATCATTCGTTGACATCTATGCTGATGAGACAACCATCTACAGCAATACATCAAAGGCTGTAAATGACAAAGTTTTCTCTGATTCTCTCTCCTCTGATCTCGAGCGCGTGGTTCAGTGGGGGAAGATGTGGCTGGTTACCTTTAATGCATCCAAAACCAAACTCCTATCCTTACATCATCAACGCTCTGATCCCCATCTGGCATCAATTGTGATGGATGGCTCTCGTCTGGGTGAGGCCCCGTGTTTTGACAAGCTTCTGGGATTGACCTTTACTCCTGTCTGAAATGGAACACGTACATCAAGGCTGTTACCAAGGTCGCTGGAAAGATGGTGGGACCCTTCTACCGCTCCAGAAGATATCTCACTATTGATGCAATTCTCTATTTATATAAAAGCCAAGTACGTCCAAGGATGGAATACTGTTGCCATATCTGGGCAGGAGCTGCTAAAAACAGCCTATCCTGCCTTGACAGAGTACAAAATAGACTTTGTGGCTTAGTGGGGATGCCCTTTTCTCTTCCCTGCAACCTCTCCCCCACAGAAGAGATGTTGCGAGCCTATCCTTGTTTTATCGTTATTTCCATGGCAGGTGCTCGTCTGAACTCAAATCTCTGGTCCCCCCCTCGCCAATCTTTCACGAAAAACACCTGCCTAGCTGAATCCACTGTGAAAAATTTCCCCCACTCTATATCTGTGCCTAAATCAAAACGTGGATTCCATGAACAAAGTTTCTTTCTTAGAACTGCACGCCTGTGAAACTCTGTTCCGTCTGCCTGCTTCCCACCGGACTACAACTTGGATGTCTTCAAGTCCAACGTTAACAAATTCCTAATAAACCGTCCCCTTAAGTAAGCACTTCATCAAATCTCCACACTAACGTAATGTACTTGTAATAACCCTTATCCCTGAGTGGCTTCCGGGCCTTGATAAGTGGTGATCACTGTGTAAAAAAAAAAAAATTTCTTTCCATAAATCCATATCCCAACATAGAGACCAACTCCGACAACTCATATTTAACCTGAGACAAGTAGTTCTTAAAATATTCAATATCATACCTGCCTCGTGTAGACAGTTTGAATAGGCTGGAGAATATCTCCTCTCTAATGCCCTCTTCATCCCAATAATTATCCTTAAGAATTTTTATCACGACATCATAATTATTGGATGTCTCCTCAGGATGATGGATTAGCCAAACGGACGTCCCGTAACACAAGTCTTGAGGTAGATTAATTTTTCTCTACTTGATTTTAATTCCGAAGTGCAATACTCAAACCTAGTGAGAAAATCTCTCAATGCAAATTTGTTCTCTAAGTCCAGGCCATCAAAACTAGGGCATTTGACCTTAGGCCTAAACATAGAGGTGTCAACTTGAGATGGCTGCATTATATTTGGGAGCATAAAGGGAGGAGGAGAATCATCCTTGTGAACCTCTCCAGTTAAGGTTTGTAAATCTCTTTCCACTTCTTTGAATTCGATAAGGTCATAAGCATGCGGTGTCACCCTATCTCTAGGAAAGAATTTAACCACGTTTTCCTGAACTTGGTCCACTTTAGAAAGCCACTCGTTTATGTTGTCTGTGGTGTTCTTCAAGGCACATGAATCCACTGCGACTCTTGTCTTTAATTCTCCTAATGTGTATCCGATAATGTGTTTATATCTTTCCTCCGTATCCAAAAGGGCCTCAAGAAGGTGATCCGTTTTTTCTTGCATTCCTAAGGAATCCTCATGGGAAGACATTTGTTCCGCGGTCATAATAAAAAATAACAGAAAAAAGAGGAAGAAAAAAATGCACAAGGTCTGCAGATCAGTGTTGCAACGTGTGGAAACTTTCTCCAGGTAGAGGTTAACAAGGATTTTGCAACAATGGTTTGTTGCGACCTGTGACTAGGTAAAAATTGTAGAACCTTGTCGGTCTGGTAATAAGGGTAACGATTCAATTTCCTTCAACTCCAATCCCAAACTGAAATCACAACCAAAATTCAGTTCACTCCATCCTTCTTATAATCCAGTTAGCCAATCAAATAAGTTAAACGTAACAACTACCAATATAAAAAGACTCATCGCCCACACAAAAGATTTCTGCTGCCATTCTTCCTGAGAGTCGCAGGTAAGTGCGTCAAGTTTTCTCAATAATATGCAGTGCAAGTGCACTTACTGATCCGTGCTATTTTTTAAATCGGATTTCCTAGTTTAATTAAAGTTTTATGATGTGTTTTTTTAATTCAATTGTAAGGTTAAAGTATAGAATAGGTACAAAAAAACCTCCCCTCCCCATGTTAAGAATGGCTTTTTTAAATAATAACGTTATTATTTCAGTACAGCTCACTCTCTGCATGAGTACCCACATTGAAATTGACGAAATCGATATTTTTATTGGATTCCAATAAAATTAAACCTTTTTTATGTTTAATATAATTTTAAGAATCAATATTTTTGAGGGAGATTGCAAAAAACGTGTTTCAGATTATTTTAAAAGTTATTGAATGGGATTTTTTTTTAAAGCATAAAAAATAACTTACTTTTCATATTGTAAACTTATTTTAATATTTAAATTTTACTTAAACACATTTTGGTCAATGTCAAGTTTCTTTCCAACTCCTTTAAAAAACTTTAATATGACGACCTGAATAGGTTTTCGGTGATGCTGAAAACGAATATCACATTTAAATTTGAGTCAGATAAGTAGTTTTCATGATATAAAGAAATTACTTATTCAATAAGTGGGGGACCACTTTCCTATATAAAAGTTACGTAAAATGAGCACCCACTTTCTGGTCATTTAGTAATTTCTTCACATCATAAAGCAATTTTAAATTGCGATATTCGCTTTCAGCACCCCCCCCAAAACCGGCGATATTTTTTTACTAAGAAATTCGTTCATTTTTTTCATTTTCAATTTTGTTTTATATGACGAAATTATTAGGTGACCAGAAAGTGGGTGTTTTTTTACGTTAAATTTACATAAGAAAGTGATTATTACCCACTTTTTGAAAAAAGTACTTTCTTTATATCATGAAAACTACTTATTTACCCCAAATTTAAATGTGATATTCGTTTTCAGCATCATTGAACACCTAGAAAAGTCGTCATTTTAAAGTTTTTTGAGGAGTTGGAAAGAAACTTGACCCACATGGTCACATTTCATATATATTTTATTCACGAAACCAATATTTTTATTGGATTGCAATAAAAAAAAATAAACTTATTTTAATATTTAAGATTATTTTTAATTTGTTGAATAATATTATCGTAAAGTGAAAAAAAACAAAAAAAAACTTACCTTCCTTTCCAGGAATTTAATACGAAAAACAAATCGTTTTTCTTTTGTGTCCAACGCAGAAAATTTGTTCGTTTGTTAGGATTTCTTAATATAATCTTTAGTAAATTGATACAAATTTTGTTTTGTGTGTCCAATTCATTAAGCAATTAAATATATGAAAATATAAAAGAATCAAAATAAAAAGATAAAAAACACGATTTAAACGTGAAATTATTAAAAGAAGAAGAAAAAGTCAACTGCTTCAGAACAAAGAACTTATGTTCATCGTAAAACGGTGTAATCATTATTTTGTTCCTCGTGTAAAAGATTGAACATTTCATTATGATTTGAATTAGTCGAACTACTGTTTACATCCAAGATGAGAACAGTAATCCAAATAATCCAAATATAAAAAAAAAATGCAAAACTGAATATTTCACATAAACAATTCAAAAAGGAAGGAATTGAACAAATAGCGAAGTCAATCAAATAACAAAAACTAGATTTTAACCAACAAAAAAACAAAACAATAATCACATGATTACATTATGAAAATTGCGACTTATTTTTATCAGATTCGATTCCGTTAACCTTACGATGATCTTAACTTATAATTCCAGATCTGATGTTTTCCATGCAATCAGCGTCAAAGGATTAACGATGAAAGTGTAGTAACTGTTTCTAGTTTGTTTGCGCATTTCAGCCACGTGTCGCGTTATCATCATTCTTGCTTAACTTGTCATGTTTTGAGCCCTCCCATGTATTTCCTCCTCCTTTGATCGAGAAGTAACGCGATGTTGTAAAATCTCCCGACTCGCAGATGTGAACATGAGAAAAAAAAATATAACAGAACACAAATCGATATTTAACAACAGCTGAATCTCATGATTTGCATAATATCGTAATTTTGCCATCAAAGGGACAAAATTCCCAAACAGTTCTGATAAACGCAGTGTAATTTGCTTGCACCCTTCTTGATTTGCCAAGGAAAGGTTACGACAATGATTGCCAGTCTCGTCCGATCCATGCTTGACGGGAATTCACGAGAAGTCGGGTCAAATTATGCAAGAGTACCTAAGAAATATTGTGATAATTAAATTGGTTGACTTACCGAGGGTGCTTGTTGGCTCGGTGGGAAGGGAAAGACACTCATGGCTGTGAACGGGTTAACGGCCCGGCCTGGTGTTTGTTAATGAAGAAAATAGGATGTCTATTCCTTATAGCTTAAATAGACATTCCAGTCTCGTTTCAATCTCGCTGAATGAGAGATTGAGACTATAAAAAGAGTCACTTTTGTAGGGTTGTTGTAGTTTGTTCTTGTCGTTGTTAGAGATCTATCAGACCGGTACGACAACTGTTAACAGCGCGTTATATTTACAAGAATACGTTTGCTTGTAAGCAACGAGGTAATTTTTCGTTGTAAAAATAAAGTAAAAATACTAAAACAGTTTTTTTTTTTCATACATAAACCAAAAACAGGTACTACATTTTCATTATTAATGTATTTTAATAGTTTTTGATTTTATGAAGAATTTAGCTATTTAACTTTTAATATGAAAACATGGCTGGCATGAGTATAACTGCAGTTTATTTGCTGAGTGTATGTCTAGCAGGCAAGCTAATTAGCAATTAAGTTTGAAATACTAAGGTTAGGTCATCATAATTGAATCGGTTTTGATAACAATAAGTTTAAAATTTCATAATGTAATCATGTAGTTATAGTTTCTTTTTTTTTATAACAATAAGTTTCAAATTTCATAATGTAATCATGTAGTTATAGTTTGCTTTTTTAAATCCAAATCTATTTTTGTCATTTGTGCAATTCCTTCCTTTTATTTGAGTTGTTTATGTGAAATATTCAGTTTCGCATTTTCATATGATTTGGATTATTTAGATTATTCGAATTACTGTTCTCGTCTTGGATGTAAACAGTAGTTCGATTAATGCAAATAATAATGAAATGTTTAATCTTTAAAAAATGAACCTTATTTTTATATCTTCATAGAAATAAGAAGAGAACGTTAAATAATAAAAAAAATCCAACTAATGAACGGACATTTTTACTCAAGGAACGAAATAATAATTTCACCGGATGACGATGACCTTGAATTGATTGTTCTTTAGAAGTTGATTTTTTCTTTAAATGATTTTACGTTTAAATCATATTTTTCATCTTTTAATTTTGATTCTTTTATATTTCCATATATTTTCTTTCTTAATGAATTGAATATACAAAACAAAAGTTGTATCAATTTACTAAAGAACTCCTAACAAGCAGAACAAATTTTCTGTTTTCAATACAAAAGAAATACGAATTTATCCCGATGTTTTTTTTCGTATTAAATTCCTAGAAAGAAAGGTAAGTTTGTATCTTTTTGTTTTGTTTTTTTTTTACACTAAAAAATCCAATCTTTAACTTTTAATATAATCTTAAACATTAAAATTAAAACTTGTGTGATTTCCGAGAAAATAATAATTAAATTCGAAATCTGATGAATTATTAAAAACGGATTTAAAAAAATACTTCTTTGATTTCATTGTTTTAAGATTTAAAAAAAAAATATATGTATATATTTATTTATACACTTACCTATTATATCGCCGGATAATTCCGTTTGAATCATTATGTTAGGTACGGGCAAAATGAATGCCGATGCTCAAAATGTATAAACATTTTGACCGCTCGCTTTACTTAAAAAATCACCAAAAATCAGGAAATAAACCAATTTTAATGAAATTTTCAGTATTTATCAAATAATGATCGAGGAATATAATGAATGAATTATTTTTATTTAAATCTTAGTGGAAATTTATTATTTTGTTTAAACAAAAAAACCTTCACTAAATTATAGTTTTCAGTAGTAAATCAATAACGCAAGAATTTTTTTTTATATAAATAATTATTGTTTGTATTGTTTTTTTTAATATAAATAAAGCATCGTAATTTGTAAAAATAAGCAATAAAACAATAAAAAATAAAATAATTTTTACAGGAACATTACGAAAAAAGCCCTCAAGTCTGTATTAATAAATTCAATATCAATCGAACGAAAATGAATTTCTCGAACTACCGATATTACCATTGAATTAAGCATTGTTCATTTAATATCTTCACACACACTAAAAAAAAAATATAATAGCAAAAATATTTCTACTTTCTTTAAATTACAGATTTCGCATAATTTTTATATGCAAGATTTTAATAATTTCCTTACTCGCAAGAATGTGAAACTTTCGGCGTCACATCGTTTTTATATAATCACATAATTTTGTTTCATATAATATTGAACAATATTGAAACTTATGATAAAAATTGATACCAACGTTCAGAATTGTAATGTTGGGATGACCGTCTGGAGGAAAAAAAGAAGAAGAAATCTGACCCCCCCCCACACACACCTCCTTTTACTATCATGACTTCATTTTGAAACAGCGTTTGGATTAGCTGAAATTTAGGCCTTCCGTATAATCATGTTTACAACCTGTTATCGGTTGCGTTTTGCCGAATGAACTTATTACTTGATTTTTGAGGGCTACTTAAGCTCTGTTTTGTATAAACAAGGTGTTTTTTTTTTATTTAATTCAATAACTTAGGACTTTACTTTACTAATTATCTTTGAAATAGAAACAGAAAACTAATATTAATCTTTTAAACGATTTTTACAATGAATTTCTTTAACTTCAAAATTTAGCTGAATTAGTTAGCTCGCCGTGAAAACATTTTCATTACTTTTTTTCACGTGTACAAATATTTTTTTTCCTTTAGAAAATTAACTTTAGTTTCTAATCTTTCAAATACAATTTACAAGTAGTCGGAAACCTACAAAAAATTATGATAAATCGGCTTTCAAAACTACCCCCCTATTTTTGCCCGCTCATTTTTGCCTGTTATCAACATTATGTTTTATCCAATATTTAAGATTTTACAACATTGATCAAATTCTTTTGTAAAATTTACATAGAATGAGCACATATTTATTGGTCATCACCAATTAGCAGTAATTTTATGTAAAAAAAAATATTTAAGATTTTACAACATTGATCAAATTCTTTTGTAAAGTTTACATAGAATGAGCACATATTTATTGGTCATCACCAATTAGCAGTAATTTTATGTAAAAAAAATTTTTAAGATTTTACAACATTGATCAAATTCTTTTGTAAAGTTTACATAGAATGAGCACATATTGGTCATCACCAATTAGCAGTAATTTTATGTAAAAAAATATTTAAGATTTTACAAAATTGATCAAATTCTTTTGTAAAGTCTACATAGAATGAGCACATATTTATTTGTCATCACCAATTAGCAGTAATTTTATGTAAAAAAATATTTAAGATTTTACAACATTGATCAAATTCTTTTGTAAAGTTTACATAGAATGAGCACATATTTATTGGTCATCACCAATTAGCAGTAATTTTATGTAAAAAAAATATTTAAGATTTTACAACATTCATCAAATTCTTTTGTAAAGTTTACATAGAATGAGCACATATTTATTGGTCATCGCAAATTAGCAGTAATTTTATGTAAAAGAAATATTTAAGATTTTACAACATTCATCAAATTCTTTTGTAAAGTTTACATAGAATGAGCACATATTTATTGGTCATCGCAAATTAGCAGTAATTTTATGTAAAAAAATATTTAAGATTTTACAACATTGATCAAATTCTTTTGTAAAGTTTACATAGAATGAGCACATATTTATTGGTCATCACCAATTAGCAGTAATTTTATGTAAAAAAATATTTAAGATTTTACAACATTGATCAAATTCTTTTGTAAAGTTTACATAGAATGAGCACATATTTATTGGTCATCACCAATTAGCAGTAATTTTATGTAAAAAAATATTTTAGATTTTACAACATTGATCAAATTCTTTTATAAAGTTTACATAGAATGAGCACATATTTATTGGTCATCACCAATTAGCAGTAATCTTATGTAAAAAAATATTCAGGATTTTGCAACATTGATCAAATTCTTTTGTAAAGTTTACATAGAATGAGCACATATTTATTGGTCATCACCAATTAGCCGTAATTTCATGTAAAAAAATATTTAAGATTTTACAACATTGATCAAATTCTTTTGTAAAGTTTACATAGAATGAGCACATATTTATTGGTCATCACCAATTAGCAGTAATTTTATGTAAAAAAAATATTTAAGATTTTTCAACATTGATCAAATTCTTTTGTAAAGTTTACATAGAATGAGCACATATTTATTGGTCATCACCAATTAGCAGTAATTTTATGTAAAAAAAATATTTAAGATTTTACAACATTGATCAAATTCTTTTGTAAAGTTAACATAGAATGAGCACATATTTATTGGTCATCACCAATTAGCAGTAATTTTAGGTAAACAAAATATTTAAGATTTTACAACATTTATCAAATTCTTTTGTAAAGTCTACATAGAATGAGCACATATTTATTGGTCATCACCAATTAGCAGTAATTTTATGTAAAAAAATATTTAAGATTTTACAACATTGATCAAATTCCTTTGTAAAGTTTACATAGAATGAGCACATATTTATTAGTCATCACCAATTAGCAGTAATTTTATGTAAAAAAAATATTTAAGATTTTACAACATTGATCAAATTCTTTTGTAAAGTTTACATAGAATGAGCACATATTTATTGGTCATCACCAATTAGCAGTAATTTTATGTAAAAAAAATATTTAAGATTTTACAACATTGATCAAATTCTTTTGTAAAGTTTACATAGAATGAGCACATATTTATTGGTCATCACCAATTAGCAGTAATTTTATGTAAAAAAATATTTAAGATTTTACAACATTGATCAAATTCTTTTCTAAAGTTTACATAGAATGAGCACATATTTATTGGTCATCACCAATTAGCCGTAATTTTATGTAAAAAAAATATTTAAGATTTTACAACATTTATCAATTTCTTTTGTAAAGTTTACATAGAATGAGCACATATTTATTTGTCATCACCAATTAGCAGTAATTTTATGTAAAATAAATATTTAAGATTTTACAACATTGATCAATTTCTTTTGTAAAGTTTACATAGAATGAGCACATATTTATTTGTCATCACCAATTAGCAGTAATTTTATGTAAAAAAATATTTAAGATTTTACAACATTGATCAAATTCTTTTGTAAAGTTTACATAGAATGAGCACATATTTATTGGTCATCACCAATTAGCAGTAATTGTATGTAAAAAAAATATTTAAGATTTTACAACATTGATCAAATTCTTTTGTAAAGTTTACATAGAATGAGCACATATTTATTTGTCATCACCAATTAGCAGTAATTTTATGTAAAAAAATATTTAAGATTTTACAACATTGATCAAATTCTTTTGTAAAGTTTACATAGAATGAGCACATATTTATTGGTCATCACCAATTAGCAGTAATTTTATGTAAAAAAAATATTTAAGATTTTACAACATTGATCAAATTCTTTTGTAAAGTTTACATAGAATGAGCACATATTTATTTGTCATCACCAATTAGCAGTAATTTTATGTAAAAAATATTTAAGATTTTACAACATTGATCAATTTCTTTTGTAAAGTTTACATAGAATGAGCACATATTTATTGGTCATCACCAATTAGCAGTAATTTTATGTAAAAAAATATTTAAGATTTTACAACATTGATCAATTTATTTTGTAAAGTTTACATAGAATGAGCACATATTTATTGGTCATCACCAATTAGCAGTAATTTTATGTAAAAAAAATATTTGTGAGCCTTTACAGTGTGACCCAATGGAATTTACCCCTCTACCAAATGCAAAGAAAAAATGACTTCATTTTGGCTATTACCTCTTAAAATATTTACTAATGGATTAAAAAATTAATAATACATTTTTTTATATTTTTTAATATGAATCACTATTCTATATAATTCAACATAATTTTTTTTTAAATTCAATTTCACCTAGAGATCGGAGGTCTTTATCTAAATTTTCTGCCATTTCCTTAGATATGTGCTTATTTGTTTTCCCCTCGTGCCTGTTATAGTGGTGTCATCAGCAAATATACCCATATAAGAAACGATTCTATCAGGGAGGTCAATTACGAATATCAGGAATAATACAAGTCCTAGGATAGACTCCTAAGTTACTCCCGCATGTATATCATAATGTTTAGATGTATGACCATCGAGGACAACTTGGAGTTTTCTCTTACTTAAAAAGGATTTAATTACATTATGTATTCTTCCAGTGATACCACATGATCTGATTTTCCTTAGAATACCGTTGTGCCAAACCCTTTCAAAAGCCTTACATATATCCAGGGCTACTGCTTTTCCCTTCCCTGAGATTACAGTCAGGATATCTGCTGTGAAACAGGCCTGCCTAAATCCATATTAATTGTTGGTCAGAAGTTTAGCAGCTGTAAGTGATGGACTACTGTCTTACAATTACTTCGAGCTTCTATAAACTTCTGTCTGTTTAAACTAGACTTTTGTCGGTTTAATCTGTGGTACGCATATTGTCTTTGAGCAATGGCAGCTGCACAAGTAGATATGAACCATTGGAGAGAGTGGCGCTTGCCATAGAATTTCCGTGGGGGAACATGTGATTCAATTGCAGTTTTGAACTATTCAGTGTCTCATTTGCACTGTTTAGCAGGAAGAAAAAAGACATTTCCTCATGAGGCATCAATAATGAGATCCCTAATGGCTTCCTAGTCAGCCTTTTTCGAAATAACTCATGGTTTTTAACAGTGGCTCTTCAGTTTTGCATCAAGAATTTAGGGTTATTTCTATAATTATCACAACGTGATCAGCATTCCAGAGTGGGTTTTGGGGATTTTGTTACACAATCATCGGGACCTGTGGTCAGAAATAGATCTTAAAGTGAGGCTTGTAGATCTTGCTGCTTTTTGAAACATGTCGGAAATGTAACCGTTTGTGATAGGGAATGAGATATAGAGAAGCTGGTCTGGGAAACGTGTCAGAAATTTAACCGTCTGAGATAGGGAATGGGATATGGAGAAGCTTTGTGTTGTGCTACCAGCTGCGTCTGTGAAAAGAAAGAATCTAAGCCAGTTCCAGTAGTGGACATTGAAGTCACTAACTACATGAACTTGTGCGCTATTATCAAGGGAAAATGCTGTATCTATGTTGTCAGAGACTTTGTATATTAGGGTACAGTCCTGGGTGGAGGGAGAGCAGTAGAGAAAATACAAGTAGCTAATATTGCATGTTAAGTCTAAAACACATACAAGTATGGTAATCTGATTCTAGTTTCGTTTCTCCTGTCAGGAGGAGTGTGTTTTGAATATAGACTCCAAGCCCGTGCATATGTCTGTCTGAGTCCTATGGCAAGACAAGTGGTTGTGCAGAATACCAAGTAGACCCTCAGTTGACTCCTCATCTACTAGGATTGTAGCATCAGTAAAACCTAGCAAAGATGAGTGCAGGGTTTCTTTCCATGCACTACATGGCACTACAATCATCCTGATATTATACAACTGTTGATGGAGCACCCTCTCTAAACGCTACCACAGTTGTAAACAGCAGCCAGAAACTGTCAATCCGATACCCTCAACCTATCAGAAAAAAACTCAGCCCAACTACACTGGCATATATGACACTCAAGCATCCTCACAAGGTCTAGATGAGGGGGATGGCATGTGCTAGAAGTGGGGAAAATAGTGTTCATTCGCTTAGTCAATAGACGTTACACAATAAAACATTGTAAACAGAAACAAATATGAATAAATATATGAAAGGAAATAACATAGTTTAATAGACGTTACACAATAAAATAATTGTAAACAGAAACAGATATAAAAAAATATATGAAAGGAAATAACATAGTTTAATAGACGTTACACAATGAAATAATTATAAACAGAAACAGATATAAAAAATATATGAAAGGAAATAACATAGGTTAATAGACGTTACACAATAAAATAATTATAAACAGAAACAGATATAAAAAAATATATGAAAGGAAATAACCTAGTTTAATAGACGTTACACAATAAAACAAATTGTAAACAGGAACAGATATGAATGAATATATGAAAGGAAATAACATAGTTTAATAGACGTTACACAATAAAATATATTGTAAACAGAAACAGATATGAATGAATATATGAAAGGAAATAACATAGTTTAATAGACGTTACACAATAAAACAAATTGTAAACAGGAACATATATGAATGAATATATGAAAGGAAATAACATAGTTTAATAGACGTTACACAATAAAACATATTGTAAACAGAAACATATATGAATGAATATATGAAAGGAAATAACATAGTTTAATAGACGTTACACAATAAAACATATTGTAAACAGAAACAGATATGAATGAATATATGAAAGGAAATAATATAGTTTAATAGATGTTACACAATAAAACATATTGTAAACAGGAGCAGATATGAATGAATATATGAAAGGAAATAACATAGTTTAATAGACGTTACACAATAAAACATATTGTAAGAAAAACAGATATGAATGAATACATAAAAGGAAATAACATAGTTTAATAGACGTTACACAATAAAACATATTGTAAACAGAAACATAGGTCTAACATAAATTTGTAAAACTCCAAACATGAAATAATTACTCAAAAAATATCTCAATTTTATAATTGTCTTAAACTTGTTTAAAAGATTTTTACTGGTCTTTAAAAATAACTTTTAACATATCTTTAAAACTTAAATACAATATCCTTAACATTGGTGTCATAAATTTAATTCAAGCATATTTCAACATTTTCTTAAGACAATATATGTTAAAGGCATACAATTTTTAGTGGCATAACATCAATTTAATGGCTGAAGAAAGCGTTCTTTAAAATAGCAAAGATGATAATGACAATATGGGTCATGAGTGTTTGTTGAATATTGAGAGTGTGGATGAAACCGTCTTGCAGTATCAATGCAACATCTCTGGCAACACCTGTTTACAAAGCACACACAAAATAGTAGCACATACAAAATTGTTAGGTAGGTTTATCGAATCCAATGCACACTACAAAGTGTATTATTATGTGAAGTGGAATAGTCTTTATACAACGAGTGTTAATGCAAACAAAAAACTGAGTTGTCGAAACTGTTTCTATCAGATTAAGGTTGATGAGTCAGACATGTATTCAATCGAATAATATTAATAATAATAAACAAACATAATATAAATATTTGAATGCAATATAAACATATGTTTCTCTTTCACGGCGATTTAAATCATAAAAAACGCAATATTTTCAACAAAACTATATTTTCAGAAATACATGTAATGATTTGCCTTATATATTGTGAGTTCAATCCAATTATATTTACAACAATAAACAGATGATATATTAAAGTTATAAGAATAATCCAATAATGTTAATAACAATAAACAGACAAATACTAATATGAACATATAAAATTCATAAGCAAAGCCCAATAATATAAATAATATTAAATTAATCAGTTCAGGGTGAGTTCAAGCACATAATATTAACAGTAAACAGACATTATAGTAATATTTAAATGTAAATACTAAAAACATTGAATTTCATTTGATTTTGCAGATGTTCCTGATTGGACGCTATTATTCAATTCAAGAAAAGTATGTGGCTTGAAAAAGACAATATTTTGTACAATTCCGGAAACTATAGAAAAACTAAGAATTTTGTAGAAATGCTAAATCGTTTGACGTAGCAATTTTCAAAGATCGCTTAGTTGTAATAGATAAAACTGTGGGTAAATTTGTTCGCATCTGCTCGGCCACTTTATCTTCAGCTTGAACAAATGAGAAAATTGAAATAAAAAAGATATAACCAAATGTGTGTAGAATATGTATGAAAAATCATTTATTAAGACATATGATGAGGCACACAGTGGGAAATGTATCAGATTTAGTTAAACATATAATTCACACTTGAGAAATTCCAGATTCTTGTGAAGTGGGACGATATTCTTATTTTAATCAATAAACGTTAATGACAAAAATTAAAATCTCCATGATGGAAAATCAACATTGTTGTAAACTGTGTGATTATTCTTGTTCTAGAAAATCAACGTTAATGAAACATATGAGAACTCACACTGGGGAAAAGCCACATACTTGTGAAGTGTGTGGATATGCTTGTTCTCACAAATCAAAGTTAATAATACATGTAAGGACTCACACAGGTGAAAAGCCATATTCTTGTGAAATATGTGGATATTCAAGTGCTCAAAAATCAGTATTAGTCACACATATGAGAACTCACACAGGTGAAAAGCCATATTCTTGTGAAATATGTGGTTATTCAAGTGCTCAAAAATCAGTATTAGTCACACATATGAGAACTCACACAGGTGAAAAGCCATATTCTTGTGAAATATGTAGGTATTCAAGTGCTAAAAAATCAGTATTAATCAGACATATGAGAACTCACGCAGGTGAAAAGCCATATTCTTGTGAAATATGTGGATATTCAAGTGTTCTAAAATCAGGATTAGTCACACATATGAGAATTCACACTGGTGAAAAGCCACATACTTGTAAAGTATGCAAATATTCTTTTTCTAACAAATCTCTTTTAGTAAGACATATGAAAACTCACTCTGGTGAAAGGTCACATACTTGTGAAGTGTGTGGATATTCTTGTTTAAAAAAATCAAGGTTAGTAATACATGTAAGAACTCACACTGGGGAAAAGCCACATTCCTGTGAAGTGTGTAAATATTCTTGTTCTGACAAAACATCTTTAATGAGACATATGAGAACTCACACAGGTGAAAATCTATATTCTTGTGAAATATGTGGATATAGAAGTTATCAAAAATCAGACTTAGTCTTACATATGAGAACTCAAACTGGGGAAAAGCCATATTCTTGTGAAATATGTGGATATTCTTGTTCGCAAAAAGCAAGGTTAGCCACACATATGAGAACTCACACCGGTGAAAAGCCACATTCTTGTGAAGTATGTAATTTTTCTTGTTCTGACAAATCAAATTTTATTAGACACATGAGAACTCACTCAGAAAACACAGAAGAAAAAGTTTAAGAAAAATGAAAAAAAGGGGAAAAACACAACAATTGCTGGTTCTGCCACACAGAAGTAGAGAGTGTGAATCACCTAACATAAAACTTGAGTATTCAATGTAGTTTTGCGTCTTAAAAACATGTACCAGAAAGAACAGTGTGAAATAATAATACATCATCCACTATTACTACGAAATTCCTACATGTCCAGAAAACAGGGATATTAAGCCGAACATATTGATGTGAGAGAAGAGGGAGCAAATAGAAACTCAAGTCGAAAAAGCGTCCCTAATGATATTGACCTTAACAAGTACATAGCAAGCATACCAAGTGAAGCAAGTGCAAGTGAAATACAAACGATTGCACTGAAAGGGACGGCTAGCATCCTGAAAAGATCTCTTGGTTGGACACACTAAAATAGGGGTAAATGTCAGACATCTGGTTGGATGTCCCATCCCCTAGAAGAAAAAGTTTAAGAAAAATGAAAAAAAAGAGAAAAACCACATACTTGTTAAGTGTGTGGATATTCTTGTTCTGACAAATAACGTTACTTAATCATATGAGAACTCACACTGGGGAAAAAGCCACACAATTGTGACATGTGTCGATTTTCTTTTTCTCGAAAAAATCAATTTTAGTGAAACATAAGAACTCACTGGGGAAAAGACACCTTGTTGTCAAGTGTGTAATTATTCTAGTTCTGGCTTTTATACAGATAGAGTGATAAATATTAAGTGTCATCTTTTCTCATCAAAAATGTTTTCATCTATTTTTACAAAACATAACAAAATCATTAAAAATTGTAAAAATAAAGATTAATATTCAACACTGGATTTTAATTTTATTTCGACCATTACCGCTTTTTAAAATATTTAATTAATCTTTTCTAATTTCATCTGAAGAAATTTTTCCTTGTTATATAATATATTTATAACAATTTTTGTTGCAAATTTATATATTTTTTCAGTGGAGAATAAGTTTTCAAATGTTTTCTGCCTGATGACCTTATTTTGCGTGTGTGTGCAACCGTGCATTGCTTTGTGTCTGATTGTTCGAGATACACACAAAACACGTTGAGCGCTTTAACAATTCACTATAATAACCCGCCACGATTGCTGGAACTAAAAGGAAAAAAGTTGATAATGCAGCTGTGAGTCGATGGTGAAAGCTATCTACCATCCCGTTAGCAGAAGGATGATAGGCGATGGTTGCTATGTGATTAATTTTGAAAGATTGGCAAAGGTCTTGGAAAGATTGTGATGTAAACTGGGAACATCTGTCAGTGATACCAGTGGTAAGTACACCAAAATTAGAGGTCTATTTCTCTACAAATGCGCGGGCTACGACGTCTGTTGAAATGTCATACAAAGAAATTACTACTGACCAACATGTAAAACAGTCTACCATGGTGACTATTTAGCGATGACCATCAGAAGATCGCAGTGGTCCAACAATGTCCAGGTGATCATGGGAGAAACGTACGTCAGGTACATAGAAGCTGTCTGGGGTAGAGTTTATATGACGATGAACTTTTGTAGTTTTGCATCAGTGGCTTGTTGTCGGTGAAAATTGTTAACCGTCTCCTTTCCAACATAAAACAAAAATACTTTACTGCTAAATACATGGCGATTTGTTCTGGACCGAAAATGCTCTATTTTCGATGAATAGTGCCCAGCTTAACAGAAAAGAAAGACAGCGGTCCTGTTTGACCATTTACCACCTGGTTGAGTACGGCACCAACAGCTACATCAGAAGCATCCGTAGAAAAAAAGAGCTTACCTGTCGGGTCGGGATCAAGGTAAAATGTCTTTGTGAAATTCACCACATCATTTTTTTGGATGCGTGGAAAGATGTGAGATTTCATCTGAGAGTCAATCTCTGAGTTTGGACAGGTGATGTGAACAGTTGGCTATGAACTGGCGGTAGTAGTTCACAACTGGAATATAATAACAAAGTTGAAACGATGAAGTGGGTACGGGAAAATTCTGGATTGCTTGCACTTTTGAAGAACTGCCACTGAATTTGCAACATTGATTTTTAATCAAAAGGATTGTAAACATTGGGAGACTCTGTGTTCTACTTGTGTGGAGCTTGCGATCAGGATGTCGCCGATGCATGTATAGACTAAGGGTAGTTCATGAAGGACTTCATATGTGAATCTTTAAAAGGTAGATGTATGAAAACTTTTTTGTGAAAAGAAAATGTTAAACTATTTTTTAGATATGTGATTGTTTTTTATTTATGATTCTTTTTGTGATTGTACTTTTTTATATTGTGAGTGTTTTTTTTTTATATTTGTGATTGCTTGCATAATGTTATTCGTGTTTTTCTGTGCGCACGTGGGCTAAAAAATTCAACAAGCAAAAGACAGGTAAAAGATTACAACACGTGGTTAGGGTGTTGAATCTTGGTGTATTTATTTATTTGTCAGAGAGGAATACAAAGTTATTTGGTGTGAAAATGCTTCCCTTTTGTTTAGTTTGATACTCTGTATAAGGAATGAAAAAGTGTTTATGGCAAAGTTTTGTAAATTGAGGTCGAATTGTTGCGAGGCCACATGAAGCATATTCACAACATTGTAATAAGGAAAACCATTATACCAGATTATATATATATATATATATATATATATATATATATATATATATATATATATATAATATATGAGCAAACAGTTAAGGAAATATGTTAAAAAACACTTTGAAATGAGTTAAAAACATATTTAATCTGAAATCCGCGGAGTTTCGAAGAAATACTCTCCTTCTCATCAGAGGGTGGGAATTAGCAAAATGCAGGATCGGATTTTGCATGCAGAAGTATTTGATGAAACAACAAATAAGTCAAAGATCTTACTTGAAAACGAAATAAGTTAAGCAGAGGGAATATGGTAAAGAAAAAGGTGATTACACATTAATGGATAGTCTGGTGGAAGATAAAAAATCCAGTGACGGTTAAATCCAAATGTAAAACTTCAAGGAAAAAAAATATTAATAAAAGAAAAATAAGATGTGCTTTTTGTGGAGAAATGCGTGACTTACCTGGATAGACCACGTGCGGGTCGGTCACCAAAAATAAATAAAAAGAAAGAAAAGAAATGGTCAAGACTCTTATTTATAGAGTAGTGATCACGTGAGTTAGAAGAATATGCAAATAGAGGTGAACGATTTTGCGATATAAAAAGCCTGTGTTGTTAAGAGGAGGAGTAGACTGTTGGCAGAAGTCAGTGCTGTCAGACGTGCTTTAGAGTTTTGTTATTATATGCTGTGTTCGATTGTTGGGAGAGAGAAAAGAGAAGAGGAGGAACCAAGAAGACATTCTGCAGATACTTGACTTTGTGTTGGTTTTAAGCTATTTCGGCGCTTGGTGTGCGGTTACTAACAATGGACAGATTCGACATTCGCTTAATACCCGAGTTCGACGGATCTACCACTGGACCGGCTGTCGTTGAATGGATTGAAAAGGCAGAGAAAATCTGTAAACTGTGCAAAATTAAAGAACCAGCCACAGTTATCCCTTTGAGGCTAACCGGAGGGGCCTATGCAGTCTACCAACAACTCGGGGATGAACCAGACTGGGATGAAATCAAGCAGAGCCTGTATACAGCGTTTGGTACAGATCCATTTGTTGCGTGGCAACAGTTCACGAGCCGGACACTTCAACCCAAGGAAACAGTCGACGTGTACCTAGCCGACCTGCGAAAATTATCTGTACCGTTTGGTGGGGTCAACGATAAAATATTAAGCTGTGCTTTTTTGGTAGGCCTACCTGAGGAGGTCAGTAAACTGTTGCGGGCATCATCAAGAATCGATGAATTGTCAACTGATGAGTTATTGGCCCGAGCTCGAAACATCTGTAAGGAACAGGAACCAATTGCAGCAGCAGCTCGTTTTCGACATGGAGGCAATGTGGACTCTCTTCCAGATAGTAATAAGCATGCCACCCCAGTGTGCTATAAATGTGGGGAGGCCAATCATTTTGCTAAAGAGTGCCGGAGTGTTAGGAGAGGTGTTTATCCACAATCAAAGAGACCAGTGCAATGCTATCGCTGCAATAAGTTTGGGCACATATCTCGCAACTGTTCGGGAAACGAAGTTGGGGGCAAGGTACTATCGCTACCCTTGCCCCCTGCCAACCAATAAACACAGGATTGCCTGTCATTAGCGTTAAACTTGATGATGTGCAGTGTTCAGCACTTATAGACACGGGGTGTTCCCGGTCTATAGTTAGTGCCCATTGCTGTCCGGTGTGGCGGAGGAACCCAGTCGGCGTTATGACCATCAATGGCTTATCACGGGTATGTTGTGGTGAAGGGACAGTCACAATCAGCACTGAGAAGGGTGACACAGCTAAAGTTGACGTTCTGGTGATGCAGGAGAAACCCCTTGGCTACGACATGTTGCTTGGAATTGATGCAATACAAGCACTAGGAGGCGTTACAATCACAGCAGCTAGAGGTATCAGGCTTGGAGAAGGGAAAGACGTCTGTGCAGCCATGTCGATTGAAGAAAAGGACTTCTGTGCTACATTTGATGACAACGAAAGGGTGTGGACTGCAAAGTGGAAATGGGCAATGGGCCAGGAACCAGATCGGCTGTGCAACACGATTCCAGAGTATGCAGTTTCTACCAAGAATAGGGCCGCATATGAAGAAGAACTTCAGATGTGGATTGACAACGGTTGGTTAATACCATACCCACAGGAACGTCTGGGACCACCCAAGGGATTAATTCCGCTCATGGCTGTTGAACAACCTACCAAAGAAAAAATTCGTCCCGTAATGGATTACCGAGAGTTGAATCGGCATGTTGATGCGTTTACCGGAAACGCAGATGTGTGCGCTGCTAAACTGAGAGAGTGGCGTCAAAAAGGGAGCAATGTAGCACTTCTGGATCTAAAGAGGGCCTACCTGCAGATACGTGTCCTTGAGTCATTATGGCCGTTTCAGACAGTACTACTCAAGGGAAAACTATATTGTTTGACACGTTTGGGTTTTGGCCTAAACGTAGCACCCTTGATTATGACAACCATTATTAAAACTGTTTTGATGCAGGATGAGACCACAGCAAAAGCTGCTTCAGCCTACATAGATGACATCTATGTTAATGAGGACATAATGTCTGCGGATGCAGTTCGAATAAAACTGAAAGCGTTTGGGTTAATAAGCAAAGACCCTAAGCGCCTAAAGGATGGAGTGCCCGTGCTAGGCCTCGAGGTCTGGGAGGAGGGCAATACGTTGCGATGGAAACGAGGGAGCCCACTTCCAAAGTTACCTAATGTATTAACAAGACGTACTGTGTTTTCTATCTGTGGTAAATTGGTAGGACATCTACCTGTCTGTGGATGGCTCCGATCGGCAACAGGAGTGGTGAAAAGACGAGTGACTACAGTAACAAAAGGATGGGACGATGTTGCGGATGATGATTCTCTCCAACAAATGATGGCTGAAATGTTGTCCAGAGTGCATAGGAATGACCCTGCCCGGGGTGAGTGGCAAGTGTCTGGAAACGAACTAAATGCATGGGTTGACGCAAGTTCGTTGGCTACAGGTGTCGTGTTGGAGCAACTAGGTGTTGTTGTGGAAGATGCATGCTGGCTTCGTCCGAAAAATGATGCCCAACATATAAATTTGGCAGAACTTGATGCCACGTTAAAAGGTCTTAATCTCGCATTGCAATGGCAGACTAATGTTGTGCATCTCCACACTGACTCATTGTGTGTTTACCATTGGTTAACCGACACCTTGACTGGAAAGGCTCGAGTTAAGACTAGAGCTGCAAGTGAAATGCTAGTACGAAGGAGACTAGCAATAATTAAGCGTCTAGTTGACGAATACAGCTTGCAGGTAGACATTACGTTAGTCTCGTCGATGCAGAATTTGGCTGATAGCTTGACTCGAGTACCAAAGAGGTGGATCGATGCAATTAGGCAGGGATCCGATCTTCAACAACAAACATGCGCGACTGTAACGGATCAATTAACACCTGACCAGATCCGTATGATACACCAGCAGATTGGACATCCTGGAATTCAGAGGACTGCATATTTTGTCCGAAGAGTATGCCCTGCAACTACAAAAGCATCAGTGAAAGCAGCCATACGTTCGTGTGAAGAGTGTCAGAGAATTGATCCGGCACCATCCCAATGGCAAAAAGGGAAGCTCGAGGTGGAGGGCAACTGGCAGCGAGTAGGGATGGACATAACACATTATGGGGGCAAACATTTTTTGACCATGACGGATTGTGGCCCGACGCGTTTCACAATATGGCGCCTGTTGACACGACAGGATGCAACCAGCATTATACAACAGTTGAGAGCCGTCTTTTTTGAACGTGGTGCCCCGATTGAAATTCTGACTGATAATGCCGCCACATTTCGATGTCAAGAATTTCAGAAATTCGTGCACGAATGGGGGATTAAAATGCATTATCGGTGTGCATATTATCCCGAGGGTAATGGTATAGCAGAACGGTGTCACCGCACCATCAAAAGAATTGCAGCCAGGACGCAGTGCTCTATTCCAGAAGCTGTGTACTGGTATAATATAACACCCAAGGACAATGCAACACCAGCAACTGCACCAGCCAATGGGATTTACCAATATGAACAGCGTGTGAAAGGAGTTGATGCCATACCATCAGTGGTGAGTGTTGTCAATACACCATATCAGGTGGGAGACCTTGTTTGGATAAAACCCCCAAATGCTGGGTGCACTACGAAATTTTTCCGGGGAAAAATAGACGAAATCATAAGTCCTCAGACCATGTTGATTGGTGGCATACCACGTCACGTAAAAGATATCCGCCCTTGTTATACCTCTTCTGATTCTGAGGACGATGAGGAGGATCACACACCGTTCAGAGATGACCCTGATCACTTACTGCCCCTCCAGGTGAGCATAGAAACACCACCAACAGAACCAGATGAGGGAATGATGGGACATACTGATGACAATAGTGAGGAGAGCGATGGACACAAGGAAGTAATGCCTCATCGAAATACTCGACAGAGACGAATACTGCCCACCCCCCGTGATTGCGAAACCCCGCGAGAAGGGATGATGGAGCATACCGAGGAGATGACGCCTCCGATTCTTCGGAGAAGTACCCGACAAAGACGGATACTGCCCCCCTGCCCTGATTATGAGACACCGCCTATGGAACCACGAGACGGGATAATGGAACAGACTGGTAGCAATGATGGTGGTAATGAAGAAAACAGCAATGAGGAAGTGCTTCTTCGAAGGAGTACCCGCCAACGACGATTGCCCGCATGTCCTGTTTGTGATCATGAGATCAGGGGGGAGTGTGGAGAAATGCGTGACTTACCTGGATAGACCACGTGCGGGTCGGTCACCAAAAATAAATAAAAAGAAAGAAAAGAAATGGTCAAGACTCTTATTTATAGAGTAGTGATCACGTGAGTTAGAAGAATATGCAAATAGAGGTGAACGATTTTGCGATATAAAAAGCCTGTGTTGTTAAGAGGAGGAGTAGACTGTTGGCAGAAGTCAGTGCTGTCAGACGTGCTTTAGAGTTTTGTTATTATATGCTGTGTTCGATTGTTGGGAGAGAGAAAAGAGAAGAGGAGGAACCAAGAAGACATTCTGCAGATACTTGACTTTGTGTTGGTTTTACTTTTCACTCTACTTCCGAGACATAACTATAAATAAAAAAAATCTGGGAAGAGAAAGGAGAAAAAAATGATAAAGTTAAATATAAAATAAAATAAAGGGAAACAAAAGTCAAACTGACCCAGACAGGAAATGTTAAAGGCGGGAAAATATATATAGGGCAAAATAATATAGGTCAACTGAAATGTACAGGTCACTTATAAAAAAAAGGTGTCAGCAAGAATTGTTAAACGACATTAAAAGGAAAATAAAAATAAATAAATAAATATACAATAAATAAATAGAAAATAAATAAATAAATAAAAAATCAAATATAATAAAAAATAAAATATAATATATAATATAAAATAAAGTAAAATAAGAATAAAATGAAAAATAAAAATTATTTAAGGGGAGAAGATGGCCGTATCTGCAATTTCAGGAAAAAAAATAAATAAGTAAATTCATATAGTAAAATTTAAGTAAATATACATACAAGATATGAAAGTGTGGGTATAATGCTATATTAGATAGATAGGAAAGTTTAAAGAATAAAACAGAAAATGCAGATAAAACATAAATAAATAAATAAAACAGAAAATGCAGATAAAAAACTGGCCATGCAAAGAAGAGATAAAGAATTAAAATAAAGGAATATATATATATATATATATATATATATATATATATATATATATATATATATATATATATATAGATAGATAGATAGATATATATGAACAATGTTTAATAAATCATGTTAAAAGACATCTTGAAAAAGATCATTTTGGACCATTTGGAATTTACCCATTTCATGTGAAATCTTTTTATCATTGATGAATACAATAATCCGTGACTGATGAAATTACGAGAGGTTTGCACGCCAGACCTGTGACTGCTAAATAATTTGGGTAGTGCCAACGCGTCATTGCTGTGATTGATATAATATTTTCGCTAATAATGACGTCACAATGATGCAATACACATAATCTATAAATAGAAATGACGTAATAGTCAAACTGATTATATAACAAACATGCCGCCGGTGCGAGGCCAGAAAAAGGCTAAGCGGTCGGAGTGGACAGTACCTTACCACAGATTCTTAGGTTCAGGAACTGACCTAGAGTACAAAAAATACCTACCTCCACTTAATAAGTTAGACTGGGCAGCAAAAAGACACGACTTTAACTACAGCAAAGGTAGGACAAAGGAAGCGGATGAACAATTCTACTCGGATTCTGCTGGAACAGGTGTGCTGGGAACTTTATCACGAGGGGCACTCCGAGCCAAGCATTACCTTGGACTCGACGACTACTTCGATCCCCCACCTAAACGAATTAAGCTTGATCCTACTGTCGTTACTAGCTGCCAAGTAGGTATGGAAGTCGATCAGGACGCAAGTACGCAGGGGGCAGAAAGCGGATGTGGCGCATGGGGAGGCAACGAGCAGAGAGGAGATCTGCCAACCATCACGGATAACAATGTAAGAAGGGTCGTACTACAAAGAAGTTTCAAAAACCAGGTAAAAACAACGAACATGAACGAGTGCAGTGCGTTATTCCAGGTATACGACACCGATCCTAAAGAGGGTATACATGGGGCGGCGAGATTCGCCTGGTCACAACCAGTAGCAAAGGATTACATGGTGCCGTACTTCCTAACGACATGGGTTACTCCGCCAAAGTGGGAGGCAATCATGAGTAACGCGACAGCATACAGGGTGGTGAGTCAAGGATTCAAAATCTCGAAATTTACCTGCGGTGAATGGTTAACGAAAAACAACGAGGAGGTATTCGTACCTAACCCAGAACCCTACTTCGACATATACGTGGATAGGGGATCGTACATAGGATACGGTAACTTGGAAGGGTTGTCAAAGGTACCAAACAAAGGTTTCTCGGAGATTCAACCAATGGTAGGTGCGGAACTACCACATTACACATACAATTACATGGCACCGATAGAGTTAATAAACGCAATACCTAACACAGGTAACTTCCTGACCTTCACGATGGAAGGAGCTACGACCAGCGGCTCGACACAGAGAGAGGAGCAAGCCAAATTTAACGAACTGATCAACTCTGAGGTGATCAACGGCAAACAAGTTCGGCCGTACACGTGGATATACAGGTGGGAGACACCGACAGAATTTGCACTTACACTTGGGACAACAGAAACGAAACCTTACAAGGACGTGATCAGCCTGAAAGCAGAGAACCAGTTACACAACTACTTTAGCAGAGTGCTCGACCAACGTGCGTACATAATCGTTTATCACATAGCGGGACCCAGCACGCTGAAGCACTGCTCAGATATTGATCACTTTCATATGATCACTTGGCATCCACACCACCCAACATGCGAACATTCGTACGTGCAGATGAAAAAACTGCAAGCAGAAAGAAGAATCAACCCATACCAAATGTCCTGCCAAAAGGTGTATAACCCTTACGGGTTATGTAGCTATCTTGCAGTCGACCCGGATAAACGAACAGTGATCGCAGCAGCAGGCCACCTGGAAACAGCTGGGCAACTAGCCTTCTACAAACAGATAAGCAACAAACCACTGCAGAAGGTGGAGGAGACTACTATTGACTCGAGCATCACCGGCAAGTCTACACTGCGAGGTCAAAAGTACAAATTCATATTAGACATCATGCGCCGGTACAACAACACAGACATGGCAAAGGTCATGCTATTCTGCAAACAATCAACAAACAAAAAACTTCGGGAGACGTGGAACCATATCTTCACGAATACGCAAAATATCCAGCCGATCATGCAGGCCGTGGCGAGCGACCTACAGATCCAAACGAAGATCACTCCAATATTCGAACAAATACGCCAGAAGAAAGACTTATTTACCTTGGATAGCAACAGATACTGGTCGATATAAAAATCGCTAAATATCTATGACGCGTGGGCAGAATTCCACAATTTCGATCCGGTGGAGTTCGGCAGAAACCTGTTTGAGGTGTGTCATATGATACGCGCGAAAAAGAACGGATTTCACATCACAGGCCCCAGCAACTCCGGTAAATCATATGTCCTGCGCTCCGTCCGAAACAGACTAATGAACTGCGGAAGGATGCGTTGTCAGACTTCTGACAACTTACCTTCGGTTCGTGTGTTGACAAGACGATCATATACATGGACGAAATGTGGTTCACACCACAGAATGTGGAGGAGGGCAAGTGCATATTGGAGGGAACAACAACAGCCGTCAACGTGAAGCACCAGGCAGAACGCTACCTAGAACGTATGCCCAGCTTATACACTTCAAATGACGACCCATGGCAACACGTTCCACAGGAAAGACCGGCCATGAACAACAGAATGTTCATCTACGAGACGAAAAGGGCCATGCCACAACTGAAGGGATGGGGCGTATGGGAACTTAATCTCACAATGTGGCTTACCGTCTGGCGCCAACACGTGATGGACTACACAAACCAGAGTTACCGATTTCAGGAGGAGGAAGAGGTCCAGGAACTAGCAACGTCAACAGGATTTACGGTGCAAGCAGTCGAAAGTCTATCGCCGAACAAACAGGCGAGCTACTGCAAGGCGCGAAAACAACTATTCAAGGACCTTACAGCGACACAGACCGATGACAGCAATACAATCCCGGACGACTCCGACGTTGAAGACTGGATGGCAAACGAATGTGAAATTGATCCGACATTGCCGACCCAATACTGTCGAACACACTGGTGCAGGGCGCACCTCTTCCCACGTAGAACACCACAGCAGAGTCCAAGCGGTCCAGCATTAATCGAGGACGACAAGGAAAGCGACACGCCGTTATCCGGAATAATTACCATAAGCGACTCCGAAACGGAGGAGCCAAACGACGACGAAGACTTCGTCAGGCCTGTAAAAAAAAACAAAAACATAAATTACTACATCGAAATCCAAAAACGACAAATACACGGTAAAGGGCAGACAACCCAACTCTTCCTCGAGTGTGAGGAGACGCTCAGCGACTCCGACTAAAAACTTTCTCGTCGATGTCACTGAATCAATGATTTGCATGTACTTGTATATTTCTTTCACACCACTGACAATGATTTTATAATTAAATAAACTATATATATAAACTAAACTCAAATCGTTATATTATTATTGAATCTTGGAATGATATGGTATTAATAGCATGGTTCAATATTTCTTAGCATGTTTGATATTCTATTTCAGATCGACCATCAGACCTGCGATCGTTAAAGTTTTATAACTGGTTGTCAGCGAATCAGCGTCAGTGACAAGAGAAAAGTTTAAAACTAGGTCAACAAACTGGGTCACGGTCACAGGTAAGTAGGTCACACCGAAATATATATATAATCAATGGCGATGATATTAGGCCGTGGCACTTACCGCATCAGGGCTCGGACCCATGCAATGAAATTCTATTCTATTTAAAATATACCAGTGAAAAAATAACAGATGACGTGACCCCCATCATAAACGTTAATGATGGGGGTCACGTCATCTGTTTTTTTTCGCTGGTATATATGATACTCTCCTTCTCATCAGAGGGTAGGAATTAGCAAAATGCAGGATCGGAATTTGCATGCAGAAGTATTTGATGAAACAACAAATAAGTCTTACTTGAAAACAAAATAAGTTAAGCAGAGGGAATATGATAATGAAAAAGGTGATTACACATTAATGGATAGTCTGGTGGAAGATAAAAAAATCCAGTGACGGTAAAATCCAAATGTAAAACTTCAAGAAAGTTAAAAGAATTTCCATTTGTACAAGTAAAATCAAAAGGAACCCCGTAATTGGAAGAAGATGGTCCATAATAATCCAAACGCAGAAATCCATGGAATAATTCACAAAAAAGTGTGTACAAGGAAAAAATAATATTAATAAAAGAAAAATAAGATGTGCTTTTCACTCTACTTCCGAGACATAACTATAAATAAAAAAAATCTGGGAAGAGAAAGGAGAGAAAATAAATGATAAAGTTAAATATAAAATATAAAATAAAGGGAAACAAAAGTCAAATTGACCCAGACAGGAAATGTTAAAGGCGCGAAAATATATATAGGGCAAAATAATATAAGTCAACTGAAATGTACAGGTCACTTATAAAAAAAAAGGTGTCAGCAAGAATTGTTAAACGACATTAAAAGGAAAATATAAATAAATAAATAAATATATAATAAATAAATAGAAAATAAATATAAAATGAAATATAATAAAAAATAAAATATAATATATAATATATAATATAAAATAAAGCAAACTAAGAATAAAATTTAAAAAATGAAAATAAAAATTATTTATGGGGAGAAGATGGCCGGTATCTGCAATTTCAGGAAAAAAATAAATAAATAAAAAAATAAGTAAATTCATATAGTAAAATTTAAGTAAATATACATACAAGATATGAAAGTGTGGGTATATTTCTATATTAGATAGATAGGAAAGTTTAAACAATAAAACAGAAAATGCAGATAAAAAAAAAATAAATAAATAAAACAGAAAATGCAGATAAAAAACCGGCCATGCAAAGAAGAGATAGCGAATTAAAATAAAGGATTATATATATATATATATATATATATATATATATATATATATATATATATATATATATATATATATATATATATATATATGAACAATGTTTAATAAAACATGTTAAAAGACATCTTGAAAAAGATCATTTTGGACCATTTGGAATTTACCCATTGGATTGGAAATTTTTAATTCGACCGTGTTTGGATTTTACCATTCTTGGATTTTTTACCCTTCACCGGACTATCCATTCATGTGAAATCTTTTTATCATTTTTCGTTTACCTCCTATTCCCCTTACCTCACCCGTTTTTTTTAAACCAAGTAAGATCTGTGACTTACTTGTAGTTTCATTAAATACTTTTATATGCAAAATCCAATCCAGCATTTTGCTAATTCCTGCCCTCTGATTAGAAGAAGAGTATTTCTTCGAAACTCCGCGGATTAAGGACTATCCACTTATCTTGTGCTGCCTTTTTTAAAATTAAATATGTTTTTAACTCTTTTTCTGTAACGATGTTATCGTTTCGTTTCGTTACAATCCTAGTTTTGTAACAACGTTATCATTTCGTTGCATGACAATCCTTGTTTTGTAACAACCACGCATGCGCACTGGAAATAAAGGCCTCCGTGTTTTTTTATTTAAAACTAACAACACGCGTCTTTTCGTTTCTCTCTATTAACCAACCACACAACACGAACTAACACAGCGTGACATTTTCAAGATGTCTTTTAACATGTTTTATAAATCATTTGTTCATATTATAAGCTCTATTTCCTTTTCGGTTTTATTGAGCTTTTACATCTGGTTGAGATTACTTTACTTGTAAATATTAACTCTTTAATATTTATAATATATTTTAAGTTTACCATTTTGATTACCTTGGTAAACTTATTGTAATTTTATATATATATATATATATATATATATATATATATATATATATATATATATATATATATATATATATATATATATATTAAATAAACAAATAGGGTGCAATTAAATTACACGGCGATCTGAATGTTGTTAAATATCGATTTGTGTTCTGTTATGTTTTTTTCATATTGACATCTGCTCGTCGGGACATTTTACAACATTTCGTTACTTCTCTATCAAAGGAGGAGATAATACATGGGAGACCGCAAAACATGACAAGTAAAGCCAGAATGGTGACAATGCAACACCTGGTTGAAATGCACAAACAAACTAGAAACAGGTACTACACTTCCATCGTTAGTCGTTTTATGCTGATTGCATGTAAAACATCAGGTTTAAGTCTGGAATTATAAGGCTGTTTTTAGAAGCAGTACTCCATCTTTTGACGTACTTGGCTTTTATACAGATAGAGAATTGCATCAGTAGTGAGTGGAGTGAGATATCTTCTGGAGCGGTAGAAATTAAATAAACAAATAAGGCGCAAGCAAATTACACGGCGACCTGAATGTGGTTTAATATCGATTTTTTTCTCATATTCACATCTGCGAGTCGGAACATTTTACAACATTGCATTAGCTCTCTATCAAAGGAGGAGGTAATATATAGGCTGGCGCAAATCATGACAAGTAACACCAGAATGGTGATAACGCGACAAAACGTTGAAATGCGTAAACAAACTAGAAACAGTTACTACACTTCCATCGTTAGTCGTTGATTGCATGTAAAACATCAGGTTTAAGTCTGGAATTATAAGTTAAGGTCATCGTAAAGTTAACAGAATCGAATCTGATAAAAATAAGTCGCAATTTTCATAATGTAATCATGTGATTATTGTTTTGTTTCTTGTTGGTTCAAATCTAGTTTTTGTTATTTGATTGACTTCGCTATTTGTTCAATTCCTTCCTTTTTGAATTGTTTATGTGAAATATTCAGTTTTGCATTTTTTTATATTTGGATTATTTGGATTACTGTTCTCATCTTGGATGTAAACAGTAGTTCGACTAATTCAAATCATAATGAAAAGTTCAATCTTTTATACGAGGAACAAAATAATGATTACACCGTTTTACGATGAACATAAGTTCTTTGTTCTGAAGCAGTTGATTCTTTCTTCTTTTAATAATTTCACGTTTAAATCGTGTTTTTTGTCTTTTAATTTTGATTCTTTTATATTTTCATATATTTAATTGCTTAATGAATTGGACACACAAAACAAAATTTGTATCAATTTACTAAAGATTATATTAAGAAATCCTAACAAACAAATTTTCTGCGTTGGACACAAAAGAAAAACGATTTTTTCTTTCGTATAAAATTTCTGGAATGGAAGGTAAGTTTATTTTTTTCACTTTGCAACAATATTATTCAACAACTTTATCTTAAATATTAAAATAAGTTTATTTTTTTTAAATATTAAAATAAGTTTATTTTTTTTATTGCAATCCAATAAAAATATTGGTTTCGTGAAATATGAAATGTGACCCTGGGTCAATGTTAAGTTTCTTTCCAACTCCTCAAAAAACTTTAAAATGACGACTTGTTTAGGTTTTCAATGATGCTGAAAACGAATATCACATTTAAATTTGTGGCAGGTAAGTAGTTTTCATGATATGAAGAAAGTACTTTTTAAAAAGTGTTGGATTGGCTCACTCACTCACTATATAAATTTCACGTAAGAAAAGCACCCGCCTCGCCTAATAATTTCGTCATATAAAATAAATTTGAAACCTAAAAAAATGAACGAATCTCTTAGTAAAAAACAACGCCGGTTTTTGGGGGTGCTGGAAACGAATATCACAAATAAAAATTGCTTTATGATATGAAGAAATTACTAAGTGACCAGAAAGTGGGTGCTCATTTTACGTTTCTTTTATAGAGGAAAGTGATCCGCCGCTTATTAAAAAGTAATTTCTTCATATCATGAAAACTACTTATCTGCCACAAATTTAAATGTGATATTCGTTTTCAGCATCACCGAAAACCTATTCAAGTTGTCATTTTAAAGTCTTTTGAGGAGTTGGAAAGAAACTTGTTGGATTACCGAAATGTATTTATTTAAATATTAAAATAAGTTTACAGTATGAAAGGTAAGTTATTTTTTTACGCTTAAAAAAATCCCATTCAATAACTTTTAAAATAATCTTAAACGTTTTTTTTTGCAATTTCCTTAAAAATAGTGATTCTTAAAATAAAAAAAGGTTAAATTTTATTGCAATCCAATAAAAAATATTGATTTCGTGTATAAAAATGCGTTTATTTAAGTAAAATTTATGTGATTTCTGCGAAAATCCTAATGTTTACCATAAACACAATAATTTGATTCGAAGTTGGTTGAATTGTTAAACAACTCAAAAAAAAACTGTTTTTTCGGTATTTTATATATATATATATATATATATATATATATATATATATATATATATATATATATATATATATATATATATAAATTTGTGTGTGTGTGTGTGCGTGCTTAGAAATAGTTTTCGGTCGTAATTTACTTATTACGTCGCTAGAGAATTCCGTTTGAATTTTGATATTTTATTCAATGTTTTAGTTTTTGAATAATTGAATAAGGATTCTTTGGGTTTGTTTTACTGTACACATAGATTCGAAAAAGTTGTCACAATACAAATATAGAACAAATAAATGTTGTCAAAGACAAGATAAGTTTCTTTTCTACATAACTGGATATGTTTTCAGTGTTTTTATTTAATGTAACATGTTTATTCAGCTCAAAAAAACATATTGTGTTTACCGATGTGATGTATTGGAAAATTCAAAATGGTGCCCGACTCGCTCTTTGTACTGTTAAAACCCGCCGAATATATGTCAGCCTATGTCACGGTAACATATATTGAGCGAGTTTCTAACAGTATTTTATCCGGTTTTTTATTGTTAACTCCTTTTCTCAAACTTACCGTGTCAAAGAGAGAGTCGGCCGGCATTTTAAATTTTCCAATGCATCGTATGTTTTTTTAAGCTGCATAAACATGTTATATTAAATGTAAACACTAAAAACATATCCAGTCAGGTGAAAAAGTAACTTATCTGTCCTTTGATAACATTTATTTGTACAGTAAAACAAACCAAAAAATGTTTAAGGTTTTTTTAATAATGGAATAAGTATTTTTTTATTACGTTTACATAAAATGATTTTTTATTACGTTTACATAAATTGATTCTTTTATTACGTTTACATGAAATGATTTTTTTATTTCGTTTACATAAAATGATTCTTTTAACTACGTTTACATAAAATGATTCTTTTATTTCGGTTACATAAAATGATTTTTTTATTACGTTTACATAAAATGATTTTTATTTCGTTTACATAAAATGATTTTTTTATTTCGTTTACATAAAATGATTTTTTTATTTCGGTTACATAAAATTATTATTTTATTATGTTTACATAAAATGATTCTTTTATTACGTTTACATAAAATGATTCTTTTATTTCGTTTACATAAAATGATTCTTTTATTTCGTTTACATAAAATAATTCTTTTATTTCGTTTACATAAAATGATTCTTTTATTTCGTTTACATAAAATGATTATTTTATTTCGTTTACATAAAATTATTATTTTATTATGTTTACATAAAATGATTTTTTTATTACGTTTACATAAAATTATTCTTTTATTTCGTTTACATAAAATGATTCTTTTATTACGTTTACATAAAATGATTTTTTTTATTTCGTTTACATAAAATGATTTTTTTAATTCGTTTACATAAAATTATTATATTATTTCGTTTACATAAAATGATTCTTTTATTACGTTTACATAAAATGATTCTTTTATTTCGTTTACATAAAATGATTCTTTTATTACGTTTACATAAAATGATTCTTTTATTTCGTTTACATGAAATGATTTTTTATTTCGTTTACATAAAATGATTTTTTTATTTCGTTTATATAAAATGATTCTTTTATTTCGTTTACATAAAATGATTTTTTTATTTCGTTTACATAAAATGATTTTTTTTTATTTCGTTTACATAAAATGAGTTTTTTTATTTCGTTTACATAAAATGAGTTTTTTTATTTCGTTTACATAAAATGATTCTTTTATTACGTTTACATAAAATGATTCTTTTATTACGTTTACATAAAATGATTCTTTTATTACGTTTACATAAAATGATTTTTTATTTCGTTTACATAAAATGATTTTTTATTTCGTTTACATAAAATGATTCTTTTATTTCGTTTATATAAAATGATTATTTTATTTCGTTTACATAAAATGATTATTTTATTTCGTTTACATAAAATGATTTTTTTATTTCGTTTACATAAAATGATTTTTTTTATTTCGTTTACATAAAATGATTTTTTTTATTTCGTTTACATAAAATGATTCTTTTATTTCGTTTACATAAAATGATTCTTTTATTTCGTTTACATAAAATGATTCTTCTATTTCGTTTACATAAAATGATTCTTTTATTTCGTTTACATAAAATGATTCTTTTATTTCGTTTATATAAAATGATTCTTTTATTTTGTTTACATAAAATAATTCTTTTATTACGTTTACATAAAATGATTCTTTTATTTCGTTTACATAAAATGATTTTTTTATTTCGTTTACATAAAATGATTTTTTATTTCGTTAAAATGATTCTTTTATTACGTTTACATAAAATGATTTTTTTATTTCGTTTACATAAAATGATACTTTTATTTCGTTTACATAAAATGATTCTTTTATTACGTTTACATAAAATGATTCTTTTATTTCGTTTACATAAAATGATTTTTTATTTCGTTAAAATGATTCTTTTATTACGTTTACATAAAATGATTTTTTTATTTCGTTTACATAAAATGATACTTTTATTTCGTTTACATAAAATGATTCTTTTATTACGTTTACATAAAATGATTCTTTTATTTCGTTTACATAAAATGATTTTTTATTTCGTTTACATAAAATGTTTTTTTTATTTCGTTTACATAAAATGATTCTTTTATTACGTTTACGTAAAATAATTTTTTATTGCGTTTACATAAAATGATTCTTTTATTTCGTTTACATAAAATGATTATTATATTTACATAAAATAAGCACTCAACAGAAGAAAAGAAAAAATAATTGATAAATGTTTACAATCGAATCCAACGTAGTTTTACTGATAAAAAAATAAAATAAAATGAATTTTTTTGTTTGCCATTACGTCTGAAAAGTCATAAAAAATGTTCCGAAAAATAGAATGAAAAAAAAATTAATATTGACGCCCTTGTTTCATAAATTAAACTGAAAATGAGCACCCACCCCTTCCTAATCTTTCTAATAATAGATGATTCAATCTGATATTTGGATTTTTTTATCAAAAATGAGTTTATTTATTTTCGTTATTTCTGAGAAAATAATAATGTTTACCATAAACAAAATAAGTTGATTCAAAGTTTGTCGACAACTGAGCACAGAATTTTTTTTTTAATATTTTTATTGTTTTTTTAAAATATTTTTACAAATACTTTTCTGTCCACATTTACCTAATATGTCGCTAGAAAATTGTTTGAATTTTGATATTTTATTCAATATTTGGGGTTTTCGAATAAGGATAATTTTATTCAATAAAGTTTACATAAAGTGATCCCTCATTTATTGGGCATCACTAATTAACAGAAACTTAATATAGAACAAAATAATTTTTAAATATTTACAATCGAAACCAGCATAGTTTTTTTTGTTTTTTTTTTAAAGATTTTTTGTGTTTCTTTTAGATGTAGTTTTATGTCCACAATTATTTATTATGTAGCTAAATCATAATGTGTATCATAAACACAATACTTTGATTCGATTTGCATTTCTAAGAGTACTAGGAGTCGGAGTCGGAATTATTTTATCAGACTCCGACTCCTTAAGTCTAATAAATTTACTTTTTTACATGGGTCTCCTGTTTGGTTTTACCTGTTTTTTTTTATTACACAAAATACGGCACATTGGCACTTTGATGTAGGGGGCTACTATCAGGGACCTAAGTTGCAGGGATACTATGTAGCGAGTTTAGCAGCAAAATGTTTATTTACATTACACTTGGACTTCTGCATGTCAGTACAGTTGGGGAAGCAGGAAGCCAGAAGGGAATTTTTAAGTCTAGCAGTAGGTGTATCAGAATTTTTGTAGGAATTTTTGACACCCCGAACACGAAATTTTGAATAAAATATTTTTTAAAAAAACTCGTAATTTCTCTTTTAAAAGTGGGTTGTTTATTTTCTTTATGGATTATACTTCAAAAATAAATTATGAAAGTTGTATGAAAAGTAATAGAAATAGTATTCTTTATTTAAAAAAAAGTAATGAAATTAATTGAGTTTTACGAGTTGAGTATTTTTCAATTTTTAAACTTTAAAAATCTATCAAATTTTTCTATTGATTCTATTTTTACGATATTTTCAGGGTCAATCTGAAATTTTATGCTCTTTCCAATAAACCGAATATAATATTTTAGACAAATGTTTTTTTTTAATTCACGCTCCTCCCATTTTGAAATGTCTATTAAAAAGTAAATAATTAATTTACTCAGCAAAGTTTATATATATCACAAATTGGAGATAAAGATCAATAAATAATATATTCAAATTTAAAACAGAAAAGTAGTGTTTTTTTAGAAATTTACCTGTAAAGTCCGAAGTTTAACACCCCTTTTTTTAAACCACGTTGTTGTTTTTTTTTAATGAAACCTTGGTCCTTGCTCCTTTAATTGAAAAAGAAATAGTGGTTGAATTACATTTTTCGGGTACTTATAAGCTTGGAAAGACAGGGGGTCGAATTAATTCACGCCCCCCTATTTTGAAATGTCTATTAAAAAGTAGATAATTAATTTACTCATCAAAGTGTTATATATCACAAATCGAAGAAATAAATAAATAGATCAATAAATAATATATTCAAATTTAAAACAAAAAAAGTGTTTTTTTAGAAATTTACCTTTGAAGTCCGAAGTTTAAAACCTTTTTTTTAACACGTTGTTTGTTTCTTTTTTTTAACTGAAACCTCGGTCCTTGCTCCTTTAATTAAGAAAACATTAGGCGTTTAATTACATTTTTCGAGTAGTTATAAGCTTGGAAAGACAAGGGGTGGCATTATTCAATATTTTTCACAAAGTTTCTGACACACCTAGTCTCGAAATTCTAGGGAGGAAACTATTAGAATAGAAGGCTTTCATACATCTAGGGATCTCTACTGTGTTGGGGTGGGACTTTGCTGCCTGTCGGGTTTGTCAGGGGTATTTTCATTAAGGGGTACAAGAGCTTATAGTTCGTCAGAGCATCCACCATTAAAATACTTGTAAAACAAGTGGAGGGATGCATTATTTTGTTGATGGGACAGCAGCCGGAGCTTAGATGACAGTTCAGAATCTATCAAGTTGGTGACTCTCTTTTGAACCGTGCTCAGCAGCGAGAGACTAGTAGCAGATGCACCAGCCCCAATGTCAAAACAATACGCGATACATGGGCGAATTGTTGCTTTGTAGAGGTATAGGATATTTTCAAGTGTAAGTAACTTTCTAGCAGGGTAGAGAGAACCCACCTTCTTCACAGCAGTCTTGGCAATGATCTCGATGTATCTATTCCAACTCATGTTCTCTGCCTTGACAAAGTAGACTTCGTAGCTTAATGAGGGATGCCATTTTCTTTTCCCTGCAAACTCTTTCTTACAGCCTGTCTCTGCTTTATAATTATTTTCATGGCAAGTGCTCGTCTGAGCTTGAGTCTATAGCCCCCCTCGCCAAACTTTCACGAGAAACACTCGTCTAGTTGAAAAAATTATCAATAATTTCCCCCACTCTTTATCTGTGCCTGAACATAAACATAGATTCCATGAACAAAGTTTCTTTCTTAGAATGCACACCTGTGGAACTCTTCCATTTGCCTGCTTTTCAGCTGACTATAATATCGTCATTTTCAAGTCCTACCTAAACATGTTCTTAATGAGCCGTTTCCCTTAAGTAATCCAATTTATAAAATTTCCATTTACAGTGTTCCATTGACCACTGTATTGCTTATTAACCCTTATTCTCGAGTGGCATCTGGGCCTTGATAAATGCGGACTCTTTTGTAAAATAACATAAGTCAAACGTAGGTATATAAAATTTCAAACATAAAATTTGCATTGACTCCAAAAAATATAATAATTTAAAACTTTTCTTAAACTTGAAAAAATATATTAATTATTGTGTAAAACAACTTTTAAAAAATATAATTAAAATTTTTCTTAAACTTGAAAAATATATTAATTATTGTGTAAAATTACTTTTGAAAAATATAATAATTAAAAGCTTTTCTTTAACTTGAAAATATATATTAATTATTGTGTAAAAAACAGCTTTTAGAAAATATAATAATTAAAAACTTTTCTTAAACTTGAAAAAATGTATTTATTATTGTGTGGAAACAACTTTTAAAAAATAGCAATTGTTAAAAACTGGGGTCACAAATTTAAATCCAAAAAGTTTCAGCACTTTGTAAGTACATATTCTGTGGAGATCATAAAATTCTATAAAGTCTCTCCTGTGAACAACTTGTGCTCTATTTCTAATTAAATAACTTCATACCTCTTAAGTCTGCACCTTATAAACCAAACTCAATAATGATAATCATATAAAATCTTACTTAATTCAAGAAAAACTCAATAGTAATGATAATTATATGAAATAATATTTAATTCAATGTAACAAACTCAATAATAATAATAATAATAATAATCATGAAAACACAAACCATGGCCGACATTTTGTGCTCGTTTGACTTGTTGATCTAGTGTTACTCTTCATCAATTCTCTGTTTAGGTAACTCATTATAATACATCATCATATTCCAGTACCTTTTTATTCAAAGCTGTAGACTTATATGAGTTTTTTTGTTTGTTTCTCCCTTTCAATTGTGACTTAACAATGAAAGAAAGAAGTTCATGAAAACATTTGTAATTCTCTCTCTGTTCCCTGTTTCCCTGACTATATAGACATGCTAATCTTCAATGTGATGTAAACAGCCATATCACATCACAACTCACAGAACATTTTCCTTAAAACAATATACGTTTATAATGTATTTATTCAATAAACATATCTTAAAATACAACGGTTTATTAAACTCAATGAAAATGATTTACACTTTCAGAGAATATGCAACTTATTTAAACATTTAATTCACATATTGTTTAAATTACTGCGTCTTACACGTGTTTCATTGCATAAACCAAAAGATCATAAGACTTTTCATCAGTTCATCAAAGAAGAAAATGTTCACTTTTTTCTTGGTTCAAAAAGGAAATGTAATTTTAAAGCTGATTACAAAGGTTTTAACGAAATAAAAATCCAAAATCGATTAAAGGAAATGTAATTTTAAAGCGAATTAAAAACAAAGTTTAAAAAACAAAAAATATCTACTGGTTATCAATACAACATTAATATGCAGAAGAAAGAAGTTTAGTTCGTATACCATGAGTTGAATAGGCTCATTTTACAGGCGATATTAAAATTCATACAAAGCTTTCAACATGAATATATTTTAATAATTTATACTATTAGAAGGTGAAAATAATTGGGATAAAAAATCATAAAGACACTAAAAAAATATGAATAATAAAATATGCAAAAATGGTGGATGAAATAATTTCTTATATTTCGAAAATAAAAAATTATTTTACTCAAAATTAAAATAACTGCTAAGAATATCAATTTTGTAATATTTGGTAAGGTAATGAATTCACAGTTTTCGAGAGCTTTTTTGCTATTCAAATATGTATTAAACAGTAATTTAAAAAAATAAAATTGCAATAGCCGATCATTAAAACTGTTTATATCATTTCGATAATAAAATTTGTGAATGATAATAATGCATTCAAAAACGTTGGATTAAATAATTTGTTGAATGAAAAACCGTTAATTTCTAAAAATAAAAGTAAAAAAAATAAAAACCTTATTCTGTTTGATTAAATTCGCTATTATTAGTATTAACAGATGTGTAATGGAAGGAAAATATCCAGTTAAATATCAAACACATAAATAAGCAGCTATATTTCAACACAGAAATACAAACAAAAGCTATTTTAAAAGACCATATTTGTATGCATTGCTAAGTAACTAGATTATATATTGATTTGTATTATTTACTTTAATTTACTGAGTATTTAAATTAAATTGTCATGTATTATAAAATTATTATATTTCTATTGTTAGCAATATATTTTTATTAATTTCAGTAGCAACTACGGTAATTGTATGCATATTAGTAGCAATATATTTTATTATTAATTATAGTATTAATGTCCCTACAAATTCTTACTATATTATTGTTTATTTCACTTTATTAATTGCATAATTCTTTTATCAATTGTATGTATATAAGTAGCAGTATATTTTATTAATTATATTATTAATATTCCTACAAATTCTTAATCTATTATTATTTATTTTACTTTATTAATTGCATAATTCCTTTATCTATTACAAAATACTATGAATAGTATTAAACATTAAAACCATATAAATGTGAATTAAGTGTTTATTTCTGTGATTTTTAAATGTTTTATAAAGTTATGTTTCTTGTTTTGTTGGCACGATTAAAATAAATGATATTAAAATATTAAATTTCATTTAATTTTATTTTCAGATGTTCTTGCTTGAATGTTTTTAATGAATATTAAGGGACCATCCTTCTCCTTAAACAGTATTCTATACACAATTATTGCTTTACGTTACAGACAACAAAAACGGCAGCACACAACTTTATTAGACATATGTGTGAAGAGTTATTTTATCTGGATTGTTTAGTAAAAAGTGATTTAAATTTGTGAAATGTGATTTAGATTTAAATTTGTGAAATCTTTCTTTAATGTTTTTATAAATCGTAAGATATCGAATTTAACATTTCAGAAAAATCCTCTAATTTCAAAAATAGAATATTTTAACTTTTACACTACGAAATATCTCTTATCTAACAAATGAAAAGTTATACACAATTAAAATTTCTTTAGCATAACATCTAACTTCCATAAAAAACTAGAGATTAAAACTGAAAAAGTCAGGATAAAATCTCATATTGCTTATAACTTGGTAGTGATAACTTTCGCCAGGAGCAATTTAATTTAAATATGAATATAAACATTACAGAAAAGCCACATTATTGTGAAGTCTGTGGATATTCTTGTTTAAAAAAATCAAAATTAGTGATACATATGAGAACTCACACTGGGGAAAAGCCACATTCTTGTGAAGTGTGTGGATATTCTTTTATTGAAAAATCAAACTTAGTGATACATATGAGAACTCACACTGGGGAAAAGCCACATTCTTGTAAAGTGTGCGGATATTCTTGTTCTCAAAAATCAGCATTAGTGACGCATATGAGAACTCACACTGGAGAAAAGCCACATTCTTGTGAAGTATGTGGCCATTCTTTTTCCGAAAAATCAAAGTTAGTGATACATATGAGAACTCACACTGGGGAAAAGCCACATTCTTGTAAAGTGTGTGGATATTCTAGTTCTGAAAAATCAAAGTTAGTGAGACATATGAGAATTCACACTGGGGAAAAACCACATTCTTGTGAAGTGTGTGGATATTCTTGTTCTGTAAAATCATCATTAGTGACACATATGAGAACTCACACTGGGGAAAAGCCACATTCTTGTGACGTGTGTGGATATTCTTGCTCTCAAAAATCATTATTAGTGAGACATATGAAAACTCACACTGGAGAAAAGCCACATTCTTGTGACGTGTGTGGATATTCTTGTTCTCAAAAATCCGTATTAGTGAGACATATGAGAACTCACACTGGGGAAAAGCCACATTCTTGTAAAGTGTGTGGATATTCTTATTCTCACAAGTCATCATTAGTTACACATATGAGAACTCACACTGGGGAAAAGCCACATTCTTGTGAAGTATGTGGATATTCTTGTTTTAAAAAATCAACATTAGTGATACATATGAGAACTCACACTGGGGAAAAGCCACATTCTTGTAAAGTGTGTGGATATTCTTGTTCTGTAAAATCAGCATTAGTGAGACATATGAGAGCTCACACTGGGGAAAAGCCACATACTTGTGAAGTGTGTGGATATTCTTGTTCTCGAAAATCAACATTAGTTACACATATGAGAACGCACACTGGGGAGAAGCCACATTCTTGTGAAGTGTGTGGATATTCTTTTTCTCAAAAATCAACATTAGTGACACATATGAGAACTCACACTGGGGAAAAGCCACATTCTTGTGAAGTGTGTGGATATTCTTTCTCTCGAAAATCATTATTAGTTACACATATGAGAACTCACACTGTGGAGAATTGAATGCCTACTGGACACTAACCTCGTGTGTCTTCGATCTCACTGTACAGGGGTTTAGCGGGGACTATGGTATGAGGATACTTTCAGTTTTCAATATAAAGTAAACCCTGATCAAATATTCGAATTTAAATTAAAATGAAAAATAAAACTAAATCAACAAACTGGCAGGATGTCGCCGGAATAAAAAGATCCCCTCAGCATAGCTAATCACTAAGTCATAGAAAAATAATGGTGCATCTTCTCCTGGGTATGTTGCCACAAATAACAACACTAAGCTGGACACTCTACCACATTATTCAAATTCTAGTCCTGTAATCCGTCTACACCAAACAAAGACTACAAGGAAAAGACAATATAACAACAAAAAAAGAAAATTATTTTTTATTGTTTCGTATACTCAAGGTATGAGAAATGGGGGAGGAAAAGGCTACAGTATTTGAGTATCTAGTTAAATCTTCAACCTTAGCAAAAGAGAAAACATCACTTACTACAACTAAAAACTTACTTTCAATTGTATCCCAAGTATATAAATATCTCCCAAAAGATGTTAGAGAGTCAATCAAGAAGAAAACTTTTAGTGAAGCAGCGATTGATTTTACCAAATCTAACACTGCTGAATTTGCCGAAACTGAGGAGCGTACTATACCCAAGATCTGCCAAACCCAACAGGAAGACGTTACAACACATTCTCACCTCACAATGCCAACAAGTCCCAGTCTAAGATGTCTACAAAAAACAAACCAAAATATACCCGACGTGTCACTCCATCTTATAATGCAACATCTCCCCAGTAATCACTCCCAACAGACCCAACACAATTTAAATATGGGCAGACATACCAATAATATGTCCCACTTGAACATGTGACACTGGACTCGGAACAGGTGGAACTAGAGCAAGAAAGTCTGACTGTTGAAGATCGGCAAAGACTGTTAAAAATTTAAATGAATAAAGCCTACAAGATGCGTGTTTTAAAAGTCAATTATACCCTCACAAGAATCACTACAATTAATGCAACATTGAGTGAAATAAATCAGACAACACACGGGACAGCTGGTTTATTCAGTTAAAACTCTTACCCCAACACGTACAAATAAAAACAAAACGCAAAACTTTGAAGCAAAAAGAATAAATAAACTTTTTGCAATAAACCCAAGAATGGTTTATAGGGGCCTCGTTAGAGAAGAAATAAAGGTGAGCTCCCCACCAACTCAAGCGCAAGTTGACAACTTCTGGAGGCCACTCTATGAAGACACAAAAGTACATAAAGAACACAATTGGATAAATACCATAAAAGAGTCGAATAAGGATAAAGAAAAGATGTCAGCTGTAAAAATTACCTAAGAAGCTGTCTGCAGGAAAGTAGCTGTATATAGTAATTTCAAAACCCCAGAAATAGACAACATACCAAATTTATGGCTGAAAAAACTGATAGCTCTTCATCATCACTTACTTTAGGCTGTATATCACTTATTCCCAAAAATGCGGACACCCACATGGCTAACAAATATCGACCAACCTGCTGCTTTACAACAACTAAGAATCTTCTAATATGGATTATCGCTGATGCAACATACGACCATCTGATTGCTGGTGATTACCTCGAAAGTTATCAGAGGGGGTGTACGATGAAAAAAACTAGGCACAAAGACCTTGTAAACAGAAGCATATTAGAAGACTGCAGAAGAAGACAAAGAAATCTATCAATGGCCTGGATTGATTACAAAAAGCCATTTAACAGTTTACCTCACTCCATTTGCTGTTTGGAGCTGTACAAAAAGCAAATGGACAGGTCAATACAGCACGCGGATGGAAAGATGCAGACCGCAAACATTTAGATCATGCAAGGAATATTCCAAAGAGACAACCTCTCCCCGCTCCTTTTCTTCTTCACAATGCATCTAGTAAGTAAGCTACTTTAACGACCCAATTCTAGGTACAATCTCAGCATGGACAGAAGGAACGAGGAAAATAAAAGAGTAAGCCGTCTACTCTTTATGGACGATTTGAAACTCTATGCAGAATCCGAGAAACAACTTGTCTCTCTGATAGACATTGTTAAAAAAATACACAGAAAACATCTGCATGGAGTTTGGACTTGACAAATGCACTAAGTGCACCAAAATGAAAGGAAGAAAGACAGCATCAGAACATCTTAATCTTGACAATGGTCATATTGAAAACCTTGGAGAAGATGGTGTCTATAAATGCCTGGGAGTAGAGGAGAATGCGACACTTGAACATGAAAAGATGAGAGAAAAGGCGCAGGGAGAATACTTCAAATGACTTTTAAAACTCCTCTTATCAGAATTATCACCAAAAAACAAAATTACTTCATCAATCAATTGGCAATATCCGTTGTCTTTTATGAATTTGGTATAATTAATTGACCACATAACCATATCAATAACGTAAAAACTCGGAAAATGCTGGCCCTTCATAGAGTCATTTACAAAAATCAGTGCATGGACAGGCTGTACTTACCACTGAGAAAAGGTGGCTTAGGGCTCACTGAAATTAACCATGCATACCGAGCTTCAATGGTAAGCATAGGCCAATATATAAAATGTTCTTCTGATCCCAAAATAAAAATGGTGAATGAACATCACACCAAATGTTTGCCTCAGCAGACGTCAAATACCAAGCGGAATGTTAGAGTTGCATCGATTCTTGTATTGTTTCACTATATTGGTTATTGATAAAGTTGTCACAGAAGCATGGCTAGTAAAATGTAATATAAATTTCATAGCCACAATGAGTGAGAGACTATTAAAGAATACAGGTTAATATACTGTCTCACTACAAAATATTGTTGCATTTTGTGACTCCTTGGTAGCGGTTGATAAAGCGGGAGAACACTGCGATTGTTATATGTTATTGAATATGAAATATTTCAATAAAGGAAAATGTTACAAAATAAATTATAACAGTTGGAATTTGATTCAGAAAAATAAAGATAATAAAATTCGTACAAATAGTTTTTTTAACTTGGAAATAAAAATACTATATACAATAAACAATACGATGACCTGATTGGTGACGTAAGAGCTGAGCAAAGAAACGCGTTATTATACATCATCTAGTTAGAGAGACCGTCGATTAGAATTGGCCTAACCAGAGTCTGGGTTGGCCAGTAGACTTGGATACAGATTTTGTGTCTGCAATTCATGTAAGCAGATAGACTAATTAGAGACTAATCGTCATAACAAATTTATCTGTGTTTAGACTAATTAGTAAGGATGTAGAACACACAGAGAATTGTCTGCAATTGAGACAAGTATCAGCCATGGAATAAATTTATATGAAAATATTATTTCAGAGGAAATGTATTCCTTCTGCATGACAAACCACCAAGACAGCAAGGTATGTTATTTGTTCCAGTTGTACACAGGGTTAATATGTACAGAGAATACCATAAATGCTGTATACTAACAAAACAGAAAAGAGAACACCATACATACATCCAGAGACATATTTACATGAACACGGTTATGTACATGCTATACAATTTGACACGTATATATGCATGTTATATATATATATGGATGACTATATATATATATATATATATATATATATGTATATATATATATATATGATTTTCAGAGTGTATATAATAAATTTCACAGCCAAACAACGTCGCAGCCCACAAGAGCCATGACAGTCAAAGAACCGGAAGTCCAAGACTCGAGTTTCGCCCTCATGTGGGCTCATCAGTTAGACACATCATAACGCAAGAGGCTTGGGTTTCGAATCCTGAGTTCGGATGTGTCTAACTGATGGGCCTAAATGAGGGCGAAGCTCGAGTCTTGGACTTACGGTTCTTTGACTGTCATTGCTCTTGTGGGCTGCGACGTTGTTTGGATGTGGAATTTATTATATATATATATATATATATCAGTATACTACAACACATACTCTTTTGGGATGAAGAAGCAGTTGATTAACAAGATCATTACTAATGTTTGTAGAAGACAACAGACAAATCTAAGCATGGATTGGATTAATTACCAATACACGTTTTTAGATTGAACAATAGTAATCCCCGATGTCAACATCCTAAAATTAATCTTTAAAATCGACACTTTACTGCCCGGAGATAAATTAGCCATTAAATAAATGCTCGAGTGCTTAAAATTTGAACCAATGAATTTGCTATTCAAAATATTGAATAAATGTTCGAGTGCTTGAAATTTGAACCAATGAATTTGCTATTCAAAAATATTGAATAAATGCTCGAGTGCTGGAAATTTTAACCAATGAATTTGCTATTCAAAAATATTGAATAAATGTTCGAGTGTTTGAAATTTGAACCAATGAATCTGCTATTCAAAAATATTGAATAAATGCTCGAGTGCTTAAAACTTACCGCTATAGGAACACACCCTATCAAATCTAACAGGCATTCATCAAACTGCATACACATCTATACATGCACCTTCTATATGCATCGGTTACCGCCCTTGCGGTAATCTTAGCTTTGCCAACAGGTATTTTATCTACGTTCATGTTAGTTCACATGCATACAAACACTCTGTAACGTTCGTAATCTTCTGTGTAAATAAATATTCCATATATATATGTAATGTTTGTAACCTGTGTAAATAATTATTACTTGTATATATGTAATGTTCGTAATCTTATGTATAAATAAATATTCCTTGTATATATGTAATGTTCGTAAGCTTCTGTGTAAATAAATATCCCTTGTATATATGTAATGTTTGTAATATTCTGTGTAAATAAATATTCCTTGTACATATGTAATGTAATCTTCTGTGTAAATAAATATTTCTTGTATATATGTAATGTTCGTAATATTCTGTGTAAATAAATATTTCTTGTATATATATAATGTTCATAATATTCTGTGTAAATAAATATTCCTTGTATATATGTAATGTTCGTAATCTTCTGTGTAAATAAATATTACTTGTATATATGTAATGTTCGTAATCTGTATAAATAAATATTCTTTGTATATATGTAATCTTAATAATAGTCTGTGTAAATATTACTTGTATATATGTAATGTGTGTAATCTTTTGTGTAAATAAATATTTCCTTATATATATGTAATGTTTGTAATATTCTGTGTAAATAAATATTTCTTGTATATATGTAATGTTCGTAATATTATGTGTAAGTAAATATTCCTTGTATATATGTAATGTTCGTAATATTCTGTGTAAATAAATATTCCTTGTATATATGTAACGTTCGTAATATTTCGTGTAAATAAATATTCCTTGTACATATGTAATGATAAAGGGAATCCATCTACAATCAGGGATGACCACTTCAACAACAGAACCAAAACAAATGAGTCAGACACCTGCTCTCACATCTTATTGTTTACAATTTGTCTTAATAAGAAAACAGGTAGGTAAAATATTATTTTGCTATAGATAGCAAATGATTCATAGCCATAAAAAACTTCCTCTGTCTTAAGAATAACAGGAATGTTCAAAATTTTTCTCATTGTCTTATACGATCCCAAGCTACTCCGGGTGTCCTTGCTAGAATTGCATATGTGACGGGCATGCACAAAAGCGCACAAAAAGTATGAGTTTTGGACCGAAAGCCATAATAGCCGAGATAGCTTTTTCCTCCCTCGTGCTGCGACAAGCTAAGTAATTTGTGTTAAGGGATAAAAACGCCAGAAATTCTTTTAAAAGTTGAATGAATCAGTTCTTTCTTCTCGCAAACGTCGCACTCTTCACAAGCAAGTTCTTTTCAACCGTCGTATTTAGTAAAATAGAGTTACTTCCCTTGGAGGAATTACCCCTTCTTTTAAAACTCATCCGTATGCTTCTTTTTAAAATTATCTTTTGATATCACTTTGAGACTGATCACGTTCAAACCTAAGAGACATTTCGTCTGCTTGCAGAGAGAAGGCTTCTTCAAACGAACGTGAATAGTCTCCAAGATCTTCAGATGATAGGTCGAATGAGCATGACTCAGAATTGTGAATAAGTCAGTGTTAAAATTCGTGGCACATGCCGGCTTTTTAAGCAAATGTTCAGCTATAGAAGAACCGGTGGTTTTTATTAAAAAAAACTCTGTAGATAAGTTCTATTTCTGATTTTGCTTGGTACGTGCAATGGAACTCAACTATAAAGTCATAACGACAGTTGATGACATCTGACCCACGTAGTCCACACTGCAACTACATTTAAATTTCCCCTAAATCCAAATAATCGTCTCATGAAAATTGAATATTTCATGTAAAAACATTAACAAAAAAAAGTGGAAGGAATATCACAAACGACGAAGTCAGTCAAATGACAAAAAAATTGAACTCTACTATAAATTCATAACGACATCCGACCCCACATAGTCCACAATTCAGCTACATTTAAATTTATAAATTACATTTTTATTATGGTGGGGATAGATTAGGATCAATAAAAGACCAAAGTTGAAGGATGACAATGAAATTAGAAAACACGAACATATTACAATAATTGTAAAAAAAAGTATTGCAAGAATATTAATGATATCCATCAGTAAATGTGTAGTATTTGTAAAAAATTAAATCTAAATGTGTAGTATTTGTAACAATGGAAAACGAATCAAATAGAATTAATAATTGAATAAAAAATTTATCAAAATATTGATGATATTAATGAGAAAATTCAATATGTATTTGTAAAAATAAAATCCAAATCAAATAACATTAAATAATTGAATAAAAATTTTATTTAAATATTGATGGTATTAATAAGATAATTCAATATGTATTTGTAAAAATAAAATCCAAATAAAATAACATTAAATAATTGAATAAAGATTTTATCAGAATATTGATGATATTAATAAGAAAATTCAATATGTGTTTGTTGAAATAACATTCAAATTACAATGCTATAAATGGTGATAAAACATTTACTTTCTAAAATATGTGCAACTAAGGTTATGTATTAAATTATTGTAGAAAATATCAAATACCTAGTTTTGATAAACTTTAAAATATATCAAATTGCCAGGTTGAAAACATACTGTCATACCTAAGGTAAATGTTAAGTTAATAATGCAAAACATACTGTCATACCTAAGGTAAATGTTAAGTTAATAATGCCAATATTAAATGAGGTTAATTCATTTTTATCAGTTGATCTAGAGTTTAAAATAAATATTTTTTGTGGGAATATTGTGTTAGAATAAATGATTATTGAAGGGGGAATGTGTTATTCATTTAAGCGTTAGTGAGGATATCCTAAATAAATTGCAATACTAAACTCAATTTTGAGGGAGTTCCGTTATATAAGCATTGCTTCGAAAATACTTTTAGAGTATGAATCCCATGATTGGCTTCAATGGTATCGTGCAATTTGGATGTAACAATGTCATCTATAAAGAAGTCATTTCAGAAAATTTAACTTTTGACATTTAATTCTATGTTGATAAGTAATTTCTGATAAAAATCCTTGTTTGAGAATTCAGCATTTTTTTGTTTCAACTGTTTTATTTTTATATATCTCTAAAAATATTTATTTTTATATCGCTAAAAATAATTGATTTTTATATACCTCTAAAAATAATTTATTTTTATGTATCTCTAAAAATAATTTATTTTTATATATCTCTAGAAATATTTATTTTTATATATCTCTAGAAATATTTATTTTATATATCTTTAACAATATTTATTTTATATATCTCTAAAAATATTTATTTTTATATATCTCTAAAAATAATTTATTTTATATATCTCTAAAAATATTTATTGTTATATCTCTAAAAATATGTATTTTTATATATCTCTAAAAATATTTATTTTTATATATCTCTAAAAATATTTATTTTTATATATCTCTAAAAATATTTATTTTTATATATCTCTAAAAATATTTATTTTTATATATCTCTAAAAATATTTATTTTTATATACCTCTAAAAATAATTTATTTTTATATACCTCTAAAAATAATGTATTTTTATATACCTCTAAAAATAATGTATTTTTATATACCTCTAAAAATAATGTATTTTTATATATCTCTAAAAATAATTTATTTTTATATATCTCTAAACATAATTTATTTTTATATATCTCTAAAAATAATTTATTTTTATATATCTCTAAAAATAATTTATTTTTATATATCTCTAAAAATAATTTATTTTTATATATCTCTAAAAATAATTTATTTTTATATATCTCTAAAAATAATTTATTTTTATATATCTCTAAAAATAATTTATTTTTATATATCTCTAAAAATAATTTATTTTTATATATCTCTAAAAATAATTTATTTTTATATATCTCTAAAAATAATTTATTTTTATATATCTCTTAAAATAATTTATTTTTATATATCTCTAAAAATAATTTATTTTATATACCTTTAAAAATAATGTATTTTCATGTATTTCTAAAAATATTTATTTTTATATACCTCTAAAAATAATTTATTTTATGTATATCTAAAAATATGTTTTTATATATCTCTAAAAATATTTATTTTTATATATCTCTAAACAAAATTTATTTTTATGTATCTCTAAAAATAATTTATTTTAATATATCTCTAAAAATATTTATTGTTATATATATCTCTAAAAATATTTATTTTTATATATCTCTAAAAATAATGTATTTTTATATATCTCTAAAAATAATTTATTTTATATACCTTTAAAAATAATGTATTTTTATGTATTTCTAAAAATATTTATTTTTATATATCTCTAAAATAATTTATTTTTATATATCTCTAAAAATAATTTATTTTTATATATCTTTAAAAATATTTTATTTTATTTTTATATATCTCTAAAAATACATAATTTATACATAATTTATATATCTCTAAAAATACATAATTTATATATCTCTAAAACTACATAATTTATATATCTCTAAAAATACATAATTTATACATAATTTATATATCTCTAAAAATACATAATTTATTTTTATATATCTCTAAAATAATTTATTTTTATATATCTCTAAAAATAATTTATTTTTATATATTTTTAAAATATTTTATTTTATTTTTATATATCTCTAAAAATAATTTATTTTTATATATCTCTAAAAATAATTTATTTTTATATATCTCTAAAAATATTTATTTTTATATATCTCTAAAAATATTTATTTTTATATATCTCTAAAAATATTTATTTTTATATATCTCTAAAAATAATTTATTTTTATATATCTCTAAATAGGACAAAATCTCATTTTCACGTCAACGTAAATTTTTATTATCTATTAAATAGGTTTTGTACAAATTTAATTGTAAAGTAATCATTTGTTTTAGTGTTTTGAAAATGGCAGCTTTTATTTGAGTTCTAACCCATCTTTTGAGATATGTAAATTTTTGGTGATAAACTAAATTTTATTAGTTATTTGCTGGTCGTACTAATAGCTTCTATTTCTACCGGAGCAGAACTGTATTTGAGTCTCGAATATAGAATTTCTCGTTCCTCCATATCTTGAAAAGCGAAGCCATGTAAAACAATTGTCTTTTGTTGCATGGGCATTCCATGGCTTATGTAATTCTTTCTATAAACGTTCTGAGTTTTATACAGATATTAAATTGTCGATATCAGCATTAACTAATTGTTCAATTCAATTTGATTTGTGCAAATGAAGGTTTGTTCATATAAACTGATTGTTTACTTTATTTTATCTACTATATCTTTTTAAAAGATATTTACATTTTTGTGATGAAATCAGGTGTGATCTGTTTGTTCTAGTGGGAGGGAAATGGTTGCATTTGATCTCTGAATATTCTATATTTCATTCTTTCCATATTCTAATATTTCATGTAAACGAATTGGTAGAAACTAATTCGTTTCTTCAATAAACTATTAAACGAGATTATGTCCTTTTTGTGGGCTTTTTAGTTTTGGCAGATTCCAGGACAATATTTCGTTTGGTCTAATGGGGTCTCCGGCTTGGTAATTGTGTAAACCTTACTAATAGTCGCTGCACAGTTATTAGCTCATATGACCTTGTAGCTAGCCATGCTGAAGAGATATTTTAATTTTGGTCAACACCTTGCCAGATTATAGATTTGAGATTTGTTTCGTATTAATTTGACTATTTTGTATTTCAGCTGGCATAAAGCTTGACCTAAGATTAAAAGAAAAAAGATTTTTACTTGGAAGATTTCTTTTAGTTTGTTCACATTCGGAATTGTTATTGTTGCTTATTGAAATATCGTGTTATAGTTTTTTCCGCATCTTAATATAAAAAAGCAATGTTTTCTCGATTACCAAATGGACTTTTTACAAGGTAGTCACCACTTATCAAGGCCCGGTAGCCACTCAGGTATAAGGGTTATTGCGTGTACAGTAATCAATGGGATAGTATCGCAGTAATCCTTAGTATTGGAGATTTGATTAAGTGTCTTACTTAAAGGGGCGATTCATCAGGAATTTGTTTATGTTGGACTTGTAGACATTCAGATTGTAGTCAGGTGGGAAACGGACAAACGGAACAGAGTACCATAGACACTTTTAAGAAAGTAGCTTTGTTCATGGAATCTACATTTGGCGCAGAGAAAGAGTGGGTAAAATTTTTGACAGTGGTTTCAGCTAGACGGGTGTTTATCGTGAAAGATTGGCGAGGGGGACCAGAGATTAGAGCTCAGACAAGCACTTGCCATGGAAGTAACGATAAAACAAAGACAGGATCGCAACGTCTCCCTGTTGGAGAGAGGTTGCAGGGAAGAGAAAAGGATATCCACCACTAAGCCAAAAAGCATATTTTGTACTGTCAAGACAGGATAAGCTGTTTTTAGTAACTTCTGTCCAGATGTGGCCGCAGTATTCCATCCTTGGACGGACTTAGCTTTTATATAGATAGAGAATTGACTCAGCAGTGGGATATCTTATGGACCGGTAGAAGGATCCTACCATTTTTCCAGCGACCTTGGCAACTGACTTGATGTACGTGTTCCATTTCAGGTTATGAGTAAAGGTCAAGCCCATGAGCTTATCAAAACATGGAGCTTCCCTTAGATGAGAACAATCCATTTCAATTGATGCCAGATGGGGATCAGAACAATCCATTTCAATTGATGCCAGATGGGGATCAGAGCGTTGATGATAGGGGCTTGGTTTTAAATGCATTAAAAGTAACCATCCACCTCTTCCTCCACGCTCAAGTTCAGAGGAGAGAGAATCAGAGAGAACTTTGTCATTTACGGCCTAATGAAAATCAAAGCAGGATTGTTATCGTTGCTTAGTGAAATATCGTGTTATACTTTTTCCGCATCTTAATATAAAAAAGCAATGTTTTCTCGAGTACCAAATGGGTCTAATGACAATCGAAGAATTGTAGTAAACGCCAGTGTTGCACACTATCTTATACGTTTTGGTAATCAAAGCAACGTTAAGTTTTTTTTCTACAACAATCAGTGATTTTCTTGTTAACCCAAATAAATAGATTGATGACAAAAATAATTTTACTACAAATTTAGTAGTTTGTCTATGCAGAGATTTTTTCCATGTTCTGGCATTTTAGCCGTATTTTACTTACATTGAGATATTCATTACTCTTTTTTTCTTTAAAATTGTCCAATCATTTTGTTCTAGCTGAGGATGGTACATGCTTACTGGATGATTGAAATTCACCTGCTTTTTCATACATTCCAACCGAGATACGTAAAGATTCTGTTCATTATTTTAATTGCAATTGTTCGAATATCTCTTTACATTCACCATTTTTTGAAATTCTTACATTCACATTTCTTTGCATTTTCTTCAGTGTAAATTCTAAATTTTATTACAAGACTATGCACATAACAGTTTCGTCTTTGGTTGTGACTAACTATTTCTCAATGCTTTATGAGTCCATTTGGTAAAATGTTTATATCTTTTGAAGACTTTATAGTTTTAAACCAATTTGTTCCTTCTTCAGATGTACTATATTCTGTTCTTCCGCTTAGAATGATCGGCATGGTTTGAATGAAAATATTTTTATTAATTGAATATATTTCTTATACGTATCACTAAAATAAAGGTTTTAGAATAAGAATAGTAGCACATTTTACATTAATATGGCTTTTTCGCAGTGATTTCTCATGGGTTTGACTAAACTTGATTTGTCACAAATTAACAAGATTATGGTTTTTCCTCAGTGTGATTTCCCATATGTTTCATTAAAGTTGATTTTTCACAACAAGAATATCCACACACTTCACAAGAATGTTGCTTTTCTCCAGTGTGTCTTCTCATATGTGTCATTAAATTTGATTTTTGAGAACCAGAATATTCACATAATCCACAAAAATATGGCTTTTCTCCAGTGTGCGTTCGCATATGTATCGTTAATGTTGATTTTTCAGAACTCGAATATTCACACAATTTACAAGAATGTGGCTTTTCCCCAGTATGAGTTCTCACATGTCTAACTAATTTTTTTCTTTCAGAAAATGAATACCCACACATTTCACAAGAATATGGCTTTCCCCCTTTTTTTTTTTCATTTTTCTTAAACTTTTTCTTCTAGGGGATGGGACATCCAACCAGATGTCTGACATTTACCCCTATTTTAGTGAGTCCAACCAAGAGATCTTTTCAGGATTCTAGCCGTCCCTTTCAGTGCAATCGTTTGTATTTCACTTGCACTTGGTTCACCGGGTATGCTTGCTATGTACTTTTTAAAGTTCTTTTTCATAAGCCCAGTTGCTCCTATGATGACTGGTATAATTGAAACGTCTTTTAATTTCCAATTTCGTTTCATAAGCTGGATTTGTCAGAACAAGAATATTCACACACTTTGCAAGAATGTGGCTTTTCCCCAGTGTGAATTCTCATATGTCTCACTAAATTTGATTTCAGAGAACAAGAATATCCACAGAATTCACAAGAATGTGGCTTTTCTCCAGTGTGAGTTCTTATATGTTTCACTAGCTTTGATTTTCTAGAACAATTTGTGCTTCGTTCCTTAAGAAAATTTAGAACAGGCACATAATTTATAATAATATGTAGGATATTTTTCTTGGTGCTGTGAATATGATCTTTTATAGAATACAATCGTTTTCTTAATGCGTATATTTTTTACAATTCGTAATCCAATCTGTTCATACATTTTAATTTCTTTGAACAGTAAATGCAGGTTTCACAAACAAAATATTCGAGATATACAATTTTCTCCATTATTTCAGAAAATTTGTTGAATAATAACATTTTAAAAATTCATTTTCAAACAAACGATTTTGTTGTCTTCACAAATAAGTCAATCATTTTTTATAAAATGATGTTGAAAAATAATATGACTTATTATAATTCCAGAAAGCCGTTCAATCAGGCACATCTGTAAATAAAAAAAATACATGAAATTCAATATTTTTAGTATCATCATTCACATATTCGTATTCGATTTGTTTTATGTTGTTAACCTTACTGAGTATTCTTGTGTTGAAATTAAAGATTTAAACTGCAAAATATCGTTTCATGCAGAAAAAAATATGTTGCTCTTTTTTCTTACTGGTACGCAAGTTAGCAATATAAAAAATCTGTCGTTCTTTTTCCCACTGACACGTGAAGTACGTACAAAATAGCACTGAGTTAGCAAACAAAAACACTCTTCTAATCAATGAAATACCAGCTTTTTTTCAGATTTGACAAATGCAAATTAAGACGATGTCAAACCTAAACATATTTCGCCTTTTTATGCCCTATCAGTCGGGTTTTAAGTTCTGACAATCGAACACACCACCCTTGGCCGCCTCCCTTTGTGACAAATATTCAAACGAGACCTTTGAAGACCAAAGTGGTAAAGGGTTCTGTGAAAATAGCGGATGCTGGCCAAAATGATGTTGCAATAAGTTGAAAGGCGCCGCAGCGAGCACAAAAGCCTAGGACATGAACTTGGGTGGAGCTGACCGCAAGTGCAGTTCTCAATGATAGTAGCAAATATTCAAACAAGACCTTTGAAGATTGAAGTGGAGAAGGGTTTCTTGCCAACAGCAGTCAAGCATGGGTCAGTTCGTCTTAAGACATGGTCCAAGTCGAGCATATGTCGCCTTTTTGTGTCATATCGGATGGGTTTTGAGTTCTGAGCGTCGCACATATCACTCTTGGTCGCCTGCCTCCAGGACTGCTGTCACAGATTGAACACATAAAAAACGTGTTTAGCTTTAATTAATAACACTCTAATATTTCTAGTTCACTGTTATCAGAAAGTTGTTCCAGTATAGATGTGTTATCTACTTATTTTTACATAATTTTCACCCCAAATAAGGCACAGTTCAACTTGAACGTAGGAGGCTACTATCTGGGACAGAAGCTGTAAGGATATAATGTCACAAATCTAAATAAAATGCTCGAAGAAATCCACCCAATAAATGTCACGGTGACATATTCTGCAATATTTGTTATGACAAACGATATTTTAATAATATTTTTTGTTTGTTAAATTATTAGATTAAAGTACAGAATAGTTAACAACATATGGGCTCAAATCCTACCTTCCAAAATCAAAACTAAAATCATTTTACGTTACATTTATAGAGCAAAATCTTAATTTAAGTTTTGTTTTCTAATGGCTTTTCAGAAATAATGACAAAAATAAATAACATAAAATAGAGGGTACTCATGCAGGGAGTGATCCGTGCTGAAATAATAACGTTATTTTTCAAAAGGACATTTTTAACAGGGGAGGACGGTGTTTTGTACCTATTCTGTACTTTAACCTTACAATTGAATAAAACATATCATAAAACTTTAATTAAACGTGGAAATACGATTTAAAAAATAGCGCGGATCACTCTCTTCACAAAATAGTGTTAGAAGTTTTTTAGAGGAAAAACTATACTTGGTTCGATTGTAAAAATTCACCAATATTTTTTTACGTCAAATTTCTAATTGGTGATGGGGGCTCATTTTATAAATATTGGATGAAATATAAAAAATCAAACACAATTTTCTAGCGACATATGAAGTAAGTGTAGACGTGAAAATATTTATTTTTTTTAATGTTAAAACAATTAAAAACCGAAAAAACAATTTTTTGATCAGTTGTTTAACAATTCAATCAACTTCTTGTGTTTATGTTAAAAATTATTTTCCAAGAAAGCACATAAGTTTTATAATTATTGTGTTTATATTAAAAATTATTATCTTCTAAGAAACCACATAAGATTTATATAAATAAAAATATTTAAAAAATGTAAATGTCAAACTGAACAATATAATTTTCGGGGATTTTTTTTAAAATCGAAGATTAATATTTCTTTTTAATTCATGTTTGTTATAAAGCATGGTTGAATCAATATTGTTTATTGTATTGCAATAAAAAAAATATTTTAATGTTTAAAAGTTGTTTAATGGGATTTATTTCATACGTGTAAAAAAATAGGGTTTGTATTACTGTACACATAAATTCGAAAAAGTTGTCAAAAAACAAATATATGACAAATAAATATTATCAAAGGCAAGATAAGTTACTTTTCTACCAAACTGGATACATTTTTTTTTTGTTTTTATTGAATGTAACATGTTTATTCAGCTCGAAAACGATACAGTGTTTACCGATGTATTGGAACATTCAAAATGGCGCCCGACACTCTCTTTAACATGGTAAGTTTGGGAAAAGGTGTTATAAATAATAAACTAGATAAAATGTTATTTTAAAAAACAAAGAATATACGTCAACTTATGTCACGGTAACATATAATGAGCGAATTTCTAACAGTATTTTGTCTAGTTTATTATTTATAACATCTTTTCCTGAACTTACCGTGTTAAGGAGTGTGTCGGGCGCCTTTTTGAATTTTCCAATACATCGGTAAACACTTTATGCTTTTCGAGCTGAATAAACATGTTACAATGAATAAAAACACGAAAAATATATCCACTTAGGTAGAAAAGTAACTTATCTTACCTTTGATAACATTTATTGGTTATATATTTGTTTTTTTGTTTTTTACAACTTTTCCGAATCTATGTGTACAGTAATACACACCCAAAAAATACTTACCTTTCAGTCCAGGAATTCAATACAAAAAGAAAAAAAAATCGGGATGAATTAGTGAAAATTCGTTTTGTTTGTTTTGAGTTCTTTAGCAAATTGATACAACTTTTGTTTCGTGTGTATTGAATTCATTAAGAAATATAATATATGAAAATATAAAAGAATCAAAATTAAAAGATGAAAAACACGATTTAAACGTGCAATTATTTTAAGAAAAAAAATCAACACATGAATTTAGATCACCGCAACACGGTGTAATCGTTATTTCGTCCCTAGTGTAAACATGTCCGGGAATTAGTTACGTGTGCCGAATTGTTTTCCTATCAAGTTAAGATTATATTTGTCAATGATAAAGATTTTTTTGATTTCTGCAGTAATTTTCCTTTATGTGTGTCTAATTCATTAAAAATTAAAATATATGAAAACATGAAATTCATCATATTATTTTTGACTGAACATTTCATTATTATTTGATTTAATAATGTTTTAATAATTTTATTGTTTTATTTAAGAAATATATTGTTTTTAATTAATTGAAAAATATCTTTAAAAAAAACTGCAAAAAAGATTTATTTGTGAAATAATTCTTTTATTCCTTGAAAAAATATATTTAAAAAAATCATTGAAAAAAGGATATATTTTTAAAATGATGTTTTTATTAATTGTAAACATATATTGTAAAGAATTATTGAAAAAATAGATTTATTTGTAAAATAATTGTTTTAGTCATTAAAATATCTTTAAAAGTCAATAAAAATGGATTAATTTGTAAAATAATTTTTGTTTATTGAGAAATATTTTTTTTAAAATCATTGAAAAAAAGGACTTATTTGTAAAACATTTTTTTTTAGTTCATTGAAAAATATTTTTTAAAAATGGCAGCGTGTTTATAGTGGATAAGTGTCCGGTTGTTTGGAGGAATAACCGAATGTCGGTGTTGTAGAATTAATAGTTCTCATCCAATCAGCGGCGACGAATATTTAACAGGGAGAAATCATTATTTTTGTCGGATTTAAGGCGTAAGAATATGCGTACGTGTAAGAAATGTGTAGTCAGTTAATGACGATTAACACCCAGGAAAAGTAGGTAAAAGTATAAAAGTACTCAGTGTAGAATCGTGTCGTAAGAGTAGTCGGTAAAGTGAGGGTGAAATTTATGCTATTTCCGCTTTAGGTTAGAACGATGATAGTCATGGCGCTCCTCCTCTGACTAAATATAATTTTTTAATATAACGAAATAAGGTTTAATTGCAGTTTTTAGTTTGATTGTGAAAGGTCACCTAGGTAACGTAATGGCTAATGGCGTCGGCATAGTAAGTTTTTATATGCCATCTGTTGTTTTCCAGAGGGGGAGAATTGCGTCTCTTATTATATACAAGAAGATAATGCGCCTGTAGGTTATCTTCTCCAGCCGTTTCAGCACTGAAAGAGGCGATAAATTATTTTATCTGAAAATGCTGCAAAAATTCAGCGGATTCTGGAACTTCTATTTTCAATTTGTTTTTGTGCTCAAGACGCCCGTTTTTTTTTTAATTGAGAATCCTGCAGCTTAAGATATCTGGTTAAGCTGCAGATGGAGAGTGTTGTATGTCACAACTCTGAATAGCAGCAATAACTCTTTATTTCTGTCGTTGAAATTTTTGTAGTTTGACATTTGACAACTGAGCTTTTCCCTACATTTACATACTCTGCACTTATTGACCAATTTTTTTTCACAATTTTAAAGGTTATTGTCCAGTTGTTTGCAATAGGTTTGCCACTGATGGTAACTAGTGACAATGTGAGAGTTTTACATATTTGGCTGCTGCTGATAAGTGACGTATAGGGAAGTCAATTCACAAATAATATCATGGTTGTACGTGATGAGATGCCATGGTAAAAATGTTTGAATGAATCAACCAATGAATGGTAGTGTAGTTTAAGATGTGTTTCTGATGCATTGTTGAATGAAGCCAATTGTGATTCTCTTTTTTAATTATGAGAAATGATATTTATGTTTTAATTGAAAACCAAGGGACTTTCGTCGCTGAAAGTTTATTTAAAGGAAGAACCAGTGAATTATTTTTCTTTTCAATGACGTCACTTTCTTTAATTTTCTCATCCAAGATTTCATTTTATTTGCTACAAAGTTGGATTAGTGATAATAAAACATTTTCTTTTGATCAAAAATCCATGGGTGTTATGAGTTCTTAATTCTCTATTCTTTGTTGCTACAAATGATGAAGATACACGGATCTGCATAGATTTTATCAATACTTTATATTTGAAATCGTCTCATTTCTGTTCTTTATCTTGGGTGCCGGCATTTGTTTGTATTTTTCATATTATGTTTTATATATGATTATCTCATGGTTTACGACTTTTTGATTAATAGCAAACTTTATAATGAGTAGTATCCTTATTGCAAGTCCTCCCCCCAAAAAAACAACTATAAGAGTCTGAAGACATCCGAGGACGATGTAAAGTAAGCAATTCAGTTATTTCCAGTAAACATTTATTTTTTCAGAGTAAATTTTTATGTTTCAATAAAGATGATGTATAAGAACAATAATAACCTCATTGTTTACAAGATTATCAAGTGTGAGTTCTGAAATGTGTAGAAAGATTTTTACGAGAACTTTAATATTAATATTGTTCACATGAATATGGTTTTCACATTTTATGGTGTCTCATATGTTTCGTTAGATTTTCTTTACGCAAACATGAATATACACATTTTTCACATGAATATGGGTTTCCCCTAACGTGAAATTTCATGTGTCTCGTTAGATTTTGTTTCTGTGTACATGAATAATCACATAGTTTACAAGAATATGGTTTTTCTCCAGAATGAGTTCTTATATGCGCTGCTAGATTTGATTTATATGAACATGAATAATCACATAGTTCACAAGAATATGGTTTTACTCCAGTGTTAGTTCTTATGTGTCTCTCTAGATTAAATTTATTTGAAAACGAATATTGACATTGTTCACAAGAATATGGCTTTTCTCCAGTGTGAGTTTCCATGTCTTTCGCAAGATTTTGTTTCTCAGAACATGAATATTCATATTGTTCACGAGAATATGGATTTTCCTCAGTGTGAGTTCTCATATGCATCGCTAGATTTGGTTCATCAGAACGGGAATATTGACATTGTTCACGAGAATATGAATTTTCTTCAGTGTGAGTTCTCATATGCATCGCTAGATTTGGTTCCTCAGAACGGGAATATTGACATTGTTCACGAGAATATGAATTTTCTTCAGAAGGAGTTCTTAAGGGATTTGCTAGATTTGATTTATCAGAAGAAACAATTTCACACCAATCCTCAGCGTGCTTTATCATATGTCGTATTAGATTTTCTGTCTGAGAAAAAATCGATGCACATATTGTACAGAAATAAGGATTTTCTCTAGTGTGGTTCATAATATGTTGCACTAGATGTTTTTTTCGAGAAGAGGAAAATTCACAAACTAAACAACAATATGCTTTATATTTACTGTGTACTGGCATGTTACAATGATTATTATTTTCTGAAACAAGAATATCAATTTTGTTATAACAAATTTTTCAGATTTTTTTATTTAGAAGTTGAGATGTGTTTTTGCCACAGATTTTGGTTTATATCTTCCAAACACCAATATGATTTCATCCGTTGCAAATATTAAAGAAAATATAGACCCGTCCAGATTCACTACAAGCTTTCAAGCAGGAACATCTGCAAAGAAAAATAAATTATATTAAATTTTATTATTTATTTTTAATATTATTTTAAGTGATTTGTGTTAAAATAAGTTTAAATTTTCATCGTTATGGAATTTGCTTGGCTCTTTAAGAATACTATTTAAGGATTTCTATTATATTGACAATCATAACTATGACTAATATATTTTATATTGATACAATCATAACTATGACTGGACGAAGTAAAGAATAGATACCCTGTAGCAGACGACGACGCCTGGCGGTGCCAGGCGCACAATTCAACTAACACCGGTGATTCGACCTTGACATTGGCACAAGCACACGGCGTCGGTTGTTTGTAAACACGTCAAATAGCAAACATGCTCGAATATTCACCAGCATTTTTTTTTAAATATATTTACAAAACCTTTGAAGATTTAAAAGAAAAAGTATATATTTACAAAACATTTTTTTTAAAATAAGTAACAAAACGAACGTATTTAAATAAAAGATATTTAAATAAACGGGTGTCTCTTTCTGTTTCGGATTTTTGCGACCAAGATTGATTTTTATGTGCCGTGTTTTTTTTTTTTGGGGGGGGGTTCTGTGTGCGTTTTTAAGACAATTCAATATTTATTCTTTAAAACATTAACTTTAGCGACAATTAATATATTTTCAAAATAATACTTTTAAATATTACATTTTTACGAATATTCGCAAGCAAGATTTAAAAAAAAAAAAAAAAAAAAGACGAGGTGTTTTTTTTTTTCAATTAAATTATAAACTTTATTTGAACTTTCAACAAACTTTTACAGACATAAAAATAGACTTTATGGATATTTTATAATAATTTTTTAAAAATATATTTAACGAAAAGTTTTTTTTTTATCATTTCATTGTTGAATAAAATTTCAAAGTAATAAATGGTGAAAAAAAATATCTCGAAAAGAAAAAACACCTTGTCTTTTTTTTTTGTTTTAAATAAAACTTTAATTTTAAAATTTCGATGTTTGAAAAACAGTCCATAATATATATTTCATTATAAAAGTTCTATTTTTGTTTGATAAAAAGAATAAAACAGTTAATAAATAATTAAAAAAAAACAACAGTCCATTAAGTTCAAATAAAGACTGTTTGAATAAAACTTATAAAAAAAGGTTCATTCTATACGGTTTTGGCCATTTCTTTTTTGTGCATTTTTGATACAATTCAATATTTATTTACAGTGCGATGTATGTCGGTGGTCAGTGAAGGAGAAATCCTTTTAGGCCGAGGCAATTTTTATGCATAATAAAATCACAAGTATAAACAATTGAGATAAAAAAAATATATTATTTTATTCACATCTTTTTATAACTTTTATTTTTATAAAGATGAAATGTAGTATCACAAGATAGAAATCTTTTTATAATTTTTATTTAAAAAAAAACTGTCTGTAAAAGTTTGTTGAAAGTTCAAATAAAGTTTATAATTTAATTGAAAAAAAAAAACACCTCGTCTTTTTTTTTTTAAATCTTGCTCGCGAATATTCGTAAAAATGTAATATTTAAAAATATTATTTTGAAAATATATTGTCACTGAAGTTAATGTTTTAAAGAATAAATATTGAATTGTCTTAAAAACGCACACAGAACCCCCCAAAACACGGCACATAAAAATCAATCTTGGTTGCAAAAATCCAAAACAGAAAGAGACACCCGTTTATTTAAATATCTTTTATTTAAATACGTTCGTTTTGTTACTTATTTTAAAAAAATGTTTTGTAAATATATACTTTTTCTTTTAAATCTTCAAAGGTTTTGTAAATATATTTTAAAAAAAATGCTGGTGAATATTCGAGCATGTTTGCTATTTGACGTGTTTACAAACAACCGACGCCGTGTTCTTGTGCCAATGTCAAGGTCGAATCACCGGTGTTAGTTGAATTGTGCACCTGGCACCGCCAGGCGGTGTCGTCTGCTACAGGGTATCTATTCTTTACTTCGTCCCTATGACTAATATATTTTATATTGATACAATCATAACTATGATATCTTTTATATTGATACAATCATAACTATGATATCTTTTATATTGATACAATCATAACTATGATGAATATCTTTTATATTGATACAATCATAACTATGATGAATATCTTTTATATTGATACAATCATAATATGATGAATATATTTTATATTGATACAATCATAACTATGATGAATATCTTTTATATTGATACAATCATAACTATGATGAATATCTTTTATATTGATACAATCATAACTATGATGAATATCTTTTATATTAATACAATCATAACTATGATGAATATCTTTTATATTCATACAATCATAACTATGATGAATATCTTTTCTATTCATACAATCATAACTATGATGAATATCTTTTATATTGATACAATCATAACTATGATGAATATATTTACATTGATACAATCATAACTATGATGAATATATTTATATTGATACAATCATAACTATGATGAATATATTTATATTGATACAATCATAACTATGATAAATGTCTTTTATATTGATACAATCATAACTATAAGAAAAACCATTTAAAAGTTGTTATAAAATTTCTGATTGTTTTTTGTTGCTTTTCATCATATCTAAGATCTGTTCGGTCTCTTGATTGAATGTACCCTCATTCTTGTACAATAATCATGCAGCTGATGCGTTTCTTTGTGATTATTATTGCTTTTTAATTCTTACCGTCCTTATGCTTTCCCATACACTAAACAATCATAACTATGTGAATATCTTTTATATTGATACAATCATAATTGTTCTTTTGTCAAAATTGGAATAGTCTTATAGCCACAATACAGTCGTTGATCACGACATGTTCAAAGGTGAATTATAATTTATATATTTTATCATTGTAAACACAAGAATATACATGATAACGACATAATATATATATATATATATATATTAGTATTGTACCGATTAATCGGAATCGGGAATCGAAAAAATCGGTAGTTGTCGGGGTATCGGATTCGGTATCGGAAACATGTGTGCCTAATTTCTGATTCTAAAACCGATTTTATAATATTTTATGTTAATTTTTCATTGCTGATACCGTTGATAAATATTTATTCCTTTGAAACTATTAATAAAACTAACCTTTTTAGATCATGATAAAATTAAAAGAAGATCTAAATTTATTTTATCTGCGTAAAACAAACAAAATAAAAATTGAAACTGCGAAAATTCGCTAGATAACCTTTAGAAGAATGTAGTTTATTTTCAAGGTATTAAAAAAATTGTTTACATTTAAAGAAATATTTTGTCAAGAAAAATAAAATCAAACATTATTGCTAATTAAATCAAAAGTAGAATATAGTAGTGTTGGATTTTGTCCGCTTAGGTTTTTGTCTGCTCCCTTACTCGGCATTGGCAAATATACAAGGAATGGCGAAAGGTGTGAAAAGGATTGGCCTTGAATTGAATTTGAAATGAACTCGTGAAATGTCATGTTTCCGTGTGATTTTCTTTGATTCTGACGGTATCATTTATATTTTAAAACACTCTTTTGATGGGATGTGCCTCCTAGCGGCTTCGGCTGCATGGAGACAGGGTAGTACATGTCAAGGATTCGTCACTTGACACTCAGACCAACAGGTGAGGGGCCGGGAACCGGCCCAGCACCTGTTGGACTGAAGTACACCGCCTGGGTAATACCTAGGAGGTCCACCCTCCCAGGCCTTGCCACCGGGCTTTCCGGTGGGGCAAGTTTATTGCTTGCTGCCTGAGGCGCCCCGACCGGGGAATGCCGACGGGGTTACTCAGGCAATTTTTAAAATTGCAGGAGTGCCCCTCCTTTAGGGGAGCCTGCGGGTATCCCACTTTCCAGGCCTTGTGCCAAATATTGCCGATGTGGGCGGCAATTAAATATATACTTTGGAATTCCCACGGCGGGGCCAATGCCGTCTAGAGCGCACCAATCTCACTCCCCTATATAATTAAATAAAAATCTAGACCACTAACTGAAAGTATTTGGGCATACATAACATCTTCGATACCGTTTGGCTTCGACAATTTAGCAACATAAAATGTAAGTTTATTTTTAAATAACTATTTTAAAGATACTCAAAATGCGTTTCATGATATGAAAATTAATTACCAGTATATTTTTACTTTATTTTTGCTTAATATATATTTTAATGTGATGCAAAAGTGCGAATTGTTTTTGTTTTTCTTTTGTAAAAGTCAAATATATTCTTTTGTTAGGTAGAAGTGTAACTTATCTTGCCTTTGGTAACATTTATTGGGTGAGTTTCTACTAGTATATTGTTTTAATTTTTATTTTTTGAGAAAGTTAAAAGTTGTACGTCGGCATTTTTTCTTGTTCTCACATAACATAGAAACGCACCCAAGAAATGTCACTATCAGTATTTTTATTTCTGATTTCTGAGCTATTATCGAGGCTCAAATATGGCTTAAATAATATCACCATTTTTATTTTGTTTTAACTTAATAGGCTTTACACTACCATTATTTTAAGTTAAAAAAACACTTTAAAATAAGTGAAAGTGCAAAAAAAAAAAAGAAAAGAAAAAATTATCCAGGTAGTTGAAAATGTAGCTTCCCTTGTTTTTCGTAACATTTATTCGTTTGTATTCATTTATTTCGCCCCCTTTTCTTCCTTTCTTATTTTGAAAAATCATCCACCAGACGAGAAGCAAAAAATAATAAATTTAAGAATATAGAGTGTCTGTTTTACAGGTAAATTTAACAGAAAATGAGCATCCATATCCAAGTAATTGTGACGTTTAAGGACAGGTAACCAAAGATTGCTATAATCTGTAAGTTCTGTGCGTTTGTGGGAGGTTACTTTTTAAGTGATAATATGCAGGTGTTGTGAACTTAACAGCCTAACTAAGGATAAGTTGTAAAACAATTTAATGAACACTCATAATAATTTATGAAAATGAAAACGATTTTACTTTAAATAAATATATATACTAAACTGATCCCGCTCTCTAAATTTCAAATTAGTTGAGTTTTTTTTAATATTTTCACATAATCGCCTTAAAATGTAGAATCTCATTTTGTCTGGGATGTGCGAGTTAGTTTACATGTGATTCTATTTACTTGTCGTCTCCTACCCGAAGACAGTGTTAGACACAAGGTCGGTTTTTAATATAAGGAATCCAACTCTCCCAAAAGGGATACTCTGGATTGAAACGGCAATAAAACTTGTCTCAGTCTAGAAGGATTTTTCTGTCAGTGGCAGAGGATATAAAGGATAAAGTATAATATCAGAACAGATACTACACTTTGAATTATTTATTAGGTAAACTATATAGCATATTTTCACAAATTAGGTACAATACCATCAAATGTGTGAGGAATTGGAAGTTGTGGTAATACTCTATCTTACACTTTCTAGAATCATTTCAGTTATCACAGTAACACATTTATTCTAGAGGTCATGATATTTACAATATCCATAATTTTAATTTTCAAAATAGATTTTAAGACCGTCCTGAAGAGGGATTTAGTGGGCTATGCTAGTTTTTAATAAGAACTGAATCATCTCCCCAATGATATTTAAAAATAAATATTGCTTAATATTTTACTCTGTTATTTTGTAAGCTGTTGGTGCTCGGAAAAATTGCAAGGGAATAAATATCAGGGTAAATGTGACAACGGCAAAAATGGTAAAAATGGATAAATAGGGGAAAACCGCATTTTAGTAACAGAAAATTAGGACTGTTGTTGGAGAAGTGCCGGGTTCAGCTCTCTACCCTTTAGTTTAAAATATGGCTAACCCCTCACCACCAAATTTTAAAATGACTATTTGTAAATAAGTATTTACACTGATGGGGGGGTTAGGTTGTCACTCATATAGTTTAAAAGAGGAACACGGTAGTTTAACAGGTGCTTTTGCAGTGAATTTAAACGTTTTTTCCAGAAGTAACGCGTCGACATTTACCGAGTATGGAACCGTTTAACATTTCACAGAAATTCTGTGTTTACATTTGGTAGAGGGGCGGGGCGGAGCGGGTATATTGTGTGTTTTATGGGAAAAACGGTTAATTAAACTGCAAAAGCACCTGTTAAACTACATCAATTCTATAATTAAATATCCCCTCCCCTCCCAAAACCGAACGAAAAACATAAAATATGCTTTTGTAAACCAATCGTGCAAACTTATTGACAATATTTTTACTATCAAAGGAGGTGAAAACTTTATTTTATGATAAATATTTCTTGTCATTTAAAATGTCCACTGTGTATTCATGCACTTTGTAAAAACGTCAAGTGACTACTCGCAGTTTAGTAAGAAAGTGAAAAAAATGAATATAATTAAGAAAGGGAAACCATTAATATAATTAAAAAAGTGAAAAAAAAGATTGTTCGTTTCGATATCAGGAAGCGGAAAAATATCCGGAAGCGTGAGGGGGGGGGGTCATTTCGGCCTTGAAACCGAAAAATGTTTTTTGTGCCATGTTTTTGTCCTTTTGGCTCTTTTTAGTGTTTTTCTTTAATGGGGAACAAGATGGCCGCCAGCAAAAACAATAGTGAATACGTTTGATACTGAAGGTCTTCAAATATTGATAACTACTTGTTTGCACAAAAAATGAATGCCATATTCATTCTCAACGTACCCGAAAACCTCCCAAAGTCGAAAAGTAACGGTGAATGCCGAGGGGTCGGTAAACTAAAAAAAAAAAAAAAAAAAAAATACTAAAAAATAAATAAATACAAACACAATTCATTATTTAACATGTTTAAAAGAGTTCTTCGTTTATACTATTAAGTTCCCGTAAATCGCTACTTCATTTCGGAAACATCGACGTTTTTTCGCCTAAATTTCGAAAATATAAACATTTTAAAAAGATTAATGCCTTTCAAAAAATGCCAATAAAGGCTAAATTTGGCCAAGAAAGTCGATGCTTCCAAAATGGGGCATCGATTTGTTAGAACGTTGAATTAGAAACGAGAGCACCCCTGAAAAAATGTTAATTATTGGTTTATCTTTAATTTATTTGGTATAATCTGGTACATTAGTGACCATTCGATAATAATCTGTTGAAGAAAAATTAATCAGTAGACGAAAATAAAAAAAGTTATAGAGGGCATACCACTTCCATATATTGCAGATTAAAATAAAACCTATTCCGTTGGAACTTCTGCAGTTTACGAACGGTGTTGTTTTTAAGATAAGAGTTTTAGTTTAAATGCAAATTTATAGTATTTACTGTTAGATGAAAGTACATGTGTTGTTTCTGATTGATTTTTAAAACGTTAACAAACCTTTCTGTTGGAACTTCTGCAGTTTACGAACCGTGTTTATTATTATTATTATTATTAATAATAATATTTAGTTAGGAGTTTTTCAGGTTAAATTCAAATTTATATTATTTATTTTTAGTTTAAGTTCGAAATAGTTAAATGAAGCCCCCTCCCTCTTCTGGTTGGATTTCTAAATAAAACGTTATTATTTCAATTACAATTTAACAAATTTTATTGTAGTGTTTTTCTTAACTTATATAACAGTAAAATGATTTTTAAATGTTTTCATAAATAGCATTTTTCATTAATGCCGTATTTCATAGAATACATTCATGAATTCATTGGTTTTCATACGACGGCGCCATTAATTTTTGTAAAATATATATATATATATATATATATATATATATATATATATATATATACTTATCTCTACAGTATAGCAGAATACGGGGCGTACTATATTTTAGTGAGGATTTTCAAATTAAATCCAATTTTTACTGTGTTTTTTTTTGTTAGATAACAGATAAAAACGTCCATTCCTTTTTTATTTTTTCTCTTATAGCTAATGTAAAAAATGAAAATATATTTTAATTAATGTTGGAAATATTTTTATAGTAATTATTATCTTTCAGATTAGCAAAACAATAGTTTCAGTAATTTTACGAAAAACTTTTCAATCTTTAAAAAAATAAATTATAAATGTTCTTTTAGTGGGACAAACATTACTAATATACCATTAAGTAGGAAATGCTTTGAAGAATCGATACAAAAAAAGAAAGAAAAAATCGATAAATAACTGCACATTTTGCTAAAAATACGATAATTTCTTTCGACAATTCCTTGTTACTTAATATCACTTCACCTGTGGTCGACTATAGATGCTAAAAATAGTTGTTCTGTTTTAACAAACAGTTGTTACCTTTCCCCTTTTGCAAAATTACGAACATGCCTGCACGATCCAAATTGCCAATAAACTAGGAAGAGGGACCGAAATTTACTGGGTTTTTTTCATTCCAGAAAGACAATGAATTACATTGCAGATGATTGCGATAAAAAAAAAAAAATCACACCATCTCCATACAGCAAAGTGAAGTTATGAAATGTTTGAGACTAAGAAAAAAAAACGTGTGGTATTTCAATTTTTTTCTTTCATTTATATCATTTTTTTTTTACATAGGCATCGCCATTTATCAAGGCCAAGGGCCACTCGAGGATAAGGTTTAAAAGGTGTACAGTAGTCAATTGGACAACATAGTAATTGTCAGTAATGGAGCTTTAGTAAATTTGCTAAATTAAATGGAACGGCTTATCAAGAAGTTGTTTACATTGGACTTGAAGACAACCATATTGTAGTCAGTTGGAAAGCATGAAAACGGAAAAAAAGAAAGAAGCTTTGTTCATGGAATCTACGTTTAGGTTTAGTCACATAAAAAGTGTGTGGGGGTTATTGATAGTGTTTTCAACTAGACGAGTATTTCTTGTGAAAGTTTGGCCAAAAAATATGTCACTTTATTTCATCAAGTAGTTTTGGCTGACTTCAACGCGCTCTCATAAGAATGTAGTTTTCCGCTGAAAAAAAAAACAAAAAAAACTACTGAATCAAATTAAATAAAAAAATATTTTCGGAGATATTCAGTCCAAAACGCTTATAAAAGTTTATAAAAAAAAATAAAGGTATTTAGCTGAGAAGACAACACACATAAAAGATTTTGGATTAGTGCATTTATTGATCCGAGCTATTTTTTTTTATAATTGTTTAATAATAATAAGGTACTTGTACAATTTAGTAAAGACATTCGAAAATGAAAATATCGAAAAAGGTCATATTGTACGTATCCGTTTTGGACTGAATGTCTCTGAAAAAAAATGTTCGTTCCATATCGGAGACGGGCAATATAATTTTTTTCGATATTTTCATTTTTTAATGTCTTGACTAAACTGTACAAGTGCCAATAATAATAATTAGTCGAATCTTTTTTACAGATTATACATTGCCTTTTACTGTAAATAGGATGTTCCGGTTAAATTCAATTCTTATGGTTTTTATTATTTAGTAAATTTTAGATGAAACTACATATTATTATTTTATGTTCCCGCTAACCATGTTAAGCATGGGTTTCTATATAATACGTTACTATTTCAGCACGGTCCGTGTTTTGTATACGCACCAAAAAGTTAAATTGTAGTTTAATTTGAAAGAAAAGGGGTTTTTAAATTAATGTTTGTTCAATTCCGGGTCCATTAATAAAAAAAAAAACAAAAAAAAAAAAACTTATTTTTATTTAAAAAAAAAACATAAGGAAAAGAAAAAGAAATATTTTTAAATAGTAAATTGATTTCTATAAATTCCTGTACACAATTTTGGAGGGACCGATTTAAAATATTGTACGTTGAAATGACTTCACAGTCGACATTCATTTAAAGTGAAAACTATACATTTACCATTTCAATTTCTTTACCGTTTAAATTTCTGGTGCTAGTGCACTTACTGATCTGAGCTATTAACCCTAACCTGACTTCACAGTCGACAGTCATTTAAAGTGGAAAACTATACATTCACTATTTCAATATCTTTACCGTTTACACTTTAATGAAAATTTCTGCTGTTACTGCACTTACTGCTCCGAGCTATTTTTAAAATCGTCTTTCCGAGTTTAATTAACGTTTTTTTTTTATTCAATTACAATTGAATACAAAAACAAAAAATACAAAAATAGGTTAAGGTAAAGATATTTAAAAAATCGTATTTCCAAGTTTAATTAAAGTTTTATATGTTTTTTATTCAATTGTAAGGTTAAGTTATCGAATATGTAAAAAAAAAAAAACACACCCCCTCCCCTCCTCATGTAAGGTATGGCTTTTAAAATAATAACGCCATTAGTTCAGCACGGATCAATAAGTGCACTAGTACCAAATTTCTTTAAGCAAAACTGATCCGGTAAAGAGGAAATCAAGATTTTCATACGAATAAAACTTTAAAAAAAAACACTGACTTAAAATGCATTGCATTGTTAAAAGTAATAAAATATTGCAAAACAATCTTACCTTTCGTTGTAAACAATTGGATACGAAAAAAAGGCAATCAAAAATTGGATAATTTCTTTTTTTTTTTGTTCAAAACTGAAAATTTGGTCCTTTTGTAGGGATTTCTCTAGTAAACTGAAACAATTTCAATTTCGTATGTCCAATTCATTAAGGAATCCAAGAATAAATGAGGATTGAAAAAGTTAAAAACTAAAAAAAAACGATTGAAACGTGGATTTAAAAAAATGGATGAACAAAAAATGAAAGTTTAAAATGAAAATATATCAAGATTAAAAAAGATTAAAAAAGATAAAATGTTGTAATGAAACGTTTTCAGTTTTTAAATGTCTGTTAATTACGTGTTAGAAAAGGTTTTCTTATCAAGTTTAGAACGTATTGTTTTTCATAAGACTAAAATAATTAAACATAAAACTAAGGTATCTTTGTTCTGCGTTGCTTATATGCTAACGGTTAACAGCAGTTCGAATAAATATTTCAATGCATATATATATATATATATATATATATATATATATATATTTAAATATATATTATGTAAATATATATGCATTTAAATTAAATTAGTATATATATATGTATATATATATGTATATATATATATATATTAATTTAATTTAAATGCATATATATTTACATAATATATATATATATATATATACACACATATATATATATATATATATATATATATATATATATATATATATATATACACATATACACACACACACACGTTTATTTTTATTACCGTATCTTTCTGTCAAGTTATATTATTGTTTCAACTACCCGGCCGTTTTTTTGCCGTAGCTTCCTCGGACTTTTACAGTATCGAATCGAGCACTTCAGTTTTTAGTAATTACTATTTCTACTGTGTATATATATATATATATATGTACTTATATATATATATATATATATATATATATATGTATGTATTTATATAAACATAAATTTAAATTTATATTTCTAATAATAATCTGTTTTTTTTTTCCTGACATTTTCACTCTAAACAAAGCACAGTGCCACTTTGATATAGGGGGCAAATATTTCGGACATAATTTATAAAAAAAACTGTTTAATGTGTAGAGGTAGAAGTTTGCTGTTTGTAGGGTTTGTCTGTGGTGTTTACGTCGAAGGGGTAAAAGACGTAGTTCGTCGGAGCACATTCCATTAAAGTACTTGTAAAACAGGCAGGGGATGCAACATTTCGTCAGTGGGACAGCAATTAGAATAGAATCCGCACTATCCATTAGGCTTAAACGCCTAATGGATAGTGCGGGTTCTATTAAGTTGGCGACTCTCTTTTGGACCCTTTCTGAAAAAGGGACCAGTAGCAGATGCACCAGCCGAAATATGGCAACAATACTATATACATGGGCGAATGGTGGACTTGTAAATGAACAGGATACTCTCAGGCGTAACTTCATAACACGATGGAGTAAGCCCATCTTCTTTGCAGCAGGCTTTACAATGAACTCAATGTACGTGCTCCTACTCATGTTCCTCCTGAACGTTAAATCGAGGTGTTTGAAATAAGTACGTTCAGGTAATGTATCATTAGCCATGGCTAATAGTGGTTGAAAAGGTTACTTGTAGTTATTAAAGGCAAGGAGTTTAGTCTTGGCAGCATTGAATGTGACCATCCATTTTGTCCCGTTTCACCGCAGATCAGACGTCTTCCTCTAGGATTCCCACCATTATCCTGGATACGTGTATATTCGTTTTCCCCTCGTGTCTGTTATAGAGCGTGGTGTCTTCAGCGAATATACCCATCTCAGAGACAATGTAATCGGGTGTCATTTATGAATATTAGGAATAATCAAAATTCGTGGATCTACCCATGAGGTACACCCGCATTTATATTATAGCGTTTGTATGAACGACAATCGAGGGCAACTTGGATTCTTCTTTTCATTAAGAAGAATTTAATTATGTTAAATATTCGTCCAGTAATACACTGGGATCTGATTTCCATGAGAATACTATTATTCAATATCTTCAGTTCGATTGGTTTCAATAAATTGGATGTAACACTTTGACAGTTATGGTCGTCAAAATCCAAATCTATTTTCTATAACAAAAACTTAAACAAAAATTTTTTTCATCTTTCGTTTTTGACAAAATACCAACAAACCAAATTTAAAAATTTCATCAATGCAAAAAGTAACGCTTATTTCTATTAATCACTTTTTACTCATTTTCATATAAAATTCACATAATTACATTACAAGTCATAAACCTATTCATTATCTTCATACACACATTTAAAATTAAAAAAAAACGTAGTGCTTTATTAAATTAGAGATGACAACTTAAAAAAAAAAACTATCGGTGTTTTCATCACAAAAAATTTTCCTTTCTTCTTCCATATGTTTATTGCCGATAAATTTCCACGAACATGTAAGGGTCGCCTGTTTGTTAAACACGTTACCGTGGGGCTGCTTCTTTGTAGATTGTATGATTTGACCGAGGAGTGAATTCCGGGCTCTCAGTCCATTAGCGACCACTCTAATCAGCATGCTATATATGTTAGAGTACTTGGTGACATTTGATTTGAAGAAGTCTATGTTGTAGTCTACAAGGAAGCAGTCCCATGGTAATATGCTCCATGAACGAAGAACCCTTACATTTTCAGAGAAATATCTCCTGAGACTGGGCCCATGAAAGACAAAGGAAAGTCTTCTTGACGTTTCTGAATTTTTGAGATGAGGGTTGATTATTTTTATTATAATTCGTCGGACTACTGTTCTCATCTTGAGTGTGATTTTCACAACGTTTCGGTCGATATAACCTCCGATCTTTTTCATGTGTATCTTGTCGAACCCGAGAATGTTTCTGCTCGAAATCCTGTCCAAATTTCCGAGTTCGACAGAAACATTCCCGAGTTCGACAAGATACACCTGAAGAAGGTCAGAGGTTATATTGACCGAAACATTGTGAAAATCACACTCAAGATGAGAACAGTAGTCCGACGAATAATAATACAGAAAGTTTTCTTGTGATGAAAACACCGGGAGTTTTTGTTTTTTGAAGTTAGTAATCTCTGTTTTAGTAAAGCATAAATTATGTTAAAATGTGTGTATGAAGATATTGAATAGGTTTAACACTAATACATTTATGTAAATTTTATATGAAAATGATTTGAAAGCGATTAATATAAATCATTGCTAATTTTTGCATAGAAGTAATTTTTAAATTCGGTTTGTATTGAGGATTATGTAAAAAGAAGATGAAAAGACTTTTGTTTAAACTTTTGTGATAGAAAAAAGATTTGGATTTTAACGACCATTATTGTCAAAGTGTTACAGCCAATTTACTGAAACCAATCGAACTGGAGATATTAAATAATGGACGAATACTTAACATAATTAAATTCTTTTTTAGTAAAAGAAGAATCCATGTTGCCCTCGATGGTTGCACATCAAAACAACCTGATATAAATGCGGGTGTAGCTCAGGGATTGATTATCGGATCTTTATTATTCCTAATATTCATAAATGACCCCTGATGAAATTGTCTCTGAGATGGGTATATTTGCTGACGCCACCACGCTCTTTAATAGACATGATGGGAAAACGAATTAACACCAATCAAAGGCAAAACGGGGACAAAATGGATGGTCACATTCAATGCTGTCAAGACTAAGCTCCTTGTATTTAACAATTACAAGAAAAATTCTCAACAACTAATAGACATGACTAACGTTCAGGAGGAACATGAGTTGGAACAGATACGTTTAGCTCATTGCCAAGGCTGCTGCAAAGAAGATGGGATTAACTTACTTACGCCTAGGAGTATTCTGTGCGCTTACAACGCCACCATTCACCCATGTATATAGTATTGTTGCCACATTTGGGCTGGTGCATCTGCTACTTGTCTCCACTTCAAACAGGGTCCAAAAGATAGTCGCCAACTTAATATATCCCGCACTATCCGTTAGGCTTAAACTGCTGTCCCACTGACGAAATGTTGCATCCTCTGCCTGTTTCACAAGTACTTTAATTGAACTGACAAGACTAAGCTCCTTCTTTAATAATTACAAGAAACATTCTCAACAACTAATAGACATGACTAATGATACATTACCTGAAAATATTTCTTTCAAACTCCAAGGAACATGAGTTGGAACAGATACATTGAGCTCATTGCCAAGGCTGCTGCAAAGAAGATGTGCTTAACCACCGTGCTATAAAGTTAATTACGCCTGAGAGTATCATGTGCATTGAAAACGCCACCATTCGCCCATTTATATAGTATTGTTGCCATTTATATAGTATTGTTGCCATGTATGTAGTATTGTTACCATTTATATAGTATTGTTACCATTTATATAGTATTGTTACCATTTATATAGTATTGTTACCATTTATATAGTATTGTTACCATTTATATAGTATTGTTACCATTTATATAGTATTGTTACCATTTATATAGTATTGTTGCCATTTATATAGTATTGTTACCATTTATATAGTATTGTTGCCATTTATATAGTATTGTTACCATTTATATAGTATTGTTACCATTTATATAGTATTGTTGCCATGTATGTAGTATTGTTGCCATGTATATAGTATTGTTGCCATGTATATAGTATTGTTGTCATGTATATAGTATTGTTGCCATGTATATAGTATTGTTGTCATGTATATAGTATTGTTGCCATGTATATAGTATTGTTGCCATATTTCGGCGGGTGCATCTGCTACTTGTCTCCCCCTCAAACAGGGTCCAAAAGAGAGTCGCCAACTTTATATATCCCGCACTATCCGTTAGGTTTAATCTGCTGTCCCACTGACAAAATATTGAACCCTCTGCCTGTTCCACAAGTACTTTAATCGAAGGTGCTCCGACGAACTACAAGCCCTTGTAGCCCTTCGACGTACACACCACAGACAAACAATACAAACAGCAAAATTCCACCCCTATGCATTAGAAATCCGTAGATGTAAAAATGTACAAGGTTTTAGAATTGCCGTCCGGATTTCTGTTTTCCTGACTTTACTGACATGCAGAAGTTCATATGTAATATAAACAGACATCTTGCTGCTCAGCTCCCTACATAGTACCCCTAGAAATTATGTACCAAATAGTTGCCCCCTTTATCAAAGTGGCACTCTGCCTATTTTGGAGTGAGTTGCAATAAACAACATAGATTTATTATTAGAAATATACATTAACAAAAAATAATATATATATATATATATATATATATATATATATATACATGTGTGTGTATCTGAATATATATATGTAATATATCTGAATATATAATAACTATATATTTTAACATATATATATATAAAGATCTATATTAAAAATTTAAATATATATATATTTTATTATATATATATTTAAATATATACATTTAAAAATATTTATATATTTAAATATATATATATATATATATATATATATTTAAATATATATATATATTAAAAAATCTATATATATTTAAATATATATATATTTAAATATATAAATATATATAAATAAATATATATATATATTTAAATATATAAATATATATATATATATGTAAATATATAAATATATATATATATATATATATATGTAAATATATATATATATATGTAAATATATAAATATATATATATATATATATATATATATATATATATATATATATCAGAATAAAATAAAAAATACCAACGATGGTTGAAGTTATGTTGTTCTATATATATATATATATATATATATATATATATATATATATATATATATATATGTATATATATATATATATATATATATATATAAAATAAAAAAAATACCAACGATGGTTGAAGTTATGTTGTTCTATATACAAATACAGAAATATTTACATAATATATATTTGCATAATATATATTCAGTTAAACAGTTATATAAACTGTTCTTGGCCGTTAGCATATAAGTAACGCAGAACAAAGATATCTTAGTTTTATTCTTTTTCTCATTTTTAATTATTTTAGTCTTATGAATGGACAATACGTTGATAGGAAAACGTTTTCTAACACGTAATTAACGGACATTTAAAAACTGAAAACGTTTCATTATAACGTTTTATCTTTTTATTTTTTAATCTTTTTTAATCTTCATATATTTTCATTTTAAACTTTCATTTTTTGTTCATCCATTTTTAAAATCCACGTTTCAATCGTGTTTTTGAGGTTTTAACTTTTTCCATATTCATTTATTCTTGGATTTCTTAATGAATCGGACATTTGAAATTGTATTAATTTTGTAAAGAAATCCCTACAAACGGACTAATTTTCAATTTTTGATATAAACAAAAACAAATCATCCAAATTTTTTATTGCCGTTTTCGTATTCAATTGTTTACAATGAAAGGTAAGATTGTTTTTCGATATTTTATTACTTTTAACAATGCAATGCATTTTACGTCAGTGTATTTTTTATTTTATTTCTATGAACATCTCGATTTCCTCTTTACCGGATCAGTTTTTTGTTTAAAGGAATTTAAACGGTAAAGAAATTGAAATGGTAAAATGTATAGTTTTCCACTTTGAATGACTGTCGACTGTTAAGTCATTTCAACGTTCAATATTTTAAATCGGTTCCTCCAAAATTCTCTACAGGAATTTATAGAAAGCAATTTACTATTTTAAAAATATATATATATATATATTTTTTTTTTTTTGAAACTAAAATCCATTTGTTTTATAAATGGATCCGGAATTTAACAAACATTATTTTAACAAACCTTTTTCTTTTTTGGCGCTAATACAAAACACGGACCGTGCTGAAATAGTAAGGTTACAAAAAAACTTTTTTTAAAACAAATATATAACAAGTAGACGTATTTTAAAGTTTTATTTGTTTCGAAAATAAAATGTCGAATTGCAGAGTTCAAAAGAAAACAACATGGCCGACACGTATAAATGTTTGTAGTTTTTGTTTTTTATGATTTAAGCAATTATCGATTAAAAAAATAGCTCAGAGATCAGTAAGTGCACTAGCACCAGAAATTTAAACGGTAAAAAAATTGAAATGGTAAATGTGTAGTTTTCCACTTTAAATGACTGTCGACTATGAAGTCATTTCAACGTTCAATATTTTAAATCGGTTCCTCCAAAATTTTGTTCAGGAATTTATAGAAAGAAATTTACTATCTAAAAAAATCTTTTTTATTTTTAATTTTCTTTGAAAACTAAAAGTTTGGTACTCATGCAGAGAGTGACCCGTGCTGAAATAATAACGTTATTTAAAGAGCCATTCTTAACATGGGGAGAAGAGGGTGTTCTGTACCTATTCTGTACTTTAAACTTACAATTGAATAAATAAACATATCATAAAACTTCAATTAAACGTGGAAATACGATTTTTAAAAAGCGCGGATCACTCTCTGCATTAGCACCAAACATTTATTTGTTTTATAAATGGATCCGGAATTGAACAAACATTAATTTAACAAACCTTTTATTTCCTTTCAGATTAAATTATAATTTAACTTTTTGCTGCTTATACAAAATACGGACCGTGCTGAAATAGTAACGCTATTATTTAAAAACCCATGCTTAACATGGTGAGCGGGAACATAAAATAATATTCTGTAGTTTCATATAAAATTTAATAAACAACAAAAACCATAAGAATTGAATTCAACCTGAACATCCTATAATAAGTAAAAGACAATGTAATCTGTAAAAAAAAAAGATTCGGAATAAATGTTTCGAATTATTATTATTAAAAAATATGAAAGTTAAGAACCCCAATCAGAGAATTTGAATTTAACCTGAAAGTCCTATCTAAAAAAAAAAAAACGATTCGTAAACTGCATAAGTTCCAACGGAATAGTTTTTTTTTTTTATCTGCAATATATGGAAGTGGTGGTATTTATTTTCGTCTGCTTAATTTTCTTTTTTTCAACAGATTATTACCGAATGGTCACTGGTGATTATCCAAAATAAATTAAAGAAAAATCAATAACCAACATTTTTTTAGGGGTGCTCCCATTTCTAATTCAACATTCTAACAATTTGATTCCTCATTTTCGAACCATCGACTTGGGGGGGGGCAAACTTAGCATTTTCTTGGCATGTTTTGAAAGCCAACTAGCTTTTTTAAAAAGTCTATATTTACGAAATTTAGCCGAAAAAAGTCGTTGCTTCCGAAATGGAGTATCGATTTACGGGAACTTCGTATTAGAAACGAAGCACTCCTTTATAATGAATTGTGTTTGTATTTTTGGCACTTGTACAGTTTAGTCAACACATTAAAAAAATGAAAATATCCAAAAAAAAAAAAAAGGTTATATTGTACGTATCTGTTTTTGACTGAAGATCTCCGAAAAAAAATGTAATTTAATTTGATCGAGTATTTTTTTTTTTTTTACAGCAGAAAAACACGTTTTTATGAGAGCACGTTAAATTGAGCAATTATGAAAGTTGATGAACACGCCACGGGAAGATAACTCCATGTAAAGCGCCGATACTTTAATTCTCGCTTTTCTTCCTAAAAATCAAACCATTTGCTCGGTATCATAACAAATTGTTTTTTCGCTGTAAAAAAAAAAAAAAAAAAAAAAAAAAAAAAACAATACTTGATGAAATTAAGTGAACTTTTTTTTTTTTCGGAGAACTTCGTTCCATAACGGATACGTGCAATATAACCTTTTTTCATGTTTTAATGTCTTGACTAAACTGTACATGTACCGTATTTTTATTTATTTTGTTAATCTGGTTGATTAGTGACATTTCGTTAATAATCCGATGAAATTTTTTTTTTTAAAACACAAATTACAGAGGGGGCGGTACCGCTTACGTACGCCACCATGCCACATATGCATTTGTCGCAGTAAAAATATTTTTAAAAATTGACGAAAAACAATGTAAAAACATTAATTATTAATGAAAACAAATTTCGAAGATAATTAGTGAAAATGAAGTCTGCTAAAATTTTCAAAACTTTCAGAAAATAACTCCCTTGTTACGATTCGGACTCTTTTCGTTATTTGTATTCGAAACGTATTTTCATTTACGATTCGAACTCTTCCGTTTCTTTTATTTAGCAAATCTCGATTTGCGTCAATTGTATTCGAAACGTATTTTCATTTATATTTAATTTTATCGTTAGTCGTAATTTTTGAATATGTCCATAAGTGTTACATGGTAATTAATTGTACACCATTGGTTTTACTTGAAAAGTCTGTTAAAATAAATTGCTTTGACTCTCCGACTCTTCCGGAAATAAAGGATCGTAGTTATTCCCCTTGGCCGTAATTAAGGATTCCGCCATATTGATTTCTGGAAAACCCGTGTATACTTTTAAGTTTATAAAACATTTACGTTTTAAAGTTTCGACTGCAAAATAAGGTTTATAAAAGACATTTTATTAACAATTTTGAGAGAAAGAATTGTTAAATTTGAAATTAATGGTTTTATTTTTTTTATTTTGGATCCAGTTATTGAAAAAAAAATGATTTATTTTATTGTGAAATCCAAGTTGCAAACTGACAGTTTCTTTCATAATAAATTCTTTTCTATAATGCAGAGTACACATTTTTGGATGCATAAAGTTTAAGATAGTTGCCAGCCATTATGAATGATTCATTTCAACTAAGCATTCATATCTCTGGCATAAAAATATTTTTGTCCAGAATCTTCCTATATAGTAATTAAAAAAAAAAAAAACTCCGGCACGTGTGTAGGTGAGTGATCTTCTAAACTACCGCATTTTAGATGAAAACAAAATTACATACTCACCTGTCATGTCAAAATAAGTATGAATTCTATAAATTATGGAATAAGGACCAAGTAAAAAGATAATTTCCAGTGGAATAGAAAGTAAAACTTGTCGAAAATGTTGGTTGTTTAAAAAATGGAATGGAAATGAACATTTCGTTCCGTTTTAATCCTTTTCTTTATTTCAAATTGTTCTGGTCCCATATTTTATTCAAGAAATAGTTGACAAACAAAGTCCACTTTTCCAGTAAACAAGTTTAGATTTCGTAGAAAATGTTCTTTCCTTCTCACTCAAACCGAAACAGCATCTTTTCTCCCCCCCCCCGGTCATTAACACATAGTTTACGTGGTGTCTTCATTATTGGGACGAAATTTCGGAAATTTTAATACGGAATTTCACATGAAAACAATGGTATCTATGTATTCGTTGTACTTTTAAGATGATTATATCCAAAAATTTTGAAAATTGATAAAGTAGAAATTATTTATTAAAAAAAAAACGATCATAAGACACAAGAATTCAAAGTGGAGGTAATTTTTGTGTTGAATTAAACAAAATGGCGGCAATGTTTCACTTGCTAACACGATTGAAGTTGTTTTTTTGTAATTCAGTAAAATTCAGGTGATTTTGGTGGCATAATTTGGAAGCTACTCATTTCTCCCACACTCCAACATTTGATTTTCTTATTTAAAAATAAAACAAATTTAATAATTTATGTGATTTTTGGAACATGATACTTTCGTTTCGTGAAAACCTCGAGTGAAACAAATTGTAAAACAAATTGTCATGAAAAAAGTTTCTTTGACAAATAGGTTTCGTAGCCTGGTGAGAGATGCCCTTTTCTCTTCCTTGCAACCTTCCTTGCAACGGTGCAAGTGCTCGACTGAGCTCCAATCTATTGTTCCTCCCACCAAACCTTCACGAAAAACACCCGTCTTGCTGAAACCATTTCAATAATTTTCCCCACTCTTTATCTGTGCCTAAACCCAGTGGCGTAGCAAGGGCGGGGAGGGGTGCGGTCCGCCCCGGGCGGCAAGTGCCAGGTGGCGGTATTTTGAGAGGGTACAAAATAAAATAAATGAAAGCTAACAAAAAATATAAAATTTTATTCCGAAAAGGTTGTAAAACATTGGGACTTTTAGAGATATCGGAATCAGAAAAATGTGTCCCTATTTTATGAACGGCACATGTCAAGGGCGGCATTTTGAGCGGTTGAAAATAGAAAATAAAAAATAAATGAAAGCTAAAAAAATCGGAATTTTTTTTACGGAAAAATGTGTAAAAAAATCGGAACTTTTTGAGCTATTGGAATTGGAAAAAGTATCCCTATTTTACGAGCGACCCATAGCAGGGGGCGGTATTTTAGGAGGTGAAAAATAGAAAATAGATACAATAAATAGACATAAATATAAGCTAACAAAATATCTTACATTTTATACGGAAAATTTGTAAAAAAAAAAAAAAAAAAAAAATCAGTAGTTTTTGAGGGATTGAAATCGGAAAAAATGTGCCTATTTTACGGGCGGCACATACAAGGAGGCGGCATTTTGTGAGAATAAAATTTAAAAAAAAAATGGAAAAAAATAAATAAAAGCTAATAAAATATCTTTAATTTTATACCAGAAAGTTTCTAAAAAAATGGAACTTTGGAGGCATCAGAATCTGAAAAATATGCCCCTATTTTACGAGTATGTCTATGACGGCATTTTGAGAGGGTAAAAATAGAAAATAGAAAAAAAATAAATAAAAGTTAACAAAAAATCTGAAATTTTATACCGAAAGAGCAGAACATTTGGAGATATCGGAATCGGAAAAATGTGTCCCTTATTTACGATTTAAAAACCGATTGTTTTAAATTTTTAATTTAATTTTTCATTATTCCTACTAACAATAAATATTTTCCCGTGACGACGAGCGGTTCTACGCATGCGCCAGATGACGTCATGACCTGATTTACTTTAAATAGTTGAAAAACTGAACAAAATTCATGCACGTATGGTTAGCTCAGTTGATTAACGCGTTGGCTTATTATCTAAACGTTTTGGGTTCGAATCGTGGTGTGAGATGGGTTTTTTCCGGATTTTTTAATACAGATATCGAGAACATCTATAATGTAAATCTCCGTTTAAATGTATGTATGTATGTTTGTATGTCTGCCTTTAACTTTCGACATATGTATAATGTCCGTTTAAATGTATGTTTGTATGTCTGCCTTAAACTTTCGACATAATGTCCGTTTAAATGTATGTATGTATGTTTGTATGTCTGCCTTTAACTTTCGACATATGTATAATGTCCGTTTAAATGTATGGATGTATGTTTGTATGTCTGCCTTAAACTTTCGACATATGTATAATGTCCGTTTAAATGTATGTATGTATGTTTGTATATCTGCCTTAAACTTTCGACATATGTATAATGTCCGTTTAAATGTATCTATGTATGTTTGTATATCTGCCTTAAACTTTCGACATATGTATAATGTCCGTTTAAATGTATCTATGTATGTTTGTATATCTGCCTTAAACTTTCGACATATGTATAATGTCCGTTTAAATGTATGGATGTATGTTTGTATGTCTGCCTTAAACTTTTGACATATGTATAATGTCCGTTTAAATGTATGTATGTATGTTTGTATATCTGCCATAAACTTTCGACATATGTATAATGTCCGTTTAAATGTATGTATGTATGTATGTTTGTATATCTGCCATAAACTTTCGACATATGTATAATGTCCGTTTAAATGTATGTATGTATGTTTGTATATCTGCCTTAAACTTTCGACATATGTATAATGTCCGTTTAAATGTATGTATGTATATTTGTATATCTGCCATAAACTTTCGACAGAGGCGACGGATTTTCACGAGATCACGTTTTGAAGCTCGATCTTTCGGAGGACAAATATCAAAAGATTGGCTAAAAACATTAACTCCTTCACCATCAACTGAGCACATTTTTACAATGAGGAGTTGCTTTTTTCGCCGATATTTTCAAAAGTCATCATTTGTTTTCGATTGACTAGCCTTAATTTAAACCTTCGCCATTTCCGGTTTTGAGATGAAAATAACAGCAAGGACATCAAGTTTTTCTTCAAGTTTTCCTCCTTCGCGGTACGGGTTCGAGCTTGCCTACCTTCTACCATTTTTTTTGCACAACACACACTTCTCAACATCCGGGCAACGCTGCACACCCAGGCTAGTTATTAAACGACAATATATTTCCACGCATAAGACTTAAAATGAAAGTTACTTTAAAAGACAATACTAATAACCATTGCTAAGTAACTGGATTATATAATGATTTGGATTATTAACTTTAAAAGGTGTTAATATTAAAATTCATTTTTTTCTTTATTATAGAGTATTATAATTCCATTGCTAAAAATATTTTTGTATTCGAGCAGTAATAACTATTCTCGTAGAATGCTTATCGTTTCTAAAACTTCTTATTATATTATTGTTATTTTACTTTATTAATTGTATAATTCATTTATCTACTACAAAATACTATGAATATTATTTTACATTTAAACAATATGAATGTGAATTAAGTGTTTATTTCTGTGATTTTTAAATGTTTTATGAAGATATGTTTCTTGTTTTGTTGGCTCGATTAAAATAAACAATGATATTACAATATAAAATGTCATTTTTTATTTGCAGATGTTCCTGCTTAATGTTTTCAATAAATATTTAATGAAGCATACGAGAACTCACACTGCAGAAAAGTAACATTCGTGGAAACTCTGTCGATATTCTTTTTCAAAATAAATCAAAGTTAGTGAGGCATATGAAATCTTACACTGGGGAAAGCAACATTCTTGTGAAGTATGCAAATATTCCTGTTCTGAAAAAATCAACATTAGTGAACAATTTAAGAAAACACGATGGAAAAGCAACATTTTTGTAAAGTGTGCGGGTATTCTTTTTCCGAAAAATTGGATTTACTAATTCATATGAGAACTCATACTTGGCAAAAGCCATATTCTTGTGAAGCGTGTGGATATTCTTGTTCACAAAAATCAGCATTCTCGATACATTTGAAAACTCACACTGGAGAAAAGGGACATATGAGAACTTCTATTGAGGAAAAGCAACATTCTTGTGAAGTGTGCGGACATTCTTTTTCTAAAAGATGGGATTTACTGATTCATATGAGAACTCACACTAGGGAAAATCCATATTCTTGTACAGTGTGTGGATATTCTTGTTCTCAAAAATCAACATTAGTGACACATTTGAGAACTCACACTGCGGAAAAGCCACATTCTTGTGAAGTGTGCGGATATTCTTGTTCTCAAAAATCAACATTAGTGACACATTTGAAAACTCACACTGCGGAAAAGCCACATTCATGTGAAGTGTGCGGATATTATTTTTCTGACAAATCACACTTGCTGAGACACATAAAAACTCACACTGGGGAAAAGCCATATTCTTGTGAAGTCTGCGGATATTCTTGTTCTCAAAAATCCAAATTAGTTACACATTTGAGAACTCACACTGGGGAAAGGCCATATTCTTGTGAAATCTGCGGATATTCTTGTTCTCAAAAATCAACATTAGTGACACATTTGAGAACTCACACTGGGGAAAAGCCATATTCTTGTGACGTCTGCAGATATTCTTGTTCTCGAAAATCAGCATTAGTGAAACATTTGAGAACTCACACTGGGGAAAAGCCATATTTTTGTGAAGTCTGCGGATATTCTTGTTCTCAAAAATCAACATTAGTGAGACATTTGAGGACTCAGACTGGGGAAAAGCCATATTCTTGTGACGTCTGCAGATATTCTTGTTCTCAAAAATCATCATTAGTGAAACATTTTAGAACTCACACTGGGGAAAAGCCACATTCTTGTGAAGTCTGCGGATATTCTTGTTCGGTAAAATCAAACCTCGTGAGACATATAAAAACTCACACTAGGGAAAAGCCACATTCTTGTAAAGTCTGCGGATATTCTTGTTCGGACAAATCAAACCTCGTGAAACATATGAGAACTCACACTGGAGAAAAGCCATATTCTTGTGAAGTGTGTGGATATCCTTTTTCTATCAAATCAAACTTAGTGAGACATATGAAAACTCACACAAGGGAAAAGTAACATTTTTGGTGAAGTGTGTGGATATTCTTTTTTTTCGAAAATGTGATTTACTTATTCACATGAGAACTAAAAAGGAGAGAACATGAATGCCTACTAGACACTATCTAAGGTCTCTCTGTACAGGGGTTTGCCAGAACAATCTGGTATGAGGATACTTTTTCCCTAGATTTAAACCCTGACCAAATATTCAAAATCACATAGTATTCGTAGCCCAAATAAGATCTCCTCACTACGGCTACTCCACAGCTTTTCCGAGGAATGGTGCACCTTCTCCAAGTGATATTACCTCAAGTAATAGCACGAAGCAAGATACTTCACCAGACTAGATAAATTCTTGTCATGGAATCCAGTAAGACCAAGAGACCAACATGAAAGATATACTACAATATATAAAAATGGTTAATTGGGAGAGGAAAACTATGTTCTTAATATCTTTACTAACTCAGTGTTTGAGAGATAAAGAACTTAAATGGAACATTCGAATATGTATGTATCTCATATAGACTTCAAGTGTTAGCCCCAGGTTGTGGGCCCCTTGATTTCTGAGAAATTCGACTGGAGTAAAATAAACAAAAAGAGATACAGATCGCCATAACGGAGTTTGCAAATACCTTCACTGGAATATATGTAAGAAACTCAACATTCAGTGTAGTAAAATATCCTGGGAACATATACCCGAACGAACAGTTGGGAATGACAATTACACCATTCACTATGACTACATTATCCCTACTGCTACATATCTAGAAAACGCAGCTGTTAAACCAGATATAGTGATTTGGGACAGAGCAAACAAAAAAGCGACCGTAATAGAGGTCAGTGTACCCAATGATACAGGGCTTACAGAGCTGAGAGGGAAAAGATAACAAAGTATCAAGGACTTATGTATGATATGAAACTAAATTGGAAATTAAAAGAAGTTTCAATTATACCAGTCATCATAGGAGCAACTGGGCTTATAAAATAGGACTTTAAAAAGTACATAGCAAGCATACCCGGTGAACCAAGTGCAAGTGAAATACAAACGATTGCACTGAAAGGGATGGCTAGAATCCTGAAAAGATCTCTTGGTTGGACTCACTAAAATAGGGGTAAATGTCAGACATCAGGTTGGATGTCCCACCCCATAGAAGAAAAAGTTTAAGAAAGAAAAAAGAGAATACCAAACTGTTGCTAAAAACAAATGAAGTTATAAAGGGAACAAGTTAATTCTTATAATGTTTTTAAAAAGACGAAAATCTATATTCTTGCACACTATATCAATATTTGTGTTCTCGTTAATAACCTGATGAGAAAATAACAATAGACAGACGATATATTTTAGCAAAGAATTCAAGTGTATTTATATGTATGACAATTTACAGTGAGGAAAAAATTCAACAACTACATTTACAATTGTACCTCAATAGTTACAGATATATTCGGACAATTGCCTCTAAATGGATCATTAGAATCTTCAAAATTCCTCTCTCAGAATAGCAGGTTAATGCTTATTTGCACCTTGAATTTACCATCTCAGCTACAACAAAAGATATGTGGTGACATCACATGTCCCTCATTACTAACCATCCCCCAAACCATAAAAGTTGCTGGAAATTTTGTGTGCATGACTCTTGGAACTTCAGAAGGGTCAGCACATAGTCATCTGTCATTCCTTTGGTTTACAATTTGGTCTTGATCAAAATATTTTTCGTCTGAAAAACAATGAATGTGTTGCGCAACAGGATGTTTTAGTTTGCTTAAAAGCCTCTTGGATCTTTCCAACCGATTTCTTTGGTCTCGGAGATGAACTGGACTCTCTTCATAACAAAGGACTTGTATCAAAGATTTTCATGAAAAGTCCAACGAATTGTGGCTTCTGAGACATTAAGATCTTTTGCAATTGACCTTATTGATTTTGGAGGATCTCATCAATGATGTTCTGAACTCATTGAACGAATACAGGTGTTCTGATGCTGTCAGAGCGTTGTTGGTGCTTTTTGCATTTAGCAGCAGGAGAAATTCTGCTATTTTTGTCCTCTAATTCTTTGCAAACTTTAAAGACAAACAATCAGGCAATTTTTCGAAATTGTGCAATTTGCAAATCACTGTGTTCTGCCATTATTGCAACTAATACAGCCTGTCTTTTCCTTTCCTGAGTTCTATTAATATATATATATATATATATATATATATATATATATATGCCCGATCATGGTACTTCAAAGAAGAACAAGCAGAATGCATGCAATTGTGTTTTTGTTGTAAAGGCATAGTTTTTGGTTAACAAAATCATTATTAAGATTTGTAGAAAGCGATACAGAAATCTCAGTATTGGTTGGATTAATTAACAAAATACGTTTTTACATTGATCAATAGAAATCCCTGATGTCAACATCGTAAAATGAATCTCCAAATTCGATACCTTATTTCCTATATTCCGTTGCCTGCAAATAAATTGACTATTGAATGATCGAGTGCTTGCAATCTGAGATTATAAATCTGTTATTCAATTATATTGAATAAATGCTCAAGTGCTTTAAAACCCGCCAAGGAACCAAAGTCAATCACCCGCCCTTACATTTTGCTATTTACTATTTGCTGTAATAAAAAAACATTTCAACTATTCATTCTTTATTGTAGTTTCTTTTATATTTTATTGTTTGATCTGCAGGAGACAACTTTGTTAGACATAAACTTTGTTAGACATAAACTTTGTTAGGCATAAACTTTGTTAGGCATAAACTTTGTTAGACATAAACTTTGTTAGACATAAACTTTGTTAGACATAAACGTTCAGCGATTTATTAATTTTTTACACTTTTTGCTTCTTTATTTGGTCATGGATTCTGGATCAACTCTGAAAAATAAACATAAAATTATTAAAGTCAATCAAATGAAGTAACCATATCTAATATTCATGTGAGTACCTTAATACTTAACATTTAATTATGGTTGATATTGGAATTTCTGACTGATTGCTTGCTTTGCGAGTTTGAGAATGTTTTTAAAATATGCAAAACATTTAATCGGGCATTTTTTTCATCAACTATTAAAATATGTGTCCTTTCTTTAAGTAACTAATCCCTGAGCATATTTTTGAAATGCAAATATTCTTATTACATTATAATTGTATGTGAGCTAGATATTCTCCCGAAAAAGGTCCACTAGAATACATTTGATATTGTTATTAGTAACTGAATAATTACAATTTATTTAATATTTTTATTTGTAACTTAATAATTAAAATTCATTTAATATTCTTATCAGTAACTTAATACTTAATATTCATTTGATTTTGTTATCAGTAACTTAATAATTACAATTCATTTAATATTGTTATCTGTAACTTAATAATTTAAATTCATTTAATATTATTAGTAGTAACTTAATAATTAAAATGCCTTTAATATTCTTATCAGTAACTTAATAATTGCTGTGGTGAAATAATGGAACCGTCCTGCGCTGTCCTTCGGCTTGTCATAACGGAGTTGCACCCCTTTAATATTCTACAGAGTGACTTTTTCGATAGACGAACGATGTTACCTCTGCCCATGTAATGTTTTGTTAGTTGAATAAAGCTTCCTTAAGCTTCCGTTCGTCCCGTGTTTTTCTCCCTCTCTCTAGAATCACTTCAATTTATTTAACTCACAAAACATGGAGAAATACCTAAAACCCAAGAGACTTAACTTGGATCCTAGTCAACCTGACGTGGCGGACACGTGGCACCATTGGAAGAAATCCTTCCATATATTTCTACACCGCTCCCAAACAGGCTAAAACTAAATCTATTGATAAACCTAATTTCACCGGCGATTTTCAATTTGTCTCGGACATTGACGACTACAATTCGGCGATGCACGTCCTAGAGAATGTTTTTATACAGCCTTAGAATATTATATTCAGTAGGCATCTTATAGCGACGAGGAGACAACAACCAAACGAAACTGTCGCCCAATATGTCCGAATCTTAAAAAAACTCGTTAAAGACTGCGAGTTCCGAGCCGTGACGGAAGAACAAGCGAGGGGCGAATATATTCGTGACGCTCTTATACACGGTATTTTGTCAAACCATATTAGACAGTGACTACTCGAGAATAGAACACTGGACTTAAAAACCGCCAACGACCAACCTCTCACGCTTGAGACAGCCCAAAGACAACTAGCGTCATACTCCATCTGGAACTCCATTGCTGCTATTCGGACGGAAGAAGTAGTCGACGACCCCCCCCCCCGCCTATGAATGGTAATGAAGAAAATGTTTTAGCCGCTACCTCGCGTCTGTGTTATTTTGCGGTAATAACAGACATAACCGAAGTAAGTGCACAGCATAGAATGCTACATGCAAGAACTGCAAGAAAATGGAACATGTTTCTATGACTGCTGCTGCTAACAATCCCGGTAAGTCTATCCGAGCTAATAATTTCTCTGAAAGCCTATCTCGCCCGATATTCAGTGGAACTATCAGGGATAAACCTATAGATATACTCGTCGATACTGGTAGGTCTGAAAATTTTATTCACCCTGATAAGTTTGGAGAACTTGGTCTGTCTTGCCTACGACGGAAAGAATTTTCATGCCCAGCAGTTCCCATTCGTCCATTACCCTAGAACATTGTCTAGTATCCCTCTATGTAAATAATAGAAAGTACAAAGATGTGAAGCTGAAGCTATCTGTTATGTCGAACCTGTGTTGTGATGTTATTCTAGGGCACGCTTTTCTACGACAACATTCATCTGTTACAATACACTTTGGAGGTTCACTCCCTCCCCTTACTATGTAATATTCCGTATCCATCTCTGTTTATAAATTTAACTTCCGACTGTCATCCAATAGTTGTAAAATCCAGGAGACACAACCTTCCTGATATGCAATTTATTCAGTCAGAAATATCGCGTATGCTGAAAGAAAAAAAGTGTAGAACCTTCTCAATCGCCATGGAGGGTCCAAATACTGGTGATATCGCCCCCAAACCACAAGAAAAGGCTCATCGTGGATTACTCTCAGACGATAAACCGTTTCACGCTACTGGACGCTTACCCCTTCCCGCAGATAGAAGATATAGTGAAGGAAATAGCAGGCCATCAAAGTTGACCAGCGCCTATCATCAGGTTGCCATCAAACCAGATGAGCATAAATACACAGCCTTTGAAGCGGCTGGGTCTCTGTACTAATTCTGCTGAATTCCTTTTGGGGTGATAAATGGAGTAGCGAGCTTCCAGCGGGTGATAAACGATATCATAAAGCAAGAAGAACTACGAAACACTTATGCTTATATAGACAACGTCACTATTTGTGGACATAATCAAGCAGAACATGATAGAAACCTGAAAGGTTTTATGGAAAGTGTAGCTAAATATGGTTTAACCCTGAATAAATATAAATGGCTTTATTCTCTTAACTCTGTGGACTTACTTGGGTATACCATAAGCAAGGGCTCGGTAAAACCTGACCCTGACAGGCTCAAAGGGTTGACTAACCTACTGATACACTCCGGCGAGCAATAGGGATGCTCTCGCACTATTCTAAGTGGATATCAAATTTTTCTGAAAAGTTATACCCCTTAACTAGAGTCAGTAGTTTCCCACTTACTGAAAAAAAGGTTGACGCCTTCCTTCTCCTAAAGAAGGATATCGCTAAATCATCTCTGGCCAGTATAGAATCTGATTCACCGCTTGAAATTGAAACGGATGCCTCCCTAACTCAAAACAGTCGGCCCGTGGCTTTCTTTTCTAAAACTCTAACCTCAGCCGAACAAAAACATTCTGCCGTGGAAAAGGAAACTTATACAATCGTAGAAGCTATTAGAAAATGGCGACACTTGCTACTAGGAAAACATTTTAAGGTAATCACGGATCAAAAAATCGCTCTCTTCATGTTCAATCCTAAAAGTAAAAGGAAAATAAAAAACGAAAAAAATTACTAGGTGGATATTAGAACACGCCTGCTTCTGCTAAGACATCGTGTATAGGCCTGGAAAGCATAATGCTGCAGCAGCGGATGTCTCGATTCTGCTTTGCTACTACTGAAAAATTGTTTGAGCTACACAAAAATTGATGCGACCCAGGAGTAACTCGAATGCTGCATTTTGTCAGGAGTAAAAACATGCCTTATTCGGTAAAAGACATAAAAGCTATAACTAAATCTTGTCAAGTTTGTTCTGAGATAAAACCAAGATTTGTGAAGACGTTCCGCAAACGCTCGTAAAAGCAAGCGAGCCATTTGAGAGATTAATTATGGACTTCAAGGGACCCCTACCCTCCAACACGCGTAACAAATACATACAAACTGTGGTTTGCGAATACTCCCGCTTCCCATTTGCCTACTCCTGTGCGGACCTCACTGCTGCTACAGTAAAGAAACACCTATCCAGCCTGTTTTCCATTTTCAGAAACCCTTCTTTCATGCACTCTGATCGAGGAACTGCTTTCATGTTGTAGGAGCTGAAAGAATTCTAACACTCTCGATGCATTGCCACTAGTAGAACTATTGCGTTTAATCCGCAAGGCAACGGACAAGCAGTGAGATACAATGGCATTATTTGGCAGACAATCAACCTGGCGCCACAGTCTAGTAATCTCCCTATTGTTAGCTGGGAGAAAGTCCTTGACGTTACTCTCCACTGTATACGTTATTTGCTTTCCACTGCCTCCAATTGTTCACCCCATGAACGGATGTTTACCTTCCAAAGAATATATTCTTCTAGAGGATCCATACCAACTTGGTTAACTAAGTCCAAAACTGCTCTCCTGAAGCGATATGCACGCGGCAGTAAATATGAGCCACTAGTAGAAACTGTTGATATTCTTAATGTAAACCCTAACTATGCTAATGTGCGGTTGAATAACGGGAGAAGACGACAGTGTCTCTTCGCCATATTGCTTCACTTGGTGAGAAAGACAACAGTACGCTACTACATCTAGAACTGGATTCGACGGAAGCCCCTACCCAGTCTGACTCTCCTATAGCTCCGATGGAGGAACCAGCTAACGCTCCTTCTGCTAGAGGACCCTAAAAACCAGGCAATGGAAGACGTCACGGATCCTAACTTAGAAACTTGCACATGCCTCTCCTGTACCGAGGCTTCTGAATGATAACCTGAGGAGCCTTTCAATAGAGCAGGAGACAACCTTCGACGCTCTTCTAGAGTCCATCGAATACGTCAGTATTTAACAGAGAATTAATTACTTTGACTCTTTTCTCCTTTATTTCTAGTTTGAGCTGTTACACCTGAAGCTACTCGGTCTTTTGGAAACTAGAGGACCTGGACATTTCTGGGCGGCGGAGAATGTGGTGAAATAAGGAACTCTTCTGCGCTGTCCTTCTGCTTGTCATAACGGAGTTGCGCCTCTTTTCTTAATATTCTACAGAATGACTTTTTCGATAGACGAACGATGTTACCTCTGCTAATGTAATGTTTTGTTAGTTGAATAAAGCTTCCTTTCGTCTTGTGTTTTTCTCCCCCTCTCTAGAATCACTTCAATTACCAAATGCAAAATAAGAAACTCTTCTATCTAACTGGATAAGTTTATGTGTTTGAATAAATTTTGAAGTATTTATGTATTTCGAAAAAAAATACTCCCGAGTCTTACGTTAGAACAAGAAAAAATGCCGGACATGTGACAGTTATGTGGAAGTCCAGGTAATCGCTCAAAAATCAAAATCTAAACAAAATGCTCACAGAAAGCCACCAAATAAATGTCACAGTGACATATTTTGCAATATTTGTTATGAAAAACGATATTTTAATAATATCTTTTCTTTAGTAAATTACTGGGGTAAAAGTACAGAATAGTTAACAACAGGTGGGCTCAAATCCCATCTTCCAAAATAAAAAATAAAATCATTTTACGTTACATTTATATATCAAAATATTAAATTAAGTTTTGTTTTTTTAATGCCCTTTAATGGCTTTTCAGAAATAAAGGCAAAAAAATAGAGTTAGAAGTTTTTTAGAGGAAAAACTATACTTGGTTCGATTGTACACATTCAGCAATATTTTTTTTACGTAAAATTTCTAATTGGTCATGGCTGCTGATTTTATAAATACTGGATGAAATATTCAAAATCAAACACAGTTGTCTAGCGACATAAGAAATGTAGACAGAACATTAAAACGATTAAAACGATTAAATACCGAAAAAGGGTATTTGCGGTCCGTGATGTTTTGGGGATGTCACCAAAAAATAAATAAATAAAAAATGGCTGCCCGACCGACAATGTATAAAAACAAATATATGTGACCTTTATGAAGGATGAGATGCAGGTAAAATATTTTACCATGTTTTTTCCACATAAGGAAAATGGACCTCATACTGTTCAGTGTTAAAGTGTTTTTTTTATTCAACTAGCATCGGTGCCCGGCGTTGCCCGGGTGTTTTGAGGTGTATGCTGAACAAAAAAAGAAAAAGGTCAATTTTTTAACTTTGACCCCCTAAAATTTATTGTTTATGGCTCACATAAAGTTATTAAGTT